>NC_133223.1:4014846-4679846 GCF_040436345.1 Pagrus major
GACACACCACCATACTGACAGTAGTGGACCAGTTTAGCAAGATGGCCCACTTTGTTCCCCTGACCAAACTCCCTACAGCCAAGAAGACTGCTGAGCTGGTTCTGGTCCACATCTTCAGGCTCCGTGGTCTCCGATCGGGGCCCTCAACTCACTTCTGTATTCCAGAGAGAGTTCTGCACACTCAACAAAGCCATGGTCAGCCTATTATCAGGGTTCCACCCCTGTTCCAGTCCAATGGCCAGCCAGAAAGCAAGAACCAGGAGATGGCTCTGCGATGTATGGTCTCCAAACATCTGTCGTTCTGGTCCCAGCAGCTCCTGTGGGTGGAATACGCCCACAACACCTTGACCAGCTCCGCCACTGGACTATCCCCGTTCCAGTGCTCCTACAGGTTCCAGCCTCCACTGTTCCCCCGCTCTGGAGAAGGAGGTCTCTTGTCCATCTGTCCAGGACTTCCTTCGTCGCTGCAATCGGACCTGGAACCAAGCCAGAACTGCTCTCCCCCACTCAGCCAGTTGCTACTCCAAGACTGCCAAGACTGTCAACCCAGGACCCACCCTTGCGGGTGGAGTCCAAGAAGTTGGCCCCCAAATTCATGGGCCCTCTCGAGGTCCAGAAAGTTATTAACCCTGCAGGTCCATACGGGTCCATCCAACATTCCACATCTCCAGAGTGCTTGGGAGAGCCCACTGGTTCCTGCCACTCCATCCCACCACAACCCCAGGTTACAAGGTTACAAGGCAACCCCAACCTACAAGGTTCACCGCCTACTTCGTTCCCATTGCTGTGGAAGAGGGTTTCAGTATCTGGTTGACTGGGAGGGTTATGGTCCAGAGGAGAGGTTTCCACTGCTCCCATCCTGACCAGCCCTCCAATACCATCATGCTCCGCAATGGACATTGTCCTCTCTTCTGTCTGAGGCTCTCAGACTATGAGGAGGACTAAGAGGAGCCATACTCTGATAAGGTCAGCTCTGCTCTGATGCGGAAGAGGAAGAGGCTGGGATGGATTTCTCTGAGGAGTACTAAATGTATACAGTGTTGCCTGCGGCAACACTGTATACATTTCTTCCATTCTCCTCCTCTTCCATTCTCCTCCCCTGTGGCTTTTGGTGGCTCGGAAGCTTTCATGGCATTGCTACACTCGCCAGAGTATCTTCACCATGTGGATTTCCATCAGCTGACTTCCACCTTCACAACATCAACACCAGCTCTCTCCAAACTTGACTTTTTTGTGACATCATTCATGTTCATTTGTCATTGTTACATGCTCCCTCTCTGTGGCCAGGATGTGTCACTGTGGCTGGTGATTGGCCTCTTGCCTGGCCAGGTGACAGCAGTTTGGCTGATTGGTAAAAATCCAATAAGAGGGGGTAGGGCACTAGGCTCTGGTCTCTCGAGCTGACCTCATGATGCTCTAACCTCATTCCACCTGACACTGACCAGGGAGGCAGCCATCAGCTGGGATTTTCAATTAAAGCTGCTTGCAAACTATCCCTATTATGTTGGGTCTAACACCACCCGTTACAACTGTGATAAATGTGGGCTCTTCCAGTTACACAAACAAAAGTAGAAGCGAGCCTACAGGACAGTTTCTGATCAGTAAAAAGCAGCGTGAGTCACAAACTGTAACTCTGCTGTAACTGCACTGTGCCCAGTATGAGCCAAGTCCTCCAAGTTACTAAGCTGAAGATACTCTACAAACCGGGGTAGGAGTGTACCGATGGAAGAAGTGACCCGGTGTGAAAGCAGAGAAGAGAGGAGAGTCGTGCTGTTTTTAATCACTGTGGACACTGGACAGAGTAGCTGCCAGTGACAGTGTGTCGGGGAGAAGGTGGAACTCTGTGAGTAGTTTGCACAGAATGATCTTGCACAGGTGAAGATTTTCCTTCATCACGATAACGGATATTGATGTATTTTACTAGTATGATACTCATACTTGCTCGTTTAAGTACATTATGTGTACTGGATACTCATTACAGCCAGATTCTCAGCTCATGCCTTAACATAAACATATTGGTGATATGGCGCCATAGACCCACAAAAAGCTGGTCTAGAGTCAAAAGCGCAGTCCGTTCACTGCTGTTTAAAGGATGCATTAGATGTGTCTACACAGGCGGGTTCACACCGTTCATACATTCTGATTTTATGATTTGAGAGGCTTCTTTCAGTTATTTTACACATAAACACATTCATGTCACTGTAACAAATATCGTGGCACATTTAATCAGCAAAACTGAAAGCTGTAGTTACACACTCTCCAAAGGAATCAAGTCAGGAGTTTTAAATAATCAATGAAGTTTATCATCTGTTTCTTGTGCACAAATGTGCATGTTAATGTAGAAATACCCATATCGTTTCTGCTGCTGGAGGATCGATGCAGGTAATGTCATTAATATTTTCCTCATTAAGGACGTATTTCTCCCCTCTCATCCCACCCTTTTTATGACCTGTCCTGCCTGATCCACGGACTGAGATCCACACACACAGAGGGACACAGCAGTGCTCCTCCTCCTCCTCCTCGTTTTTTTTTCATATGCAGTCAGACAGAGTCGTTGATGGGACAGACAATTGTGAAATGGCTGGGCAGAGAGTCCAGCAGTCGAAGATCACATCCCTTTCCCTCGAATACGAGTGCTATGTTTAATACGTGCCAGGCCCTGGCACACCTGGCTCTGGTGGAATGGGAGACGACACTGGTTTGATTTATGTACCGCCCAAAAGACACCCATGGCTAATTTAGAGTCTAGATACAACCTTGTTGGTCCTCTCTTTATTTAACTACCAAAATGGACTTGGACATGCCCTAAATGAGACCATACGCTATAGACCGTCTAAATAGGGCCCGATGTCTTAACTATAGCTGCTAGCATTACCATGCTAATAAAGTACCCAGCTGGTCAAAAATGACCCGAGCTTTTATTTGTCTTTGCAGTAAATTAATTTTATCATTCCATTTGCCTAATTAACTTGTTTTTGAACAAGTCATTTTTGTTTCACTACCCTTCAAATGTGCAACAATTTCATGTTAGGCTGAGTGCTTCTTTGCTATATCTTTGAATTAAATGTATTCAATGATTTGATATTCTAGGTATTCATTTAATGGGTTGCTGTTGATTACCACAAATAATTATTTTTATTTTTCCTTTTGTACTTTATGTTAAAAAAGTAAAAATGTATATCTACATCAATTTTACACACATGGGTCAAAAATAGCCCTCAGGCTTCTAGGGGAACCTTTGATATTTGGAAATGTTTGCACTTAGGAACATGTTCACTGCAGAAAACAATTCACCCATTTCCCAACTCAAAAAGGCTACTTTTGCACATCTGATGCTTGTTAGTCTTATTACCAGCCGTGACAGTGTCCGATTGTTTTCAGTGTGTGTGTGTGTGTGTGTGTGTGTGTGTGTGTGTGTGTGATAATGGCAAAATGTGGTCCTGGAGATGCCTATTGTAGCAAAAATTACACCAGAAACAGTTTTGAGTATTTTGCCAGGTCTTTATACATCTGTCTTTATGTCTGTGGGCAGATTTTATCAGCATGATAGCGTCACAGACCTTGGTCTAGCAAGGTTGAAGATTTTGGGAATGGACTTCCCTTACTCATCATTTTGTATTATACTCAAACGTGAATTGGTCTGCTTTAGACACACGCCACCTCAGTCACTGGTACTTTTTATTTACAAGGCCATCCTTGGCAAACTTCCAATTTACTTATCTTCTCCTTAAACATGAAATATGAAAGTTGTCGCTTTCTTGACATTTTGCAATTTGTTGTTCCCAAAGTCCAGACCAAGAAAGCTTTAAGGGTTTCTTTTTAGTGTTTTTATCTTGATTTGCTGTTGTCACTCTGTGTTGCTGCCATTCTTAGCCAGGTCTCCCTTGTAAAAGAGATATTTAAAAATAAATAAATTATGGGTGGGCAGTATCTAGGTTTTGTCACCGTCACCTTGTCACTTCCTGCTACAACATGGATTTTGCAATACTGAGGGAGAAATGTAACAAACTGAAGACTGAAAAGAAGCACAAAGGTTTTTCCACATCACCGTCATTACCCTCATGAATGTTTTAGCAATCAATGGCTAAACACATAGCCATTGTTACGGCTCCAGCCGTATTTTGTATTTGTGTTGTTGTTATTAATTTGTGTGTTTATGTTTCAAGCCGAGTAAGAGTTCTTGTCTCCCTCCAAAGCTGGTCTCTACTCATCAGGTCCTGTACTGCATTGGCCAAGTGCAACTGACGTGGCAGCTGGGAATTGGCTGGTGCTGGAGCGCGGGGATATTTTAGACGGTTCCACCCAGAGGATGCTGGGGGATCGCTACCGGCGAACAGTATCCTCCCCGCTCGTGCTTTACTTGTGTTTGTGCTTTATCAAAGTGTTCTTTGAGAGCTAGAGAGTGTGTTCAGCTGAGTGCTAGAGTGTGTGTGTATGTGTGCGCGTGTGCTCTGTGTTTTTGCCAGAGCAAGAGTGTTTGGGGATAAGCGTGAAGCAGTAGGGGTGAGCTGCCTTTTCTTTACTTTTTGTTTTTCTCCTGTTTTTGGTTAGGTTATGGAGGTAGGCTGAGCAAATGTCTTTTTGTTCCTTTTCTTTCATAGGATTTAGTTAGATTACTGGTCGGGAGTTTAGATTGGGTTTTTGTTTGTTATTTTGACCTGAGCTCAC
The DNA here is from genome assembly GCF_040436345.1 of Pagrus major. Lineage (NCBI taxonomy): Eukaryota > Metazoa > Chordata > Actinopteri > Spariformes > Sparidae > Pagrus > Pagrus major. Next base: position 4,019,515 of record NC_133223.1, read on the forward strand.
CCTGAACAGAGGCTTCACTGTTGTACATATTTCACTCACACTATATATAGTCACACTTTGTCTTTGTAAATAAATAATTATTGTTGTACATACACTCAATTGTCATGTCATTCGTTTTATGTCACACTTTGGCACCCCTAGGCCGAGTGTAACAGTCATAGAACTAAAGCTTCATCCAGTGACTACTGTTTTCCTTGCTAATGCCGACTTTGGTAACAGAACATGGAAGGTAAACAAAGCACCCCAGTTCCTCTACTGTCATCTGCAAGAACCAACACAAATGTCTTCATCTACTCCCACCATCAGATGAAGCAAGGACCCAGTGGATTCACTTTATTTGGGATAGAATAACTGGAAAACTGATGTTCACCTCTCCTTCAGTGTGGTGATACGGTTGGTGGGTATAGTTGCTCACCGCAAGGTCTGTAGATTATCTTGAGTAAACGGTGCCATCTAGCTCTATTATATTAGAGAGAAGGCAGACATTTCAATTGTACATCATTTGAAATTCAAACATGAACTGTCGAAACCATTCAAACTGTAAACAAAAATAATAATTGGTGTCTCCAGGACCACATTTTTCCATGATCACACACACACATACACACACACACAGACTCAAAGTGGGGGGGAAACATTACCATCAGACAGTGTTGCAGTTAGTTCTAATGTTGGGCTTGTGTATGTGTTAATCTCGTAAAAACAAAAAATTTTTTTTACCATTTGCAACCACCAGCTGTGTTTTTTTTTTTTTTTTGGATGGATGGATGTCTGAAAAACTGACAGATGCTGGCCATACTGGTGGCATGCCACAGCACTTTGATAACACTCAGCCTGCCACCACACTGTCTGCTAAGTAGAGGGCAAAAGGGGAGAGGAGAGAGACAGAAAAAACACTTTGGAGGAGAGTGCATGTGAGGTTGAGTTCTGAACTGCCATACAGTGGTCAGTAAACAACAGAGGTGAATTTGAAAACTTAAAAAAAATCATGCAATGACAAGTGAGGTGAAAAAGGTGAGTAAACACTGTTGTTTACTGCTCACTACAGCCCTGGGCTCTGCACAGGCCCCTCACCCATGTCACTGATGCTCAGTAGTTGGGTACCATGTTGTTCTGGGCAGTTTTAAACAACTGCTGCAGAGCCTTCTTGTCATGGGCACATTCCATGTCATTCTGTAATGTTTCCAGTCAGGATGATGTCTATTGCTCCTGTAAAGGTAAACAAGAATTTCCTTAAGAAATGCAGTCATTTCTGAGCTGTCTTTACCAGGTGGGAGATGTGTGATGTCCATGAAAGATTCTGATTTTGATGCTGTTTTCCAGGAACTTAAATATGTTCACCTGCTACCACCCCAACTCCACTGATGTAGATAGGAGTGTGTGAGAGATGGTTTAGAAAAGAGACAGCACACTTAATTCTCATTTATGCTCAGCATTATGTATGCATAATTATGTATGCATAATGCTGAGCGTCAAAAGACCCTTTTCTTTATCCATTTCTGCTCAAGGAGGTTTGTTTCTGCTTACCATCCACAACGTTACTGCTGCTTCGCTTCCTGATTACCCAAACTACGGAGCGGGCCATGGGTCATAACGTGTGTGTGTTAATTGCGCATTAAAAAAATGTATGGCATTAAGAGGAATTTGCGTTAATACATTATTATCACGTTAACTTTGACAGCCCTAACATATATATTTATGTTATATATGTATATATATATATACATATATATATATATATATATATATATATATATATATATACATATATATATACACACATATACACACTGTCACGGCAAACACAACCCTGTAGAAAACGATGCTTTTATGGGACTCACTCATCTAGGGCTTCCAGGGCTTGTTCGCTAGGCATATTCAAAGAAGAGCGTTAGGCTGCCAAACTAGGTAAGGTAACTGGGCTTACCTGTGGTCTCGCGGCCCCGGCACTGCCCCGGTCCGTCACTCGGTCAGCCCGCTCTCCGTGCCCCGCTCAGCGTCGGTACAGTAAGTACAGTTCAATTGTTGACAGTTATACACGTGGACAAAAACTATAAACCAACTCCATGGGTAGAAGGAAGAGCTCCGGCCTTCTCAGCCGCGGCAAACAAAAAAACTCCTGGGGTTCACACACCTGCTCCAAAAAAACCCCCCCTAATTCCTCCGGGCCGCCCCTTTTCAAACCACCACCGGCTCTCGAGGTAAGCCCACCCCCCTAGCCTGACAGCCATGCAGGACAGCCAATCAGAATACAGCGTATGCCGTGACAACACACATATATATATACACACATATATACACATACACAGTATGTGTGTTAGTGTGTGTGTGTAAGTGACCCAAATAACGTTGTTTTCTATGTGTATTATTTAATTTCCGTTTTATAAAGCCAGAGCTTTTTTTTAAATTATTATTTTGAATGGAGCGAAACAGGAAGTTTAAAATAAGATGTAAATAAGAGGAAGGGTGTGCAAGTTACACTTGCTAAACTAAGTTAAACGTCATATTTGTGTCTTATTTAGCACCTGGCTGACGAGGGCACAAGGTTTGTCAATGTTTTGATGTATACTGTGTGTATTTTGAATTACTGCATAATGTGTGTCTTAGTTTACTGAGTTTTAGTTAATGTGCAGGGGAAGCAAGCATGTTGTGGTATTAGCCCTTACGTTAGCATAACGTGACTATGGAGTTTGGTGTTCTCATTAAATACTGTTACCTGATAGATATTTAATTTGCAATTGTTGCAGATGATGTAATATGAACAAAGCTTTACTTGTTGTTTCATGTATATTAATGCCTTTTTCTATAAATTTAAGTTAAGTTTTAAAAAAGCAAGTAAATATGTTATGTTACATACTTATGACATTAAAGCACTCAAATAGAGAGATTTTCAGTAATAATTTAAGTTAAAAGGGGTTAGAAAGGAGACATCGATGAGTGACACCGATACTTGAAGAGACAAGTAGGCCCAATAATATTTATTTTATATTTTATGAATTTGGCCTTTTAGTCATCTTATCCAGTGAGTGATAAAAACGGAAGCTTCAAAATAAGTCTGTGGACAAAAAAATATTGCTAAAACTAAAACTCTTTCTGCCAGTTTTATAATTTGTATTTCCATATGCAGTTCAGTTCAGTTCATATACTTTACAATTAGCAATGTATTTGATTACCACCTGTGAGATAATGGAAGAAGATGGATGGATGGATGGATGGATGGAGTATCTGTGTCTGTGTGTTGTCATGACAAAATGTGGTCCTGGAGACACCTTTTGTAGCAGGGTATACCACAGAAGTAGTTTTGAGTTCTTCACCTCATGTATATTGTATATGTCTGTCTGTGTGTCACAACCATGCAAGATGCAGTTACTTTACAGGTGTGTAGTTAAGATCAAGATGAAGGCTGAGTTCAGAGATGAGGGTTCGTACAGCAAGGGAGTTGAAAGTAGGGGTAGGAAGTAGGGAAGGGACCATTGGTCCCCCCTTTTTACAGCCCTGGCCCACATTTGTATTAAGTCGTAGATCAGTGTAATCCAGTTTCAATATCTCCCATGCACTCTAAGACATTAGGTAAAACTAGAGTCCATCTTGTGATGGGATCACACAGCTGTGATACCAAATAATATGGTGCAATGGAACACATGACATTAGAGAAGTAAGTTGGTCAAACAGGTAAGCTGTGCCAATGTTGTACGTTTCTTGTCTCAACCAAGGACCTATTTCAACAGAACAGAAATACAGTATCTGTCAGTACTAAGATGGATTAAAAGTTGACCATGTGAGGATGGGTTAGTGTATTGAATAAATCTGGTACAGTTACCTGTTATGCCAAACTCACTTCTGTTCTGCCATGTGTTCTATTGCACCATTCACTGATTTGTCATAACATTTGGTGGGATCCCATAACAAGATGGTCTCTAGTATTTGCACCTGTTTTTGTGTCTGTTTTCATTGTGACACTTTCACACTAAATTATGCTCAATAATCTATTATACCTTGACCATGACCTTGATACACACCTGTTGCTCTCAGAATTGGCAGTAAACCTTCTCAAAAGAGCTATTTCACTGGATAAGTGGATTTTCAATTAAAAGTCAGGGGGTCACAGAAATCATTGGAATTAATCCTTGTTGCCCTGCATGTCTGAACCAATATTCATCACAGTCCATCGAATAGTTACTGAGATACTTCAATCTGCATCAAAGTGGTCGACTAACTAACCGACATTGCTAACCTTAAAGCCCTGATGCCAGCAAAGTTGAAATCTGTCTAACCGATTATGAAGAATCTTTCAAACAGTATAAACTATACATGAACAGATATGGGGTCAGTATATGGGGACTCTGGGGATATTGCGATTCTAACTTTAATGGTGAAATCAGTTGAAACAGACAGTATGTTCACAAACATCTGCTGCTTACTGGGTAAGGGAGCCAAAAGACCTACTTTCCATAAGAGTGACAAAGATGTAAATCAGACAGTGAAATCCAGTCTGCCTGTTGCTGTGGCTTGTTGTTTTACAGAGGACATCAGTTTAGTTGGCAGTCCTTAAATGTGGCCTACGACTTACGTTGGCGAACAGTTCTGGAAAAGTTTGTGCATCAACAACTGATAAGCCTGAGGAAAAGTGAACAATCATTTGTAAAACCTGGAAAGATATAGAAAAAAGAGAAAATGATGTTAAAGCTGGGGTAGGTAATTCTGTATAAAATTTCTTAACATCCTGACAGCAATCAAAATATTAAATGTAATGACTTCATCCAATCAATTTTAGCGGCCCGAGGATTTTATATGGACAGATTACCTGTCAATCAATCTGCCCTTACCTGACCACCCTGCCCATCCTGTGCTGACTCTGCCCATCACTCATTGCGCCAGTGTTGGGGGTAACGCGTTACAAATGTAATCTGATTACAGTAACACGTTACTGAGAGCAACAGTGTGGACGTGACTCGAGCAGGAGCAGAAGACGAGCGAAAGACGAAGAAGTCGAGGAAGGAGAGTAGAGGCGACAGAATGGAAACATCATCATCTGAGAGATGGAAATTCGGCCACTACTTCGAACTTGTAGAAAGAAAAGAAAAAAATTTGACTGTGAAATGTAATCTGTGCCCGGGGCAGGAACAGCTATCCGCCGCTGCCAACACAACCTCTAACCTGACCAAGCACCTGCAGCGGCAACATGCTAGCATGAAGCTAGTGGCTGCCAAAGATCAGACCAAGAGTGATGCTGAAGAGAAGATGCTGCCGAGCCCGACACCAACAACACAGGCAAGGCTTGACTTTGAGCAAAAATTAGAAAAGATTCATGCTGATTTAGGCATCTTGTTTAATTTTATAGTGTTAGTTGGCATTTAAGGTATGGTGCATCTCAGGTGATGTCGTGGAGTAATTCAAAAGTAATGTAACTAGTAGTGTAACTAATTACTTTAAGCAGTGAGTAACAAAGTAAAGTAAGGCATTACTTTTTAAAAAAGTAACTAGTAATGTGTAATGGATTACTTTTTTCAGTAACTACTAGGGCTGGGACTTTATTGCGTTAATTACGATTAATTAATTACAGGAAAAATAACGCGACAAAAAAATATAACGCATTTAATCGCAATTTATTTTTGCACTCCAAACTGCGCGGAACGTTGCTCGTTGTACAAGTTCCCGGCAAACCCATAACACTGATGCACAGGACACAACACGAGAAATGGAAACCTATGAGAAGTCGTTGCTGGGTTCGTTGGGCGGAAATTTTAGTTTTAAAAAACTACCGGGTGGAAACCTGGATAAAAGCACAGTTGTGTGCAAATTGTGCAAGAGAGAATTTCACCGGAGCACTTCCAGCCTCCACTACCACCTCAATGCCAAACATGTTGCAGCTAGCACAGACAACGCTCCTAGTTTGAGCAGGCAGTGTCGCCAATCCACACTCAACAAGATGACAGGGTTCAGAGCCAAAATGAGTAAGTCCACGACTGACAAATTAACAAACGCACTGGTGAAGTGGATTCCAGTGGACTGTCGACCACTCTTGGTGGTAGAAGATCAAGGGCTAGAAGCGGTGCTACAGATAGCGTCGTCTGACCCAACTTATGAACTGCCATGCAGAAAGACAATTTCAAACAAAATTCATCAGCTTTATGACACTGAAAAGCAAGCGTAAGCTCATTTATGTGTCTTTTCATTGATTCAGTCATAAACCAAAATCCATTTAAATTGAAAAATGTTGCTTCTCGTGTCAAATATTGATATGCGATTAATTGAGATTAATTAATTACAAAGCCTCTAATTAATTAGATTAATTTTTTTAATCGAGTCCCACCACTAGTAACTACCCCAACACTGCATTGCGCTTGACCGGGTCTATGAAACACACTGCTGGAGCTGTGACGGGACTGTTTACGACAAGAATGGCAGAGAAACTACAGCCGCACTTCTCATCACCAGCGGTACCTACAGCAGCTTACACTGCTGAACAAAGAAAGAACAGAAAGACTGAACTGGAGAAGACTACAAACAAAAAGAAGTTGGATAGCTCAAGAAGTAAAACGAGAGTCAACATTGGAGTGGCTGTTCAACGATGGAGACAACTGATGGAGTGGAAGGCCTGAAAATGGACGCCATGGTAGCTGTGTCTCTGTTGGACAGGTAATGAGCTGCTTTGTTTTGGTTGGGGAAATGTATTATTACTCTGCATTATGTAATCAACGCAGCTAACGTTAGCTCCTTATGTTGCTGTCGTATGTATTTGCCCAACACTTACGTTAGCAGTTTGTAGCTAACATTAGCTAGCTAGCTAGCTAAAATAGCAGACTACTGACATATGAGACATATTTACATGTAATGTCACCGTTTACACGTACTGTGGATCTAATCCATATAGCAGTGTTCACACATGCACTGCTACCCTGGGCTGTTTGGACATTAGTCATGGACATGACATTGGACATGTTGGTGCTCGTCTGGCTAATGCTGTATATGAGAGGCGGACTAATTCTTGTGTGCTACACGTGTGAAAGGCCAAGTCCACTGTTCAGAGGTCATGGGGAGATTACATATATCTGTGAATATAGTTTGCATTGTAGTTGTAAGCAGATGTCGTTAGTGTTTATACAGTGCCGGCCCTGGCCAATTTGGTGCCCTAGGCAAGATTTTGGCTGGCGCCCCCTTGCATCGCAGTCAATTTCACAATCAATTTTCATACACTCACACAGAAACTACATGTATGTATTCAAGATTTTATTTCTTTTAAGTCAAAAATATCACACCAAATAAAAACTGAAGAAAGAAACAAGTGATACATTAAAAATACAATATAAATAAGGTATTGCACAAACATATTAAAGAATATTCTATTTACATACAAAAAAACAGTCTGTATTCTTTGGGAGGAAACCTTTTGCAGCAGAAGCAGTGCAAGCGATCATTCTTTTTTGAGTACATCAGCCAGCTTCTTTTGATTTTTTCCCCACTGACTAAGACTCTGGTAAAAAAAGTCATGTGGACACTTTCTCCCATCTTTGTTTTTGGGATATGTGTAACTGTTTTTTATTTGAAATGGTCCTCTGTGAACTAACTCCTTTCTTACTTTGTCAGTTAGAAGAGATGGCCAGTCAGCAGGGTCTATTGGTGCAGCCTTTAGTCCTGATGCTGTGTCACTCTGGTGTGCTGAGGTAGAGGACAGGAGCACCTGATGCTGTGTCACTGGCGGTGGTGGTGAAATATTTTAAAAGTGCATCTGAAGAGAGAAGAGAAGTATATGTGACCACTGGATGTTACATTTTAATAAAAACAGATGCTTGGTGTGTGCTATACATAAGACTAATATAGACTAAAGTAAAGTGCAGTGAAACTTATATATAGCTATATATATATATATGTAGCCTATGAATGATATGGGAAAGCTAAGGTATGGAGTATTAACAGTAATACACTTTAACTGCACTTTAACACTGATGTAAACTTTAACAAATATAAATTGTGACACAATAAACCAAAGTCTTACAGCTGCCCTATTACTTATAAAGTGGATGGAAAACTCAGAGCATTTTAACTGACATACAAGCAGAGAAAACACAGTGAACAGGTTAAAATAACACCTGAACAGGCCTAACGTTAACTTTCCAAATGTCCCTCATGAATTTAAGGTGGAGTAACATTAACTTACATCGACTCAGCTATTTACTGATTATTAAACAATGCTACTATCGTCCGAAGTAAGCTAGCAAGCTAACACTCTGCTCCAACAAGGTAACTACGATGCATATTAGTTTCACTCACTTCATCACATTGACGTTACTGTACCTCTTTCCTTTTCACGTGTTTCCTCCTCTAATTTCCTTCTTTTCCTTCCCTGGGCGCCGGATTGTTTCAGTCTTTTGGACATTATGGTTCCGCTACAGTATCAATAAACGTCTGTCTTGGGTCACGGTCCGGTCAGATTCAGGCAGCTCGCCTCTCGACCCCGCCCCCTCACAGAGGGCAGGTACAGTGCAACGAGCCAGGAACCCAGAAGAAAGGCCTCTCCATTATTTAATAGGCTTTGCTATGAAGTTATGTTGCTGTGGGCTTATATAATATTTCGAAATAATATAAGTAATAGCACTGGTAAAATATAGTATTATTATTATTATTTTTTTTTTTTCTCCCCCCGTTTGCGGCGCCCCCCGTGGATGACGGCGCCCTTAGCATTCGCCTATACTGCCTATGCCCAGGGCCGGCCCTGTGTTTATATGATGTTCATTCATATAGACTTTGAACTAGACGTTTTACAAATGTGCTGATGTTGCCTATTTCTGTGTCCTATAGTTATTAGAGGGACGCATCAACTCCCAACCCTTGAAGTGTCAGTTCACAGCAGAACCATGCCCTGCTGTTTCCACTATTTCTGCAGAGTCTCTCTCTGACAGGTGAGTGGAACTTGATGCTGGTAGCAACATGGATCAGACCACTGTTATTCATGTAATATGTGTCTTTGATGGATACATTTCATAGATACATGTGTCCTTCTTTCATGTCAAGTTGGTTTGCTCTATGTGCATGAATGTGTTCCTTAGCAGGGATACAATCCTGACAAATGCTTCAAGTACTGGTCATAGCGGTCACATGTTAGCCATTTTTATGCCCCATAAACACATTTAGATGTTACTTTATGTCCTGTAAACACATTTTCTGTAATTATTATCATTTTTGCAGAGATGATGGAACTCCTTTCTCTTCGGCCAAGTACTCCAAGGTGTACAACAAAAAGTCCAGCAAGTAGAGCTTGTACACACTACTGTCAAAACGTGACATTTTGCTAACCCCCCAAAAAGCAGAATTGATAAATATGAAATGACTGTAAATGGTGGAATTCTGATGTGACAGAGGCTATTTTTGGATGTTTTCAGGAATATTTGTCACTGCATAAAATGCAACCAAAGTTGTGGTGTAATAATAAATAAATTGAAAGTAATTTCAAGGTCCTTGAAAAGCTGCATTTACTGTCCGATAAGTAATTGTGCTATTCTTTCTACAGGACAATCACTGCCAAAACAGTAGAGGATTGAGACAGCACTGACATCAGCAGCCTAACCTGTTGGCTAACACTGATCTGTGTTTATAATCAGTCAAGAAACCTCTGGATGTCCTTCCTGTATATAGTTGTTTATGCTAATTGTACTGTATATTGTCGAAACGATAAAAGGTATACTATTTTTGTTGTGTTATTTATTTACATGTGTTCAAAAAATTCAATAAACGAGAGTTACCTAATTCAGTTGTTATTATTAGTGCATCATGTAAAGTGTAAATGGTTTGGTGTTTATGCTGGAAGTGTAAAGAAAAGGCATTTATCATTTTCAAGACTTTATTCAAACAGTTTAGAGATAATGCGAAACAAGGAGTAAATACAGAACAACAAATAAATAGGTGTCAGGCAGAGTTCAGCACTTGATGTGATTGCTCCAAACGTAGTCCTTGAATTCTGGCCTGTAAATCAATAGATGAGCAACATGATAAGATATTTTTATGGAACAGAGCTCGACTGTCCTCAGCATACTGTCAACATATACACGTTCAATGGTCAATACTTCCTGGACAAAACTGTACAGATGTCCCAGTTTGTATAACATTTATTTGAAGTACCAGCCCTTTCTCTTTCTTTACATTTTTCTACTGACTGTGTTTATTGTTATGCACCAAAACACAAATTCAAATTATGAAAAACTGCTTGGCAAAAAAAGTGATTCTGATTAGGGCACTTGTGTGTCCAAGTTACATGCCTGGTCAATATACTGTACAAACACAAGTAGTTTACCTGCTCATGTGCAATCCTTTGAGCTTGAAGATCTTCTACTCGACGTATAAAAATCTGCTCCTTGACCTGTCGCCCTCCCACGTCCACGGCCTCTGCCTCCACTTCCTCGGACACTGCTGGTTGGCCTCCTGTCGTCCTCTCTGATGTGATGATGTGCTTCGCTCTGGCGTGTCTTCTTCGTCATCAGAGTCAATGATGTTCTCATTGTGGAAGCTCTAAGATGCAAAACATCATATCATCATGAGTCCAATACAATGTTCATGTTCGTCTGTGAATCACTGAGGGTAACATAAAAAACACGTAGCAGGCCCACCACTAATCTTGATCTTAGCTTTGCCATATCTAACGTTACCATAGCCAGCTGCTGCTAGCTAACCAGCAATGAGTTACAACATCAAAATACACTTTCAAAACAATGTCTGAATGCTAGCAAAGCTAGCTTGACAGCTATCAGTGCTAGCAATAGCTATGTTGGTTGTTTATGTTCAATATGATAATATTAGGTGTTTACTTACAGGTGAATGAGACATGAGGTAGTTACTTGTAGTTAGATGTTGTGATGAAAACGATGCACTGATACACTCTTCTTCCCATCGCTCGTGAGGACTCGGACTCCGTTGGCGGTATTCGGCAGTTGTCGGATAGTTCGCGTTCATGGTTTGGGGGGAATGGTTTTGGAGAGAGGCCTGAGTGCAGGGGGCGGGGTTTACTGGCTGGATGCTTTCAAAATGTAGCCTGGGCTTGATGGTTTTTCAAAGTTACTGACCCCAGCTTTAACACATAGCTTTTTAATCATTTTCATTTCAGTTATTTTAAAAGTCAGTATGTACATCTACATACAGTCTATATGAAATAGTTGTGTGCTCTTCTAAACTAGCCACACCCACACTAAAATCGTATAATCTTAAATCTTGCAAAATCACACACACATACAGACACATTATTGCAGAGGTGTTGAGAGAGTTGACCTGTGGCCTTATAATCAGTGCTCACTGTGTTCCAGTGTGTTATATAAGGGAGCAGCGAGTGCTAGTCAGATCCTCCTACAGATGCCTGAGCAGTCACGACTAACGCGGATGTTCTCCATCCATCCACTCAGCCTGGCTACCACAGACTTCACCTTAGCCTCTGCTCCTCAGTCCCACACAAACACACATACACAACAGTAGGCACAGACACACACACGCATACTTACTAGGCAGGCATATGTGTAGTTAGGTAAATTCCCATAGACATATACATATGTTTATTCCCACAAGTGTATAAAAAATCAACAACAAATAAAATTAATTATTTATGATGCGGATATATGGCTGGAGAATATGAAGCAGGGGGTGAATGGAGGAGAGGAAGTGCAGAGAAGAGGCAGATCTAAAATCAGATCTGCCACCCATGTCCTCCCAAACGTTAGAGGACGAAAACCAACAGCGCTAAATGTTTCTGCTTTGTGACGTACATGATATGATCGACTCCAGCTCATTCTACAAATCCCAGAGGTCCCACATCCTTTAAGATGTATTTTTCCAGTCTTCGGGAAAGGGTTATTTCACCATAGACCTGAAGCAGCCTTTGGGACCTCAGTACCTCAGGCTCTGAGAAGCCTGTAGCTGAGAATAGCAGGCAGATCCTACCCACCATCTGATGTTCTCGAGCAGCGCTGTCTGCAGGGAGAGAGATGAACCCTGATGAATAAATATGAAGATAACCTGCACCTCTGCTGCACTTTTTCTCTTCCCATTCCCCATATGGTTCTACTGAAGAGAAGGAAAGGGGAGGAAAAAAATCTCAGATTTTCAAAAGAAGCCTCTGGGCCATTGTATTTGTCAATGTGCATGTGCTGGTTTGTGTGTTCCAAGTATGTGTGTGTGTGTGTTTGTTTGTGTATGTGTGCATCTAACTATCTCTCTTTGTGTGCCACCATCTGAATGTGTGCATACGCATTAGTGTGTAGTTGTGTGTGTGTGTGTGTGTGTGTGTGTGTGTGTGTGGGCGGCACTGTGTAGGAGTGTGCAGTAGCTTTTTGACAGAGCCTCCAGTAGCATGTATTTGTGAATCTTTTGTTTTATTCTCCATCTCCTATTCAGCTCCACAGTAATCACACCTAGCAGTGCCACTCAAGTGCTGCTGCCCTTGAATAAAGAGAAACAAAAAGGGCTCTTTAAAGACTCATTTCACTGGTCATCAAAGCTGAATGCTGACAGTGATGATGAGCAGTTTGTATACACTGGTCATTTAAAAATGATTTACATTGTAATAATAAGCAGGATGAAGTCCACTGTCTTTTCCAACCATTGATCAATGCAGCAAACAAGACAGCAATCAACAATCACAAATACTAAACAGGAACCTGTGAGTGAAATCTGTTTTGAATATGTAAATCTTTTTAATATCAGCAGCAGCGGGTACACTTCCTGGACACGGCTCATGTTCTGGCTCAGTAGGAAAGAGGTGTGGGTGGGGGATTGATCCATTCAGGGCCAAACTGTACCTTGTTTTGACTATCAGCAGTTCGACAGTGACAATGGGAATGAGGCAGTCAAAGTCCTACAAAGTGCCCTACAGGAAGGAGAAAAGACAGAGATGCAACACAGACTATAATTAACATCAAGAACGCTCAAAAGTAAAATGCCTGGCTAAAAACACATCTATCATATTGTTTCATTTTTGTTAATTTCATTTTCATTTTCTTTTTTTAAGTTTGTGGAACATGAGCCAATTTCAAATTATCTTTCGCATTAGACAAAGTGATTAATCAACAGCAATGCAACACTGAAGCTCTGTTTGACTGTCATTCAGTGTCATTCAGTAACATTTTGTGTGAATTTTTAAATGCTGTTAATTACTTACTGCTTACTTACTACTAAAATACATGTAATTAATTCAACATGATTGTAGTTTAATTTCTGAAAGAAATATACTTAAAGCTATGGTCTACGATTTGAAAGATTGATCATTATTATTAACATTATTCAGATGGTGGTTATGGCCCAATAGTACGACCTACACAATGTGAAGAGCAAAAGGAACCAAATAAATTCATTCTCTCTAGCGCCTGCAAAACTGAAAAGAAATTGACCAATAGGAGCCATGCAGCCGCATGGCTCCTATTGGTCAATTTTCCCATCCAATCCCCTCGCTCACTCTCCTGCTCCTGCTCCCGCCTCGTCCCGACCCACTTCCGCATTTGAAACTACAAGCGGACAAGAGGTTTGTTTTGCCCTGAGCAGTTCAGGTACAGAGGGAAAGCAGAGCTTGCCCCACCGGCAAAGGCTGAAAGAAAGCGAAAGTCTGTCACTGAAAAGACACAAAGCAGAGATGTAAACAAAGAGGTCTCAAACCCGAGTAAACATCGGGTCATCATCTGAACGGTGGCGAAAGGTCCACGAAGATATGGACCCGATGCTGATACAGCGGAGTTTCTGTTGAGCAGGTAATCTTTCGTCTTTATTGTGGATGTGGTGACACAGATAACTTTCATGCCGATGCTGGCTTATGACTGTGAAAGCTGCCGTTAGTTTGTTTCTGTGTTATTAGACGGTGTCGAGACAATTTCTGTCTGCAGTATTGTCAACACTTGTTTACTTGTTCAATGGAGACATTAGCCTCTATGTTAGCATTGTAAGCTAACAACAAGCTAACATTACTATCATGTTTACAACAAATCAGCCTATGTATTTGCTCGTGGCAGCTAAATGAAGCACCAATGCAAGTAAGATGAATGAAACCCTCCGCTTCACGTTGGGGTTTCAATCATCCTGTCCGGATTTATTTCTCCATAACAACCTCTTGCCCGGTCACTACTCAACTGTTTTGGTAACCCTCCTCCCGGTCTTGTCCATTTGTTTTCAACAGAGCCTTTGCTAAATCAAGATGATGGATTATCATATAGGCTTTACGATGTGTGTATTTGTGTGTCTTATCTGTCATAAACAAGAGATTACAGTTTACGGGGCACGTTTGTGTCGTGGTCTGGTGCTACTCAGACAACAGCTGGGACACAGCTGGGTCCGAGGCTCATGCAGGTTTAGTTTTCAGCCACAATGTGGAAGCGATCGTTATGATTAAAGCTGACGGCAGCATCTGTTAGTCTCTTGGCCCTCAATAACTTTTAGAAGTGGCTAACTTAGCTGTTGATAAATAGTAACTTATTACCTAGCTGTAACGTAACGTAGCTGTAACATGCTAATTTTTTATTAGTATTGCTGGATCTTAGTGCTGCATTCGACACAGTTGATCACAACATGTTGCTCGACAGACTGGAGAAGTGGGTCGGAGTTTCTGGTACGGTGCTAAATTGGCTCAAATCTTATCTAGAAGATCGAGACTTCTTTGTGTCGCTAGGTAATTGTGAATCTGAGCGAACAAAGATGACATGTGGAGTCCCCCAAGGCTCTATTCTCGGGCCACTGTTGTTTAATATCTATATGCTCCCACTGGCCCAGATCATGGAGTATCATAACATCTCTTACCACTCATATGCTGATGACACACAGCTCTACATCGCAGTGTCACCATATGAATACAGTCCATTACAGTCGCTGAGTGAATGTATCCAACAAGTCACTCAGTGGATGGGCCAGAACTTTCTTCAGCTCAACGCTGAAAAGACAGAGGTCATTGTTTTTGGTCCCAAAAACGCAAGGCTTGAGGTCAGTGGCCAACTTCACTCAATTACACTAAAAACCACTGACCAAGCCAGAAATCTGGGTGTAGTTATGGACTCAGACCTGAATTTTAACAGCCACATAAAGACTATCACTAAATCAGCCTATTATCATCTCAAAAACATTGCACGAATTAAAGGACTTCTGTCTAAGCAAGACATGGAAAAACTAGTTCATGCATTTATTCTTAGTAGGTTAGATTATTGTAATGGTGTCTTTACAGGTCTCAGTAAAAAATCAATCAAGCAGCTGCAGCTCATCCAGAATGCTGCTGCCAGAGTCCTGACCAACAGCAGGAAAATGGACCATATCACACCTGTCCTTAAATCCCTGCACTGGCTCCCTGTGAGCCAAAGGATAGAGTTTAAAATCCTGTTACTGGTCTACAAATCGCTAAATGGTCTTGGACCTAAATACATGTCAGAGCTGCTGGTGGGATATGAAGCACCCAGAGCCCTCAGGTCATCAGGGACAGGTCTACTCAGTGTCCCTAGGGTCAGAACCAAGCAGGGTGAAGCTGCATTTAGCTTCTATGGTCCTCACCAGTGGAACAAACTCCCTGAACACCTGAGGTGTGCACAAACTGTCAGCTCATTTAAATCGGGGCTGAAAACATTACTGTTTACTGCAGCTTTCGTATAGTGTAAGACCATTCTGCTTGCCACTGCCTTTCACTGAAGCAACTTTAAGGCTTTGAACTGCACTGTAACTCTTATTTTCTCCGTGATTTTGGTTTTCTATTATAGTGAATAGTAATTTTTGCTGGATTTCTATTGATCATTGTGATAGTTGGGCGACTCGGACCAATTCAGGGCAGAGTAATACCGGGTTCTGGGAACGTCGGAGCTAATAGGAAGAAAAGGTGTTTTTTCCTATTAAGCTGGTTTACCGCTGGATTGGGGGCCAACTCAGGGCCGAGTGGAACCAAGTGGAGACAAGGGGTCTCTTAAGGTTATCACCGCTGGTTGGCTGCTTTTTCAGAATTTGTAGCGTAAACAAACTGAATTCGCGGTGACGACCGGGTCTTAAGGATAAATATAAAGTGCACTGGAATGAGTGACAAGTAGAACAATGGGAGGTAAATCCAGCAAAAACCAGGAAGCTGGCGTAGGAAACCTATTCTATTTTCGCATACTTTCCTATTTCTTAACTTGTTTTAATGTTTTGTTTTAATGTTTTTTAATTGCTTTTTAGGTTTTGAACTGCACTGTAACTTTTATTTTATTTTAGCCTATTTTCCTATTTCTTGTTTTAATGTTTTGTTTTAATGTTTTTTAAATGCTTTTACTGTAATTGTATGCACCTGTAAAGCACTTTGAGTTGCCTTGTGTCTGAATTGTGCTATACAAATAAACTTGCCTTGCCTTGCCTTGCCTTGCCTAATGACGTTACGCTAGCTTGGCTGTGGAGCTTAGCTGTGGACATTGTAATGACTTACAAGATTTACGTTAGTTTCAACGTGCATTGTAGTAACTTTACCTGTGAATCCGACATCGTTACTAAAGCTGGCGCTGTATTTGGTTTCTGCCGGCCGGCTTGTTGCTCTTGGTGCTTGTTGCGGGAGGGGGTGTGTCGCGGGAGGCTCGGAGGGGAGAGCGATACGAGCTCGGAGGGGAGGGATTAAGGAGCACAGAGGGGAGGGGTGTGTGTGTGGGGGGATGCTTTTTTCAAATCTTTCTCAGATCGTAGACCATAGCTTTAATTATTCTAGTTAAAATGCATTGCAGAGACATTTTGGCAAATTGGCAAACGTATTTAAAGCTGTTTTCAGCCGTTACCATCATGTTTAAAGATCTAAAGTTAGACATGATGGTCTGACATTTCTGCTGTGTTTATTTCATGTTCTGTGTTGCTTTGCTAGCGTCTCTGGTATCTACCCAACAGCCACATCTCAGACTAACTGTGTGTTTTGGGTAAACTCAAGCTGTCATTTTGTTTTAGTCTGTGGCACAACAGGTAAATTACATCTCCGACCTAATGTTAGTGCAGTGGTTTGCACAGCTGGGGACACGACCCTTATGGAGGGCCAGGAGTTATAACAGGGCAAAGCTAAATGATTTGTGACAGAACTTCCAGGTTAACATAAATAAGATGATGAATCTACACCAAACATGGAAACTACCATAACAAAGACAAGAAAATATGATGAGGCATATCTCACCCTTGGCTTCATCAGTACAACGGTGGGTAATGAAGTGAGACCAGTGTGTCTCAAAATCATGGATGCAGGAACTAGAGGTGCTGAGAGTGCTGCAGCATCCCCTTAAACGTTGCTTTAGAAAAACATAAATTGATAATACTATGATGCAGAATAGCAGCAGACAGAGAGAGACAGATAACATTCATGTAGACGGGTGGAGACATAGGGAGCGTGAGAATACGAACATTAGTGTCCACAAGATATAAAATCTTTCTTTGATCATGATGAAGCCTAAAGGTTCTCTACAATTCTCTGGTTTATCAATCGAAGGCTGGAGTCTCAACAAATCCATGTTGTATATGCTCGTTTCCAATGTGAAACGTCTGTATTCTCAAGCGCTGTATTATTACTACTACAATAATTATTACTATGACGCTGTCTGTCCCAGGCATCAGCAAGGGGAGAGTGTGGTCGAATCTCACTTCAATATGCAAATACACATGTATGTCACTGGGACAAACAGAGTCAATGGTTTTTGCACAAAGAAAGAAAAAATGTTATGTATAACATATGCCACATTTATAAGAAGTCCCAAATAATAAAAAAAATGTTGGAGACAGCGTTAAAGAAAGTTGAAAAAGTTTCTCCTGACTCAACCTACCGTGATTTTTTAAGGGAATCTGGGGAATTTCTCTCTCTCCTCATCTCCTTGTTGTTGCTGACTGTTGATGTGGCTGCTTTGACCTGTAATATGTTGGTGTTCAAGTGTGCCATCTGCTGTAGTGCAAAACGTTCTCAAATTGTTGTAAATTATTGTTAAAGCAACATTATGTAACTTTTTTACTTTAAAGTGACAGCTTCAAAATCATTTTGATGGTACTGTGTCTTGTAATAGGGTGCAAGGGAGTAGGTTGGATTTTGAGATTGGTGGGGACACAAAAGTGCTCCAAGACAGCACTCCTGAAAGTTGACGTTTTTTTGCATTAGCAATCATAATTTGCTGCTCTCCCTGCCTCTCTCCCTGCTGCTCTCCCTGCCTCTCTCTGCTGCTCTCTCTGCTGCTCTCCCTGCCTCTCTCCCTGCCGCTCTCCCTGCTGCTCTCCCTGCCGCTCTCCCTGCCTCTCTCCCTGCTGCTCTCCCTGCCGCTCTCCCTGCTGCTCTCTCCAGGTGGATCAGTTTCCTTAGGAATAAACCACAATATAAATTTGACATCTGTATAGCAACTACTATAAACACATACACACTAGTAATACATGATGAGGCCTCTTAGAACACCAGACTTGATATAAAGCTCTGATTTTAAAGCCACATGGGTGAAGCATTGCTATTCAGATCATCATCACACTAACATTTGTCACAGTGCTGAATCTCATGACTAACATATCCATCATTATTTAACCTCACCTGAGTTTCCAGCCTCTCTTTCAGCTTCTCCTCCTCTATCTCCTCTAGCTTCTCCTTCTCTACCTCCTCCTGCCTCTCTTCCTTCATCTGCTCCAGCCTCTCCTTCTCTACCTCCTCCTGCCTCTCTTCCTCCATCTCCTCCAGCCTCTCCTTCTCTACCTCCTCCTGCCTCTCTTCCTTCATCTCCTCCAGCCTCTCCTTCTCTACCTCCTCCTGCCTCTCTTCCTCTATCTCCTCCAGCCTCTCCTTCTCTACCTCCTGTTGCCTCTCTTCCTCCATCTGCTCCAGCCTCTCCTTCTCTACCTCCTCCTGCCTCTCTTCCTCTATCTGCTCCAGCCTCTCCTTCTCTACCTCCTCCTGCCTCTTCCTCCATCTCCTCCAGCCTCTCCTTCTCTACCTTCTCCTGCCTCTCTTCCTTCATCTGCTCCAGCCTCTCCTTCTCTACCTCCTCCTGCCTCTCTTCCTCCATCTCCTCCAGCCTCTCCTTCTCTACCTCCTCCTGCCTCTCTTCCTCCATCTCCTCCAGCCTCTCCTTCTCTACCTCCTCCTGCCTCTCTTCCTCCATCTGCTCCAGCCTCTCCTTCTCTACCTCCTCCTGCCTCTCTTCCTTCATCTGCTCCAGCCTCTCCTTCTCTACCTCCTCCTGCCTCTCTTCCTTCATCTGCTCCAGCCTCTCCTTCTCTACCTCCTCCTGCCTCTCTTCCTCCATCTGCTCCAGCCTCTCCTTCTCTACCTCCTCCTGCCTCTCTTCCTTCATCTGCTCCAGCCTCTCCTTCTCTACCTCCTCCTGCCTCTCTTCCTTCATCTGCTCCAGCCTCTCCTTCTCTACCTCCTCCTGCCTCTCTTCCTTCATCTGCTCCAGCCTCTCCTTCTCTACCTCCTCCTGCCTCTCTTCCTCCATCTCCTCCAGCCTCTCCTTCTCTACCTCCTGTTGCCTCTCTTCCTCCATCTGCTCCAGCCTCTCCTTCTCTACCTCCTCCTGCCTCTCTTCCTCTATCTGCTCCAGCCTCTCCTTCTCTACCTCCTCCTGCCTCTTCCTCCATCTCCTCCAGCCTCTCCTTCTCTACCTCCTCCTGCCTCTCTTCCTTCATCTGCTCCAGCCTCTCCTTCTCTACCTCCTCCTGCCTCTCTTCCTCCATCTGCTCCAGCCTCTCCTTCTCTACCTCCTCCTGCCTCTCTTCCTCTACCTTCTCTGGCCTCTGCTGTCTGTCACCTTACAAAAATATGTTGATGCATGACATGACCAGATACATTAGGGATACAATGATCATAGAGCTTGATGGTACAGTTATTGCCTGAGCAAAAAAGGCTTTTACTAAATATTAAGATTACTTAATATTAATTAATTATATTTTATAATTATAAAATCACATGATCATCTAGAATCTGAGGTTTTATTGTATTTCCACCACAAATTTTCTTTATTTGTGTTTTTAAACCGTTGCTCTCTTCTACACAAATACATGAAAATAAGAATTAAAAATAACTTTAAAAAAGTGTATCTCTTTGGCATTAAATATTCTCTTTTATTCAATATCTGTATTGTTGAGCCTCTACCTATACACCCTTGGAGTAACTTACACTTTGACTAAGAAGTCTTATATCCAGTTTTCTTTTCTTTGACATCCTTCAAATCCTATACAGCACACACGCACGCACACACGTACACGCACGCAAACAGACACAAACACAAATGTAAATGACACCACTGATATTAAAATCCATCTAGCTGACGTGACCCAGGAAGAACAAATGCAGAACATGTTGACAACTTACACTCGCAGCTGCAGATCACATGCACTGCCTCTCGTCCGGTCCAAATAGCAGGTTGCAGGTAGTTTTTACAAGCAGAAGGAGTGACAGTGGGGGACAGCCAATCACATGTAAGTTAGCGAGAAACCGGCAGCCGGTCAGGGAGCGGTATTTCGGTTAGAGGCGGGACTTCTAGCAGAGACCGACAGAGACCCTATTGCTTACATCAAGACACAAGTTTTCAAGACATAATATTGTTATGATTTAATGAGCTCTGTTTGTAGCTTGACCGCCTTCATTATGTCTGACAAATTGTTACAGACCTGGGATTCTTTTTTACGACAGTGGTGTTGCACTCAGAAACTGTGGGGGGCGCCAAATTGCACGAAATGCCAATTTCTACATGATGTTGCTTTAATTACAATGACATATACGCTATGCTGGTCATTCAAGGCAAGGCAAGTTTATTTGTATAGCACAGTTCAGACACAAGGCAACTCAAAGTGCTTTACAGTGGCATAAAAATTACATTAAAAGACATTAAAAATTGCATTTAAAATAAATTGAAACAAAACATTAAAACAAGTTAAGAAATAGGAAAGTAGGCTAAAATAGAATAGGTTTAAAAGAGACAAGTATAGAAAATAAAAGTCACAGTGCAGTTCAAAGCCTTAAAATCACTTCAGTGTAAGGCAGTGGCAAACAGAAAGGTCTTCAGTCTTGATTTAAAAGAGGTGAGAGTTGGAGCGGACCTGCAGTTTTCAGGGAGTTTGTTCCAGATATGTGGCGCATAATAACTGAACGCTGCTTCTCCATGTTTAGTTTTGACTGTAGGGACTGAAAGCAGACCTGTACCTGACGACCTCAGAGGTCTGGATGGTTCATAACGTGGCAGCAGATCAGAAATGTATTTTGGCCCAAAACCATTCAGTGCTTTATAAACCAACAGCAGGATTTTGAAATCTATCCTTTGACTGACAGGAAGCCAATGTAAAGATCTGAGAACTGGAGTGATGTGATCTACTTTTTTGGTTCTTGTTAGGACTCGAGGTGGACTGAATCAGCTGCAGCTGTCTGATGGATTTTTTAGAGAGTCCTGTAAAGACACCGCTACAGTAGTCAAGTCTGCTGAAGATAAATGCATGGATACATTTTTCCAAATCCTGCAGAGACATAAGTCCTGTTATCCTGGATGTATTCTTAAGGTGATAGTAGGCTGACTTTGTAATTGACTTAATGTGGCTGCTGAAATTCAGGTCCATGATTTCACCGAGGTTTCTGGCTTGGTTTGTAGTTTTCAACATTTCAGATTGAAGCTGAGCAGAGACTGTTAGTCCTTCTTCAGATTAATACAAAAACATAAATGTTGCACACCATTTATGATGACGTCATTATATAGACTGACTGCTCAGCACCCCCAACTGTGACTGATTTCCTGTGTCCCTGCTTAAAATATTATCTTCTGACATGAAGCCGAACACGTTAAGATGCCAATTGGAGCCCACATCCTGAGCACAGAGAGGCCTGTTGATTTCCTTTTGAAAAAGCTACTCAACTATTGTGCACAACAGAGTCGCAGCCTTCAAATGCTTAACTTGCCTACAGATCCTATAGTATAGGATTTTGCAAGCAAAATACTTGCATGTGTGAGTATTTGTTCCTTTGTAAGCTTGTGTAAGGGTTTTCTACCTGGTTATTGCAAACAAACCTTTAACCTGATTAATTCTGTACAAAAATGACAAATGTATAATTTCTACTTCTATTTAGTAAGTAACATTGAAATTCAGTTGCACTTGCCAATTTGTTTGTCATCTTTTTGTCAAAATTGAAACTAAGCAGGGGGTCATGTTCTAAAGTTACAGCTTGATTCTCATCCGTTTGCACAGGTCTTGCATCATTTCCAGTTAGTACAAAATGTAAAAAAAAAAAAAATCTGTGTTTCACTGACATTGTCATGTCACATGATGAAAATCCAAGGATTCCTTTAAGATATGACTGAAACCCAACACATCATAAACTTGTAGCCATACAGCACTGAGAGCACAAATGCTCCATGTCTTTAACTGGTTTCTTTCTTTCTGATGGATTTTATTTAGTCCTCCAAATGGGTCTCCATGCTGAGATCCTTGAATGCTTGATGAACATGCTGCATGAGCCTCCTAAATGCACATCCAAAGACTTCATCAAAATAAATAAAAGCACTAGAATAATAAAGATTTTTCATGAGAAACAAAACACAACAAGTAATCATTCCTTAATGACTAAGAAACCAAGTTTACACAAGAGCTGGTTGGACAGGATTTATATCTCCGAGGAAGGTTGAGTAACTTTGCATGCACAATTCTTAGTCACTGACTGTTTACTTACTGAGTGATCACATCATTTTTCAAATGCACAGCAGTGAGTACAACATTGAGGTGGTATTCCTTTCAGATGTAGATTAGAGTTAGGGTCAGTCTGTTGCTTCTTTGAACTGCCTTGTTCAAACATACTAACATCAAAATAATGTACTGTTTAATCTCATTATTTTATATTTTTTATCCAATGTGCCAGCAACAGGGTGTCTTCCTTCAAACACTGGTCTGAATCTTCATGTTCAGCTGTGTACATCAACAGTTCACTTCATAACTTCAGGAGGCTGATGTACAGCAAAAATGTAACAAAGGCTGACAACTGTGAAAATGAGACAGCAGATTCTGATCCTAAACTAATAATGTAATCTAAAAACAGGCAGGTATATTGGCACACTGTCATATGTATTCTTCACGAGCTGTACATTATATAGTAAGTTTAAGTGAAACTGCCCACAGGCAATGTGACTTATTTTATATTAGTCATGATTCAACACAATATTGCAAGTTCCTAACTCCTTCATGCTATACAAACATAGAACGTATATGTGTTTTTTATGAACATATAAATAAACATGTGTACACCCAGAAAATAAACCTGTACAGCATTTTTAAAATTTGTGTCTGAGTGATTATAAACAGCGACAACAAGATGGTGATGATAAAGGCAGCTTCATATTGAAGGTTCCACATCAGTGTCCATCCACTTTTACCGTGTGTGAGTACCAAGCAGTGCCAGCCCAAGCCTTTTGGGGGCCCTAAGCAGAATTTGATTTGGGGCCCCCCTCCCACCACCGCGGAGTCACCTGTGCTTGACAATTATTGACACAGATGTCACACTTTAATGTTACATTATAAATTGTATTAATACAGTGATGGATTATGAACTACTGTCCCCCTGGGCACAGATGCATAAGGACCCCCCCTACCTTATTTGTACGAAAGTGGGTGCAAATGGGGGAAGGGGGTTCTGGGGGTCCTCCCCCAGAAAATTCTGAATTTGGTAGATGTGATTTCCTGTATTCTGGTGCATTTTTGGGATGGCCAGCCGGAGAAGGGCAATACCTAAATTCTTTCAGGTTCATAGCCTTTTGCTTTTTGACTTATCGAGGTAGTTACTTCACGCAACGACTTGGGCTTCAGGGCCCCTTGAGCTCTTGGGCCCGGTAGGCTCATTCAGTAATTGCTCACATGCCACAAATGTTTTGGGGCTCCTGGCCCCTCTAGACCTCTGGCCCCCTGGGCTTGGTAGATCCCTGTATTAATATAGTTGTTATTTACACCAAACCAGTCACCTTTTAACCTTAGAGGGTACTAAAATCACAAATGTATTTTACACTTTCATATTCAAAGTGAAGCACTAAGTGTGGTTTACTGAACTTGAATTGAAAAATAACAAAATACAACAGCAGAGATTGCATTTGTTGTAAACAAGTGTGGCCAGGTCATAAATGAGGAGACCGGACACAGTAGAATAATTATTGTGGGTCTTTTATTCCCGACTGCAATTTATAAAAGAAACAGCATTAACACTACAATTTTGAGGATTTGAGGTAATCAGTATCAAACAAACAAAATATTTTCCCTCACTGTACGTCACACTGACGGTAAACCTCAGGTAGCTTATGAACTTCAAACACTTATCTCTGTGTCCTAGACATTTGCTCCAGTTAAAAGTGACTCTAGACTTGACTAGACAATAGTAGTGGCTCTTTCTGAATAAATAAAATAAAAAACAGAAAACAAATCATCAAACTAATCATCATCTTATTTGCTGATACTGGTAACCATTCTTGTGCTTTATCGATGTTAATAGGGATATTTTTCACACAAGACATCAAAATACACACCTCAGCAGTCCGTCTTTCACTCCCACTACTGCTACTTCCGTGTAGCTAACTCTGTATGGGAACGCCGTGATTTCCCATGATCTCCTGTGATCTTGAGCAACCTGCCACTGCGCTGCTCTTAAAGTGACAGTGTCACCTAAACAAAAAGAAACTGCTAACACAGTAATAATTCCCTACAGAATAATACAACACTGTCTTAACAGTCTGAAAACAGTCTTGGTCTCTTGTTCACCTGGCTACACAAGTAAAAAATAAATTAAAAATTTTTAAAAAATCGAGGGCCAGGGGGCCCCAAGCAGCCGCTTAGTTTGCTTATGCCATGGGCCGGCTCTGGTACCAAGCATCAATGCCAGGAGCAGCTGGACTAGCATGGCTCTTATTCGACTCTCTTTCTCTTCTCCTCGAGGTGGTCCGGCTGGTCTAGTTAGTCTTAAGCCCCACTCACAAAGCCCTTTCAGTGCAGGAATCATGTGCTGATTCTCCGCATCGTTGTCTGTGTGAAAGTTACAGATGCAGAGAGCGGGGACAGTTTTGCTGCAGCTCTGATGGGCGCGGCGCAGATCAGGGGTGTGTCGATCTGATGGTGTTCACAGTCTGACAGCTAAACAGATCCTTCACTCATCAAATAAAAGAAATGTCCCACACTTCAAGCAACGTTACAGGATCAAACAACAGTAATGTAGTAACTGGTAGTGTCTTTGGCAACTTATGTAGGAAAAAATACCGCAGTCATACATGAAGAAGTGTCTGTCATCCTGTCTGTCCCAAAAAAACAGCGTCTGTCCCCGGCAGCAGAGCCAGGCGGCTCTCGCAGTTGAATGGTGGTGATTATGTGAAGTGATTTAGAGCAAAAAACTTTAATTCACCATGTCTTTGTCTTGTTCAACTATTGTGTTGTTGTAGCTACTGTCTCTGGAAACTTGTATAGAAAAAAATCACCGTGACTGTCAGCCCTGACCGAGAACTTTCCCCCAGAAAACAGCATCCCTCCTCGCGAGTGAGAGCCAGACAGGGTCCACTGTTTACTGATGGTGATTATGTAATTATGTAATTTTTTATGCAAATAACGTAACTTTGTCACTCTCCACGATGCATGGTGGGTCAGGATCTCAATCACAACACACTATACCAGCATCCATATGATTATAAACATTTGGTGGATACATGTTTAGATTAACAGGTGGAAACCAGAGGAAACATGTTGAAAAAAACACACGGATCTCTTTTGGATCCGCAGCACTGCTTGGTTCAGTGTGAACATACAAAGGCGTAGAAATGGCGAGCCGTCGCTGCGGCGATAATGCTGAGTCTCTGTGTGAAAAGGGCTTGTGTAATAGTCAGCTGCTCTTAATCCACAACCGTTTTAAATGTTCTTTGAAAAAAACAATACTGTTGAATGTATATTTGTCATAGGTAATATGTGTTTCAGCAACAAAGACCAAAAAATTTACAATTAAATAAACAAAAATGTGACATTGAAGGAGCTGCATCTGCATGCGCTGCCTCCATCTTTTGGTGGTCATAGGGCAAGGCCATAAATGTAAAATACTTAAAGCTATAGTCTGTAACTTTTTTTTGGTTATATTTGCTAAAATTGTCATTATGATCTGACAGTAGAATATGATACAGGTCAGCTGTGTAAAAATCCACTGTCTGTGGGCCCACCCAGTGGCTGTAATTTGATTTGCAAGAATCTACCTCTCCCGGCTGAATACAACCAATCAGAGCCAAGGAGAGTGTGAGCCAGGTGTCAATCACTCTCGTGCATACGCTGCTGGCAGCCCCCCTCCCCCGCGCAGGCGCAGTGCCTGCTCTTACCTGGTCTGATACCGCCCGCTCAAAGAACAATGGTGGAGAGAAAACAGCTCGGAAAAATGCCTATCCCACGGTTGAAAAAATAAGAAGGCTGACGAACAAAAACGTTGTAAAAGGAAAGAAGGGGACCGTGCCTGAAATAAAAGTAGGATCAACATCGGAGCGTCTTTTCAGAGGTGGAGGGAGCTGCGGGATTTGCAAAGACTGAAGAGCGACGTAGAGTTAGCCGCTTTTCTGCTGGACAAGTAAGTACCATTGCTTGATATATGTTTAATTCTATGTTTCAATCACAAGGCTATGGTGGCAGCGGTTACAGTAATACTCACAATAGCACACATCGCCGATGTTGCAGTCAAGCTGCATAGCTTGTTGCTAAATCTAGCTTGTTAGCTTGTATGCTAATGCTGCATCCCAGTTACATGGGAGACCGCTTGCCCGAGTTGCTCTTACGCGAGAATGTGACGTCATTTCCTGGCTTGTAGCACAAATAGCGTTCCCGCTTGTCATCGCTACACGACGAGTCGGAAGAACATAGACGCCATCAGGGCAGTAGCAGGCTAGTCAGTTATTGTTATTGTTAGCTACATTAGCCTCTTTAGCAAACCAGCTCGAAAACAAAACGTTACATTGTATTGCACGCACAGCAAGACCGTGCAATGCATAAATTGGTGACCGGACTAAAGCAGCAATGTAGTCAAGTGTGTAAGAGCATTTAAAATCGACATTAAAATGACCAACGTGGTACAAATACAAAGAAAATACATCAATTACGGGCGCAGCCATCTTTGTTTGACGAGTCGTTTGTCTATCCTCGCTCTACTTGGTGTACTCTCAGGAGCACCAAGTCGGACAGTGGATATTCCAACCAAAAGGGGGCGTGCAATGTCGCGAGACAGCTGCGAGATTTCCCACTTTGCAACTCGGGCGAGTGGTCTCCCATGTAACTGGAATGCAGCATTAATCCGGTGTTTAGCTTTGTCTGGATGGCTACTGGTTAGCAAAAGTGTCTTTCAAGTGTCCGGGCAGTTATAACGTTAGTTTGTGTTCAGTACGCTCTGAAGTGTTGAATTAGTTTAGAGCGTTACTCATGCTCCAGAGAGACAGCATGGTGATGATGATTACCTGAATAATTACTTTTAACTCTGTCTACTGCGATGTGAGGAATCGTGTTTGTTGCTCTGGATATCTACAGTGACTCGCCTGAGGCACTCATTGTAATTTAGCTGTATTGATCAGAAATAGAACCATCAGGACGTACTTTGTTGCCAATGCCCTAACAAAGCAATGAGCATTCAACCCGATGAGCAAGCTATTTTAACCTGAACAACATTAGTTTTCGTTAGCGGGTTTTCTCCCTGATTTATGTGTGCTTTTGTTCACTCCGCTAAATGAACTCATAATCACTGTTGTACGTATTTACGAGAGTGTTTGTTTTGTTTTGTTTGTTGAATGCGCCATCTTGGTTATCTCGCGTCATCCGTTACCGTCGTTACAAGCGTGCTTGTGCACAGCAGGCTCCTCTGTGGGGAGGGGCTTTGAAGGCAGGGCTGCAGCGCAGCAGAGAGGAAGGAGGGACCTGGGAGCTGCATCATTCAAATATTCTAAGTCCACTCTTTTCTCAAAACTCCAGACTGCAGCTTTAAGTAGCATAAGGTGAAATGGGGTCCACAGTAAATATTGTCATTAAAGTGGATAGCACTTGAACAACTCTCAAAGCAATGGGATGTTTTAGCATGTATTTTCCAAAAAACATAAGGCATGCACTGTACATGTGTGTCATTAAATGTAATTGAAATGACCTGTTTATGTGTTAACATTGCAGCAGCTTTATGTCTCTGTTTGGGGATTTGGGGAGATAGTACATAAACCCATAATTAATCATACAAATGTGTGTCTGTGTCTGTGGCAGTGAATAGTGCGATAAAACAGTTTTTGAATGCCAATGAGATCAGAGAGACACAGAGGGCGACATACATTGCCCCATGTAGAGAGATGTGAAGTCAATGATGTGTTGTGTAATAATGGAGGCATTTCTGCCTCATTTGTGCTGCCAAAACTCCAGGATCTCACAGCTTCTCTCAGCTTCCACACGTAATGCATCCGATCTGCACACAGCCTCACAGCACTGACACGATCTAATACCAAAAACAATCATTTATAGGCAAATATGTGTGTATACATTCAGCCTTGTGCCTATATAGAAGGCCTGTTCTATGTACCAGGGAAGGTATCGAACAAGGAGGAGAGTGCTGAAGAGGTCAAAGAAACATGAGGCTCCGGACAAAACATGTATAGGGAAAATAAAATTGAAGCCTCAGAGAAGCTGTGAAAACATGCTCTTTTAAAGCCAGAGAACATTGGATTGGTTAGCTCAAGGTCTTCAATACAGAGCGGCCTTATGACTGCGTAGGTGGCTGGGCTGAGCAGCACTGCGTTAGTAGGCAGGGGAGAGATATATTAACAGCAGGAATGCTGTAGATCGTCAATTACCAGGACTTCTGCACTGACAGTTCTTCCTCTAGCGCTTTGCCAAAGGTCCTCTGAGTTCATTTCACCTAACTCTGTCACCTAGCCCTCCACCCCCACACACCCCATAATAATCCTCTTCATGGTGGGACACCACAGACTGGGTGTGCCACACAGGGCTGGGAGCAGTTATTTAGTGTATTATACTGTCAGCTGCTGATTTCTTCAAGCAGAGCTGGTGTGAGTAATGGCCACACTGGATGATTTGTCAAGGTTTGGGGTAGAATGAGATGCAGACAGAGCGAGAGTTTTGATAAGTGGACAAAATGAAGAGGAAATTCACGTGTGATAATACACCAGTTATTCATGAGACTTCTGGTTCTTCAGGATCTCCTTCAGCTGTGTGCATGTGTATGGTTGTTTGCTTCATCATCAAGTTGTTGGGATATTTAATAATTTGCTTTGCTTATGATTTGCATCATTCAAAATGCAGTGTTTGGCCAGGTGAGCAGAGCGGTAAAGAAGGCAGGATTTAAACCTATATGAACTTTTCTATTGTTTTATTTATCCACGGAGCTTACCATGAAGAAATCTTCCAAGGAGATTGTCAGAATGTGTACGTCTTCAATAATATTTAAAGGCATAATTTGTAAGAAATGGCCAGAGTTCGAAGGTAGCTCTAAAACTACATGGGGTAGCATAACCGCTAACTGCTGCTTATTAAACTCTTTGCTGTAGCCTAGCCATCCTTAACTCTAGTGACCATCGATCTAATAAGGGAAAATCTGGACACAGCACCGGAGTTCATTCCTATAAAAAATTCCCGGTGTTGCATGAAGCCAAAAACGTTTGAGCGTCCTGGGTGTAAAATTACTTGGATCTTCCGCGTAGCTTCTGCATTGTGCCCAATAGTGTGCACACTAGAGACTTCCTCCGGTTAAGCGGTTAACTTGTGGTTTATCCCTCTGCTCACTTGAATGGGAATAAAGCAATTTCATGGCAGAGCTCTTTCAGACTTTTTAAATGTTATCAGACCGAATTGCTTAAATTCTGATAGTGAAATGAGTCATTTCACAGAGGTTGTGACATAAAAAAAGTATCACTTGTTTTACAGCCAGTACACTGATCCTGGGGGCTTGGTAGAAACTGACTGCCTTTAGCAACAGGCTCAGTTAACCTCGGAGTTAAGCAACCCAATTAGCTTACTGGAGTCACAGCTTGACCGGTCTCACCGGCATCCCAGTAAACACAGCTGGACACCAGACCGGGATTGAACACAGCCTCTGAGACCAATAGATGCCAGTTTGAAGACAGGGGATCCAGTATGGATCCATTTGAAGCGACTTTGGCCAGGACTATGACTCCAGTTACGAAAGGACACAGCAGATGAGGACAGAGACAGAGGAGAGGGAGAGAGCAATGAACATGGCGTGTAGAGCTGGAATATTTTCACATCTTATTCTGTGTGTAAGGATTCATTTTGACCAAACCAGTGGTGATTGTGGAAAGACAGATTTTTATTTTGTTAATTTCAAGTCTGAATGAAGTCTGTTTTATAATGAGTTAACAAGGCAATTATGCTCATTTCAGTTCGATAAAAGAGAGGCACTTGACTTCAGAAGGTGTACAGTTATATTTTTCTGTTTAGTAAGGAAAATAGGTGTAGAAATATAATATTTCCTTTCTCGACATTTTGTGAGCTGCTTTTATATCCCCCAGCTGAAACTACAGGGGCTATCAGACTCACCTCTTGTGTTACAAAGTGGTACAGACGTGATGGGCCAGGGCTACTGGTAGCATGCTGAATTCAGTAGATATCGCTGCTGCACAGTCGATCGATGTCTTTGACATAATGTCAACACTGTTGTTTCTTCACACATTTTTTGAGTGCTTTAAACTAAAGTTTTGTCCATATCTTACATATTGTTCTCTTAAACAATTCATTTGCATCAAGATACCAAAGACACAGAGCTCTTGAAGAGGGATGAGTGAGGCAGTGGGATTCAGCCAGGACACTTTGGACATGGTCAGATGACACTGAAACATTCATTCACATGACTAGCCTGATGCTTCCAATCGACAGAACAAAGTCATCTGTCAGAAGAGAGAGTATCCATTTTAAAAGGTCCCTGTATATGTTCCTTTTCAATGCATTTTCCTGAACCCCAGTGGAGTTTCATGGAGCAGACAGAGAAGAAAGAGTTAAAACGGTAAGATAGAGATGAGGTTATGAGTCTGGACTTGAGGTAGCAAAGCCATTGTGCACTTGTTGTTGCTTGGTATGAGGTGATGATATCTACAATTCATTTGTGGTATGCCAGGTATATCTGTGGGCTAGCAGTTTGGCCATAGGGTATGTCCCATTCTTTTGCTATGTGTCAGGAGTGTGAGTGTGTGTATGTGTGTGCGTGTGTGTGTGTGTGTGTGTGTGTGTGTGTGTGTGTGTGTGTGTGTGTGTGGTATCTGCATACTGTGGATTCCTGGTGTGCAGGTTGCATGTGGGAGCAGAGAGAAAGCACCTGGCTGAGAGGTGAGTCACAGACGCAGGTAATCGCTCTGACATTTAATGCTAATGAAGTACTGGGAAGATAATGGTACCTACTGGCATTAGCAGACATGCACATACACACACAGTTGCATGCAAAATACAAGCACACAAATACACACATAAAAAGCTCTCCTCAACACTTACCACTGTAAAACCTGTGCTTAAGACCCTGACTCATGCACATTAAGGCAGAGAATGCGGAGGAGGGAGAAGTGTATTGAGGCCCCAGACAAGAAGACAGTCAAAAGGACACTTACACAGCCAAACAGTGCCAGCACTAACAGGAGGCAGACGGCGAGGATGAAGGAAGAGGGATGGAGAGGGTAAAGAGGTGACTAATGCAGGAGATGCTGATTAGCTTACTTGAAAACACAGTCTGAGAGTTAGAGAGAAATGGAAAGTGAGTTTATAGTTTCTTCAGTGAATACACTGAAAACTCAAATGAGCTATTTCACTTTAAAGGAGAAGGGGAATATTCTCACATGTCATATTGTAGTCAGAGAAAGAGTGGGCAGTTTCACAAGCTGAGACATTTCCAGTTGATCTCTGATTGCTAGTGACTTTATTCGTAAAGGTGAAGGGTAATATGCAGTAAATTAATGTGGGGTTTTCTCAGTTGCAAGTCTGTGTATTTGCATGTACAATAATAATAGTCATGTATGTGTGTTTGTGTGTGTGTGCGTGTGTGTGCAGAACTCATCAGCATGTTTAAGGTCACATCTGATGTCACCGTGCTTCCCCACAGTGAAAGGCTTTACTGCTGATTGTGGTTTGTCTGACTCACTGTGGTTTCCCTCTATCTCTATCAGATATAGCTGTGTGTATATAGGAGTGTGTGTGTGACAGGGAGAAAGAAAGACATAGAGATAGCCAAAGAATGACCAGAGCAAGATACTTTTCGGTTGTGTGATGTGACTCAGATGTGTTGTGGACTGCTTCCTCAGTCACAAATGGCAGGGTAAATGTTAGGACACTGGGTCACCCTCCACATCACAGAGATCACAGCTCTGTCTCTCCTTTCGTTTTGCTTCTGAGATTTTCTTGGTTTTTTTTCTTACGCCCACACACCAAATAACGCAAAGTACAAAAGCCCTAATTTATTTAACCTCTCTCAGAGTTTTGATGTTTTTGACACACTGTAAAACGCCCATGTGGTTTTGGGAAATTCTGCCTTTGAATTTTGTGCTCTTTTGTTCTGCTCTCCCCACCACCACCACCCTCCAAGAACAGTCACTACTTGCTGATTGTCAGCTTGTGCAAAGACTACAATGACTTTATGAGTGACTGTGATTGTGTATTTAAGACAGTGTGTGTGTGTGTGTCAGAGAGAGACACCAAGAGAAAAACGCATGTCTGATAAAGAAATCAACTAGCAGTGCAGCACAAGAGCCCTTGAAATTTCACTTGTTGCTCTGGTAACGGCAAGGACAGATTCAGGTGAGTATCAGTGTAAAAAAGTGAGTGCACACAAACTATACATGCAATTTATGTATGTGTGTTTAAATGTGGTTGCGGATGACACACTCTGATTTTGTGTTTGTACAAGACGCAACCGGTCTTGATCCTCGTCTTTGTTGGTCAATGCAGGATACTAGTCACTTACATTTCTTTCTGCACATTATTCGGCTGATCCTTTCTCTACTGGAATAAGCTCAGCCTCATTCCTTTCATTTGTTTAATAGTGGTTTGCCCTTGCTAATGTACATCACTCCTGCACAACTCTTATTTTCATCATAATTTTCTATGGCAGTGTTGCATTAGTGGCCTTTGCTGTCAACACATCTTTTATGTATTCAGGAATGGAGGGGGACTGTCTTTGGATTGTGTCCCCCCTCCCTAAGTACATCCTTGTATCTCCATTAAACATGATGCTTTTCATCGTATTCAAAACCGACAGTCCCTTTCACCAGGTTGTCACGCCCTCAGCATTGTGCTGCTATTTAACGATGAATAACGATTGAACGATGAAAAAAATCTTGAAAACTGACAGTCACTTCTCAGGCGTGGACCTTTTTTAAACAATGTTTCAATTTTACTTTCAAATGAATATGTTTTTTTTTTTTTTTTGGTGCCGAAGCCCAAGCATGAGTGGTGGAGGTGAAACCCATTATAAGATGTGTCGGCGGAAAGAGGAGAGAGAGAATGAGTGAGAGGGGGAGAGAGTGGCTCTGTGGTGTTTGATGAGTGGGCTGCCATGCATTCTTTTAGCCTTATTCACTGAGTGAAGCGTGGGCGGCTAATTCGTGTTTGCATTCACCAGGTTTACCCAAGGGGGAAATGTTTTATTATATGCTGTCTTTGAAATCGATGACTAATTGTACTCCTTTTTCTCTCCCATCTCCATATGCTCATCTCATGTCTATCTCCCTCAGCTCCATTTTCTCCTGATCCTTGCTACGCATGTCTTTTCCCCCTCATGTCTCTCAACATCATCTCCTTCTGGACTTGGATCTGAGGGTTGCAGTGTTTTGGGTGATGGTCTTGCAAAGGGAGGATGAGGAGCTGGTGTTACAGTCTGTCAAGATGTACTGTAGGACTCTGCTGCTGCAGCGTACAGTACAGTAATGGTGAGGTGCAATACTCAAATCTTCTGGTAAAATAAGTGTCCTTTTCCAAGAGCTGAATTTCTTAAACAAAAACACAAAGAGTACAGGAGAGCAATACAGACATGACCGTGGTAACTGAGAAAAAGATGCCATTTGACTACTCGAGATGACTACATGACTACATTAGATCTTAAAAAATGGAGTGAGAGTGTGATTGAGAAGCAAAACGACAGTTGAGAAAAAAAACTGAGAGAGAGAAAGAAGCGCATTCTCCCGACATGAGTCACTTCTGACTGAAAGCTTTGTAATTTAAGCCACACACGGTGAAGGAGAAAGAGAGGGATAGATGGAGAGATACAGAGGGAAAAGCAGACAGTAGATCTTATCCATCACTAAAACTAACAGCTTTAACTACAGCACCTTAGATGGGTCCAGTTAAGTCAGTGGGTGTACCTGATGTAAAGATACCTAGCTAGGTTGGTTCCAACTTACAGTAATTACACACAAAGGAACTGGCATCAAGTATAGGTAAGATTGTTCTGTGTGTTGCCAATCTCTTTAAGTGTATGTGATCCACAGGGTGGCTTATACACTTTACCTCCTATTGTAAACAAATACCTAAGCACATCCTCATGATTCACTTTATTTCCTTTTCATTCCTCTTTGTAAGTAATGATGCCACTATGTGCGGGTTTCATCTGACAACCATCCAGGATCATTATACGTACTTGGATCTGAGCTCTACACATTCCACACGCCCTGTGTCGAATGCATACATAAGAGATGAGAACATGATGACTTCCTAAAGTGTCAAAGTGATGAAAACAGAAACAGTGGACGGTTGTGTCTCTGAGATGGTGACGAGCAACACCAGCGTACCCCAAGGATCTGTCCTCGCTCCATTCCTCTTCACTGTCTTCACCTCAGACTTCTGTTTCAACTCTGGTTCCTGCCACCTCCAGAAGTTTTCTGACGACTCCTCCATTGTTAGATGCATCAGCAATGACAGCAAAGAGGAGTACAGAGGACTGATAGAGTCCTTCGCTACATGGTGCAACAGCAACCACCTGAAGCTCAACATCAGTAAGACCAAAGAGGTGGTGGTGGACTACCGGAAGAGCAGGAGACCCCCTGCCCCAGCCATCATCCAGGGGGAGGAAGTGGAGAGAGTGGACTCACACCTTGGGGTCTACATCAACAATAACTGGACTGGTCTCAACAACACTGACGATCTCTTCAGGAAGACTGTTCTTCCTGAGGAGACTCAGATCGTTCGGCGTCTGCAACAGGCTCCTGAAGACCTTCTACCAGTCTGTGGTGGCCATTGTACTCTTCTTTGCTGTGGTGTGTTGGTGGGGTGGCATCAAGACTGGTGAGGTCTCCAGGCTAAACAAGCTGGTGAGGAGGACCCACTCTGTGGTTGGACTACAACTGGACAGTCTGGAGACAGTGGCTGATAGGAGAATGAAGGACAAAATCAAAGCCATCCTGGATAACCCCTCTCACCCTCTCCACGACGAGCTGTGGCAGATGGGCAGCACATTCAGCCATTGCATCATCCCACCCAGGTGACAAAACTTAACACTTCAGGTGCTCCTTTGTACCCACCGCCAACAACAGTGGAAGCTACAGTCTGTCATCTCACTGAGGAATCTGCACAGAGACCAAAGGAAATGAAAAGACAACACCTACCCCAGCCACAGTCCATACAGAAGTATCATACCACCAGAGCAGCTTCTTTTTTTTCCTTGTGTTGCCTAAAGAGCCTACAACTTACTTGTCTTGTAGAATAACAAATAAATGAACCGTGGTTTTAGCTAACTCCTTTTCAATTTAAAATTTAGCAACCCCCTCCCTCCTCTCTATGTCACCACATGAATGCAGGGCGGTAATCACCACACATAGAAGCATACAGGAGGATCCTGCTCTCTGTGTGTTCACTTTAAGGAGTTCTCTGTCCTGATTGGAGAAAGTGGGCAGTGATACCAGAACATTTCTTTTCTCTTGTTCTGCATGAGCAAGGGGAGGAGAGACATGGGTTAACACTACAAAACACACTTACACTTACAAAAAATATCTCTTACAATAGCTTTAAGGAGGAGCAAAAACAATGTCAGGCAGGTGTAACGTAAGAAACTTAAGACTAATTTTAAAGGAGTATGCATGCTTTCCATTTAAGTCAGTACAACAAATACTAATTCAAAGATGGTGCCAGATTTCTTTCTCACTCACAGAATAAAGAGCGGCTCAGTGGCAGTGAGCCCAGTGCTGCCATGCATGGATGGAAACTCTATTGCAATTACAGTACTGATGTACATCAACTTCAGCAGATTAAGGCCCAATCCCAATACACTCCTTGCCCCTTCCACATTGCCCTACCTCTCAGTTTTGCACATTCACAGCTAGTGGTAGGGTGTCGTGATTCTTGTTGGGATAGAAGGGTAGGGTGAAGTGTTGGTGCTACGTGGCCCTGCAAACGGAGGTTTCAAAGACACACTTCAAAGGGAGGGTTATGACAACTGTCTGCCATTTCAATGTATTATGGTCTGTTTCTTGATAACAAGCAAAAAACAATCATGCTTGCTAACGTTACATTACATTGTTATTTCTGATTTGTGCATGAGAGTCCCGCATTTTCACATATTTCAGTGTTCTAGTATTAACTGGGTTTTTGATAATCTCCATCACTGCAGGCCTTTACATCCAACCACTCTGTTCTGACTGCTTTACAACAGCAGTTGAAGATGAACCCAATTCAGATTTTGGTTGCCTGAAAACTGCTACATTAACTACTCGGCTGGATTTGTCTTCTCAATTTTGTTACCTGTAATAGCAACACACAATATTGTTGCATGACCGGTGTTTTATTTTCAGCACTTTTGCTACTTTGTTGTCATCGTTTTTCTTTTAATGACACTACTGCATTAATGTAGTGAAGGAATCAAAAGAAACCCATGGAAGACAGTGATCAAAAACCTGAATAAGGTGTATGTATGTTGCAATATCTCAGTTTCTACCAGAATAATCTAGGTAGCCTTTTTTGGTTTCTCAAACATGCTTCTGCAATTTTTTATTTTTATATGTTAAAGGTCCCATATTATAAAAAAACTCACTTTTTCTGGGATTTGGGGTGTTATTTTGGGTCTATGGTGCTGCCACACGCATAAAAACTTTGAAAAAAGACCATCCGTGCTTTTTTGAGTGAGATACAGATTTCTGACGGTGTCTTGTCTGCAGTTTCCAGATGAGCGAGTCAAATTCGGCATTGGTCACCGATGTCATTGACCGATCATTTGAATATTCCCACCCACAGTGTCCACCCACCAGGTACAGCATTACCGTCTTGGAGATCCGCCATTACGCTATCGAAAGCACTATATTGAAGCGCAACGAGAAGTGTTCTGTTGTTGGTTGTAAAAATCAACATAAGTGCCTATATTCTGTCCCAGCTACAGAAGAACAGAAGAGACAGTGGTTGCGTTTCATTTTTAACGACAACGTGCCGGCTACAGTTCCTGTAAGTTTGTCTGTGTGTGCTAACCACTTCACATCGAACTGCTTCAGTAACGAGGGTCAGTACAAAGCTGGCTTTGCCTCGACACTGACCCTCGTAAAAGGATCAGTCCCAACCATACGGGACCTAGCAACTGCACCCGAGCCACAGGTAAGTGTCGCCACGTTGATAGTATTTACAGTTGCCTACGAGTATGGTGAAGTCAGCTTGAAAGTGGCTAACTAGTTAGCTCTGCTTCGGTCCGCTATGCAACGGCGTTTAAAGCGAGTTTAATGTTAATAATATTACGAGGGAGCTTGGTTGTCACAGTAAAAAGTCTGGAAACATGTGCAGACTGGAGACAGAGACTATGCGAACAGTGTCCAAGAGTTTGGAGACTGTGTTGGAGACAAACAGCTTTCGCTAGCTGTTTTTAGATGTTACCTGTTGCAGGTCAGTGGGGGATGGGAGCCGGGTGGTTGTGTTGGGGAGTCCTGCTGCAGCTGCAGAGTCTGTATTTTTCTGAGCCTCTCCTTCTGGGTCCGATTCTGGGTCAAACTGGCGTGGTTGAACGACAGCATCTCGACGAGCCATAGCGATACATCCACCATAAACATTAGCGGATGCTACCGCTAGCGTAAGCGGCATCCTCTCCCTGAGAGGGGTGTGTAGCAGGACGGAGCTCATTAGCATTAAAGGTGCAGGCACAGAAACAGCCTGCTCTCAGTAGAGCTCACTTGAGCGACTTTCAGACAGCTGAAATTCAGGACCACGGATGCGTCTGGGGCAATGCATTTCGAATACAGTGTTGTTGGACCTCTGACAGCTGTGTGAAATTGATGAAAAACAGTATAATATGGGACCTTTAAAGTTGAAATAAACAACCTTACAACTTTCCCCCATTCTCACATTTCCCTATGGTATCACTGTTGATGCTGCTGTCTCAAAGACAGCCTTAGCAAGATGGCTACCACAAGCAGCCTTGCTAAAAACAACCACAGGAATCCAAATTTGAACTAGAAACCCTGATCTCAGTGCTCTGAAAAGGCAGAGTAAAACACCCAGTTGTATTAATAAGTAGGCAGGTTTAGTTGCTTGCTGATCTGGTTGACAGAATGCTGGTTTTGAACCGTCTCAAGTCCCAGTAGTAAGGGGAAATGCATATCAGCAGGAGAACACACGTTGACACAACACCAGTGCCCATTTCTTCACTCTTGTTTTACCTGGGCTTAGATGTGCTTCTTTTGTGCCGTATTTCCACCTTTCCTGGAGAAATCCACCCCAGTAGGCAGACCAAATAGCATTGTGAAAGCACGACTTATAGGAACCAAATCTATATGTAGATGGTGTCATTTTTTTATAGCCATCACACTGTGCAATATTTACTTTGAATGAAGTAGAAGTAGAAACAAAAAGGTTTTAGTTTAAAACAAAAGATAGAATGTCAATAGGTGTTTTACAGCAACACTGGAGCAAGTCATAAGATCTTTCAGTTTAGAGCTAGAGATAGACTAATCACACCTCAGAATTCTCTCCGACACATAATTTATATTGAGCTTCATATTTTACTCTGGGTGAGATGGCAGTGTTCCTTTATATCCACCATGTAGTTGTATTCTATATAGACAGTAAGGTGTAACTACCAAGATACAGCAGGATCATACAGTATATGTATCTGACTGTGATTTCCTTCAGCGATACATGAGAAGTGTTACGTGATTTGTTGCCTGTATTTTGTGATTTATATTATTAACTGTGTTTTTTGTTTCTTTGTATCTACTGATGTCAGGACTAAAGGTCTATAAACTTCCTTAACACGTCAAATCTGTTGGATCCACATCGCCGACTGCACATGAGTCATGTGGTATTCACCATGACCTGCCTCAAGTCCTACCTCCTCTCTGACCGACAGCTACTATTTAATTTACTGTGGTCTCGATGATGACAGGGTCCTGGCTACACACACTCACACACAAACTCACACACATGCACAAATCTGCGCATGTTCTCAAATGCAGCCCCTCCACTTGACAGCTGGTGTTTTTATTTTAAAAAAAAGTGGTCAGTAGGCCTTTTGTGTTTTTTTCCTTCATCTTGAGGAACAAAAACAGAGACACATGTTGTGAGTCACTGCAGTGTGTCATGATGATCCGTCAGCGAGGATGGTGTCCTGTGTTGGCGGTGATGTGTTCCCACAAACTGCAGATTGCTTTTATGACCAGCACTGTGCGGCCAACTGCCAGGGCAGCGTACAGAAATGTAAGGGATTATCTATGTAACTGACAGACTTCAGTGAGGACCCTCCTGGTCCAAATGACAGACAGCACTGCCACTAACCTAGACTGACAAATACAGAACCGTGACGTGAAAGGGATTGCTCAATGTGAGCAACCTAAAGAGAATTACCACCTGAATCTGCTGCTTGGCTTGGCTTAACAGATCTTTATAGTGAGTTTCAGCTCATTGTTTAGCTACTGTTCAGAGCATTGTTTCTGGCAGCAGGAAGCTGTGTTCAGAGAAAAAAGGCTCTAAAATTTCACACTACCTGCTCGGAGCAAGACGGAAGGCAGACACAGTTAGAAACTATAGCTGGTGGATATAGTGGGGAATTTAGCAGCTAAAGAGCCAGATATGCCCTCAGGAATTGGTAGAGACTAAAACCAGAACTAAAAGAGAGTGAATATTGGACTTACATTCATCAGGTGGCCAGAAACACAACTCCAAATGTTGATGAAGGTTCTCAGTCATCCAGGTCATGGTAATTCTTAGTGCTGTATCGTAGACAACTGGACTTGTTTCAGTTTCTTGAAGACGTTTCACCTCTCATCCAAGAGGCTTCTTCAATTCTAACTAACTGGAGGGGAGTTACAGGCTTTTAAACTCTGTGTGGGAGTGTCCTTACAGAGTCGTTAAGGACGCATGTGAGCTCTGAGTTTCAGAGTCGTTAGGGCCACTTGTGGGTCGTTGGTCAGTACTGCATTGTAGGTGGGTGATACTTATACTCATACTTATCACCCACCTACAATGCTGTACTGAGTACTGAGTACTGAATCAGCTACATATACTATATCTGGTTTAAAGGTATACTATGAAGTCATTTCCTCACAAAAAGAGGTAGTAGACTCTAATCAACTAGAAGTGTGTGGCTGTCTGTATCTACAGAGACTCTGCCCTCTGCCTGCAATTCATTTTATTATTTTTATTATTTTCTGTTTTCTGGGAGTAAGTAATTGAGTGTTGTAGTCTATAGTCCTAAAACCCGGAGTTAGCATTTTTGAATATTTGGTTCACTCATTGGTTTTCGGTTAAATGCCTGAAATAAGGTCTGTGGTTACCACAGGCTTAAGATATATAACATTAGCTTTTTTCTGCTAGCGATTTAATTTGTGCCTCGAAAATTAAAATGCCTAAAGTCACAAAAGTGTTCATCTGTGAAGATCATCTTGCTGAACAAAACATGTAAGCAGAGGTGTCAAGTAA
This sequence comes from Pagrus major, assembly GCF_040436345.1. Taxonomy (NCBI): domain Eukaryota; kingdom Metazoa; phylum Chordata; class Actinopteri; order Spariformes; family Sparidae; genus Pagrus; species Pagrus major. The sequence continues at coordinate 4,060,312 of NC_133223.1, forward strand.
CAAAGTACAAATACTTCGTTACCTTACTTAAGTAGAAATTTTGAGTATCTATACTTTACTGGAGTAATTATTTTTCAGCCGACTTTTTACTTCTACTCCCTACATTTTCACGCAATTATCTGTACTTTCTACTCCTTACATTTTAAAAATAGCCTCGTTACTCATGAAATTTCGCTGCGCCTCTGATGCGCCTCCAGAGAGGCACAGTATTGGCGAACCGAACCAGTGTGAACGGATAAGCCGGCAGCGCGGAGGGAGGGCGTGTCGGTCTGGTGTTCACTGTCTGATAACTGTACAGATCCTTCACTCAACAAAATATAGATAAATGTCCCACAAAGCAACGTTACACGACCAAACAACAGTAACGTAGTAACTGGTCGTGTCTTTGGCAACTTATATGAGGAAAAAAATACCGCAGTTATTCGTGGAGAAGTGTCTGTCCGACCGACTCTTCGTCACATTTCTGCCCGAATAACAGCGTCTGTCCCTGGCAAAAAAAATTTAACTCACCAACTGTTTGTAGTGTTGAAAAAAATCACCGTGATGGTCAGCCCCCCCAACCGAGACTTCAGTGAACTTTCCCCCATAAACAGTCTCCCTCCCCACGAGTGATAGAGTCAGACAGCGTCCTGTTTACTGATGGCGATTATGTAATTAAGAGAAAAACGTAACTTTGTCATTTTCCAGGATGTTTGGTGGGTCAGGATCTCAATCACAACACATTATAACAGCATCCATATGATTATGAACAGTCAGCAGGTACATGTTTAGATTAACAGGAGGACACCGGGGAAACACAGACGTCATCATCATGACGTGTACCGTCACGCCTCTTTTGGAGCCGCGGCGCCGGCTTTCTGTGTGAATTACACTCTTTTACACTCTTTTTTGGATGTACTTCTAAACTGTTTTCTAATGTAACATTAACTTGATATTGGTATTAAAACATGTTTTAATACATAATCCATGTCTTATTATAAATTAGGAAGTTATGGTATCAATCTGAAAGGTAAAACCATCAAATTTTACTCAGTGGCCTTTGTGCCCTGTCATGTGGCCTTGGTGCCCCTAAAAAAAAAAAAAGTGAAGGCCAAATGGCCTTGCCCCTAAAATGACGAAATTCCAACCCTGTCCGACACCCTATTGGTTTGTACGCAATCCATCGCCCCTGCACATGACACAAATCACGTCACACTCCAGCAAGGACATAGCAGACTTTATGTATGTAGCCTAGTACGAAGATGTCCGTGGCAGAGACTCAAGAGAACTCGAGCAAAATGTCACAGATGTTAATGCTCAGTAGTACACATATATGGTTCTTTAATGTATTTGCATTGTACTAAAATGCGTTCATTTTCAATGGGCATATTTGAGGCTGAAACAGGTAGCCTAGTGCATCCCAAATTTTTCAACATTAAAGCAACACTAGGTAGTTTGGAGTCATTACTACGCCCGGCTGGTTGAGAAGCGCAATTATCTGTTACCAGTGTCGTAAATACTGTCGCTGTATGCGCATCCCTGGGGAAAATGAATACACATGAATTTGTTGACGGAGCCGGCGAAGCACGAAGCCTCGTTTGGAAACATCAAAAACATGAAACCTCAATCGAGTGCCAACAACAAGCTAGATTCAGAGATAGCAGTTGGTAGTTTGTTAGCATAAAGGCTACACAGCACATTAGCATGCTAGTGTTATTCTCATACCGAGTTGGTTATAGTGATTGCACCGACTAAGTTACTTCCAAAACACGACGCTTGGGCGTGAATGTGTTCAGTAACGTCTGAAAACAACTGATGACAACTGATAACAACAATAGCCTAACGTTACCTCCCGACCACACTGTTCAACAATTACGTTGATTATCTGCACGAACTAAGGAATCCGCAACTTTTCAAGACAAGACGTTCATAGTGTTTTAGTAAGTTAGTCATCGTTTACAGTCACTACATGAAAACGTGCAAGCTATCGAAACTGACAGCATTAGATTATCTCCCAGCTTTATTATGGTTATAAACTGTGGACAAATAGTGCCCCAGTGAACACTACATAACAACAAATCAACTCAAAGTAAAGTCGGTAAGATAATAAATATGTATATATGTAATATATGACTTACAAATCCAGTAGCATCTAGGCTAGGTTGCCATCAGTCTTGAAACCCATTTCTTCTCTCAGCTCGCGCCACTGAGTGTAAGCTAAGCTGGTCTAATATTTATCCGTGTCCGGGCTCATGTTATATCACTTTCTCTTTTTCTTTTCTTCGCCTCCTCAGACAATACCTTCTTGGCTTTTTTAGCTGGCTCGGCCATGGCGTTGGTTTACGAAAAATCCAAGTAGCTGCTGGCTAAATCCACAGACGAATAAACGTGTCGTAAAGCAGGGCGCACTAGACGCCTTTCCTTCAGATAGGTTCCTACCCAATCTGGGAAGTTACACAGTGCGGTTTCTGCCGGTGTGACCCCCCTCAGGCTGCAGAGGCGTCACCGTTCATCCTATTGACCGTTTTTCTACCACTTAACTGAGTTTAGAAACATTATTTTAAGATCGAAAAAACTACCTAGTGTTGCTTTAACATTTTAATATAACATTATAGTCATAATGGCCTTTAGAAAAATGTTCTTTTGGGGAGGTGGGGTAGAGCACTATAGGCCCCTGTGGCGCGGCCTAAGCTTTTGTCCTTAATGGCATTTTTTCCCCTTACATTACTTTTACTTTTATACTTTAAGTAGCTTTGAAACCAGTACTTTTACACTTTTACTTGAGTAAAAAGCTTGAGTTGATACTTCAACTTCTAAAGAAGTATTTTTAAACCCTAGTATCTATACTTCTACCTGAGTAATGAATGTGAATACTTTTGACACCTCTGCATGTAAGTATCATAAACTTGTGTTTTTCACAGAGCTTATTTTTTAGGTGATACTCCAAAATCTCACAGGCTTTTTGTCGAGGGAGCCAGGGCGATGTTAACTGTAACTTCAGGTTAGCCTACAAAAATACGTCAATGCTACAGCAGTCTGTTGTGGAAAAATTAGCTGATTTTTGAATCGCATTTCCAGGTCGTCAAACATTAACTCTTTAGGTTGATAGCTCGCATCCTACCCAAAGCACAATGTTATCATATAGTATATCAGATAGTTTTACCCAGACCTATTCAAGTGGTGGCCAGTGGGCTGCATGTGGCCCTTTAATAACCTAATTCTGGTCCTTGGATCATTTTGTTTGTGGGAAAATTAGCCCATTCATTAGTTATGTGTGTCTCTAAGCATAAAACAATGATGAAAAATATAGGAAGTGCATTGTTTTAACAGATGTAAATCCTGACGTTTACAGGTCAGATAGAGACAATGTTAGTCCAGTCCCTTGGCACTTCACTATTTTCAAATCTGGGCTTGTTTGTAAAATCTTAATCTGCATAGTTACAAGTAACTATAGCTGTCAGATAAAGGCAGTGAGTAAAAGACACAGTATTTTCACTGTATGTAGAAGTACTCTAGCTTACTTTGGAATATTCAAGTGAAGTACAAATACCTCTGTGGTAAGCTCGGTGGTGCAATATTACTGTATACAACTTCATGGCTGATTTCTTAACTAAAAAAAACATTATTTCACCCAAAAGAAAAATCAAACAAATGGCACTGCAGCTGACGCCATGCTGTGGGTCTGCCTGTCAGAACTGTACAGCACAGTGACAGTTCAGAAACATTATTGTTCAGCAGAACCAATTAAAAACCTTCAAACATTTTATATAACACAGTTTTGCCATTCTTTGACAGGCCCTCATTACTGTAATCACAGGTGTGAAGTTTAGCAGCATTCAATGCAAACTCAATTCTTCAGCCCTTGTTTCCAGGATTCATAATGAGCTACTGTATTTGATTGTTAGAGCTGAGCTGGCTACTGTGTCTCATATAGTAAACCATGTATGATGCTGTTAAACATACACAAAGGTGTGCAGACTTGCACATTCACACGTTTCTAAGAGTCTGCTATGTAAAGCACGTTGACATTACTCCCACACAAAGCAAACAATGACACTGAGGGTTAAGATGGATTATCATGGTTGTCAGAGGAATGGAAAGAGTCATTATCCTCCAACTGAACCTTTTACTTTTTCTATAACTTGTGTTACTGAAACCAATGCCTCACAGGTATAGAAAGCAGTGCTATCTAACTTCCTGGAAAAGGTCTTCAATTCTGTTTGAGGGGGTTCCCACTGAAATCAACAATGCAGCTCTTATAGACACTGAATGAGAAAAGAATAGGATTCTATTTCTAACCCCAATCCCAGCAACACTCAACCCACTTTCGCGTTTAGAGGAGTTCACCTGACAGAGGAAGGACTCCGACCTGGTTTTGAAACAGAACTCGAAATGAGGGAAATCCCTTATATGGAAATCAGATACCTGTGCCAGAAGCATCAGGAACTAAAGCGAATAATGTAATCTTTCCGAAGGGTGCACACCACACCCCCCGCCTGCAGTTTGCCCTGTGCGTGTGTGACTTACAGTCATCATTACTCAACTGTTACAAGTCATTCCAAGTCTGTGACAGAGCAGAACTAGGAGCTTCTGGCTGAAGTCCACCGTAAGCACCAGCCTGCTGCAGTAGCAGCGTAGTTGCTGGAGACGGCAGGTGGCTTTGATCTGCCACCAGTGAAACTATATCAAAGGACACACAGGTGATAAAGCAGTGCACAGTAATGTCCCTCCCCTCCCAGTCTTCTCATCTTCCCCTTATCAGCATGGCCTACATCACACAGCTTTCAGGTCATGCACTGTGTGGACAAGCCCACGCATGGTGCTTTCAAATACTGCATACTGTAAAGAAAATGGGTGTGAATAAGTGCAGAGCAGCACTTTAAAGGACCCAGATTCTCTGGGTGAAATGTCCTTTAATGTGATGCTTACTTCACTTTGTAAAAAAATATCAGCTGTGCCTTTACTCAATGCTAATCAATAGATTGAAAACTAATACTCTTAGCTTATAGTCGCATGATCCACTGACAGTAAGAAACTTATCAAATCTTTTCCACAATATCATGTTGAGGGCACTAGCAGTTTTAATTTTCTGTTTGGAACCCTATCACTGATGAGGATCAAGACATCAAATGTTTTTCACGAGGTAACTTAGCAACCAATGAGCCGGCTGAGATTTGAAGCAAGCTAAAAGTTCGACCGTCTAATTACTGACATCAAAGCAGACTTTCACAAGCCTTGTGACATCACCCTTGCAGTACACTGGTCACACACAGATGGTATTGACCTAAGCTACATAACCTCCAGGTACTTGAGGCCAAAATAACAGAGCACCCTGTGCTGAGTATGGTTAAGGCCAAAGTATGACACAGCATTTTAGTGTGAAACTAAAGGAGGAAAATGTTTTTAGGAGCAGTTGAAAAAAGATTTATCAGCTGTATCCCATAGCTGTATTCAAGCTGTGAAAATATATATTTTTCATAAATACAACATGAAAGAAGAATTACAATATGTTACAGCTTGAAATGAAAAAGAAACTCAAAATTTTAACTCTAGTTTTAGCTGGATGGTGATTTTTATGTCTATAAACCCACTGCCTTTCAAGGCAGGACCTTGAAAACACAAGTGTCTTGAAAGGCCTTTTTCAGAGGCACAAGGTCTCCCTCTGCCATGGTTTTGTGTTGTAGAGAAAAGCAGTGATGGGAGAGGGAATGCTTCAGCTTTCTCCTCTAACAGAAAGTCACATATTTCTAAAGGAAAGGCCTTTTGCAACAAGGCTGCAATCATGTTTCTCTGAAAAGGCTGTCTGCCCTTTGGCCTCAGATATCTCTTATAGGCAAGCAAGAGAAGGAAAGCAGAGTGAAAAATTTGAGAAAAAGTGTATTGACAACCTTTTCCTTACTGCCTTTACTTCACCTCACCTTTTCCTCCAAATGTGGAACCTCTATCTTTCTGTGCTCCTCCTTTCAAGGCCATGTCAGCGTTATCAGTGTATCCATCCATTTTCCATCCAGCCATCCATCTCAGGTATTTGAGCAGGAATTAGCTGGTAATGCCAAAGCATTGTTTCCCACGCCGAACACTTAGGGGTTAACAGAGTAGCGTAGGAGTAGTTTCGATCCGTCAGGTAGGTCAGGTTTCTCTTAACATGAATGAATACCTGTGTGAAACTGTGTGTGTGTGTGTGTGTACATGTGTGCATGCATTTGCATGCTTGTATTGAGACACATAAAAAGAGGTAAAGAATCCAATCATTCTTGATATGGTCTGCCTAGACAGCAAACATAACTAGACAGACAATCAGATTTCTGGATTCACTCCAGAACCATGCTCACAGATTCACTTTATTTGGTGTTTGCAAATCCATAGTCATAGAAACAAATACATGGCTAACATATCAAATATCAACAGAAGCATCTCTAGCCTTCAGTCAGGAGAAGACAAGGGAACATTTTCATATAGAAAGCTTTTTGAAAGTTTATTTTGATCATAGAAATAGTAACATGATAAGCCAGATGGTTTATTACTCAAGATGGTTTGTTTTTCTCAACTCCATCTGGAAAGGAGCTGCTAGAAACTTTTTCAAAAAGTGCAGGCACTTTCAAAGATACTTGGCAGGTGATTGGATGAACCATCTGTCTATCAGCATGTATCACAGGCTGACTTCAACCAATCAGAGTAGGACAGCGCTATAACCAGCGGAGCTTGTTGGGTAATCAAACTCTTCCCGTGGCCAGTCAGGAGAAGAGTAAAAACGTCTTCAGGGCTGTTTTTTGCTCTTCTTTCAATGAAATATACTCTCCAGTTCTGATGTGCCTGATGCTATAGCAGCTACTCCAACCTCTTGTGGAGCTGTCATTGTTGTTTTGAAACAAACACTCACTTCTTTAGCTGGTGGTCACATCCAAGTCACGCCAGTAGCCACCATTATTTTCTCAAAGGTCGCTCATTGGTTTGACACCTGTGTGTTTAGCCACAACCTCATAGCTTGAAGGCTGGCAAGATGATCACATGATAATGTGATCTTGTGAATCCACCTGCCTTGCAAGGTAAGGAAATAGTAGTCTTAACTCAGTATCCATTTAGTAGCTTTTTCTGATCTTTCAACTGCATCGCACAGTCTGCATTAACGGACGGAGACCATGAGTGGTTGTGAACAGCTCTGGAAAAGGCTGGTAAGTAAAGTTAAACCTGCAGTATGGAACTTTTGTCTCCCCCTTCTGGCAGTGAGAATAGTTACACTAACACTGTCAATGTGCTTATGATGCCATAGGTTCCCCCGCACTCCTATTTGCTGTAGCCTACTCCATTAATACAGTTGCTCCCCACTTCGGGCAAACCAATCTTTGCTGGCTATCATTACCTGCTGCCAGCGGGAAAAGTTGCCAAAGACTCCAGATATAAAAACTCTAGCATACTGCGAAAAACAGAGAGATTTATCTGGTGGTGGAGGCTTAATCAGCATTGTGTTACTCGTTGGCAAGGGCTTGAATGTAACGGACATTCATCTGTATGTAAAACTGTATGTAGTTGAGATATAAATGAAGGCCAAGTTCTAAGATGCGTGTGGTATGGGCCATTAATACTGAGTTCTCATGTCATAATGTATTAATGAGCCATGGGTCATGTTTTCAGGCATCGCCGCTGATGTGATCCCATCGTAAGATGGTGTCAAGTTTTCTTTATCATCAAATTAATATTTGGGAGAAGAAAGAAACAAAGAACCTTATCTAGAACTGACATCACTGTATATCATGATATACACTATATGTATGTGGACACACCTGACCACATACTTTTGTGTACTTTTGGTCTGGGCCTGTTTTTCATAGAGATGGGTGGCTTAGTTTAAGTTAAGTAAGGTGTTACTGCTACAGCACATCATGATATTCAAGACAACAGTGCAACAGTTTGGAGAAGGTCCCTTCTTGTCTCAACATGACATGCCCCGTGCAGTAGACTACATAAGAAATGTTTTTTCCAGCTTCTTGTAGAGAAACTTGACTGGCCCACACAGAGCCCTGACCGCTCATAAATAATAAAGTGTTATGCCAACTGTGAGCCACATCTCAAAATACTGTGAAAGTATTCTCAGAAGAGTGGAGCCTGTTAAAGCAGCATATTAATGGTCATGTGCATGTAATATTTCAGTGTCCATATACTTTTGGCCACATACTGTACATTAAATGCAGCCACTTGTAGTTAAAAGCATCCCATTTAGGTCAGGTTTAGCTGCATACAGAGAGGCATGGCTAAGTGGAGGAATAGCCTTGATGAGTCTATATGTGTGGTGTAGGCATGGGTGAGAGAAAAAGAAATGCTTTGAGTGTTATGTTCTTTGAATTTGAACACACACACACTACAGTGACAAGTGCTCATTCACACTGAGTCATCTTTTGTTTATGTTTTCAGCTCCTGGGAGGAAATGTAACAGACAGAATGTCGAGGCTCTGAAAGGCACTGTGCATTATGAAGTATCCTTGCTCTGTCGCCATGCTTTGTGCAAGGACAGTTTGAGTACCTGCAATCAGCCAGACACACTCTCTGTTGTGCTTTCTCTTTGTCTCCCACACACACACACACACACACACACACACTGAAAATCATGCTGGCTTGTAGGTGGTGTGTTGTCTTAAAATTTGACTTTATGGTAAATAAAAATTAAAAATGTTCAGATGACTTATTTCTTAAGTTTCATTTGCACAGGATTTATTTTTGAGATATACCAACATACTGAAATTATGAAAAATGGTATTTTCAACATTCCACAAATTCTTGAATGCTGATTTGTTTTGGAAGCAAATTAAATCAGGACGTCTTAAAGGGAAATTTTTTAAGTGTAATGACTCAATACTGGATTAAACATTGACATTTTTTGCAGTGTACATACATGTATAAGCACACACCTTGTTTAATCCCTTTCATGGCGGGTGGCTGTGCAGGCGAATGCTGTTTAAACAGAGCGGGCCCTTGATGTGGGGCCTCTAGGGGCCAGCATTTGTGTGTGTGTCTTTCACCCTGGATGTGTATGTGTGGCCATGGGAACAATGGTCCTTTAGAATGTGAGGTTACTGGTGCACTGACCCCTGGCAAATAAGAGCCATGTTCTGGCATTCCAGGCCTGATTGGCACTTTGAGCCTGCCGAGAGCTCAAAGGAGACACAGGAAATGTGACCAGTGTAATTGGTTATATATTAGCGGAGCATTCTCCCCGTTTAAATGATGGAACATTCTTCAGTGACACTTAGGTGGATGGGGCTGGGATTCCACCAGCTACAGGCAGAGAGGGGAAAGGACAAACAAGGGGGTAAAGAAGGGGGAGAAGACAGAAGGAAAGAAAGGCAAGATTAGGGCAAAAGAGGTAAAAAGGGCAGTGAAGATGGAAAGATATGAAGATTTTTTCCAATTTTATTCAGAAAAGTGCAGGCTTTTAAGCAGGCGATTGACCAGGGAGAAGTATTGCGGTGGGGTCATCTCTCGTGCACCATGTGTATTTACCCTGGTGGTCGTGAATGGGGCTGTCAGGTCATGATATGTTCAGCTCTCTCCCTCTGAAACCTGGCTAGTGGAGAGGACTCTCTGTGTGGATAGTGGGGGAGAGGAGGCCAAATCAATAGCTTGACCTTTGACTTGGGGTGCTTAGTTGCAGTTCATGAAGGCTTCATCCTACACTCCTATGTGTGTGATGTATTTGAACAAACATTTGTGCCCTGAGTGCTATTGTGCTTTGAGTCTGAGCATCCCATTCTGCAGAAAACCCATTTGTGCATAACAGGCATCTGTCAAAATAACAGCCCTGATATTGGCCTGTGAAAGCAGTTTTAAAATGCATGCATAGATCTGTAGCCCGGTGTCTGAGAAATGAGTTATTATCCCCTGAGGCTCAGCTAGGGGAAGTGTTAAAGGCAGGAGACCCACAGCACCACCCTACATTCTTTCCTTATACAATGAGTATGAGGATGGAATGGGTACCGATGGGTGCTAATGTGTTCACTCAGGTGATCTTATCTAGGCCCTGCCCATTCAAAACAAAATGCTTGTTGGGGTAGTTTAGATAACATTCGTCTGGCAGATACCCCCACAGCTCACAGGCACACTGGATGAGTGTGCACACACATACATACCCACACAAACACTCACGCGTACGCACAAACACACACCTTGGTATGTGGCCCTAGGGTAAATGCAAAACACACAGCTCTTGTTGTAAACTCTTGTTGTCAGTTTCTGTCTGTCAGGCCATTAAATCCTATGGGAACCATGAGAATCTTGTCAAAATGTACCACCCACTCGCATCAACACAGAGACAATCTTTGGGTTTGCTGAAGTTCACATAAAGATGATGACAGCTACAAAGCAGTTTGTGAAAGTGAAGACCATCTTGATGATTCAAATTCTTTTACAGTTGGTTCTGACTACAAAAAGTGCTAATAAAAACAGTTTTGAACGATAATTGAAATAGTGATAAATATGTTCTTTAAAAACAGTAATGGAATTTTACTTTAATACCACTTAGACATCTAAATTGATGTGTAAATGCAAGTTTTGTATGTATGTGTATTTGACTCCTGTCCTATCGCCTGGAGATGAGTTTGCCTCTCTGTTTAGTTTTTTTTTGTGAGTCACATTCTTCATCACCAATGGCACAGTAGAAAGCAGCAGATCACATACCTCAACAGACCACATCCAGAAGACGTTAAACTTATTTAAAAAGTCTTCATCAATAACATTCCGAATTAGACTTTTATTTTGGAGCTGAAAAGGGAAGTTGCTATGGGGTGTAACATCTCACTTCTTTCTCCTCTCTGTTGAGAGTATATGCACAGTATTTATCAGGAAGCTGGTAGGGCTTGGGTAGTGACACAGAAGCCACTGACAAGATCAAATTCTACTGAATTTTCGCTGGTTGGCACCTGCCCTGATTCCGTTCCTCGAGGCAAATTTTATCACTAGAGTTGAGCCCTGACTAGTTGAAATAGGTGTTTTAACTCTGCATATATTTATCCACCATCAACAGCTTCACTATCAAGATCTGCAACTGCATCTCAAACCCAAACCCTCATCTCAATGTATTTGCCTAATGTGCACAGTGTGCATGCACCTCTGTTTGCACTGCCTGCACAAACAAGCTTATTTTAACTGTTCCACCACATATTTCTGCTACACCAAACACTGTCCTCATTCAAACCATGACTCTCACCCCAACAATTTTCAATATCTGTTTACCAGTGTGCACACATGCACACACTCTCCCCATCCTCTTATGTGTAAATGTAAGGAGGGCGAGTTGATTCATATCCTGGGTTGTTAGCCATGAGAACTGAAGAACATTCCTTTGCATTCCATGCTGAGGTGAACACCAGGGTTGAGAGGAAGAGACAGGCATGTCTGTGGATGTCTGTGACTCACTGTCAGACCACTCCGGATCATCTGTCTTTATTCAAAGAGGCCGCCACAGTTGGCAATACTAGAAGCTTGGAATGGGTTGAGAATTTTCCTAATTTTTCATCTTCCGGCTAACCCCCTAAGGGGCTGTATTTCAAATGGGAAAAATGTCGGTTGGTGAGATTTGTTGGGAGTATGGATCTGGCTGAAGGAGGCTGCCCTTGGGCTTTAGGAAGAGCTTGTTGGTAAGTGAGTTAAAGCTTTAGGCTTGTGTGATCAATCAGATTGATCTGATGGGCCAAGACAAGATGTCTCCTGAGTGACCAACCTGAGGATTAAACACATGCACATACAGACACTTGCAAAAAAGCGGTGAATAAAAACACATTCGCAAACACAGACACAGGGATTACACAGGCATTTAACAAGCTCTTTGTGCAGGTCAAAGTTGACTGCAGGCCCCTCAGGAAAGAGGAGGGGCGGAGGTGGTTAGAGAGGCAACAAAGGGGAGAGTTGGGGAATGCAGGGGTACAGGGGAAACAGAAACACTGATTGAAACAAATAAATCTTAAACAGGCATGATAGATGAATTCTACCAGCATTACCTTCCTTGTCTAACCTCACTGTTTGGTTACTTCACTGCCACTCATACCTAACCCTAATCTTTAAAATACCCAGATGAGTAAAGGACTGGTGTGTATGTACATGATTTTATTTTTTTTATTTATTTTAAAGATGAAACTGATTGTCAAAGTTTGAAGGAGCCACCATTCTGCTATCAAAAACACATCCGAGAGGGATCGGTTAAAAATGCAGGAGTGCAATCTCTCACGTTTCATCCTGTCAAAGCAGCTTAAAAGAGGTATAGATAAGAAAAAGACGAGCTCCATTTAATGCTTCTGAACTGTGTAATTGATTGTCGAAGAGCAGCAGCACTCAGACCAGGGGTTAAGACCACCCAGGAAATTTAACCATAACCAAAGAAGGTCTGGAGATTATTTTAGGATGTTAGAAAGATTTATCTTAGATTTAGAAAATGCTTATCTATTGTAGAAATTGATTATCAGATGTTTTGCTTCAATTTACCCTTGTGAAATATTGTGAACATCATCAATTTTGGTTCTTCTGATCAAATGAAATAAATGAAAGGAAATCATTCTGTTATTGCTTTGACATGACTCAATTTAACAACAGAAATAGTTGAGAACTACAGTCTCCTGTGTGGCATTTCTCTCCTGACAAGCTCTCCACTTTAGAAAGACTGAGGTGCTCTCTCAAGGACACGGAAAATTATAAACCATGGTCCACTGAATTGCTGAACAACTGAATAACAGATTTTTGAGGCGTGACTAATTTCTTTCTTTCACTGTACCAAAGCTTACAGACCTTCAGGGGCAGAGGTGACTATTTACCAAAAATCTAGCTGCTGCTTAAATCAGACATGCACCAACAAGAAACAGGCAATTTGTGGGAAACAATCTGCAGTTGTTTAAAAAACGCCCATTCACAACCACGAAGCAAAGCCACAAAGCCCCATCAATTGAGTAAATGAACATTTAATACAGTAAAGAAGAGTCTAGAAATGATTTTTAGCAGATACACTCTGTATTATCACTCAGGTTAGGATTCAGGGAGGTCTTCCTGCCTTGCAGCTACCTAATGGGTCACTTCAGGTCAAGGATAAATTAATGGACTACTAGCTCCCTCTTGTGTCTGCATGTTATGAAAGGCAATGCCTATCATATTACAGGAGTCTCATTCTATATATCACCAAGAGGCGGCAGGCTACTCACAGGCAGCAAATAGAGCAAGGACTTCCTCCAGCCAGGAACAAACTGAAAGCTGAAGTAGACACAAGGCAGTAATGGAGTCACAGCCCAACAGGAGGCACGTGTTTGCTAATTGTGGCCCATAGATGGTGGTGTTGCATTCTTTACTTACAGTAATACCGCCTCTGCCTTAAAACATATACACATATAAATGGATACAAACACAGTTGTGCTTCCATGTGCAGTTATATGATCAGCGCAAACTCAGTTTGAGATTGAACACAGTTAATGAAATAGACAGTACAAACAGGGAGACTGTATGTCAGAATCAGAATCAGAATCAGAGATCCTTTATTTGTCCCGCAAATGGGGAAATTCCTTAGTCACAGCAGCCAAAGGACAGTATCACACTTAAACAATAATAAAAAGTAAAAAATAAACAATATAATAAGAGATAAGAAATAGAATTAACTCGTATATACATAGTATTTACAATATGAACTTGGTATTTACAATATGACATAGTATTTATAATATGAACAGTGTAAGTATAAGCAGTTTGGTATTTTTATTTACAAACAATAAATAATAAATATGGGTATTAAAAATTGTCCAATTAGTGCAAACCAGTATGTGCCGTGTTGTGTATAGCTGACCACATATTGAGTGCTTTTACTCGTGTGTGTTTAGTTTAAATGTATTTTTCTGTCTATCTATACTACACCACAAACTAGTTTTTTCTTCCACTGTGGCTTTTCACAGCTTTATTTTAAACACATTCAGACCTCTGCGTCTCGGGGTGCATTCCTGTGGTGACTGTGTCTGTGAAAAGAAAACAATCTTCAAAAACCTGGTGCTCCCTGTCTCTGGTGGTGCTGAAACTCTGACATTTCAGTCAAAGTTCAGGTGTGTGGGCGTTATGCTTGCTCAACTATTTCTAGAAAACAAACAGCTGAGCAGATATTTTGGTACAGAAAGACGTGAAAGGCCTCATTATGCACTGTCTCATTGTGCAATATAAAATGGATAAAACAGTGAGTGCTTCAACATTTGGTGAAATATGATTATTTGCCAAACCTTTTGAGGATTTCATTTCTGTACATTCAATACACATATAGCTCTGTGACATGTTCAGCTTAGCATAAACAGTGAAAACAAAGAGCAACTGCTAGCAAATTGCAGAAAATTTTTTAACTGTCCATCAAAACCAAAACCGTCTTATTAACATGTTGTCAGCCAGCAAGCCTACCAATACAATCGAAGAGTCAGCCAGGTGTCAGAGTAACCAACAAGTCCTCCTACCTAAACAACAAAACAGGTTGTTTGTCATTGCCTTCCAAAAGACCCATGTGTGCATTTTGTGATCTGGTGTCCCTGGTGGCAGGACATCATTTGTCAGTGATTATTTATTAATGTTCTTTAAGAGTGTATCCACACCATGCTACTTCCTCCAGTGCGCCACCAGAAAAAGTTTTCATATATTTATAATTGATCAGATTTTGATCCATCCCTGTTTCCAAGACTCTTTGTTTTTTTGAAAAGTTAGAGGCTATCTAACTGTTGTATATCATCATCACACTATTATAACATAAGCAGGCTATTTGAATACATGGAGGTAACCACTGCATGTGAATGCATGCATGGGCCACATCTGCACTTCAGAGGAATCTACAATATCACTGCCCACTGGATTTGTGATTAACTGGTTTTAACTTGAGCTTCTGTGCTTTGATTAGCAGCTATGAAACAATTTTACCCTCTTCCATTTTATATTGCCTCATCATACTTTGGTGAGAGTAACACAAAATTAATGTCATCAGTGATACTGATACAGACTCTACACAGAGAGTGACATGTAAAGTAACTTATTACTTTCAAATGAAGAAGACTGGTTAATATGTTATACACTACATTTACTTGACCAACACTGGTTAGGGTTTTCAGGAGAGGACAGACTCAACTCAAAGTCTTTGTCCACGGTGTTAATGTGTAAAAGAGGTATCTCTGTACTGAAACCATATAAATGAAAATTATATTGTTATTCTCATCAAAAGCTCAGTAAGAGAGACACAATTAAAATTTCACAAAATGTTGAAAAACATTCCTGCAAGACGTTTCCTGTTAACTGCGCAGCCTGTCATGTACAATTCCCCGAGGTGATGAAGGAATGGTCAAGAAAATACCATAAGCAACATCACTGACAAATTCTCATAAATATAAATATGCTGTTAATACAGTTAACCCCTTTTTTGTCAAGGTCAAGCAGGGAAGGTGGACCCAAATGAATGTGGAAATTGAAAGCAGACTGGGGAAGAACTCAGGTAACAGGGCTTGGCTAATTAATCAGATTCAAGACAGGTGTGGAGGGAAAATCAGGCTGGTGAGGAGCACAAGAAAACAGGAGGGAAAACAGAATTCTGGAAAAGGGCAAAACACACCAGCAGGGGTCGGCTGTGCTGCTGACTGAGGAACAGGAATAGGGGTCGGCCGTGTCGCTGACTGGGAACCAGAGTCTGATGTGACGTCAGCTGACACAGGACTTAGAGGGGCGTCGGCCAACCTGGGAAGAGGCTCAGGGTCAGATGGGGTGTCTGCAGAACCAGAGACAGAGGAGTCATCAGCCAACCCAGAGACAGAAGAGGCGTTTGCCGGGACCCCCGACGCTGAAACTGGAGTGGCGTCTGCCGGGACTCCCAGGACTTGGGTCTGGGGCGCTGGGCAGGCTTGGCTTGAGTGAGCTGAGCAGGCATGGCTCTGGTGCACTGGGCAGCGGTGAAGAAGAGCAGCTGGGCAGCAGAGAGGCACGACGTCGGCGGGAGCAACATTTCCTTTGGGAAGGCCTATCTGATGGTGGCTCCAGGGAAGGATCTGGCAGAGAACTGGGTGGCTCAGTGTTAGCCACCTAGTCAACTGGCTGGAGGCTATTGGGCTCCAGAGCTGGGTCCAATAGAAATGAGACCAGGGAGCTGGATGACAGGGAGTCTGGATGTGGTCGATGGCCTCACTTTCTTGTGGGAGCCTTTTTGTAGGCCAGGCAGGTCCCCCAGAGAGGAGACTCCTGGGACCTGTCAGAGGTGTCACCAGTCTTGATGCCAGTCAGCTCAGATACTGTCCTTGACTGGAGGCCAGCAGGCCCTGGAGCTGATGGGAGGCTAGCAACCTGTTGGCTAGTAGACACCGGAGCTGGAGCTGACTGGAGACTAGCAGATGCAGGAGCTAGCTGGAGGCTCATAAAACCGAGCCTTACAGGAAGGAGCGCAGGCTGGTATGCACAGGTTTGGCTGGAGGCTTGGGCTGGTAGCTGGAAACCTCACTCTCAAAAGACTCCCAGCGAGCTGCCATCAGCCCTTTAGTCAGAGCGGACCAGAAAAACTCTGCTGGGTCCATGGCTGGTTGAGTCATTCTGTCAAGGTCAAGCAGGGAAGGTGGACCCAAATGCATGAGAGGAGAGGCAGTGCAATGGAAGAGGTTTAATTGGGTCATGGCAATACCAGGAACTGGCAAATGCAGAGGAACATGAGGGAAAACAGAACAGCAGGATAACAAAAACTGAACAGATGACTCAACAATGAGAGAACAAAAGATGACTTAAATCCAAACTAAACTAACACGGGGAAGAGATGCAGGTACACTGAAGCAAAGAAACACAGTTAAGGGAAATGAACAGAAAAACACTAGAAACAGAGAAGGGGCTGATAGGCTGGAAAAAGCTGGAAAAACACTGGAAAGAGGGAAGGGCCAATGAGGGAGATACAGTGCAGGTGTGGAGGGAAAGCAGACTGGAGACGAACTCAGGTAACAGAGCTGCGCTAATTAATCAGATACAAGACAGTATGGAGGGAAAATCAAGCTGGTGAGGAGCATAAGAAAACAGGAGGGAAAACAGAATACTGGAAAAAAGGCAAAAGACACCACAAAACCCAGAGAACACATAAAACACACATACAATGAAACCAAAATGACCTAAGTTAAAAGTACTGTAAACACCATTTACTTCCTTCATCTGTTTATGATTCAGAGGATTTTTATTAGAGTTTATAGATTATAAGACAATATTTGCTCTTTAGATCTGGAACCTGTTGGAAAGAGAAACCAGGATTTGTTTTGAATAAACAAATGCAAATGACAGCACGCAAGTGGAATGTTCCTTTCTTCAAAGCTGCTGAAAAGACAACATGCAACATTCAGTTTGAATGTGTTATATGGTTAGTGTCCAATAAGAACAGTATGTAACAAGTTCATTATTTCATTTCGCCCATGTATGAATCACATCGATATTCTCAGCCACTAAAGCAGAGACAAGGCAATGGAACTGTTAATTAGGATTAAGGTTTCATCTTCTCATTAAGATAGATAATCTGTATATCTTGTAAACTACAAACACATTTTGTGTAGTTGGTTTATATTCGGAATGGATCGTCAAGGGTATTATCTATCATAATTTATTCTTATTTCTTAAACAGCATTGCATATAAGAGATAACAATCAAAAAAAGGAAATTGTTTGGGCAGTTGTAGTTACAACATCACATCTGTGACTCCTGATTCATACAGTAACACACCGCAGGTTTCCACGACAACAAATGGTAGCTGTCATGAGTGCACAGTAGCACTTCATAGCTCTTAGATGCTGTAATAGTTAACTTCACTCCCCCATGTCTGTCTGTATGAGAGTCCTGAATGTAAGTGACGTCAGTGGAAACACTGGCTGTTGGCTGATTCAGCTCTGTCTCGACTGGGGGTCGAAGCCTTGTCTCATGGGAAGGAGTCTGGGATTCCTCAGGTTGTCCGCTCTAACATAGGAAGCAGGAAACCTGTTACTCACATTAGCCATAGACATTCATGATGACATCACTGGTATAGGAAAACCTCCACAGAAAATGTGTTAAGACTATTGATGTTTGGTTAGTCAAATGTTTCAGAAGAACAGCTTCTTTGATACATGTTTTGTCAATTGTATGGCAACACAAAACTTGTTTTTTTCTTCAGATACTCATTGGAAAGAACTGTAGCAATGAGAAAAATGTGTCTCTTGAGATCCTCACTACATTCTGCACAGGTTTCCAATTTTTCAGGTCAGGAGCTCTCCTTATGAGACAAACAGAACACACAAATTCCTCACCCTCAACCAAACAAGGAGGGCTTTTGGAGCATCCAGAGTTTTTGGACACAGGCCTGTTTCAAGTCACAATAGAGAGAAATAAACTTGCACTATGTTTAGCTCTGAGTTTGTTTGAAATACATACAGTACATGTGTGAATATGGTGTGCGACTTTGCCAGGCTTGCTCTTGTAGGTTTTAGGTAGGTTTTTGTAGGTTCTCTTGATTCTGGTCAGATATATTTAGCTCATGGTCTCTAAAGACTTGGGTGTTGCAAAACCAGTGCTCAAACAGCAAAGCAAATGTTACACGCTGCTGCATATTTCAGGGTGTGAAGAGACATTTTGTTTCTGATTTACAGAGCATAACAAGAGTCTACAGCCAGTCAGCAGCTCTATGAGGCTGCACTTGACAATGACAATACTAACATGCTGATGTTTAGTTGACATGTTTATCGCATTAACCGTCCTAGTTTAGCCTGTAAGCATGCTAACAATAGCCAATTAGCACTTAACACACAACATGTCACTCAAAAGTTTCCCTATTCATATGATGACAACGGGCTGCATTTGCACGATCTAATATCACTGTGCTGACATTGTTCCCGGAACTTTCTAGTTAATGTTGACTCAGGGATCATCATTGCAACTGACCAATCACATTTTTGTTATGTGATAGCTTTGCAAATCAGGGAAAAAGGCCAGAAAATATGCAGACGGGATAAGGTAACATTGCTAATGCTGTTAAAAAAAGTATTTTTTAATACAAACCATCTTTTCCTAAACCTAACCAAGTATTTTTGTCGCCTAAACCTAACCAAACTGAAAAGGATACAATCCCCAGTCTTCTGGGTGAGAGTCCTTTACCTAAGCCATTCAGCATCAGTTCCTTGCTCTAGATCAGGCCTTTGTCAGCATTTTGTATTTTAAAATGATGGCCCCAGAGCAATATTAATTAAAATGTTCTAGGAACAATACCAACACAAGTCTCAATTCTATGACACCAGAACAACGTGATTGGTCAGTTGCGATGGTGGACCAGGAGCAACATTAATTGTGATGTTTTAGGAACACCAACACTGCAACACACCCTATGAGGCTGTACTAAGGTACTAAGGTGCTCTAGAGGGGCACTTGTTAAAGAGCAAGAAAATTCAGAGAGTTCAGAGATGGTTGGTTGGTTGGGTAGGTCATACGCTGGACTTTCCTTCTTCTGACCGGGGTTTGGGTCCCATTTGTCACCAAAAATCAAGAGTGATTTTTTGTGTGTGTGTGTGTGTTATGTAACATAAGTCAGTTAGCGTACAAAAATGACGTAACTTCTGTTACATGAGTGACACATTTACATCACTTGTGTAACTTCCCTTAAGAGCTTGCATCTGCTATGAAAGATGACATAAAACTGAAAATAGTTATTTTTCCTAAACTTAGCCAAATAGTTTTGGAGCGACTCTTTGACAAGGTAAATAACAGTCCATAGTTTATTATAATATGTGAACTGATTCTCAGCTAGCTTTATTTTGTTAGTCTAATGTGACTTTGCATATTACATGTTACTGCTACAGCTGAGCCCTTTATGTCTAAAACTGATGCCAGAGGGGTTATGGTCAAGTGTCAAAGTTTAAAACTTAAGGCCACTGTTGTATTTGGCGAGTTTTGAGTGATAATGTGTTGTGTAATGTGCAAACATGGTGATGTTTAGTTGATATAATAGGCTATTTACTCCATTAACCATCTTAATTTAGCCTATTAGAATGTTAACATTTGCTAATTAGCACCAAATATAAATTTTGTAGGTGTAAGTATTAAACAAAATAAAAATGTTGTCTTGATGACAGCACTAGAGGAAAGTAATAGATCACCAAAGTAATTGCAATTTTAAACCAACATTAATGGCAATCTATCCAATAGTCAAAAAAATTTACTTAAAAGCATAGCTACAAACTTCACCTATTCATATAGTCCAACTGTTAGCAACCTGTTTTTATGTCACTATTCTAAACCTTGATCAAAGGAGAGTAGATTTAGTAATTGATATCCTGGCTATCAGTTACTATATGCTTTCAGAGACTGAAACTTATCTCTTTCTCTTGCTTCAGTTTTATGGCCATCTGTGCCATTTATGGAGCAGAAAACGGCAGACTCAGCCAGAGCCTCTCCGCCTCCCCTCAATCTGTCGGTCCACAACACTCAGTCCCATTATTGAGCAGCCTTCATTTTAGTCATTTGCCAAACCAGCTGTGGGGCTGGCTTACTGCTTGACCAAGATTTGAGTTAGACACAGATGTCCCTGGAAAGACTGACTTTTATTTTGGTGAGAATATTTGATGATCAATGCTTCATATACTGATTTAAACTTCATTCATTTGTCTGAACGTACCTGGACTTTTATGTTTCCAACAAGAGTTCTTCCTCATCTCAACAGACCATCAGCTCCTGTCTGCATTCTTCCAGAGAAGGATGCCTTGGAGAGAGGGATGAAAGGCCAGGAAATGACTATGAATGGGAATAACCCACTCATTGGTGCAACTCCATGAAAACCACACTAAATTCTTGTCATTCAAGCTTGTGCTGCTGTAGTGTGGAAGAAGGAGGGCCTTGGGGGGATAGATGAACTAGATCCACTGCAAATCACTTAGCATGGTGCTTTAGCAACCTCAGATGACTGACAGCCACTTATACGTACCTCTGACTTTATTGGTTCACAGCGAGGCCGGAAAATATGCATGAGACAAACTAGTTTTCCCATTGAGCATTTTGTCTCTCTGTTTCGAAGGTGCTGTTAATTTGCTGTGAGGGGAACCAATGCTGACTACTTTTTCTTTAGTGCAGGTAGTTTAAATAATAGGCCTAAATTACACTTATATTAAAGTAATATTAATTAAATTTCATATAACATTTATTGAACTTGAGCATACTCTTTACATCATATTTGAGTTTTTTCTTAAATTCACGTTACATAAATTATTTCTTGCTCTTCTTTGATCTCAATTGATGTCTAAGTGGTATTTTTCACACAGTCATTTGTGTAATTGTGTGAGAAAGTTTGTGTTGAAAAGACTTTGTAGTCATTGGAACTGTCACTGTTCCAGTAACTCTGCTGTTGTCTCTGTGAAATGTCAACATTAGTACAACACAGACAGTCTGCCTCTCTGCTCCACAATGGGACTGTTGTATCAGCATCAGAGACACGGCAAACTCTTTAAAGCTGGGACACTTGGGAATATATACATATTTATTTACCATGGCATAATTACACCCATTTTCTCTACTCTAATCTTCTACTAAGGCTGAAATGTGCTATATGTTGAAATCTGAGACAACAGACAAACATTAATGATCATTTTCAAAACGTGCAACACCGATGGTTATTCAGTTCTATACACCCTTCTCTTCATCTGTCCCCTCTCTTCTTATTCTCCCACACATTATCTTCCATAAGGATCTGATACAGTACTTCTTTGACAGCTTGTTAATGAATCCATGCAGCAGCTGCATTGTACGTTGCCAGACTATACAGATATGCATGACAAGATCAATGGCAACTTCAAAATGTTGGACCATATGTTTCAGATTAGGGTTATGTTTTCCATATGACTTCTAAATAGGATTTATTCAATCCCTATGTTAGAGCTTTGCATGTATACATTTCTTCAGCATGAGCAAGTAGACCTGTTCCAGAGTTACAGTCTTTTTTGGACCAAATTCCCTTTTTTAAGGACAACTATCCTTCCATTGAAAGTCAGCAGAGAAGCACTGTT
Source organism: Pagrus major (assembly GCF_040436345.1). NCBI lineage: Eukaryota > Metazoa > Chordata > Actinopteri > Spariformes > Sparidae > Pagrus > Pagrus major. The sequence goes on from NC_133223.1 coordinate 4,082,301, forward strand.
TTGGGAGAAATAAAACAAAGGAATTTTGTCCCAACAAACTAAAAATCTGATTTTGGATGATCCCCACTTAATTTGGCTGACTATGCTTTTCAAAATCTCATTTTGTCCCCATCACTTTTCAGTTCTTTCTATACAGTACCTATAAAAAGTATTCATCCCTTTGGATGTTTTCCCCTTTAATTGCTTTTATAAATGGAATCATGGCCAATACACAAAACAATATACAAAACAAAACATTGACAAAAAAAACCCCAACTCTTTAATGTCAAAGTGAAAACAGATTTTTACAAAGTAATGTAATTTAATCAAAAATATATCATGTAAAATAAGTGATTGCACAAGTATTCACCCCCTTTAAAATGACTGAAGTTAATAAATGTGTCTCAAATGATTGCAGTATAAAGACACCTGCGGCTTGAAGGTCCAGTCATTGGTTAATCAGTATTCCTGGCTACAGTTACACCACAAAGACAAAAGAACACTCCAAGCAACTCTGTGAAAAGGTTTTTAAAAAGTACAGGTTAGGGGATGGATACAAAAACATTTCCAAGTCACTTAACATCCCCCGAGTTCAGTTAAATCCATCATTTAGAGATGGAGGGAATATGACATGTGTAAACCTGCCTAGAGCAGGCTGTCCTCACAAACTGAGTGACCGTTCAAGAAGGAGACTAGTCAGGGAGGCCACCAAAACACCTATGACTACTCTGAAGGAGTTAAAAGCGGCATCAGCTGAGATGGGAGAGACTCTGCATTCAACTTTTGCCGGTTTCTTCACCAGTCAAAGCTTTATGGGAGAGTGGCAAAGAGAAAAACACTGTTAAAGAAAGCTCATTAAATCTTGACTAGAGTTCATCCAAAGGCATGTGGGAGACTCCAAGGTCAACTAGAAGAAGGTTCTTTGGTCTGCTGAGGCCAAAATGGAGCTTTTTGCCCATCAGATTAGGTGCTATGTTTGGCGGACACCAAACACTGCACATCACCACAAACATACCGTCCCCACCGTGAATGGTGGTGGCAGCATCATGCTGTGGGGATGCTTATCGGCAGCAGGCTCTGGAAGGCTTGTAAAGGTAGAGAGTAAAATGAATGCAGCAAAATATAGGGAAATCCTGGAGGACAACCAGATTCAGTCTGCAAGAGAACTATGACTTGGGAGAAGATTTATTTTCCAGCAAGACAATGACCTGAAGCATATACAGCAAAAACTACACAGAAATGGTTTAAAGGTCCCATATTATACTGTTTTTCATCAATTTCACACAGCTGTCAGAGGTCCAACAACACTGTATTCGAAATGTATTGCCCCAAACCCATCCGTGGTCCTGAATTTCAGCTGTCTAAAAGTCGCTCAAGTGAGCTCTACTGAGATCAGGCTGTTTCTGTGCTTGCACCTTTAAGTGCTAATGAGCTCCGTCTGTCAGCGCCTGCCCTGCCTGCTACACGCCCCTCTCAGGGAGAGGATGCCGCTTACGCTAGCGGTGTTTACGGTGGATGTATCGCTATGGCTCGCAGAGATGCTGTCGTTCAACTGGTTGTATAAGCTTAATAAGCCAACACTCAGGAATTTGAGAGACTCCCCACTCCCCAACACAACCACCCGGCTCCCATCCACTGTTTGCATAGTCTCTGTCTCCAGTCTGCACGTTTCCAGACTTTTTACTGTGACAACCAAGCTCCCTCACAATATTATTAACATTAAACTCGCTTCAAACGCCATTCCATAGCGGACCGAAGCTAACTAGTTAGCCAATTTCAAGCTGACTTCACCATACTCGTAGGCAACTGTAAATACTATCAGAACGTGGCGACACTTACCTGTGGCTCGGGTGCGGTTGCTGGGTCCCGTATGGTTGGGACTGATCCTTTTACGAGGGTCAGTGTCGAGGCAAAGCCAGCTTTGTACTGACCCTCGTTACTGAAGCAGTCCGATGTGAAGTGGTTAGCACACACAAACAAACTTACAGGAACTGTAGCCGGCACGTTGTCGTTAAAAATGAAACGCAACCACTGTCTCTTCTGTTCTTCTGTAGCTGGGACAGAATATAGGCACTTATGTTGATTTTTACAACCAACTCCTGTCGTTACGTAACGACAGGAGCTGAATCTGAACAGCCTGTAGGAGCCCCGTTTTACCAGTGGGTGGGCTGCAGAGACCATGCAGGAGTCGTTTGCTTTCCTCATTCTGGGAGTTAGTAGGCTCAGGGAGGACCAGTTTATATATGTAGAGACCAGAGAAAACATGTTTTTCATAATATGGGACCTTTAAAAACAACAAGATGAATGTTCTGGAGTGGCCGAGTCAAAGCCCAGACCTCAATCCAATAGAGAATTTGTGGCTGGACTTGAAAAGGGCCGTTCACTAGGGGTGGGCGATACTGCAAATTTTGGTATCAATCCGATACCAAGTAATTATAGGGCCAGTATTGCCGATACCGATACTTTTTACTTGAAAATCTGCATGTAGCCTAAATAGGAATACTAATGTTCCTTCAACAGATACACAAATGGGTTATTATATTCTGCCATATTCATACTTCAGGTTTGAGGTAGGCTATATATCTTAATATAAGTATATATTTTTGAGTTCCAGTAAAACAATTAAGATTTATTTCAACTGTCTGAATATATGATAATAGTTTAATCACTCTGCTAAAATGACATCTCTGATCACCAATTACACTTTGAAAAACAACATTAATTAATGCTGGAAATAACTTTCACTTCTAGAAATTGCTACCTGGATATTGTTGAGATTTTTGTTGAAAGGCCTCTGTCAGTGACGTCTGTCTCTGTGCCAGGGGTCTGGTTCGGGTTTGGGGAGCTCCCTCCTCCTCCTACCTCCGATAGCTTTGTAGCTCAGCGTTAACTTTTGGGTGTGCTACTTTTAAATGCTTATACAAGTATTGCTTTCTTGCATACGTCACAGGTAGCAGTTTCTCTGTCTGAAACTGTGAAATAACTCCAAACAACACTCCTCTTCCTCTCTGCCATCTCGCCAGTCTGTCTCTGCTCTGGCAGGCAGCGCAGGAGGGGAGGGGAAGGGGGAGAGGAGGGGAGGGGAGGGACCTAGTGAACCTGAGTGAGCGGAGTGAGAGATGCTGCGCTCACACAAACTCTGTGAAGAAATACGAGTGATTTGCTGAACTTATAGAAGAGAAACTACAACAAAAATATCGATCTCATCACGCTAGTATCGATCCGATACCAATACTCACCTTGGTATCGATACTATCGATATTTGGATCGATCCGCCCACCCCTACCGTTCACGCCTGATCCCCGTGCAACCTGACAGAGCTTGAGCAGGTTTGCAAAGAAGAATGGAGTAAAATTGCAGTGTCCATATGTGCAAGCCTGATTGAGACCTATCCACACAGATTCAGTGCTGTGATTTCTGCCAAAGGTGCATCTACTAAATACTGACTTGAAGGGGGTGAATATTTCACTTATTTTACATTATATATTTTTAATTAATTTACATTACTTTTTAGAAATCTGTTTTCACTTTGACGTAAAAGAGTTTGTTTTTTTTTTGTTTTGTATATTTTTTGTGTATTGACCATGATTTAATTTATAAAAGCAACAAAATGGGAAAACATCTGAGGGGGTGAATACTTTTTATAGGCACTGTATATTTTTTACCTAAACCATGTTTTCCTAAACTTCATCAGTTAACGGTTTGTTAACATTTTCGTTTATTTCTGAAGGAATAATGGATGGATCTTGATTAAAAATATATGAACAAAAAAATACATGTGTTTAGGTGGCTACAATTTGATTTGGATCTACTGAGTGCCCAGCTACCTCAGTTGTATAGGAGGATGTTGCAAAGCTGTTTTGCTGTGAAGCTCCACAAATGTTCTGTGGTGTACGAACTACCTTCCCTGACTTGGGTGAACTGTTCCTTTAATGTGTGAATTGTAAGTACTCTTAGAAGAGGAATGTAAACAATATTCCCTTTTCCAATATTACAATAGTTTAAATCATTGCAAACTCATACGACTGCATTCACACACAGACACACACACACACACACACACACACACAAATTAAACAGAGCGGCATACATCTCGTTTGTGTACTTTATAGAACACACTCTCCTTTCTTGTCTTGGAACATTTGTTAAGAGCCTGATGATTTACTTTTGTTTTTCAGCAAATGATTTTATTCCAAGTTTGGAACAAGTTTCTAAAACATTTACTTATTATTACTGCTCAGGAAAGAACGGCATAGCTTATATTTAAGCATCAACCTACTGGGTACATTGCTGCCAGTAACTGAGATAATATCCTGTTAACAGGATCCATGGTACAATTTTCTCTGTGGTCCTTGGCTGAACATCTCGTTTTGACTGCTGACCTCTTTAAGTCTATGTGTACTCAAACATGTGTTTGTGTGTGTCTGTGTGTTTGCACAGGAGCATGTGTGTATGTGCGTGGTGTTGATAGAACACAAGCCAGATTCAGTGTGATCTTTTATAAGATCTTTGACCTGGTATTAGGGTTCTATTCACTCTCCTCCAGACATCAGACATGTTTTGGTGCCCAGTGTTTGTCAGAGCTTTTTGCCGCAGGGGCACTTGGCACTGGGAGACGTCGGCTGGGGTGAGTAGAAACGCTGAGGAACTCAAGCGATGCTCAGTGAGAGAGCGAACATTCTCATCCTTAATCCTCCCCAAAGTAAACTTGACCATCAGATTTGCCCAGGCCTAAGGACACTGTGCACCAGACAGGATGGTAATACCTCCTTCAACTTCCTCAGAAAAGTTAATGTGCTCTAATTTGTAATTGGGATGTTTTTCCAACTCAAACAGGCCTGGAATAGATTTGGACTGCTTTTTAGTGGAGAAGGTTGTTCATTAGTTATTTCCCCTTGTGTAGAAATTGCAATGTAGGTACAGAAAGTACATGAGTTTATACAATATAGGTATATTTTACCATCTGTGGTGTAAAGTGTGTGTGCATATGGGTGTGCATGCACTGAGCATTGGTCTGGGTGGAGCATGCTGGGAGTGGGAGCTGCACTGCAGAGAACCAGCCAGCATGGAACCACAAAAACTGGAGACAGGCATACAGAGAAAAGCTTTAGTTCTGAATCTCTGTCCCAGCTATCCCAGGCTCATTTAAATGTCAGTCTTTTGTCATACTGTCTAGGGGTGTAACAACAAATCATGGCATAATGTTTCATCATTCAAAAATGCAACACTATGTTGGAGCTAAAAACGAATCACATCATTAATAGAGAGGTGAAGTCCTACCCGTTCTGATGTGCCCAATGGGACCTTACTTTAAAAAAGAAATTGTACAGTAGTCAATGGTGAGAGACGGATCATTTTTGTCTCTCACCATTGACATCATTTCACAAGTATAAAGTGACATCATTTTGAACAAGAAAGTCACAGTTTGTCGTAAAGATAGTAAAGTACCTACATCGTCTCACTCAGTATACGTTGAGTGGCTGTCACCTCAGCACAGAAAAGCAGGTTTACCAGTCTCTTGGTCTCTGATGAACACAAGGGCAGGCGGGTGTCATAAGGGGCCGTGGTCTCTCCAGCTTTAATCAGTCTCTCAATCTCGGTGACGAACAAGATGGCACACAGGTGTCTGATAGGGTCGTCTCTGAGGCAAGGTGCAGTGAATACCAGAGATGTTCACAAGTCTTTTTTTGCAAGTCCAAGTCAAGTCTGAAGTCTTTGGTCACGAGTCCAAGTCAAGTCTCAAGTCTTTGTGGGGCGAGACTTGGTCAAGTCTCAAGTCTTTGGTCATGAGTCCAAGTCAAGTCTCAAGTTTCTAAAAAATAAAAGTCTTATGTCTCTTCTGGTTGTAATGAGCCTTCTGTCATCTGCTGCTATCCGGTCTACTAAGAATACTGCACAGCTATATCTAAGAAATTCAAAGCATTTACTGTATTATTATCACTCCTTTATCTATTAGCATACAGTATCAGTACTGATTAGTTGTTTGTTATATGATCACTTTAATAAGGCTATTGCAATGCAATATGAAGAAAACACACAATGAATGCTTTCCTTTAAAGGAAATTGTATTCTTCCAACATAAACATACAGTTACACTGTATCTTGCCCCCTATTGTGCAGGCTCAGTGGGACCATAATAAGAACAAATATAGAAAATGTTACACCTCACCCAGTCAAAGACATTGTAATTAACATCATTCCAATTAGTGCAAAACATCACACTTAAGCCAAATGCAAACAACTTATTATTATTATTATACTTATTATTATTATTTACATCATATTAGTTTGATTTTATTCATATTTATCTTATTTATTCTATTTATAAGGCCAGTTTAGGAGTAACCAGGAGTCATTTCACTGCATGTTACTCTGTGACTTCTGTATGTGACAAATAAAGTAATCTTGTAATCTTGTAAATCTAACATTATTAGTCATGCAATAATAACTACTCATCCAATCTCAGTTATAGTTAGCTACATCTGCTGGACAGCCAAAATAACAATGGTAATCTATTGAGTGGCTGGTAAAATTTCAACATTCACTAGTCTAGCCATTTTGCCAGTGGACAAAACAGTTAAAAGTTTGCACTCTGCAACCGTATTGTTTAATTACACTGGGTCTCTAATGACACATTCCTCTATCCTCTCACTCAAACTCAGTGTAATGGTAACCTGGTAAACCTGTAACATTAACGTTACGTGGTCAACAATTAACCTGTAACCTGCCTGTAAGCCGACAGTATAACTATGTATTTTTCTACGGTTAACGTTAGCCAGTAGATGGTGGCAGCGGAACGTAGATGATTAACGTTACCCGACCTTTTTTTTTTTTTTACATCATCTCAACGCCACTCAATGCAAACAAGTGCGACAAGCAAACTAACATTCACTCATCTATTCAAATATTCAGTTACAAAGCCAGTAGCAAGCTAAGTGAACGTTACATAGCTGATGCTGAGCTAACTGTCCATATGCGCTAATGTGACTGACCTATCCGGGTGAGTTTTCAGGTGCCTGATAAAATTTGATGTGGTGGATCCAGCATCCTTGATTCGGGTACTGCAGACTTTTGTTGGTGCCGTCGTGTTAGAAGTTTTTATAACCAAATGTAATCACAAATGGTACAGCAGCAGCTGCAGGTGTGCCGCCGGTCGCCATAGTTGTCATCCGAGGCGCTAGTGCGTGAGGCCACTAGGCGCACACCCGATGCATAATATGGTTACATATTCCCTCGCCGCGAGTGAAAGAGTCAGGCAGCGTCCTGTTTACTGATGGTGATTATGTAATTATGTAATTTAGAGCGAAAATGATGCATGATGGGTCAGGATCTCAATCACAACACATTATAACAGTATCATATGATTATAAACAGTAAGCGGGTACATGTTTAGATTAACAGGAGGACACCGGGGGAAACACGTTGAAAAACACACAGACGTCATCATCATGACGTGTACCGTCACACCTCTTTTGGATCCACAGCGCCGGCTTTCTGTGTGAATTACACACTGGTGCGTCTTTACGCCGGAGCTGCTTGGTTACTGATGGTGAGAGCACTCTTACCAAGAAAAGAGTAAAACATCCCGTTTACAAAGTCCACCATTTGTTTGTCCAATGCACAGAAACACATCTTTAAATTATAGGAACATAAAAAAACACTGCTACTAGATGCTTTGGCAAACCAGGCCTCACGGAGAGAGGGCGTTTGTAGAGATCGCACAGATCTGTTTGATGAGACAGATGAATGGCTGCTGAGTGGTTTCAGATTGCCACAAGCACTACTTACGGATTTGTGCAACAACCTGGAGCCTCAGCTTAGGCGAAACACACACCGGTCAAATCCTGTGAGAGATAGGAGAGAGGTCAGGCATTTCACACAGTCCTCTTTGAGCCGTGCACTTCCGAGAGTACTGAAAGCAATAATATCACTCATGCCACAGTACAGTTTTTTTTATGTTCCTGTAACACCAGCGCTGACGCTGTGGAAGATCACATGTTTACCTTGTTTTATTTGATTTAACAATACCTCAATTTTACTGCGGCTGACGTTCTTCTTACGACCCTTTTCTGGTGACATCTCTCCAATTGCTGTTCCAGTGTCAGCTATTTGCACACAGCACTACACCTACCCTTATATGGTGTTTAGTGTGCATTACCTATTCTAATTACAAACAATCGGCCACATGCCTCCAATTCAAGATCTAGTGGGATTCATCATTCAGCGCACCTTTGTTAGAGCAGATTTGGATGGTAAGAACATTTGGTGCATCTGGAGTTGACTCTTATTTTTATTTATAATATAATATAATAATATTAATAATAAGAGAAATTTTAGAGAATGTTGCTGTATGAGGCCCATTGTCTCTTACAGGACTGTCGTACTTTCTAATTACAGTCCATATTTTCAAATTTCAAATATTCTTTAAATAAGGTCCTATGGTGGTCCACCAGAAGGGGCATGACTTCACCCCTCACTCCACAAATGATACAAATTCTTGTTTTTATACATTTCGCAATTTATTAACAATATTACCTATCATAAGTCTCTTAGTCTCTCATAAATTCTGTCTACGATTATCGATTGTTGTTTCTTCAAAAAGCAAGTTCTTATCTCATAGCCATAAATATAAGCTACGTATTACTCCAGCATATTGTTTGGCGAATGTTCAGACATTTGCTTTTCTTATAAAAGAGATTCATTTTGCATACAGTCTGGTTTACAGTAATTTGCTGTATTCTATTTTGTGTGGGGTTTTTTAAGGACATTTTCTCCATTTGTTTCTTTTTTCTGCAATCTGATAGATTTCCAAATGTGATCCTCGTCAGGATTAGAGTTTTAATATTACATATCAAAACATTACTGTCCATGCCTCAAAAGAAATAAATCATCTATCATAGTTTGTTTTCAATTAAACTGGGATAAAAACATAATGAGTGCACTCTTGATCATGTATCATAGTAAATCATAAGGTGACTATGTCTTTTCACTGCTGTTAATACTCATGATCAAACTGAGTGAATAATTAAAGCTTTTAAACCCTGTGTGTGATAATTTGTATTGTGGTGTGTGTGCATGCTCTGACCTATACTGTACACTGCATACACAGAATGGATACATGATTGTTTCAGTGAATATAGTGAACTCATGTGTAGACTGTATGTGTCTGCACAGGTACAGTATGTGTGTGAGAATCTATAAGCCTGGATCATTAGCTGACGGGGCACTTAGAGTTATTTGTACCAGTAGCTGTGCATGAAGGGAATGTTATTCTAAAGCCTGACCATGGAATGCACTGTTCAAACACTATAGACCTACCCACACTCTGTACTGCATTCCCTTCAGATGCTGATTGAAAACATCAGGGTAACACCTAAATAGTATAAAATTTAGTCTTTTATTCATGTTTGCTCATATCTGTGACTTGAATTGGTCTATACAGTAAATGAAAACAGCTCACATGTCAATATGACATATTCATGTACCATAATATAACTGTCAGAGACAGATCTGCACACTCTGAGCCATCAGTCTCCGAGTGTTGCCACATAAGGAAGGTTTGTGGTTGTGTTAGCCTTTTCTTAGTGCAGAGGATTTCTTTAAATTCTTTACTGAAAATGTATCTGCTTCTCCCATGGAGGCAAGCATCGGTCAGCTTAGACTTAAAGGCTGGATAAGAAAGGACATAGAGAAACAGGTGTGCTTGAGATGTTCACTCAGTCAAGAACCTCTCCAGATGTCAGGAAAGCTGACATAGCAGAACATAGTCATGATTAAATGAAACCAGTCACAAAACACAAAGCAAAGTGAACAGTGGTCTCCCACGTTAAAGTCAGACACTTTGTGGCTCTGTTATATCACTACTTCATCCTTTGCTCACATCCTTTGATGGACAAGAGTCATAATTCCCATGACTAGGGCCTTTGTCAAGTAAAGATAAATGTGATGTTTTGGGGCATTTGCTAAAACAACTGATACTACCGTATGTCTCGGGATGACAATCTTCTCCACCATATCTTTAAAAGATATGCCTCTTTCTAATTTTTAGGGATGCACAATATTTAATAGGAAATATGGGAATTGTATACTATGGGCTATTCAGCTGTATTGGTGAAATTCTAGCCAATAAATAGAGCTGTTAGTGTAGCGCCCCATCTACAATCTCCAATACAGCAGGTGTCTGTTTGCAGCTTGAAAGATGGTTTGCGATCTACTAATAGACACAGGGAAGAAGAAGAAGAAGAAGAAGAAGAAGAAGAAGAAAATGAAGAAGAAGAAGAAGAGGAGGAGGAGAAGAAAAAGTGCAGTCTGTTACGTTCATCATTACGTCGAACTGCTTCACCTATACAGCCAGTGGACTTTAGAGTCAAACATGTTTTCACTATTGTGGACATTTTTTTTTACAGTTTCAGACGAAGACAATACGTCAGAGAGGAAGGAAAACGTCTTATTAGGGCTATGCAATATTAAATCATAGATCTTTGCTCACTACGTCTTCGCTTTTCTGTTTACATAAATTACAACTTCTTTTAAAATACAAAAATATGAAACTATTGGTAATTTTAACAGTATTGGCCGTCAGTTAATTATCGCTGAAAAGTCTATTTTGTGCATCCCCTGCTTATTTTTGTGGTCTTAATTTTTCTTGAAAACTTGACACTCAAAACTCTTTATTCTTAACCTCTTGTCATCGGCCTCGGGCCAAAGACTGAGTTTGCACTATAGAGTATATTGACTTATTGTGGGAAATAGAACACATTATTAAATAGGGTAATAAGATCTTGAGGCCTTCCCAATAATTCTCTGTGAGAAAGCCAAACACTGCTTCCAACTCATGGCTTACTCCTCAGGTTGACTCACAGTAAACTTACAGTGTATTTAAACTACTGTTTTAATTGTGAGCTTGGTAGTCCTCTTACGCCTACTTTACTTCAGTGAGACCGTGTCCTTTGACCCACAGCCTTTTCAGTTCAGTAAGTTTTTCTCTCTGGTTTCTTGACCATGACTTGCATTACTCCTCTCCAAATAAAAAGAAAAAAATTCACTTCCCCATCCTGAAGCATTCCTGATTTGATGTTAAACCCACAGCACCAATAGACAGTGACTCATCCATCTTTTGCCTGGGGCTAAGGCTGAGTCTGGGGGACTGTGCAATATGATACTGTTGTATGGTACAATGGTTGACTTTATGGGGGGTCGGGGGCACAGGGAATCAAAGCTCATGGACAGTGTTACCAGATTGTACTGATATAAAGTAGATCAGAACCTGTTTGTAGCCTAACTCAAAGCCATGGTGACATTAATGAAAAATGTACAATGAAACTAAAATAATAACATATCATTCGTTATTGTTTAATTCTTTAAAATTATTATTAGTTTTTCTTTAAATTATTATTTGAATTCGAAAAAAGTATCAGCTTAGTTGTAATAAACTGAAATGACATTTGGTTTTGACATCATCAGTTATCAGCCCTTGCATGTGGAGCTGATGTAACTGAACTCCTGTCAGCCTCCATGATTTATTAGAATATAGCTGAACATTTTGTTGGTGAAAACCACAGTTATCTGTTGCCTGTCAAACGATACATTCAAGGGTATGATTTAATGCCATTATATTGCGTTACATCTGTACATTTTGAAATTATGAATTATGAATGAATGAAGAACAGCTGCCCTGAGGTCAGCCTCACACAGTGTCTGATAACTGCTCTCCTCAGGTAGTAGTAAGTCAAGTAATAATTCTCTTGTCCTGTATCTTGTCCATATATAATTGAATATGTTTGAGTTATGAATTCTTGATCTGAGATAGTCTATTACCATTATATAGCCTTAAATGCCACATTACTAACTTCGGAAGGTAATGTCACATACATCCGTGCATCAATCAGGATTTAGTAATACTTAATTCAAAGATGACTAAGGTCTACAGGGACCTGGCAACCTTTTAACCACAAATGGGCTATCTCAGGTGAAGGTGAAGGTTTGAACACATCTGCACAATCCATATGCTGTGATACCACATTGTATGCAATCTGTAAATGTAATGATTGATTAGATACAGACGAAGATGATACTACTGGTCATGTTACAAATACCCATGTAAACATCACATCATTATTGCATTAATAGTACAGGATTGTACACAAACATGCACAAACACCAGACGCCTACAGTTACCACACAATAGAAAGAGAAGTGATAATTGTCCTATAAGTTTAGACATTTCAAAAGCAAATAAGGCAATTACCTCATCAGGTTTCAAATGATCAGGGACTATACAGAGAAAAGCAACTGACAGTTTTATTGACTGGTGCAAAGGGCCAGAAAAAACACCTGTTAACAGCCTGCAATCAAATCTGAGCAATCAATCCTGATTTAATGAATTTTGAGATCTCAACTCTTAAGTTATGACTAAGGATGTTTTTCCTACCTTTAACATTGATTGTTGGTTATTTAGTCATTATTGTTATATACTGTAGAAACACTACAGTCTTTAAACTATGTTTTCAGAGGCTTTAAATGCTAATATGGTACAAGTGCGCTTGTATTTACAGTCTGTAATTACAAGTAATGCATGTAAGAACATGTTGATCTCAAGTTTACCCATTTGCTTATACGTCAAACCCATTTATTTCAAGAACTGTCCCAAAACGACCCTGTTCAATCATTGCTGTAACTCACAAATCTTAAGGTATTGTAAATGTTTACGGTTAATTGGAGCACAATGTGATGCTGAACAGTTTCATGATCAAAATAGCTTGTTGCAATGAAAAAAAGATGAGGAAATGTATGAAGATATGTGTTATCTTTTAAACAAGCTGAGTAATTTGTCCAAACAGTGAGGAATTATTAAATCAAATTTAGGGAGTGGGACATTTTCTCCTAAGTTATAATTATCCAACGACACAACAAGTTTAGAAGGCTAACACATTTACAAGCTTATTAAAGATCATGTATCATCAACCTTATAATCCAACCAAAACATCCGCTGTCCAGCCTGGATTTGATTGTCGTCTCTGGATCCCTTTAAACTGCAATGCAGCCAGATTTCATTATCATCCTCATCTGTGCTCCATTAAATATCTGCAATTTCCTTCCGCAAGGCATGGGATTTCTATTTTGATATGCATTTGGATTTAGAAGTGTGTGTGTGTGTGTGTGTGTGTCTATGTGGCATTTATTCAAGGTTAATAGTCCCCATGCTCTCCCAACATGGAAGTCTGCAAGTCATTATCCAATCTGGGCAGCAGAATAACTAACAACTAGAGTACTCCTGAGTACAGAAACAGCACATATTCCAGACTGCATATATTTCATATACACAAAAAAGACACCTCTTCTCACCATACATATTCTGCATTCATTTTTCGTTGTCTAAGTCAATGCCCATTGTTATTTAAACTCCCTTCCCAGTATAGATTCATGTTTATGTTTATTATTGTTTGTTTGGTGCGTCGTGGTACTGTTCACTGCTGGGGTGAGTCACTTTCCACATGGGAATCATTCAAGTCTCAACATTTCATAAACAACAATTTTTTGAGGCAGTCTATGTAACTCTAATGAAATCTTGCAGTAGTGAATAAGAAGGTAAATCTTCATTTTGTAATGCAACATAAAACAATTCACAACAATGCCAGTGCAATGTCTTCCTATTTCTTCAAAGACCCATTTGTTATTGTTCCACAGCTTCCCTCATACATTCCCAGGCTTTCACTGCACTAAAACCATTAGCATACCAGTTACAAAAGTGCACATGGAATGGATTTGGGATACAGTGTGGTCTCAGTGAGTCGCTCCTATACCCAAGATAAATCAGGCAACATTCTTTTCTCCCTTTTTATTCAAAACTAATGCAATGCAGGAATGTGCTTTGTCCTGCTGAGTTTGGGGATGTGGCTCATTGCAATATACTCTGCTGAAGTGGTCACGACTCCACCCACATCATACACCACCTCACTGAATTATTTTCATAAAAGCTGTCAGATATAGGTTTGGAGGTGAAAGTTTAAACAGCCACATTTGAGTAATGCTTGTGGTGAAGTCATGACCTGTTTGAGTCATTTATAAATCTACAATGAAGGTCTTTGTACCCTTAAAGGGAGAGTTCGCCCCAAAATCAATATGACATATTTTTCATATCTGTAGTGCTATTTGTCCATCTAGATCAGGGGTCCCCAAACTTTTGTTCAGTGGGGTCACATCAACTTTCCTTTCTGTGATGGGGGGCCGGGGTCAGTCTATAACAGGAAATGATATGGGCCAAAATGACAACCAGTATTATTGTGGAGATTAAAATGATCATTTTTTCGCAGCTGCCCTTCGCTTGGCCTTGGCACCACCTGTTGGTTTGCAAAAAAAGTAATAGAAAGTCTTCACGTGTTTATTTGAAGTACCACAGATACTCCTTTTATTTTATAGAAAATAAAAACACAAGCTGATGCCAGGTAACAATGAGGTGATGTGATTTTGTAACAGGTACAGGTGAGTTAACAATTGGTAGGTATTTTGTCTTTACAGGTAGTGAAATAATATTAATACAGAATAATAGTAAAACTCTGCCCCGGCTTAACTCTTCCATCGTTTGGCGTACTTTACAAAAAATATCCTCTCCTGTCGTAGTATCCATGAGACTTTGTAGAGCTGCCAGCTCCTCGGACACTTCAAAAATTTAATTAACTCCCCGAATAAAAATCAGCAGTTGTGCTGTGTCCTGCATGTCATTGCTCTCATCCATTGCCAATGCAAAATACTCAAAATCTTTAGCTTTCTCTTTCAGCTGGACATGTACATTATGCCCCATTTCTTCAGTTCGCCTGGTAACTGTAGATGCGGACAGACTCACCGCGTTCAGGGCATCTTTCTTGTCCGGACATTCCTCCTCCGCAACAGCGTTCAAACACTTCATCACAAACTCCCCATCACTGAACGACTTTCCACAGCTTGCAATCAGTTTAGCTGCCTTGAAGCTGGCCCGAACGGATGACAGGTTCATCTGTGTTTGGCGTAGCATTGTACTCTGCTGGGCAGCAAATCCACTTTTTAGCCCAGCCACCTTGTCTCTCCTCACTTGGCCCAGCAAGCTAGCATACTGCCCTCCATGGCGGGTTTCATAGTGTTGGCGGATGTTAAATTATTTGAACACCACCACTGTCTCTTTGCAGATTAGACAAACTGCCTTTTCCTTCCACTGGACAAAAAAATAGTCATCTGTCCACTGCTGTTTAAAAACTCTGCACTCTGAATCTATTTTCCGTTTCCCCAACAGTTTCTACATTTTGTTGTCTGGCTTTCTCCTGTTCTCCTCGCCAGCGCGCACTTGACGCTTGGTCACAAGCGCGCACTTGACGCTTGGTCACAAGCGCGCACTTGACGCTTGGTCACAAGCGCGCACTTGACGCTTGGTCACAAGCGCGCACTTGACGCTTGGTCACAAGCGCGCACTTGACGCTTGACCACGAGCGTGACTTGACACTTAAGTCACGTTGGAATATACCATTGTGTGAGGGGGTGAAAATTAGCTACTACTGCTCTATAGAATAATGCAATTTTAAAAAATAGGCCATGTTTAGAGGGATTGTTTGGGATCGTTAAGCGGGCCACTCCAGTTGTTTAGGCGGGCCAGATGTGGCCCGGGGGCCGTAGTTTGGGGACCTCCTGATCTAGATAGTTGAGGTGTGAGTTGCAGAGTTTTGGAGATATCAGCTGTAGCGAAGTCTGCCTTCTCTTAACTATAATGGACCTAGATGGCACTTAGTCTGTGGTGTTCAAAGTGCCAAAAAAATACATTGGCAAAATTCAACAGCAGTGTCTCTTTACAGAAATCATGACCTGCTTAATTCACAGACCTTGTTGTGTGTAGTTTCATGTCGAAACTATTTTTCTTTAACCAACTACACTGCCAACCATATAGTGGTAAAGTTAGCTACTACTGATGGATGAGAGCCTAGCTAACTGCTATTGAACGTTACCGCTAAGCTGAAGCAAAAGCTCAATATTGAGCTGAAACCACGTAACATTTCCTGTGCGCTAGCTTGGTGCATGTGGAGGGGCAGTCCACAATCGTTCACCGGGCCTGTCCCCTCTGCCTAGCCCAGAGACACAGCTGTGAGCTCGCTCGGCATGCCAAAGAGGATGGTGTGTTTTCTGAGGAAAGTACAGCTGTCAATCCACTGTGTCAGCGCCTGTTTGTAATACACACCAGTTGCCACAATATCACAGAGAATATTTGATTAGCACAAGTGCAGTCAGATGCAGTTGAAATCCTCCATGCTAAAATCTCTTTCAGAAAGTCTTTAACACTGCTGTGATTAGTTGTTTCACTGATAGCTACTTATAAGGGAACAACCAATCACAGCAGAGCACACAGCAGAGTGCCCAAAATCCCAAATGACACAATAGCCTGACAGGGCTTTACAATCTGTCCCACACACAACATCTATTACCTATGTTTAGACCCTCTGTTTGGATACGGACGAATTCCACAATAAAGGAAAAACATCCTCAACAAGTGTGTCAGTTATGAATCATTTTCAGCCTGTAATCATCTCATCAATGCAGCTGAATCTCATGGATGAGCCTACGGTCCACCCTAAAACAAGTTTTTTTTCTAACATAGTATCTATGCTCCACAGAGCAAATAGAACAAGTAGGATTTGAAAGCCCCACATGTTCAGGTCATTAGCTGGTAAGCCATGGCCTGAGCAGTCCCATATGGGGATTGAGTCATAGTCTGTCCTCCTACACCACAGGCCCTCCATGATGTTTTACCCCTATGAAAGGCTCAGTATTGAAATGATGAATGGCGTCAGCCTCACGGTGCAGCTCGGGGGAAACGAGTCACAGCCAGGAGGTCATCGGTCCAAGCCTGCTTCACACGTGAACATAATCACGCTAATATACACCCGTAGGCATCAGTGGGTTAACACACTTAGAGACTACTTAGCTAAGCAAACTTCACTGAAGAATCTATTCACATGTCTCAATGGGTAGGTTGTCTGCCATGTTGGTTGATATAATTAAAGGTTTTTCAGAATGGTGAAGATCTGGTACCTGAGAACTGGTACTGAGAATGAATTTATTGCTTTTTCTCTGTGCAGAGAGTATGCTCATGTGTTCTAAACGTTTTTTAATGCCAAAAAAGGTCCTCTGATGGCCAAAAGAGTACATTTTGGCCTTCTTTTTGGAAAAATGAACTGAAACTGAAGGTTTATGTTTTAATTTATTTGATGAAAAACAGACCATGCATACATGCTTTTTAATAAAACACACACAACACTGTCAAATCCAGTCTGATGATTGGGCTAACTTTGTTTTAGGTCATCTTTGAAGTGGAATGCTAAGTATCATAATAACACAGCCACAACTTTTGTGTTTCCATTATGACTTGAACGGCAGCATTTGCTGTTTTTCTTGTTAAGACTTTCGGGTATTTCTCCTGGCCATGGCCTCATCTCTCTCTCTCCCTCTACGGTACAATATAAACAATTAAAATGTTGAAGAAAATATTGTAAATCTTTCCTATAATCTCCTGTGGGTTTTCATTTTGTGCTGTTAGTGTTTGCACAACAGGAGTGGATGGGCTCTCTGGTCTCAGCAAAACACCTGTGGTTGGGATTGAGCTCCACACCCGGGAGCCATCAACACACACACACGCACATATATGCACACTCACATACTTCCATAGCTGCTCTGTGTTTTCACATGTGAAGCCATGGTCTGTTGAAGTGGAAAACAACAGTACTACATAGAGGACACAACCTCAAAAAGAACAATGGACTGAGGGTGAGAAAAAAAGCGTCATTGATATGAGTTAAAAAGAACAATCTGCCCACTCTGAAGTCAGTCTGACTTGAATCAACCTCTGCATGTTGCTCAGTCAAATAGTTTTTATGTTCCTGCTGAGCTACACTAAATGATGACATATGAGATTCATTAGGTTACTCAGTCATGTGTAAGCAGTCCCCTTTTATATCTAAACCAGCTCCTCTCTTTCATTAGGTTCCACGTTAAAAACTGTGTCGGTGGTGATGGTCAAAGAGTCTACTTCTGAAGCACGTTGGGAGGAATATAGCAGATACCAATTAAAGGACACTTGTTGACCTCTGTAATCAGCATTTTAATTATTTTTCTGTAAACAGGGGATTTTGTATGGATGGGCTCTGTCTTGTACACAGTTTCTATCCTGTAAGTAATATTGTGTCAATAAAATGTTCTACCTAGTATTTTTAGTGTGCCCTGTTGTTGCATTAGACCATATTCACATGTCAGCCATAGTCCTTTGATGCCACACAGGGTGGGAAGCTCAACTGCTGGGGTAATGTTATGCTGTTGTGTTCCAGGTTAGAAGTTGTAATAAGGTAGAGAATCTGACAAATTGTTATAATTTTACCACCTTCAGTTCAGAAACTGAAAAGATGACAGTGAAAATCTAGAGGGCCATCTGGACATACTTCAAGGTAACACAACATATTTGATAACCCATTAGTTAATGTGAGTATTCAACCATGTCCTAGCTAACATTACCATTTGATCACATTGTGTGTTTTACTTTCAGGTTTAAATAAATGTGTCCAAGATGTGTGTTAATATTTTAAAATTAATTTACGCATTTCCTAATGGATCGTATAAGACTAATAGGTTAACAAATATGTTGTTATACCTTGAAATATGGCCTGATATCCCTCCAGATTTTCAAAATCAGTTGTCTTCTCATTTGCTGATCATGACTTGCTATGGCAACGGTTTTGTTTTTTAACTGTTATTTTTTTTGGCTTTGTTGCTAAAACAAGTACTACCTATGCTTTTCATTGTGTGTTTTTTATAATGATATGCAGTAAGCCTGTTTGAAGTGATCATATACCAAAAGACTGATCAATGCTGATACTTTATGCTAATAGATAAAGGAGTGATAACACACTACATGCTTTGAATACCTTAGATATATATTGAAGTGTTCTAAGTAAACCGGATAGCATACAGCAAATGATAGACCCCTCATTACAGCCATAAGATGTTAACATGTTATTTTTTTCAGCTTTGTTGCCAAAACAAGTATTACCTATGACAATACATTCATCAGCATTGGAGAAGAAAGGTTTGGAGGTTTGGAGTTTAGAGCAGCAGATCTTTCAGACAGCTGACGAGGCTCAGACCACACAGAAACCAGTGACAATGGTTTTTAATATCTTCAACTTCAGTTTCTCTTTCAAACTCAACGCTTGTTGCTGCTGTTTACATGTACTCAAACGCAAATGAAGAAAATTCACTACCTGTTTATGCATATATGTATATAAATGACAATATATCTTCTATGTTTATGTAGCATGAAGGAGTTATTAACTCTAATTTTGTTATGCAACCCTGTGTTGTATAATGACAAATAAATCATCTTGAACCTTGAATTGAGACGCTGTGAAATGATCATTTGTCAGATTCCCTATATTTATACAACTTACAACTTGGAACACAATGTTACGACATTTGCGCTTCCCTCCCAGAGCGTGATGTCAGAGGAAAATGGTCACCATATGAACATGGACTTTTGCTTAGGATGAGGGGTTTATGTGATGTGGGAGCCAATAAAGGCAGTAATCTACTTTTGTCTTCATGGTTTTTGGTTTCTCATAGGCCAGCCCACTCCATCATTTTACATCATAAGGAATTCCTCTTATTTAAAATCTAGACAGGTTTGTCTGTGCGCACTCATGTGTCACATAAATGTGTATGTGTGTAACATGTGACAGGTTACTCTCTCACTGACCTGTCAGCGGGCTGATAAAACAGAAGGAGAGTTCAGAAGTCAAGGGGCAGGGTCAGAGGTCATTGTGTTTATGAATGCAGCCCTAGACTGGATGTGCTACGTCAACAAAAAATTCATTAGGGTCAGGATGTTACTGTGGAGTGGGACACTGTTTCCAAACAGAGTCCCCTATTTCTAGCAGGTTGGTCTGTAGCAAACTTGATGTACAAGATATATCCAAATTTCTCAATATCAAACTGTGAGATGAGCAGGATTTCTTCTATCCTTGAAATGACTTGAATGGCTGATGTTTTCTACTGACACCTCAAGAATACAGAGACATGCAGTACATATATACTTAAATGTACTTTTTGGCCTTTTCCTTTATTTATAGGACAGCTTACAGAGATGACAGGAAATTGGAATGAGAGAGAGGGGGGATGACACGCAGCAAGGGGCCGCAGGTCGAACTTGAGCCCTGGGCAGCTGTGGCGAAGGCTGAGTCTTTCTACATGGGGAACATGCTCTACCAATTGAGCTACTGGGGCGCCCCATTGAACTAATATACTTGAAAATACTCTATGGTGTGTCTGTAATGCTGTCAAGTTAATGACAAATCAACATTTTGATTAAAAATAGGGTGGGGTGAGACAGGGTTAGCTATCCACTGAACCCAGACCATCTCAGAATCATGGATGTAGCGGGCTGCCATTCATCCACACCCCACTAATTGTTTTATGAGGCATATGAGAATTATAGGCACCTTTCGACTCTAAATCCCAGAAAGAACTCAAGATGTCAGTGAAGTTTCAGACATATCATTCTCAATAAGAAACCCTTTGAACAGCACATGTGATACACAGATGGGTTTAGGATGTCAGAACTTGTAAAGAGTTTGATTTTAACAGAAAAAGGGTGGTACAGGAGAGCCAAAACTCACTCCTGAGCTGTGCCCATATTGCATACTGACACCATAAAATATGTACTGTATAATTTTTTTCACAGCATTCTGTTTATTAATTTCCCATTCAGTACATAAAGTTAAATTACTGGAATAGCAAAACTTAATTGACACTAAATTGACACTTAGTAGTCAATCAAACTGCAGTTTTAAAAAGTTACTACCAGTTTAACTTTACAGAAACAACAAGCTGATTTCCCAAAGAATAGATGTGATACTGTGCTGTTGGTTTTCCAAGGTCTCACCACCTTTTGCAGTTTCTTTAAATTTTTTCCATCTGTGATCATCTCCACCATTTCCTTTGTGCTTTGTGGGACAATAGCGTCCACTAAACATAGCTGTACATTTTCCAGTGTTAACACTTACTCAAAACCAAGTTTTAAAGCGTTTCTGTTACAGAGACAAACAGACATCGTGGATACAAAAGGAAGGCTGCTATAGAGACACAGATCTGATATACAGTATGTGCCACACCTATCATGTCCTGTGACCTGCTTAGTAAAAAAATCATGTTGTGAACTTCACAAAATGAATGAACACTTTATTTATCAGCTCTGCTGGATGCTGGATGCTGGATGTCGGGGTCGAAGGGTCAGTATCAGTTGCACATGTGAACACCACATGCAGAACATTTTAGGTGCATCTCAAACTTCCGCTATGGCTTACGCATCTGCTCCCCTCATGTTTGATGTGTCTGTACTTACATATGATGTGGACCACCACTTCTGTGACTTTACTGGTTTGTCTCAATGTAATAAAGATCTGATGGAAGTAAAATACAAGGTTCAGCTGGCAGTCCTGGGAATGATTTGTACTCTGGCTCATTCAGAGCGAAGTGAACAGTCTGTGTAGTGGGCAGAGGACTGCAGTGATTTTGCACACAGAGAATGTAATTACAGATTAAACCATAGAGACTCTGTGGACTTTAGAATAGAACACATGTAGCAATCAGTGCTCTGTGTAATGCTTACAGCACAACAAGCTACTATAAAGAGACAGATCAAGCATATCCAAGCCCATCTTGTTCAGCCCACCATAGCAGGAGCACAACCTCTGTCTTCTAGTTGACTTGAAACCAAAAATGCTGAAATCACATGAGCAATATCACACTGTTAATATCTGCTGACACCAGGAGGAGCACAGGATGCTCGAGGCTCTTTTGCTGCTCCCATCATACAAAAACACATCTGTTTAATGGTAGTTTCACTGTCTGGGAAACCTACATGTGACTCTGATATAAACTGTACAGCGTCCATTTTTTTTTTTGACACAACCCGGTAGCCTAGCTGACTGTGTGTCGACTCCCTGGTGTGTTGGTGTAAATAAACAGCTGGCACCGTCTTGTTCCTGCTGAAGGTTTTGAGACAAAAGAGAGTATGAGGGAATTCAGAGGTGGTATTAACACATGTCCTGAGTGAGCCACTCACTTGTGGACAGTTCACACCTGGCATTAACATGCATCTCGACATGCTTCTCAAGTGATGGGATCTCACTTCCCTGCTCTATATGCAAATTGACATGGAGATCAGTGGGACAAACAGACATGGCGTTTTTCACAAAGAAATATCTTGGGGAAAAAAAATAAATATGTATTACATTTGTCAAATTTACAACAAGGCCCCAATAGTTACGAATGTGTTGTTGATAGTGTTTCACAAAGTTTATAAAGTTTCTCCTAACTCAACAACTCTTAAGGGAGTCTGGGGAGTTTATCCTCTGGCAACAAAGAAGTAGCCTATATTGGTTACTGTTTAATTTATTTGTAAAATTCAACATGTTCACTGTCTATGAAATGTTGTGTTCTCTCTGGCTCAAATGATTTAGAATTTGCTGTAGCCGTTTCTCAAAGTTTGTTCACTTTCTCCTCACTCAACAACTCTTAAATCACCTGATTTGTAAGGGAGTCTGGAGATATTGTGGTTACTGTCATGATTTGGAGTTTTTGGGTGAATTTTCTGTGCTTGGTGTTATTTCCTTTTTGCCTATGTGTTTCAGAGGTGAAGTGGAGGCTGGGTGTGTCTTTCCTGGAAGACTATATGGAAGAGAAGAGAATATTTATGTTTTTGCTCTCCTGCAAACCTAACCTTGTCTCTCCTCGCCTTCTCCAGTGTGGACATCCTCCTCGAGCTCCAGCCTCACAAGCAACCAGCCTCCAGCCTACGCACCTCTGCCACTCGTCTCAGTCCTCCCCGCTTACTCTCCGAGCCTGCCTACCCGCGCTCCGCTCTGTGCTTCAGCACAGAAGGCCACAGCTCTGCCACCAAGCCAGCGACCCACCTGTCCAGCACTCACCTGAGCTCGACCTCAAGTAACCCCTCTGCTCACGAAGCCTCCCTGCACCCAGCTCCTGCCAGCTTATCACCTGCACTATTACCTGACCCTTTTGTAAATAAATTCCTTTAAACCTTCCCCAGCATGTTGTCTGTATCTTGGGTCCTGCAAAATACCCACCAACCATCACAGTGTGTAATCTTCTTCTTCTTCTTCCTCTTCCTCCATAGAGGACGTCAGTTGAGTAGGCGGTCCTCTAATGTGGCCCAGGACACATGTGTACACACTGCTAAAAGAATGCGGTCACATGCAGCTCAGACCACCTCTGAATGTGGTCTGAGTGATCAGATCTCAAATGCGTCCTTACTGGGTACTTAATGCTGTCCATTTGTGATCAGGTCAGTCAGGATGTATGTTGATACCAAGTGTGAACAGGGCCTATGTGGTCAAGTGGTGATTGTTTTGTAATGTATTTAGATTGAGGTGGTGTGTGTGTGTGTGTGTGTGTGTGTGTGTGTGTGTAGCTGGTTCACAGTTCAGATGCTTTTAATTGTTTCTGAATAATTTTTAGCATCACTTTACCAGAGGCGGCTCAGGACTGATCTTATCTATTATTTCCAGATGCCTCAGATCCAGTGTTGCATCTCACCACTGACAAATGTCCCCTGCAGCACTGTGGGAGAAAACAAGAGGAAAATGAAGAAAAGTGATGAGACTTCTCTAACAGTATATGATGTGGTTATTGTATTAAAATAATAGATTCTGTACGGGTGGAAACCGACTTTGTTTAAAATAAAGTAGCAGCTATACAGCGTGATGCAGCAGTGGCTCATATTATACAGTGTTTTGCCCTTGCAGTGAGAGTGGATGTGGCTCAGACCTAGTGGTTTACTTTTCTTTACTCAGGCCTTAATTACAAGCCAAACTGGGGAACTTTCTTAGAGGAAATGGAAAGAGTCTGATTTTGGCCGTCAGCAAGAGCAAAGAGGGTCACTGCAATTACATTATTTTGGCAATAAACATATAAAGACAACATTCAGTTGTGCTTTTTTCTCACTATAAACAGTTAGGAGAACAGTAAATGGATGGTCAGCCTCTAAGTTTAAATATACACCAGCACTGCATTTCCCTCTAAATCATCTGTTTGTGGACACAGCGCTCCAAAATAAGGAGTAGCTCTCTGGAGGTGGATGGGAAAAAACGGTCCGCTTGGAGAGAACCATGGAGGATAGGAGTGAGACTTGGGGGCGTTTCTCTGTTGGCTGTAAAGGAGGAACTTGACACTGAGTCTGATTATGGTCATTTCTCTTCCCGGTAATCTGTCCAGCAGGGGGGCAGCGTGTCTAACTTTCCTGACATATTTACGTTTAGTCAGCTTCTTAATTCGTTGTGCTTCAGTGAAATCTAAAACCATCCCAGCGCAGGGACAGAAACTTTAGTACAGATGTATTTCTATTGAAATGGGTGTTGCAGACTGAACTGGCAACCGAGAGTCCCGGGGCAGGTCCTGCCATTGCGTCGCCAAGAGTCCGGAGGCTGAGGTTTGAGTGGACATTTCTGGGAAAGCCTCCAAAGCTCCGTTTTGCCAAGGAGAACCTGGGGAGAAGCACAGAGTCCGCGCAGGTTCCTTGCATTTTGTCTCAGATTCCTCCTTCCTGCGCCCAGAAGACCGTCTCACAGTTTGATGGAAATGAACTATGCCTGAAGATCATGTGGCGAGGTTAACTTATTAGGATGTAAACGTAAGAGAGTGTTTAGAGACGTGACGCGGTCCAAAGACTTTTCGCCGAAAAACTTGATTTATTTCCTCTGGGGGCTGAGGAATTGCTTGAGAGATTTGTGTGTCTGTAAGAGATGGTCTTAACTCCTGATCCGGGATTATACTACTTGAAAACGGAAGTGTTGCTGGGATGAAGTTGTGGATGTAACTGTTTACGCACCACCAGTCTCTTCTCTTATTATTCGCCTCGTCTGTCACATAAAGAGCAGACAGTGAAGTGGATTTCCTCGGCAGAAGGCATGCTCTGAAACGCATTACTGGCAGACTATTATGTGCCGACCCTGCACACTGTCTGTCTCTAATTTTAATTAACTGGTTAACAACCACAGATGCACTAAAGGCGCGCCAGGATCGCGGCTCCACCACTGGATCTATATCGTTCCCTCAGTGAGTGTTACTTTATCTGACATCTCGCCAGAATGCGGAGGGCTTTTATACTCGGTTTAGCTCTGATATGTCTGCTAACATGGTCAGGTGAAGCCGACAAACAGACTCACCTCAAACGGTCACTGCACAGACGCGCAAGACTCGGACGTGTCCAGTCAGGCGCAACCGACAAAGAGCGCTTCGTCGGAAGTGTGCGTCCTGGGTTTGGTTCGGCAATCTCGGTGCACAGCTCCAGGAATGGTGGAGATGTGCAGGCTGATGAGGGTGTGCCAGCTTCCGCCAGGACAGGTTCTGTGCAGGGCAAGAGAGCAGAAGGTCAGGGTCTAGTGCCAAGGAGAGGGGTGACCGGGCAGATCGGCTTGCCCCGTCAGCCGGCCATGCTGCAAGATGAGGGCACACCAGGAGCGAGAGCCAGGGTCACCCGGATGCCCAGCAGCGCCGGGTCACCAAATCTGCTGGCCAGTTTCGCAGGGAAGAATCGCGTCCTGGTGATCTCAGCGCCACATGATTCGGATGGCTATTACCGACTGATGATGTCCCTACTGAAAACAGATGTTTACTGCGAGCTCGCCGAGAGACATGTCCACCAGATTGTCATGTTTCATCAGGAGGGGGAGATGGGGGGCAAGGTGAGGAGGATCACCACTGAGGGGAAGGTGATGGAGGAGCCGCTGGACACAGCACTCATCCCCAGACTCATGAGCTTCCTAAAACTGGAGAAAGGCAAGAATGTGTTTGGGTCCTGAGGGAGTTTGTGCATGTTTGAGATTTTATTTGGAGTTATGACTTCATAATTTACTTTCTCGAAAGCAGCTCAGGCTAGATCAAGTTAAATGAAGGTGGTTAATGATATCTCTTCTCAAGGGAGCTTCACCAGAAATCATGTCTGAATGTTTGCTGAGGCAGCACACACCTCACACTCAGCTCATCAGAATGCCTGACACTGTTTGTATCCAAATCTGACAGGTAAGTTTGGGATGGTGCTGCTGAAGAAGACCCTGCAGGTGGAGGAGAGGTACCCCTACCCTGTGAGGCTGGAGGCCATGTACGAGGTGATCGACCAGTCACCCATGAGGAAGCTGGAGAAGCTCAGGCAGAAAGGCTTTGTCCAGAAGTGTAAAGGAGCAGGTGTGGAGGGCCAAGTGGAGGAGGGCACACTCACAGGTAATTATGTTGATAAAACATACTTTTTTACAATGATCACAGGAGGGGGAGCCACGGGTCACACCTTTTAGGGGTTTCTTAATTGCCATATATTTAAAGGGACAGTTCAAATAACAAAAAATAGAACACATTTTCTGTCTCTTGTGCTAGATCTCTAGATTTGGTTTCATGTAACAAGATTTGTATTTATAAAAAGATCAGTGGACTTCTGCCTCCTCTACCACAGAATGGTGGTGAATGAACTTTTGTTTGTGGTTCTCACAGCACTCAATCTTCACATTTAACAATTTCAACATCTCTCTCCGGATAGACAAGTGTTTCCTCCACACTCAACGTTATCCACAAAACACTCTGACCACTGTTTATATTGGGGCTATTTCACCTGAAGAAAATAGTTAAAATGAAAACAGTGCGTTTTGTGGATTATCAAAGATTGAGGGGACATTGTTCATAGAAAAAAGGGTTACTGTGGACATTTTATGCACAGAGTCATAAAAGCTATCTGCACCTGTAGATATCAACTCAGGACAAGAGAGGACATATGTTGTTATGGGAATTTTATTGTTTGAACTGTGAT
Source organism: Pagrus major (assembly GCF_040436345.1). NCBI lineage: Eukaryota > Metazoa > Chordata > Actinopteri > Spariformes > Sparidae > Pagrus > Pagrus major. The sequence continues at coordinate 4,109,158 of NC_133223.1, forward strand.
ACTAACAAAAACTTAAAAACAATTGTGGTAACACACACCAAATGTCATGGTAAGTAGGTGGTAATTACCAAGCAACATACTTGAAATTTCCACAATAATTACATTAAAATGTATAGAAAATTACTCCAACATGATTTAATAATAATAGTCTGACATTTTCAAAGGCAGTTAATAAATAACCTGTAATTGCTTTAATACATTAACAGGAAACTTCAAAAATGTGTTTCAATTTACTGACCTGACCTTTGGGCAGAAACTAGTTGGAAATCAAGCTGAAACACCTCACATCAGTTTAGTGGCCAATGACATGTTCAGCAGAAACCAGTTGGACGTTTTCCAGAAAGGTAGGCCTATTAAAGAAATGACCAGCTATTAATTAACTGATTTTTGAAAAAAAAAAAGCTGAATATTATTAATGAATCATGCTGGGGTAATTTTCAATACATTTTCAGGTAATTATTGTTATCATTTTGGCAGAAGTTGTTGTGTATAAGTTAAGTCTACAGGGGTTAAGTATGTCTTCTGGCAATACCTGAAATTGTCATTTCAAAATAATAGAACATTTTCACACTAGAATGCATTTTGAAAAAATAATTGAAGTCAAACTTAGATGGACTAATTTAATATTATTGAAGAAATGTACTATCTCAAGGTACTTACTCACACTGTAGAAAGTATTTGAAGGAAATCTTTTATATATTATCTGTGTTTGTGGAGCAGTAGATACACCAGTCGAAAGAAAACCAGGGAAGAAGATATTAAGAAAGCCCATGACAACAACCACACTTGCCACAACCACCACCACAACAACTACACGACCAACCACAACAACTACTGTGACCACCACAACAACTACAACCCGGCCCACCCCTACCACCACTACAACCAAAGCTACAACAACCACCAAACCCACCACTACCACCACCAGAAGAACCACCACTACCACCACAAAACGCCCCACCACCACCACCACCACTACCCAGAGACCAACCAGAGCCCACACCACAGCCCTGTGGCTCCCAGCCCCCAGAACAACTGTTGATCCTTACTACTACAACCGCAGAGATAGGGAGAGGTACCCAGCTAAAACCACTCCAGCTGGAGATAACCGCACTGACAAAGACAACAGAGATCCACACAGCCGCAAGCTGGTACCTGCCACACATAAACCTTCCAGGATCAAACCCACCAGGAAGAAGAACGGGGGAGAGAAGGTGATTCAATAAAATGTAGCTGCATATATGTTTATTGACTGCAAAATGTACTGTATTCGGTTTTAAAAACCACACAAGAATCTGAATACAGGCTACTAAACTTGTGAAAAACATTAGTACTATGAGCACTTATAACGGTGAGCTATATGCAAATGATCATCCTGTTGATTCCTTTTGAATCTGTGACATTTTTGCCACTAAAATGTCACTTTAGGGGTCATCATACATTGCCCTTTCCCAGACATGGTTTATCTTTTTTTTTTTTCTCAGATTGTGTGTTGATGAAGATTCTGTCAGGATAAGACTCTTCTTCATCTTTTCAGATATTGCTGCTTAGTTAAAGTGTTTATATGGTTTTGGAAAGGTGTTTTTGTGTGTACAAGATTTATTTTGGCAGAAAAGATTTATGAAAACTGGGCTTTGAAACTGGAACAACAGCTTAAAGGAACTGTTCACCCAAAACTGAAAATGTTGTCATTTACTCATGCACATGCTGATGGTAAATCAGGTGAAGTTTTGTAGTCCACAAATAATTCTCGTAAGCAACTGACGTTGCTGGAGACTTAATTTAATACAATAAAATAATGGAGAAAAAAAAGGAAATGGCCTCTTGCAGCTCATCAGCTTAATCAAAGTCTCCTAAGGCCCTGTGATCCCAAATTGATTAGAAAAGATGTTATTTACACCATTTACATTTTGGTTTATTTTTTAACCTGAAATCTTCACTGCAGCTGCTAAGTTTAAAGCGTTTGTGTGCACCGTGTCTGAAGTGGGTGCCCAAGCTCAACCGCACGTCAAGGGTGTAAATCAAAGTCTTTTCAAATCAATTTGGGATCTTGAGGCTGCTAGAGACTTGGATTACACAGGACAAACGGTATGGAGCCATTTCATGTTTTTCTGTAAGTTTGGTTACATTTTCATCTGCATGGGAGTGAGTAGATAATGACTGAATTTTCATTTTTGGTACATTTTTCCTTTAATATTCTTGTGAACTGGGTATTGTCATTTTTCTAATGAGTAAACTAACTGTATAATATAAAAATGTTGTGAAAAATGTAATCAATAAACAACATGTATTTATCTGTGCAGGTGTTGACTAATGAGTACGAGGACAAGTATGAACTCAGCAAGCCAACAGTCAGTGATCCTGAGGAGACAGAAACCTTCACTGACATCAGTCCTACCAAGAAGGTCAAGGGCAAGCACGATAAGCTTGATAAGAAGAAGAAAAAGAGCGACAAGGCTGCCAAGAAAGCAGAGAGGAGAGGAGGGAAAGCAGGGAAAGAGGGGAAGATTGGTGGAAAGAAAAATGGAAAGAAGCTGTTAAAGTACCCTGAAAAAGATGACTACCCAAAGCCCACTAAGAAGCCAACACCCCCTCCGAAGGGGTCTCTGGCCTCCTTCCTGGATTACTTTGAGAACAGGAGGCGGCTGCTGGTGAGAGCATGACATAACTCACAGTTCATAACAGACTCACTACCACTCTCTCCTGGCAAATCTCCTGTTTTAGGATTCAGTCAGAGGGAAATATTAGTGCTCAGATACAGTAGCACTATCAAACTGTGTTATCTACCAACTCCTAGTACATACACAAAACAGTTTTAAAACAATACTTTGATCAGGTTTTAAATTTGCTTTCTTACTGAGAGGTAGATGAGTGGACAGATAGCACTTTCTTATCATTGGGTTCATTATAAGGCTACGGCCAGCAGCAAGCTGGCAACCGGTGGAGACCATACAAAAGTCCAGTGGATGGCACTCCACTGGAGTTACACTGTAAGCTTTAACGTTTCTGGTTGCCCCACTGCTTCCAGTCTTTATGCTAACTTGCTAACAGGCTGCTGGCTGAAGCTTCATATTTCCCATACAGACATGAGAAGTATCATTTTTCTCATCGAACTCTCAGGAAGAAAGCAATTTTACCAAAATGTCAACCTATTTCTGGTGTATTTTCAGCACTGATTGAGTTTCTACATGAGCAGTGACTGGAACTTTAATGCACTATTACTATGTTCACCTATAGAAGTCTCCAATGCCAAATTATGTGTTGTTAACATTAAATTATCTTTTCACAATAAGAGACCGGAAGAAAAGTAAGCCAGATAATTAGAGCAGTGATGCAACAGAATCGTCTGGCAAAACCATTAAAGCGAATGCTGAACTAGTTTGCCTTCACTCCCTTTGACTGGCTTCAGAGTTTTTGACTGTCTTCAGCCAAAATGAGTTGTGTAGCTTGACTCCATCACTAAACATTATGGAATGTAGAGCAGGTTGAGATGATCTACAGCATGTTAAACCCAAATCAGAAGTTTATTTTCCAAAACAGAGTACTGGAATAAAAGAGTAGCATAAAAGCCAAAGAATCTCAACATCTGGATAAGAAATCCAGCGTTGATTAGTTTGTACCAGTCAACAAGCTAGTAAACACTTCTGTGCTTTGGGGCAGCAAATTATTCACTTGTTTCCCCTCTTTCTAATGCAATTGCTGTATGTACCGTTGTGGTATGTAATATAAACAGGCATAAAGTATGTGGAGCAGCCATCCGCTAGCTATCTGACAGGCTGCACAGCTGTGTGCTAACAGACTGTGTGTCTCTGTTTTGCAGCAAGCACAGATTCTTATCACAGCAGTGCTGTGGGCAGGCTGGGAAAATATGTCCCATCCTCCGCTGCAGGTTAATGTAAACACCACCTCTGCAGCCCTCTGTGTATATCTGTGTGTGTGTGTGTGTGTGTGTATTTCATTGCATATACATGACACTCTAACCGCCCTCGCTCTCTCTCTCCCCCCAGCTGATTACGTCCCCCAGTGAGGAGAACAGTATGTATGTTCAGCAGAGGGATGAGTACCTGGAGTCTGTGTGTGAAATGGCCATCAGAAAAGTTTCCATCATCACCATCTTTGGCTCCCTGACCAACTCCACCATGAAAATTGACCACTACCAGCTGGGTAAGTAACTCCCACACAGTTTCACTTCTCACATTGCAGTTGATGATTGTCAGTTCTCTCAGACATCAGCGTTTAACCCATCAAACCCTTCCATCTGGTCAGGCAACTGCATCCTTCGCTAGACTGTTAGTGCTCTTTGCAGTTACTGAGTCATGCACTCACTGTCTGTCATTTGATATTGTGAGCACTCTACTGCGCTTTGCTCTCCTCAGTCTGCAGAAGTCATAAACATTCTAAACTGAAACTCAGAAAAAAGTATCAAAATATGGCAATTTATCATGAAATGGCAGCTCTCTTTGTGCTAATGAATAGGGTGGGTGATCGTGAAATGGGACCATGTATCATCTTCGATTTTGATGTTACCATTAGTGCTTAGTCCTGGTTTTAAACACAGTATTTAATTTCTGCCACTAGGGGTCTCTCAGTCATAACAAACAGAAAGACGTCAGCAGCATGGGGACATGGGAGTTTCTCTCTATGTTGGTAAACAACCACCATTGCTGATGAAAATCTATGTGATGTGACTCAGGCTCAAAAATGTTCATATATGAGCTTAGATTTTATTTACGTTATGTTTAGTCTTGTTCGCCGACTTCCTTCCTCTCTGACTCTCTCCTTGAAGTTATAGCGACAGCCGTCCAAAGAAAACTTGTGGCTTTCTCTGAGTTTTAACATTATTGGAAACATTTGGGATAATTTACATACACAATTCATCAAAATATATAACAAAGGTCTGCTCACTTTTTAGACATTTTAATGCAGAATTCCTACATATTATATCTTTAAAGGCTGCATCTCAGTAGTGATGTCATTTTCAGAACTTACCAGACTGTTCTACTTGTTCTAATACTTGTCTTTACCCACTTAGTCATTATATCCACATTACTGATGATCATTTAACAAAAATCTCATAGACCTTTTTCACAGCGGCCATTTTGTTGGGTAAACACAGGTGTTACCAATGACACTAATTAAGATTCTGTTCCATTCAGGTCAAACAGAGTCAAGGCGCTGCTATTGTGCATGTTGGCTCACTAGAAAGTCTCCGCTACACTAAATGGAACGGAACCCTCATTTACTGTCAGTAATGAAACCTGTGTTTACCCTCTATTTCATGTCAATATGGCTGCTGTGAAAAAGGTCATTTTTGTGACAGTACCAGTAGTCATACCTACAATATTGTTGCATATCAGTTTAAGGTATTTGGTCAAAAATACTGTGTTATTGGATTTTGCCTCTCAGTCCTAGCATTATGAAGTGCTTTTGGGGAGATTTCAAAATATTGAGATGTATATTGTGTATCAATATAAAATGTAAAAATATTACTTTATTATTTTAAGGCCATATTGCCCAACTCTACCAGATAGCATCTAGTAGCTCCTAAATGTGGCAAAGACATATAGTTTTCTATTGTCTTCATGAGACTTCCCATTTTTTTCTTAGTCGTAGTCTTTACCACAGTATTGTCTACGCTGCTCTCCTCTGCTACCCTCCAAATACTAAAGTAAACAGCATCAAGTATTCTGTCATCTTCCTACATTGTAAAACATTGTTAGTTATTCAATGTATGTGATCTTCCCTATTTCAAAATGTTGTAATTGACTTCTTTAAAATTGATCCAGTTACTGTATGTTTAACAATATTTCCTCAACATAGCAGATTTATATTTAAAAACTACAATCTTAAGACTCAGTAGTAGTCAGTGGCTTGAGAACGTCATTGTAATTGAAGCTACAGCAGTTCAGGGAAAATTTACTGTGTGAAAGTGCTCCATACTAAGAAGGAGGCCAAGAGAGGTGTCTCCTGCCACGTCTGCTGCCCTGTCCTTGTTTTACCTTCTTTGCATGATGTCAAAGTAGAGGCTTTCAGCAGCGATCTCTGCTCCAAGTATAACATTCAGAATGTTCATGGACTCTGCCAAAGCCACAGTATTGTGTACTCCTCTGTGCAGGTGATACTAGACAGAGCTGACTCCTGAGATCCTGGCTTCTGTACTCTGACGTTAATGTGCATGTAACCCTGTGGTGTATTTTTATATCACTTTGAAATGTGACACTTTTACTGTATATTGAGTGATGAGAGTGGATTATGGATCTTCCTCTAACAAGTGAGGTCAGCAGTTCAAGGGTCTGTATCACATGTACCAGAGGAGGAGGGGGGGCCACTGAATACATACCTTCCATGTGTATCATCCTAAACAAGACTTCCTCCTGTAGAGCTGATGTGTAGCTGACAGTGACACACACACACACACATACACACACACACGCTTACTTACACACACTTATAACAGCTTTTGAAAATCTCCTTTAAACTACTTACTACTTGTTCAAAAGGAACGGACACTGCTGTTTTTATGAGCTGTGCTGTGTCATTTGTGCTTGGCAGCCAGTTATATTTTGAGACATTTTATAGTCTCAAACCCGCGTGTGCGTTAACATCCGGACATGCAAACCCACTTTGTAAAAGTTTGTGAGTCTGTCACTCCACATGACAACAAGGTTTTTTCCAGATGGAATGCCGAAAAAAGTACAGAGCTGACGTCACTCGCCCCCACCCATGATAGAACTCGATTACAGTTTTGTTCCACTCACCGGCTAGAAATTCAGTGTGTGTGTATCACTTTGTGTGTCTATGTACTGTATACAACAACTGGTTTTTTCAGTGTTGCCCCTCCCTCAGTTTAGGGTGACCTCATAGTATTGGAGTTTTCAGTTGCTTGGTTGGTCAACAGCATGTGTTCGACGTGGAACATTTGGGTTTATTTTTTTAAAGAGCGCGACTGATACTGCATTTCTAGGGGCTGATGCCGACACCAATATAAAGGAGTAAAGACATTTTTATTTCTAACAATGATTCCCAAGTGTGGTTATCAAAACATTATTTGGATGGCCATTATAAAATTACAACTGATGTTTAGAAACCTTTGCAATAGCTTAATAAATGGTTTCATAAAGCATTTCATGAACAGTGAAATAACAATAAACTAATATTTAATTAACTTTAAATTTGCCATTTAAAACCATGGTTATTATAAAGTGTTACCAAAAAGATATATGTATACATAATGGAGGCAGTTTACAGTTTAACAATAAACGTTATTGTCCAAACGACAGTAAACTTAGCTGGGAATTTAATATATATATATATATATATATATATATATATATATATATATATATATATATATATATATATATATATATATATATATATATATATATATATATATATGTATATACACACGCATATATTTATTTATATATATATATATATATATACATACATATATATATATATGTATATACAAAATCAGCCGATAAAATGGTCCAACTGATATTATAGGATGGGCTCTAGTATGTTGTATATTTCCGTGCCATGTACAGTCTGTGTCTGCTGTCTCCAGCATGTGCTGGGGTTTTCCTGGTTTGATTGCTCATACACATTACACAGCACAGAGTGGGTGAACAAACCCCCAAAAGCACTGTTCTGTGGTCTGTGTGTGTGTGTGTGCGCGCGCGTGCTGTCCAAACGTGCATGTAGGGAGTGGTGATTAAAGGCTTTTGCTTTAGCCTGTATAAACGCCAGCAACAGTAAATTTCTAAGGAATTCAACCCTGTCAGATATCAGTCAATAAAAGCTGCTCTTTGTGGAGTGTGTCCCTGTTTCACTCTCACACTCACGCATGTTTCCGTTCTGAGTCGACTTCACTGTCATGTCACACTCATTTTTCAGAGGAACATTGTTTTGAGCTTAGCAATGGAAAACACGTTTTACTTTGGACACAATGTGTTCTGAACACTCACATTGTGTTTGTGTTAAAATGGTTAATCTAATGGGAAACCATCACATCTGTGCTTATGTAAGAGCTTTTATTTGTCAGATGTTACAATTGACTGTCTCATGAATAAAGACTGTCAGATTTACATTTTTCACTTGAATTTCTTTGGAGTAAAAATATCAAAGCAAGAGCTGAGATGACAAGTTATTGTGTGATGATATTTCACAGGATTTACTGAAAATGCTCTGTAGCACAAACATTTTCTTTACATGAAACATTTTTTAAAAACCTTGTTCATTTACCTCCACCTCATTCCACACAAATAGTGTGAATTGACAAATGCAAACTGTCTCACTGTATCTTACCACTGTCTGTTTTTTCTCCAGAAAATGACAAGCCTATGAAGGGTCTTCGTCAGGAGGACCTGGTGAACCAGGATCTGATCACAGAGCTGAGGAAAGAGTTTAGTATGACATATGAGGACTTCTATATGGTCCTCACCGACACCGACATTAGAGTCAAGGTAAGGACTTGCAGGCCTGTAGACAGAAGTTTTTGCTTTTGGCCCGTGGCCCCCTATTACAGTAAGTTTCAGTTCTGGCCTTCCATTCTGGCACCGTCATCAGTTACAAAAAGAAACTCCCTCTAAAATAGTCTTTTTCATGCTGTACTGCTTAGTTCCCTTAAATGAAGTTTTTCCTTCATTCACAGCACTGCTGTTGGTTTGTTGGTCTTCACTCTCTGTTTACAGGTTCACTACCATCTGCCCAACACTTTCATCTCCTCTTTCTCTTTGAATATGGACTGACTTGTCCTGTACTGCAAACACGCTGCCTTCACTAAAACACTGTTTTAATTCATACAACACGACATTTGCCCAACGTCTCTGTGTGTATGTGTGTGTGCATGCCAGGGTAAATCAGCAGGCTGTTTTTGGACAGATTCATCAAAGAGGCCAGTGTTCAGCTCTCTGCTGACAGAGGCACAGACAGGGAAGTCTGTGAACATACAAGGATGTGGGTGTGGGCATGAGACATAAAGTGGCAGAGGCAGCAGAGTGGAGAGAGGTGTGAAAGAGTGAGAACGAGCTGTGCAGCACATTCAGCATATCACGAGGAAGGTGTGAGAGTGTGTGGCTCTGTTACATTTACTTGCATGTGTTGTATATTCCTGCTGAGAATGCTCAGCATTTTGTAAATAAAATGGGATACTGTGTTAGGTTTAACTGACATGCCTTGTGCTTCTTCCCAGAAGTTATGAACAATGCATGTGATGTAGCCAAGGCCACACCACATCTACTAAGCCCGTCCAAAACTTCACTTCATCACTTTATTGGAAACAGCTTCACCGTTGTTTAAAGCAATGGAATTCTATTTTCATATCCTCTGTAATTTTTGCATGAGCATATTGGTTTATTTATCCTGTGGCTTCACCATATTTCGAATCAACCTCTGGGAGAGTTTAACTGGTTCTTGCTCTTTTGTCAGCAATCCTATGAGGTTCCCATCGCCATGAAGGCTGTATTTGACTACATCGACACCTTCTCCTCCCGCATCCGAGAGATGGAGCAGCAGAAGAGGGATGGGGTTGTCTGTAAGAAAGAGGATAAACCAAGGTCCTTGGAGAACTTCCTCTCCAGGTAAAGTTGTTTCAAACTATTTTAAATGCATTACTAAAAGTATGTGGACACCCAAACATTACACCCACATGGATCTGTAACAGCCTGCTTATCTGGGAAAACTTTCCACAAGATTTTGGAACTTCCATAAAGCTTGCATAAAGCTGGGCTGTCTATGCAGTAGAAAGATTTAATATTTTTGAAATTGGTGCTAGATGACCAGAGAAATCAGAGAAAAAAGGTTGCGGTATTCCCTTTTGCTTAAAAGGTTGATAACCTACAACAACCAGAACACACTGCACCATACTGGACCAATAAACACTCCACAGTCAAAAACACTGATGGGTAACATACTGCCAGTTGGGTGGTGCCTGGTTTTGGCTTGGAGTCCGTTTTGAAACAGAAAACAGTATATTGCAGCATTGCTGGTAACAAAAAATATCATCTTAAAGCTACACTGTCCCCTAAAATCTGTTTGTGAAAATGTTTTAGGAGAGAAATAGACAATGAACAGGATCACAGTTCATATTGATGAACCATGAGGTGGGGTGCCTTGTTTTACAGTTTGAACAGATTTTTTTTGTAGCCTCCATTTTCACAATAGAGGAATAATATGGTGGCCGCTTCTGATTCACAAACTTTCTCTAACTTTCAGCTAAACAAAACTATAATATGTCTGTGATAACATTTTAGGTGAGAAACTGGCAGTGTAGTGACAGGATCTTGGTTGATAGCTTATTAGCACTGCCTAGTTTTGACAGTGATTGGAATTTGGTGAGAAGCCCATCACTCAATACAAGGTAGAGAGTTGATGCACACACACAGAAATGCGGTGTGTAGTTGAACACCCCTTAAAATCTGACAGATGAGGGGTTTACATGATTGGGCAAAGGGTGGGGTGCTCAGGTTGCAGGTAAAATGGAGAGAAGTTTACCATTGTTCATTTGAATATACTACCAACACTGTAGTGATACAAAGCTGGTTGATAATTGGCAAAGATCCCGTCATAACGACACCTCCCAACCACCTGGTAAACTGTATATGAATGTCTCTGCTTCAGTGGAATTGACTTTAATAAAAACCATTGTGGTTAGAATTATTGGGTGGTCCCATCAGATTGTTTCCATCCCGATCCAACATCTGTTGCTTTGCTCAATAATCAGCAGGACCACAATTTATACTGTTTAGAAGCAGCATTGGCAGATTGCAGCAGTCTGTTTGTGTGTGCTCCACAGATATTAAAAATAGCATAAACGCTGCTGTTGCTCAAGGCTGAATCATTGCAATCACATATTTCCTGAGATGTCTCAACCGGACAGGCTGTCGTTTGTTACCATGGAGACCTGAATTTCAGCTCTTGATCAGTGCTGAGATCTGGCAGGTTTTAGACCATAATTCAGGGTTGTCACCCTCTGGCAGTAATAGTATGGGGATATGTTACTGTATGAGCAAAAGTTCCTTGTCTTAGAACAGAGCTTTCACTGCTGCAAAGTGCCATTTAAATCCAGGCTAAAATTTTCTGTGATTGTAGGTTCCGTTGGAGACGTCGTCTGTTCATCATCTCCTCCCCCAGCGACGAGGAGTGGGCCTATCAGCAGCAGCTGTACGGCCTGAGCAGCCAGGCCTGCAATCTTGGTGAGTCACTCCAAAACTAACCTGTAACTGGCCAGTTAACTCACTTTCGTAAGGGCAGGAAGGGGACATTGAAGGGGCAGTTCACCCAAAAAATTAAATGTAATCTCGTCATGCTGAGAATTTGCAGAGGTATTAAGATGAGTATGAGAACTATTGAAAGAATGTTCAACTATTGAATAAAATGATTAAAATGTTTAAATCCACACCTTTGAATTCAATATGGCAAATAGTTAACGATTTATAAAGAACTCCTGAGAGAAATATCTGGCTTTTTAGTTGCTAAATTTTGTACTATGTTCACTAGCTAGTCAAATATGGTTTCCTTCTACCATTTGGTGCTGTGCAAGAGACCAACAGTGGATTTTTAGAGCTTTGCTGCAGAAAACAGCTGTCTGCAAAGGCTGAAAATGAGACTATGACAGCATTATGTCCAAAACACTTAAATTGTAAAAGCCTGAAAAACCAAAACAATGGCTTAAAAGACGCTATAAATCTCCACTGGGCAAAAAGGAACTGGAAAACTGAGTGATAATTCTCTGTGGGTTCGTCACTAAGGACAAACCCACATGCATATGCAAGTTGTTAGGTTCTTAACTGTGTGGGTAGGCTGAAGTTATTTTGAGAGACCCATAGACAGATGTGTCTCTATGTACTCTATGTACAGTGTTGCAGAGATATCTACTGAAGTTAGCATGCTAACCAGTTAGCCCCAGCCCATCCTATCTCTAAATAACACTTTGTATCACAAGAGGTGATAGTCTGATCACCCCTATAGTTTGTGTGATGTAAAGGTCTCTACTTACTCAAACAAGTAAACCTAATAAACTCACAAAATGACAAGAATGGAAATATTTTTCATATTTTCATTACTAAACAGAAAAATACAACCTTACCCCATCTGAACTCAAGTTTCTCTCTTTTACTGAGCTAATATGAGCTTAATTACCCCGTTAATTCATCATAAAACACACTTTGTTCAAACTTGTCATAGATTAAATTAAGCCCAATTCACACAGTAAGATGTTAAAATGTGTGCGGCTCTACACTCTTTTCTCCTGCTGTTGATGCTCAGCTCCCTCACTCCTGTACCTCTTCATGCCATCCTGCCAGCCCCAGAGTCATAGTCCTGGTTGGAGCCGTTGTAAATCACCTCTGTATTGTATCCCCATGCTGCCCCCTACAGGAGCTACCTTCAAATTCTAAAACTAAATCAATTACTACGTATATTAAGAGCTTCACTTACAGGACTTGCACAACATGGCTGGGGTCAAAGAAATAACAGGAGGAAGGCAGCATGTAGGCCTATAGCCTCTCTGTAAACTGAAGTGATTGGACCTCAGGAAAACACATCGTATTCAAATAATTTAAATAATTTTTGTGTGATTTGAATAAACTCTTCCTTTTACGAACCTCGATGGTGTTTTCGGTTTTGCTCTCAGTTTGATATTGATATATTTGCTGATAAGTGCGCATTCGATCAGAGTGATGAGGACTTACTCTTTGGATTTTCTGCTGCTGTTTTCTGTCCTTTCTGTCATTGATTTCCTGTTTTCTTTTGCAATTTTGCTCTCATGCGTTGTGTGTTTCATTTCCTCCTATTGTGTCATTTTCCCTCCTGTTTTCTTGCTGTCCTCACCTGCTCTGCATCTCCCTCTTTATAGAGTCTGTGTATATAGTCTATGTGCTACCTCTCTTCTTGGTCAGTTCGTTCCTGTGTTAGCACCCTGTGTTTCTCACCCGTGTTATTTCCAGTGTCTTCTAGTGTCTCCCCGTGGTATGTTTTCTGTTTTTTGTTCCTGGCTTTATGTTTCTACTTTGCTCTCGTGATTACTGGTTTGAACTTTGCTTTTGATTTGTATTTTACTCTTGGTTTGTACTATTCAGACATTTTGCACTTCTTGGATTTTGGATTATTTCAGCTTTAGTTATTAAAGCTTGCCTTTTGTTTCTAAATCCTTCCTGCCTCCCATGTGTTTCTGCGTTTGGGTCCTAACCTTTTCACGAAATGTAACAGAACGAACGGACCAAGACAGAAGGGAGCACAAAGACTATATGCACACAACTAACAAGGGGATGAGGTGCAGGTGGAGTGAAATGGAGCAACACTGGTGAGGGAAATAAATGGAAAATGCTAGAAACAGGGAAGGGGGTGATGTGCTGGAAAGGAAGGAGTAAAACTCAGTAAAACCAAATAAATGCTGTCATCTGGAGTTTCTCCCTTATTTGAACCTCATGTTCCAGTCTTGTTAATATCAATTCAAGATTTCTGACAATTCGCCCTGCCTCTTACCTCTTTCTTTGGCACTCTCTCAAAAGGCTTAAGATGGTCGGGAACATACATGTTTTTGTCACATTTTTGACTTTGACTCTTGTACCTTCTGCCATTTGATTTGATTGAATGACCAGACATTCAACTAGATTTTAAAACTTTTCAGCCTTAGGCCCCCCACACACCCCAGACCTCAAAGAACTAGGGACAACAAAGGCTGACAGTTGCGTTGCCTCATGTCTGGCTGTGTCTTGGCAAAAAAGCTGCAATTGAACACACCACAAAGACTGCAGCCGACAGCCAATTGGTTTGTACATTCTGCGTGTGCGTGAGAGGAAATACTTCTCTATACCAGGTGGCAGTAGTCTGTATTCGTCATTCAAAAATCGAAACCGGAAGATTAAGGGCTGCGGATATAGAAACAATTGTTAACATGAAGAAGCTTTTTTTTTCCACCACTCTTGCTAATATAGCCTGAGCAAGAACATGTCTGATGAAAAGTTGCGTACGACAGTGGTGAAGATGCAGAGGTGAAAAATAAGGAGAAACCGCACTCAATGAGTGAAATCATGGATACTGTAGTGACAGGCTCCCTTTCCCTTAAGCTGAACAACCAGTCAGAGTGATTTCTTTCACCGATGCCTTGGCCACCAATCATACGCTCAACACTAGGGCGCCGGACAAAAGAAACCAACAGCAAAAAGCTAGTGCTGACAAAGTCTGACAGTTACATCGCCTCCCAACGCCCGTGTCTCAAAAAGCTGTACTTGAACACACCACAAAGAACACAGCTGACAGCCAACTGCATGAGAGGAAATAACTCTCCATATCACAGGGGGCAGTAGTCTGTTGTAGTATTTTTTATTCAAAAAGGGAAAGTGGAAGACTCAAGACTGTGGATATACAAACCCTTGTTAGTCTAAAGCGGCCTGGTTTGTAAGGGCCCTAAGGTATTACTATTTTGTTTATATGTTAAAGGAATAGTTCACTATAGAACGATATTCAGTCTTTATTGACTCACCCTCGTGCTGATAAGAAGTCCGGTGTAGTTTCTTATTCCTCAAAGTGCAGCTGGAGACCCGCGGGGGTACCCTCCTGCAACAATAATCCATATAACGGGCGTTAATGGCGTCCGAGAGGAAAAGGTCCATAAAACTACACAAAAACTTTGTAATATTCCTCCATACTGCTCGTCCGCTGCAATCCAAGTGTCCTGAAGTGGCGACATCCAGAGTTTACTCGAAAGACGTCATTTAGTACATTTTTCTAGCCTAAACAGTCACTATGCTATATTTGCCTGGAGGCACGCTCCGCGTTCACGCGAGTCTCCCTCACAGCGTTTGCACTACGGAAGCCGCACCGGACAAGATCAACAGAACTCGCGATAGATACACACCGGTATTTATATCCTGCTGTGAGCGACCGAGCGACACACAAACACAAGAGGGATCTGCCTGCACTAGTGATTTGAAACTTTGACACTCACAGCAGGATGTAAATACCGGTGTGTATCTATCACGAGTTCTGTTGATCTTGTCTGGCGCGGCTTCCATAGTGCAATCGGCTGTGAGGGAGACTCGCGTGAACCGGGAGCGTGCCTCCAGGCAAATATAGCATAGTGACTGTTGAGGCTAGAAAAATGTACTAAATGACGTCGTTTGAGTAAACTCTGGATGTCGCCACTTCAGGACACTTGGATTGCAGCGGACGAGCAGTATGGAGGAATATTACAAAGTTTTTGTGTAGTTTTATGGACCTTTTCGTCTCGGGCACCATTAACGCTCATTATATGGATTATTGCTGCAGGAGGGTACCCCCGCGGGTCTCCAGCTGCACTTTGAGGAATAAGAAACTACACCGGACTTCTCATCAGCATGAGGGTGAGTCGATAATGACTGAATTTAGTTCTAGAGTGAACTATTCCTTTAAACATGAATTTCAACTTACTCGACTGCCTTCACTCTGAAAGAATAAGTCTGATCTAATATCAGTACCACTTTCTGACATGGCATGCTTTGTAAAGAGTTTATAGGTTGTAACTAATGGGCTTTTGCTCTGTCTTTAGACTAGTAGTGGAGCATTTGACCAGGGCAACAATTCATTAATATTTGCAACTGCATACTTAGACAGGGAGAAAGCCATAAATGTCATGGGTTTCTCATGACCTTTTTTAGTGATTCTTCATTTTTCTTGTGTCTTAATATCAAACCATTAAATTGGCAGCCAGTGACAGTATGGTCAATGACTGTCTTTAACAACACCAGGCTGAAAATCTGTCTTCTACTGCCCTGTTAAACCTGTGTCACCTCTTACCACAGCCAGCATCATGATGAGTGAATGGTTCTTGGGTGTGGTGAGCAGTGTGCATTGTAGCACCTGTAACCACACCCAAGTGAAACACTGGAGGTCAGCAAAAACAAGATTGTCAGGGGAGCTATGTGATTTTTTAAGAATATCTAAAGGCCTCTTTCCTAAAATAATACCCTAACCCTTAAGTTTGGAATTGTAAATGTTATGAATGAAAGGAACAAAAGGATTTTGCTCCAGATACTCTGTGGCTCTTTTCTCACAGGTAAGTGGTCAAACAGATAAAGCAGTGGCAGATATTCTTGCAACCTGGAAACCTTAAAGGTTTTCTTTTTGATGGGTTGTTAATGATCTATAACACAATTTCATTCTAAAACCAGCAAGAGCAAGCTAAATTTTGAAATCCAACTGGAAAAAAAGAACGTGCTGCTGCTGCAGGCTCAGGGGCTGTGTGCTTTGTGCTTCAGTTAGCGGCTGAACGAGTGCCACTGCTGCTGCTCATTTGTTCTTTGGATACTGAGTTAGCTAGCTACTGAAAAGCAACACTATTTCTGCCATTCTTATACCACGAGCTTGTACGATGGTAGACAGACAGGTAGCCTGTCCAATCTTTTATTGGCCCAAATATGATGATTGGATGAGCTTATTAGAGGCTACAGATACTGATTTTTTCCTTTTATTTGTCATAGCATTTGATTTATTGATTGCTGTTGTGATGATAAAGAGATTTTCTACAAATATAACCAAAATGCTTCTGGAATAACTTACCAACCCTTGCTTTAACCATTAAAATAAGTAATTTCTTACAGCTCACGCAGTAAGTGTCTTTTTATTAGAAAACGGTACCCATTTGTGACAGCAGTATGTCTGCACACTCTTTTTCCATGAGGTGACTGAAGGAAAAACTTTGTCTTGCTTATCAGCAGGCCCACACCAGGGTCTGTGAGCACTTTTTCCCCTAATGTGTTGCTCTTGGCTGGGTTGGCACCCAGGGCTGCTCCCTCCCTCCCTGCCCCAGACAAAGGCCTGTCCTGCTGACTGGGCTGAAGGCCTGAGAGGTTTGATCCTGGTATTCAGCACTTGGCTCTCACCAAGTAAAGCCTGCGTTCTCCTGTGTTTAATGTGGGCTTTCTCGCTTCAGAGGAAACAGCTTTTTGGCAGGACTCTCTGGACCACCACGTTCTCCTCCCTTTACCTAGAAACCAGTGCTGAGGATGGTTCGAATAATAAACAAGCACAGTGAAATCAGCTCAGATAAGCAGAAGGATAAAAAAACATGTGGTCAGCATATTACAGACACAATGACCTTGTTTGCAGTCTGACTTTTAGTGGAAGATATTTTGCTTCTCTCTGATGTGTGTTGTCACTGTGGTTGTTGTTGTCATGGTGACATAGGTCTGAGGCACATTGCCATTCTGAGGTTGGTCGGAACAGAGCCGCTGGATATGGGTGGCGTCTTGGAACTGTATCCTATCAATGGTAAGAACTTTCTCTTATAAAAAAATGAATGTGACTGTGGGTCTAGCATGTGTAGCAAACACATTAACAGGCACATAGTACTTCTGTTAAGGCACATAGTACCTCATTTTAGGGCCATGCCCACAAACTGACATTCAGCTGACTTGTTTTAATTAAAAACAGCTGTTTCCTCACACTACAACCCAAAAATCTTGCTGCAGATTTTGTCTCCTTATGCAAAACCAGTATCCCAGCCAATCCACAAATCCCTGTACAAGCTACTGTTTCTGTATCCCACTATTCATCAGTAATCCATCACATCACAAAGGTCCACTTGCTGTTTCACCATGTCCCCAGAGGAACCTCAAAGAATTGTTATATAACAAGGACACTCCATATAACCATATGGCTGCCATGTGCGCATCTGCTGTGCAGGGAGACTCAGAAAGGAGACTCTTATTTCTTTCATTTCATATGACCTGGTAGATGTTGCTCAAGAAAACTCTCAATCAAACCAGGTATGAACATTACTGGGATATAAGAAATTGGAGTCAGGCTTATGCAAGACTGTAGAAACTAGAGCTGTTGCCAGTTGACTGAAGTGGTTTCTGCTTTTGCCAATTGAGCTCAGCATGTAGACATACAGTAAATGTCAAATAAGTCAGCAAAGGCTGACAAAATATGGCTGTACTCTCACCACTGTAAAAAAAAAAGAAAAAAGAAAAATCTGTCTTAAATACTCCGTCTCTGCTCCATCCAGGGAGTGCTACTGTCGAACGTGAAGGGCTGTCAGCCACCCTGGTGAAGGACATGAGGAATTACTTCCAGATCAGCCCAGAATACTTCTCCATGCTGCTGGTAGGGAAGGACGGCAACGTTAAGTCCTGGTACCCCTCACCCATGTGGTCCATGGCTATCATCTATGACCTGGTGGACTCTATGCAGCTGCGCAGACAGGAGATGGCCATCCAGCAGTCACTGGGTATGCGCTGCCCTGAGGATGAGTATGGTGGCTATGGCTACCATCAGCATGGATACGAACATGGTTACCAGGACGGCTATCACCAGGGCTATGGTTACTAATGTCTAACGTATTTCCTACCCCTTCCTCCAGCAGGCAGGTGGCTCAGATGGAATGAGGTCCTTGAATGTTTTGTAGCACTTAGTGAAAGCCTTAAAACTGTTGCTTTCACCTATCCAGTTCTTTGATATAGCATGTAGCATAGTATGCTGCAAGTAATGGTAACTTGCAAGAGGCTTCAGTTAGAGCCGGTTAGTAAGTGTGTGCTGTGTAGATGAGCCAGGAGGTTCAGGGATCTGTTGTTTACTTAGTTCTTGTTTTATGGATTCAAACAAGTCAATTCTGACTTCAAACAAAGAGTGTTTTGCACGTTATTATATTATCTGTATGCTTCACTTGCCTCCCAGGTCAAATTTACTTATTCATGTTATCAGCACAGTACTTTATTTTGTAGATAATGGGCTAAAATAAGACATATATGTATTTATTGGACATCTGTTGCATTTGAGGTGCATTTATCAAGTATTTTATGAAAAGAAGCTGTCACATTATTTCTCTTTTGTAAAATTTCTGTTGCTACACAATGTTCTTATTTATACTCGATTGTTCTATATGACAAATAAACATTTGTTTACTTCCAGTAATGGTCTTGAAATTGCTTATTGTACACAGTATATCAGCATTCACCTGTTGAGTTTCACTTCAAACTCTTCTTTTAAGCTACATCTCCTCCTAGTGGCCTATTAAGATGATAAAGGTAAATTACTTGACAGTATATTTTATTGGCCATTTAATAAAGTTAACAAAATGATATATACATTAAAAAAAATGTGTGCTGTACCTCAGTAGGAATATAAAATAAAAAGATGGCTATTAACCCCCTCAACCCCACGGTCTCTTCAGTAGATCTAATATTGAAAAAATCTGAACCTTTATGTTTAAATATGTTTGAATTTGCAAATGATTCATTTCCGCATAAAAAATGTGCACACAAATTTCCAGATCGGAAATCTGAACTTTGAATATGGGCAGGTTCAAATTCCTTTTTCATTTTGTTGACACATTAGATTAAAGTTATTACTGAGGGAATTTTGAATATCTGTTTTTATCACCCCATAAGTCAGAGAACATGCACCACCCATAAGAAAAATCAATTTTGCCATGTTTTCAGGACTAAAATATTCTATAATGGATAGATGATATATTGAAAAACCCCTAGGTAATATAGATACAGTAGGAAAAAAACTGGAGGGTTTGGTGTATGTAAGTGCTGCTGAGGTGGAGATTTCTGAGAGAAATCTCATTTTGAGAAAGCCACCTTACATTGAATTGTAAATGTTATGAATGAAAGGAACAAAAGGATTTTGCTCCAGATACTCTGTGGCTCTTTTCTCACAGGTAAGTGGTCAAACAGATAAAGCAGTGGCAGATATTCTTGCAACCTGGAAACCTTAAAGGTTTTCTTTTTGATGGTTTGTTAATTATCTATAACACAATTTCATTCTAAAACCAGCAAGAGCAAGCTAAATTTTGAAATCCAACTGGAAAAAAAGAACGTGCTGCTGCTGCAGGCTCAGGGGCTGTGTGCTTTGTGCTTCAGTTAGCGGCTGAACGAGTGCCACTGCTGCTGCTCACTTGTTCTTTGGATACTGAGTTAGCTAGCTACTGAAAAGCAACACTATTTCTGCCATTCTTATACCACGAGCTCGTACGATGGTAGACAGACAGGTAGCCTGTCCAATCTTTTATTGGCCCAAATATGATGATTGGATGAGCTTATTAGAGGCTACAGATACTGATTTTTTCCTTTTATTTGTCATAGCATTTGATTTATTGATTGCTGTTGTGATGATAAAGAGATTTTCTACAAATATAACCAAAATGCTTCTGGAATAACTTACCAACCCTTGCTTTAACCATTAGAATAAGTAATTTCTTACAGCTCACGCAGTAAGTGTCTTTTTATTAGAAAACGGTACCCATTTGTGACAGCAGTATGTCTGCACACTCTTTTACCATGAGGTGACTGAAGGAAAAACTTTGTCTTGCTTATCAGCAGGCCCACACCAGGGTCTGTGAGCACTTTTTCCCCTAATGTACAGGATATGTATTGTAAAATTCAATACATTTTTAGACAAAAAATGGTGAATGGTGTTCTTTAAATCAGGCTGTGAATGAATTATAAAGTAACCTATCAGAAAACACCTTCAGAATACAGATAGAAGTGACACTGGAAAGTTTGGCATATGTAGGTGCTCCTGAAGTGCAGATTTCTGCCGTTTACATTTTTAGACAGCAATTAGTGAATCACCATGAATATGAATGAATTTGAATATTTTACTTTAAACATGCAATGAGGATACCTAATAAAAAATGCACTTACTTGCTTAAATGTGCAACTGAACTAAACACCTAAATGTGTATTTTGGACATTTTCTTTCCAATGATCTGACTGCAAAATCTCAAATTGACCAGGTAATGATGAAATGGTGTTTTCACCTGTAGTTACAAAGACATGTATTTTCTACTTTTATTCTCCTCCCTTTTAGAGCTCCTGCTTCACTACTCTCCCTCTCCATGGTCCAAAAACTGGTCCACAGTTTTCATCCACAATCAGTCTTTTCTTTCTCCACCCTCTCATGTTCGTCAACATTACCTTTTGTCCCCATTCTTCTTGACACATCTATGCTCCCTTTCCTCCCTCACATTTTCATCTCCTCTCCTATAAGACTGCAGTTTTTCACCTTTTAGATGCCACTGATGTTACTTAAACTCAGACAACATTAAAGTAGTTTACTTGCAGTTTATTTCAGAACAACAGTCAAACATGACAAAAATTCACGGCATGAGCAAGAGCAAAAAATATTTCATAGTATTTCACAGATTTATTACATCAGTACTAAAAAAGGTAAAAAAAAAAAAAAAGAAGAAGAAGGAACTGAACTGAACTGAAGAAGAAGAAGGAAAAAAAAGGTTCAGGGCCGAGTAGAGAACCAAGACCCTGTTTGTTGTGCTTTCAGAAATTCAGGCTGGTCTATTAAGCTCATAGTTCTGGTTCACGTTTAAGTAAATACACTGTTTGAGCCAAAAAATAGAAAGCCCTGCACTGGAACTGAAACAACTGTCCTGATGTGTTTACATTTCTGGCAATTTATAGAATACAATTACATGGACATTGTTCAAGCTATGGTTGGTGAATTTGTGTTGTACTGTGTTGCGTGTTGCGTTGTGTTTAAGTCTCCAACCTTTTAAATTTGACCATTGATTGAATAAATACTCCTTTCACAGTTTCAACAACAATTACAAATAGTGTAAAGCCTTACAATCATCAAACTGTCTGAAATGTGGCTGCTGGTCATTCAACTTATACAGTAAATCAACTGCAAGTAGTCAAATAGCAGTACATACAACAGAAATCATTGAAGGAAGTAAACTATCAATAACATAATCCCTTAATGATCCAGAAGAATAAAGAAAATATGGTGAAAATGATTTCCCTTTACATATAATGATGTATTACTGGTGTTTTTCTTTCACTACTTAATTCAACAGCCCTCATACACAGACAGGCACATTTCAAAATATACACAATAGCCTTAGTTACCACAAGAGTCTGACAGAGTTCATGACACAGTCTCTCATCTCTGTCATTCATCGCTCGCTTGCTGAACATCATTCAAGTAAATGCTTTGAAAGAATCTGCAACCATGCTATGTCCAGGACCACAGGTCTATGGTGTATTGGAATATAAAGGCAGTGAAGAAGAAAATCTTCTGTCCTATAGGTAAGTCAGTGCTACAAAGACTCCTCCTCAGATTCACTGTCTGTGTTGGTCTTTGTTAGGAGCTCCAGCTCCTCGCCGTCCTATGGAAGAAAACGTAAAAAGAGCAAATCATAATGCGTGGAGATGTGATGGAATTCAGTGGACAAACCTGCAGACACAAAGGTATTTAGAATCATCACAACTTTCTAAGTTGAGTGTGGGTCATGGATACAACCTCAAAGTCCTGCTAAGTCCAGGACAGTGTCCTCATATGGCCCCTATAGAGATCTGTTTGTTTAATAACTTCCTCTTTCAAAATCCAATAGACAGCACTGACCTAATGAAATTAAATGAGGTAAAGCACCAGCATGAGTCTGAATGCTGTTTTCAGCAGAGAAGAGAATCAGGTTTCCTCCTACACTGAAGAAATCACATTATAGAAAAAAAAAAGAGAGAGCCAAGTTTCCGACAGAGAACTTGGTATGTGTGGGAGGAGAGGAAGGGGCTTAACATGGCAGTTAGGTGAGTGACGCTGTGTGAGAAAAGGAGTGTGTGGCTTGTGTGCATGGTTAGTGAAGATTTGTGTTTTTTGTGGTTTTCTCCCTACCCCTCTGGACCTCTCGAACACCTCTCCGTTGATGACCCGCAGTTTTTCCTGCTGCAGGCTGTACTCCAGGTCCTTGGGCCGACTGGCATTGTAGATAAAGATGGCCAGTAGGACCATGGGAGCCTGGAGGAAGAAGTCCAGCGAAGGGTGGAAGTCAAAGAGGAAGAAGGAGAGTGCTGTAACCAGAACTGTGGTGATCTGGCCTGTCAGCACATGGAACATGTTGTCTCTGAATTTCAAGATGAAGGCCACAGATAAACCCAGGGCCGCTGAGGAGAAGATAGAGAAGAGTCTCAGTTTATCAAATGCACACTTTAAATTTCTTTGTCGTATACTATATATACATAGACAACTTGTGAGCCTTAATGTCGAAACTGTCGAGTAGGGAGGGATTACGTATTAGAGGACATTGATTGGCGGTTATTGTAGCCAATACCATTAGTGCTCAATGTGTATTACAACCCCTGCCATGGAGCTATTTTCAATTCAATTCAATTCAAAGGGGCTTTATTGGCATGAAAGTTTAACAACAATGTTGCCAAAGCATCAAAACACAACTTGTCCAAACACTCGGACAGAACACAACAAATAACAACACAAACACAACACCAAGATTGATTTACATTAATTATATATACAGTATATACAGTGAATATATATATAGTCTCTCTCTGTCTCTCTCTCTCGCTCTCTCTCTCTGTCTCTCTCTCTCTCTCAATTCAAAGGGGCTTTATTGGCATGAAAGTTTAACAACAATGTTGCCAAAGCATCAAAACACAACTTGTCCAAACACTCGGACAGAACACAACAAATAACAACACAAACACAACACCAAGATTGATTTACATTAATTATATCTACAGTATATACAGTGTGTGTGTGTGTGCGTGTGCCTGCGTGTGTGTGTGTGTGTGTCGGTCATTCACTGTCCCTCAGGTTGTGGCATGTTGACACATATTGGGCAGCAGATATGCCCTGTCTCCTTCTCCCAGGAGTATTTTTAATTTTGATGTCGTTCATCTATTTGAACTCTGAGATTACCGAATTAAACTTATTAAAATAAATGTTCCTGGTTCCATTGAATGTTTTACATTGTAGGAGAAAGTGCATCTCTGTCTCAACCTCACCTGTCGAGCAGTGACCACATGTTGTGTTTTCTTTTGGTTGCCATGATTGTTTGTGTCTTCCTGTTTGGATTGTCAGTTTGTGGTCACTGAGCCTGTACCTGGTGAGGATCTGTCTCTGCTTTCTATCAATTTCTTCAATTCAATTCAATTCAACAGGCTTTATTGGCATGACTGTGTGTTACAATATTGCCAAAGCAAAGGATTACAGAAAAAAGAATACACAGATAATTAATGATTAATAATAATTAAAAAAAATAGTTAATTAATAAATAAAAAGAAGAAAGGAAAGTGTATGTGTGTGTGTGTGTGTGTGTGTGTTGATGTTGGTGGTACATATATATATGATATATACAATAAATAAATAAATAATTAAGAATGAAACAATTAAGTTTCTCAGGTTCCACTGGCTGTCCTCAGGTCATGACAAGAGGTGATGAATTCAGCTGCAATGCTCTCACTTTTGGGCACAGTCTATCTCTGACAGTAGAGAGATATTCTGCTATTTCATAATCTCTTTTTAGGGCTAGATAACATTCTAATCTTCTTCTTTCCAATGTTCCAGGAAGGTTTCTTTACATTGTGTTATAATTTGCTTTACTCTGATTGGTGTTTGGAGAGCAGCGTTGTTGTGAGGCTGGTCAGACTGTGTCTGAGAGGGGGCAGTTAGCCTCAGTCATTATATCCTGGAGGACAGTGAGTGAGCAAATCATTGTGACACCATGTTTCTGTCAGTACAATTATATCAATGTCTTTGATAGATTTCATTAATTCAGGGTTTCCGCTCTTCAGCTCAAAGGTTGAGGAGTGGAGACACTGAATATTCCAACAGCTTATATGAAATGAGTGCATTAAAACAATCAAAATTAACCTGTACAGTGAGACAAATATTAAAACACCTACAACTATCTATACATTTATAATACTAAATAATAATTTCATACGAATTCCATGGAGGTACGTACTATTTTCACTAATATTACCATTGTACTGAATACTACTATTGCTATTATTACTATTACTAACTAACAATATATTTCCATGTTGTTCTGTTACTCAAATGGGAAAGTGTTCAGAGTATGTCTATCTTAGCTGGACAGAAGCCGGGTGCACAGGAGGTGAGCTACATGTCAAAGTAGAGGACTCTGTCTGACCAGGTCACTGGGAGCTCAAACACAAGCAGTTAAGTGATGAGAGGTCCAAACACAACCCAAGCAGAGCCGAACGCAGCATCCAAGACCAACTGCTGCCACTTTGATGACAGGAATACAGTAACCTTGTCGGATTTGGCTCCCGGCAACCCGCGGCCTAACGTTGGTCAGCTAAGAGGACCGTGAACGTTAACATCATGTCTAAGTGAGCAAGTGGTAACTGTCTAACAGCAGCTAAATTTGTAAACCACCTCACTACTGGATTCATGTCGTCAAACTGGCTGCAGTTTGTCTCAGAGTTTGAGTTGGGTCCTGACTCCAGCTGTGTTCACTTGGAGCCCGGTACAGTTAGCCACTGTTAGAGGTTACTTTAGCAACAAGTAAAGCCATCGGGTCATCAGGAAGCTCCATAAATCACAGAGGGTTCAGGCAGAGCAGCCAGAGGACATTAGAAGGAAAACCAGAAAATATTGTCTCCATAAAATATGATCCAGTTTTATGAAAATCACTAAAAAAAGTTATAAATTAGTGTTTTTGTAAAGTAATCTGTGTGCCGCAGCCCCCAGAAACACTCCACTCCAGCAGCATCTTTCTGACATGAAATCAGTTGCCCACTGCTTAAAGTTGAAGATTGATTGATGGGTGGATGGCATGACATTATTGGTTGAAATTGGTTGGTTCAAGCTACGATAAGCACTCGTGACATTTTGTTTTATAGGACGAAGACATGACTTGGTTTTGATATAAAAATACAAAGAAATTGATTTTTTTGTAAGTAGTTTTTGTCATATATTGTTAAATAGTTTAATGATCGTGGATGTAATCTGAATGGTTAAAAAGGCATTTTTCATTTCAGCTCGACTTCAACATTGTTTCTCTTATGAGCCTATTATTCTTCCACAACACAAAGGAGATTCTGATTCCATCTGCTTTGTTTTGTTGTTCTAGTGGTTGGCTGTTACAGATCTGGTGATCTTATATCATGCTTAAGCAGTTACGGGCTATCAATTTGATATTGGATTAGGCTTGATTGCATGAAAGGGTACTGTTGGGCCTTGGCGGAGGTATCCACTCAACTGGGTGCCTTCCTAGTAGCTTTTTTATTTATTTGAATAACTCTGCAGCTTTTGTTTGGAGACAGTCATCCAGTCACTGTTCTTACAATAAAGTCTAAACAACAGCAAAATAAGCCTGTGTTGTCCAGAAAAATAGCCCGTTTTTTTTTGTTTAAACAATCTGTGTTTATATAAAGTAGCAAGGGCGGATATAGCGTGATTTTGTGATATCACATCAAACAGTCCTGGGAATAAGGTTACTGGTTGTTGGACATGAAAACTGGAGATCATGGTCATTAAAGTTGGGTTCTTTTATACAAAGTTTAATGAGAAGACTAATACTACTTTTACGCTGGTTAGCTTAGCTTAGCATAGCATATAAACAGGAGGCAGTGGAAAACAGATAGCTTGGCTCTGTCCAAAGAAAAAAAAATCCCTCTACCAGCATCAAAGTAACACATTATATTAAGTTTGTCAATGTGGTATGAACTAGTTTTTTTTCCATGTTACATGTTAACTAGTGAGCTGAAAAGATGCTGGTAGGATGGATGGAAGGAGGATTTTTTTTTTTTTTACTTTTGTACAAAATCAGGCCCTTTCCAGGGCTGTTTCCCCTTGCTTCTGGCCTTTCTGCTAAGATAAGATAATCTTCTCCTGGCTGGAGCTTAATATTTAACAGACAGAAAAGTGGTGTCAAGCTTCTTTGCTACCTCTTGGTAAGAAAGCAAATAATCCTATGTTACAAAATGTCATACTATTCCTTTGAGTAGTTTAAGCTGCCTAAACTTAACCATTGGGGCATCAGATACATCATTTGTTTAGATGTTACTGACATATGAGCTCTTTTGTCATTTATGTATGTGAGGACTTGGTTCTTCTCCACTGTTAACTCACCAGTCACCACCATCAGACCCAGGGAGTAGATGTTATGTCCATGGAGGAGGCCACAGTGCATGGTAAGGCCTCTTGCCTCACTGCTGAGCCCAAGGGTCAGACCATTAAACACCACACCAAAGGCATACCTACAAGATTATGCAGACTATGGTTAGAATGGAATAACTGACTGCAACTATGTGTCTTCTGCCTTCTCATTTTTTCCATAGGTCGCTCTCACAATTTACTGTTCTGGATGAAGATGCTCTCAGTGAGCTGGTCTCCTTCTTTGAGGATCTTTTCATTGTAGATGTTGGCCATGGCGGCAATGAAGCACTGGAGGACTAGCAGGATGTGACCAACACCCAACGATTGAAGCTTCCCCACTAACCTGTCCCTCCAGGCCGGTCCAGGCAGGGACGACGCCCATGATTCGCTGGCACTGTTGTAGGAGAGAAAATACAAACAAGAGAAATTAAAACAACATAACTGACTCAAATTTATTCCAAAATAAGGCATACAATAGGGTGTGAGATTCTGGAGAATCATACATATTGATTAACAACTGTATTAAACCCCGATAGACTGTAAATAGTATGTCCTATGAGGCAAAAATTATCCTCACTAAGATTCTTACACGTCTTTTAAGTTGTCGAAGTTGAACTCAAAGGACCATCAAAGTCAGATTTCAGTTCTTTGGGAGCATGATAAGTTTGCTCAAGTGATGCAGTCTTCAAACCCAACTGATGTTGGCTCAAGTGACAAGTTTGAAAATAAAAAACTGGAGGTGTGGGGTTAGAAAGACGCGAGCATATAGACCTCTGTAGCCCAATCCTCATATCTGGCTGCTAGCTGCCTTAAAGCTATATTAGCTACTACCTGCACCTAACATCTTAACATCTCCAGATGAACTGTTGGCGGTCAAGTTGTATTGTGGGTAATGTAGGCAACAAGTTTGACAAGGAGGGAGAATGCATGGAATAAAAAAGTCAATATCACTAGTTCTGCTGCATTCTCTTTTCAGGTAGTTCATTCATCACCTATAATGTATGTCTGCATTCATATTACCTGCTGTTCCTCATCTGCTCCAGCAGCTGTGTGTAGAGTAGGCAAGAGTTGGAAGGGGTGGAGAGGGGGTTTGAGTGGAGACCTGGTACAGCTAGGGCTTTCTGGCTGCTCCCTGATCCTGTCGTCAAGGAAACGATAGACAGGAAGAGGACAACTAATGCTGCCCACTGAACCCAGGACAGGCGCCTCCTGAGGGAAAAGATGAGAAACAAACATTTTAGTTTTATCTGGACTCTGTATTTCATGTAAAATTCTCAGTGATTCTAAAAGTATTAAATATGCAGCATTACACTATATGGCATGATGCATGAAATGATGAAGCAATAAAAACCTGAAAGTTTGAGTATTTCATTCAACTTAAATGTGACTTAAACTAGCAATAGACAACGTTTTTTGCTTGAACTTGCTTGAAGTAAATACTGATTGCACAGTGTACAGGTTATATGACACCATGTCCGCACAGATTGGCTCCCTATAAGTCTTGCTTTCACTATGCTAATCGGTCTGCCACTGAGCTGGATTTTTCCCTGAAAAATGAAGGTCAAATTATGGCACAAAGGAAGCGCATCTGCCACTGCACAACAAAAACAGGAAAAGAAAGTGTTTTCCCTGGTTGCTATACCCGGGTAACAGTGGAACAACTGGAATAACTATAGAAACTCGAGAAAGAAGGCATAGAGGAAGAGTGATAGAAAGTAATAGAGAGTGAATGGATGGGCATTCACTCAATGGAGAGCGCCAGTGTTATTACCCTGCTGATATGTGTTTCCTCTAACCACAGGGACTTGAGACGGCTCAAAACCAGCATTCTCTTTCACTATATCAGTAAGAAGCAAAACCTGCATACTTATTAATACAACTGGGTGCTTTACTCTGCCTTTTCATAGCGCCGAGATCAGGGTTTCTAGGTCACACTGGAATTCTTGCAGTTGTTTTTTGCTTTGGACAGTAGCCCACTTGTTAGCACTAGCCATGTTGCTAATGCTGTCTTTGCGACAGTAGTTATCTACTAGTTGTCTAGTAAAAGTTGTCTATTTTTTGCTTTAGCAAAAGCATTGTAACTAGTGCAGTACATTCAGTAATATTGCCCTACTGTGTAGTAAAGTCAAATCTGACTTTGAAGCCACTTTTATAATATTTGTTAATATTATTATAATATCTGTTTAAGTCTAAGACATTAATTCTAAACAAGTCTCACAAATCGGTAAAAGGTATGGAAAAGCAACAGCATGAAATGGGGAATGAGAAAAAGTGAGTCAGCTGATAATCACATTATCCTATAAAAGAACAAAACATTAGAGTTGTCAGTCGAGCCACTTACTTCAGAACAATTCTGAAGAGTACAGCTGTGGTCAGGATAACAAAGTTGGAGAACAACACTGCCATGGCCTGGGAACAGAAGGAGGAACAGCTGGTCTATAGATAAAACAGTAGAGTGATAGCAGAAGACTGTGTACAGGACATTCTGTAAAAGCCTGTATAATATGAGAAGATACTGTAAATCTACATTTAAATAACATCTTTTTTTTTCAGTAAACTCCCAACAGGGTTTCAAAGAATTACAAATACACAAGTTGAATAACTGGAATCTATTTCCTTCAGAAACCCTATTGTAAAGCTATCATACAAAATATTTTCTTAAGATAGTGGTCATATAACTAAATATTGAGATTTTAACTAACAGGCTGCAGGTAAGTCATCACATAGAAGATGATGAGGTTGTCGAGAAAGTAGAGGAAAGCAGGTACAGCCCACTTCAAGGAACTGAGGAACGAAGCGCTGGAGGAACAGCCAAGCTCTCTGCATGATCGTCCCTCTGAAGGAACAGACGAAAAGAGCCAATCAGTAAACCTTACCATCACACGCACAAACCCACCGAGACAGCTGAGGCTTCAATGATTACCTCGGACTATGACCCTGACTGACATAACCAGACAGAAGAGCAGTTTGAGTGCTTCAGCAAGTAGGTTGACCGATGCAGGGAGGAAGTCATACTTGTTCTCTGCAAATTAAACACGAACAAAGACACAAAGTCAACAAGATGAACGCACTTCAGTGGAATACACAGAGGAAACATTAAAACATTTTACTGTTTACTTGAAGATTATCTGTTTGAAACAAAAAGTGTAATGTGTCTCATTGTCGGTCAGTCACCAGCATTGGCAGATAATTTGAGCAGCAATAAACGACTGGTCCCCAAGGTTACAAAGCCCAGGCCAAGGGCCAGCGTGTAAGCTGACGAGCGGGAGCACAGCCTGGGGCAGGACTGGCAGCGCACCATGGCTAGGACTGGGACTGGAGGCAATCAAACCTGCTGGAGCACATTAAAAACACAGACATGCACAGTGCTGGTGTCAGACTGAGTTTCACTTTCAGAATCCATATTGCAAAAGAGATGGTGAGATTGGTGTATCTCCATCCCATATTGACCAGATCAACAAAGTAATTTTAAACACCTTCAATAAAAAAATCTGCAAACAATCTTCAGTCAGAGCTCTGCAGGGTATGGAGGTGGACAAGCAACTGTCAATGAAGAAAATATATTAGAAAATAAAACAAATATGGAGCATTGAAAACAAGATTGAGCTATGCATGAATGTTATGACTGATTTTTACTTAGGGGTGAACATTTCCCATGATTGCATATCTGTTAAAAAGCTAATCAGGAGCTTACAATATGTCAAGAAAACCTTCATCACACTTGACTATCAAAACAGATCCAAATATGGATATCAGTAGAATATTTAACATACCAGCACTGACAGTTCTATCTTATCAACAAATGCTGGAAATTATATATTAATATGAATATTTAAATTATATTTTCTATCTGAGGTGACGCAAATGTTCACAGATGAAGTAATGTTTTAAAGTTTTAATTCGCCTTAAGTTTAGCCTTGTTTGATGACTTCTATGTCCTGGTAGTAGCGGTAGTGACCTACTCAAACGCACCATTACTATGAGTAAACTTGTGGATTTCTCTGGGTTTGAAAATTGTTTGAAACATTTGGGTAAGTAGACGAATCAACAAAATATATAACAAAGATATTTGTGAACACTCTTAATACAGAATTCCAACATATTATATCTTTAAGAGCTTTCAGTGTAATGTAAACCAAAGGCAACAGAACAGGAAAAAAGTAGCATTACACTATTCATATCAACAATATGTGATCATGTGCATATTGCATGGTCTTGATGAAATTAATCAGGTGGCTTTAGGTGACTGGAGTGAGTACAGTTTGATGCAGATCCTAGATCTGTGAGCTTAAATTGTGATTAAGCAGTTATGGGTGGTTCATAATTTAAAGTGACACAGGACCATGAAGTTTGATATTGGATTAGGGTTGATTGAACTGCAGGTGACTGTTGGCCTCACGATTAAACATAGGCTAAATCTCATCCCAGAAGCAAAAAAAACGTCGTGGTCCCAGCTTCTCAAATGGGAAAATTAAGTACTTTTCGGGTTTGGTCTGTTGACAAAATGAACAACATGAAGACAACTCGGCTTTTCTCACTGACTCAATATTTTATAGGAAGCACAAGTCAAACATAATAACAACCATGTACTGATCATGTTCTAATATTGTTACAGTACTCACTACAGTAGCGCAAAAGTCACACTGTTGTCAGGGTCGTCAGTCAGTCTGCTCACACACACAGTTAACACAAGAGTTAAACCAACCGAGCAGTGAAGTCTGTCAGCTCAGAGCTAGCATCATTTGCACCACAGCTGTCATGTCTCTAAACACCTCCAATAAAAGCAACACCCGTCGTCTTTTCATTAGTCTTATATACAATCGTATACATGTAACAGGTCACCGCCATAATGTGTGAAATTTAAACGGGCTTACTTGTTATTTTCCTTTCTTCGAAGACATAGCTGAAGTGTTTTGTATTGTTGTCTCAAACTGCCATTGCTCTTCCTGGTTAATCTGCGCAGGCGTACTGGCATAAGTGACGCGTTGACGTCATCCTGCACGCACTGCAGATCCACGTGACACCCCTTTACACGGACTTTGGATTGTCCCCAGCTGTGAAGACTGAAGTGTGTGTCCACGAACTGTATGTGAATTAACGCTATATGTTCTGTGTTCAGAAGAGGAGAGTTTCGGCACGTTTACTTTTTTTAGTCACAGTTACACAATGATTTAAACAAGCCTATAAAAAAAAGAAAGAAAGTGCAACAACAAGTGAAAACATCTCAAACAAAGACAAGAGCTACAGACTTCAGTGTAGCTTACTCCTCTTAAGTGTTTTGTGTTAGGCAACAACAGTTTCTTCATGCTAAGAGCCCAATAATACAACACATGTAACGTTTTTGGTAATGCTATTATTTGGTGTAGGCCTACCCTTGAAGCCTATTGTTGTTTTCTGTAATGTCTTGTTTTTTCTCTGTTGTTTTTTATTCCAGAATAAGCATGAAGCACAAGGCAGAACAGAGTAAGTCAAGTATATCCATAGAGACATTCACTCACTACTTCCTTTCTATTTCCTCTCCAATACAATTCAGAAAAGTACTGTAAGACCCCAATTCCAAAAAGTTGGACTGTCTAAAACATACAACAGAATGTGATCATTTGCTAACTGTTTGACATATACCCATTTGAAAAGAGTACAAAGATAAACATATTTAATGTTTTAATGCTTCATTGATTTTTGTAAATTTGTGTTTATTCTGAATTTGATGGCAGCCACATGTTTCAGACAAGTTGGGACGGGGGCATCAAAACACTTGTTGGAAAAATTCTATGGGTAAACAGATTCATTGGTAACAGGTGATAGTGTCATGATTTGAGTTTGTGGTTCAGTTATTTCCTGTTTTATTTTGAAGTTCTGTTCTCATGTGTCATGTTTTGCTTTTCATTGCTCTGTCTGTTTTCCCGCCCTATTCACTCCCCACCTGTGTTCTATTAGTTAATCACCCCTAGTGTATTTAAGTCCTTGTCTTCCCGCTCTCTTTGTCAGCTGTCTGTTCTGTTTATCATGCTTCTCCTGATCTTTTCCTGTTCTGTGTGTCCCCTAGTCTCCCTGTCCCATCTTCCTGTCATGTGTTCCTGCTTTTGGTTCCTGATTCCTTGCGTTATTTCTGGTTTGTACTTTGTTTGCTTTTGTTTCTTGGTTTTCCCATTTTGTTTTCTTTTTTGCCACATTTGTGGATTTTGGATTTATTGTACTTGGACTTCTACTTTATAAACAGTTGTTAGTAAGTACAGTTCATTTTCAAACGATTGCATTCTATTTTTATTTATGTTTTACAGTGTCCTATCTTTTTGTAATCAGGGTTGTAGCCTGCTATACACCAAAATAATTTGAGAGCAATAGTTACATTGCAGATAGATATTATGTCCAAAACATATGATCAACTTATTAAATGTAATGCTATTTACCACTCAAAAACATAAAAAGTAGTTTAAATTGGCTTCACATTAATTAAGTGATGGAACTATGGAGCTAACCGCATCACTGTCCTGACAATAATGACGGTAAAGCGCACCCTCTCGTGTAATAATGCGATTATACAACAACCACCAATAAAAATGAAATATATTAGAAAAATGTATCCATAATGTAGAACAATACGCTCTCAAAGTATAAGTGTTTTGCTAGTGTTAGTCCCCGTTTCAATGGAAATACATGACGTCTGGTGTTAACTAGTCCCTGTCAGCTGCAGCCAACTTCAGCTTATGCTTTCAAGACATGGCAATTTCCCAAAACTGAATAAATACCACACATAGCAACACACAACTGTTTTGCTAGCTCAATCATGTTGTAACTAAGATATCCGTCGGAAAAAATATTTTTTTCATGGACTGATGGACTGCCGACTTTACAGTCATTTTAAGCTAGTAACGTTACGGTAGCAGGTGCCGTGTCAACGACTCATCAGCACAGCTGATCTTTATCTACAGTGATTAACAGTTATACTGCTTTCATTAATCAGCAATTTGATAGTTTATATGATCCATTTTTAGGCGACATTTACTACATTGTCTCTTACATCTAAATATTTATCACTTCTGCTTATTCTGCATAGGCTACAATAGCTATATTAATCTTACTGTTCTTCTACTGTGCTGTAGGTAGTTTAAAATACAGGCGGAGTGATATTTTCAGTGATGAGGCATTTTTCATTTGAGCACAGCTAGCTGTGCTGTGATGCTCATTTGAGCACAGTCTATAATGTCTGATTGACCAATCAGATTGCTCGGTCGGATCTACGTGTTGTATAACCAACATTAAAATACTGCTAATGATAAGCAGCTGTTGCACTAATAGTACCATGCTACATCACGGCTGGGTGTGGTCACAATTACTAGAGACTACACCTGACCACACCCAGCAATGATGTCTGCTGTGGTCAGAGGCTCAGAAGATTTCATTTTAGGTTAGTTTTTAGGGCATCAATGTTTTTTACTCCTTTCAAAATACCCATACTTTAATGCATCAGTAATAATAATTCATCATATGAAAAATAATACATGACAATAGGGCAATCAATGCAGTGATTTAAAAACAAACAGAACTAGAATGGCACTCAGCAGAGCGCATACCTCAGACGACGCCCAGCAGTTCCCTTTAATTCAATCAAGCCTAATCTAATATCAAACTTGATAGCCGTTTCTAAATTTGAAAAACTCTTAACTGCTTAAGTATAATTAAAGCTCACCAGATCTGCATCAAATGGTACTGTAATGTATCCGTGCATTAGTCCCTGAGATATTAATGGAAATGTTGAAAAACACCCTGTCTCGCAACATTAAAGAAAGTGAGAAATCTGCACCAAAAGTTTTGGGGTCTATTCTGGACCAACCAACCAACAAAACAAGCATGGACACAGGTGAAAACATAACTTCTTTGGCGGAGGTAATAATAAATACTGTATTTCACTGATAACCAGTGATGGGAGGCCAGTGTAGGAAAGATTATATTGTTTCTTTTTGGTATCAATAAGGAGTCTTTGTGCTGCATTTTGGATGAACTGCTGGTGAGATAATGCTTACCAGCTCCTACATAACACACTCCAATCCCTAAAGGAGAAGTATGCTTAAATTTAGCAGTAGTTCTGAATGAAAAACATTAGTCATAACAGAGTTGTTTTGTTGTTTGGGCCAAGTGCAGATATTATTAAAAACACCTATTCTCATATAACTTACTCAGGTTTGATAGGTTGCCATAATTGATGTACACTGGGATGACATTAATGTTTACCTTACCATGACTTTTTGTATTCCACAAATATAAATAAGCCAAGTTTGTGATGGGTCGCATCTGATATATGGCATCTATATCACATACAATAATGTTTTGTTCTTGAATTATGCCATATCTCCATGGGATGACTTTTCCTGGGACATTCTGAGGTTAGAGTAATTTACAACACTCATCCCCAGAGATGTTGGGAATAAGCACACCCCTCAGGGATGACTCACAGCCACGCACATACGGTTTCAATTACAAGAAGAAGAAAAAATATGCAGAGACACAGTTCATTGCCCTGGGACATAATGTTTAAACGTGTGTGTGTGTGTGTGTGTGTGTGTGTGTGTGTGTGTGTGTGTGTGTGTGTGTGTGTGTGTGTGTGTGTGTGTGCGCGTCAGTGACAGATAAAGCACAGAGCGGACCTCTCTGTCAGATCACAGCTTCTTCACTCACAGAGCAGACCGGTCTCACCTGTAGAATTGATCCCAGATATGAGGCTCTGTGCGTGGGCTGGAGCCTGGTGTCTCCTGCTCGTCCTGGCTCTTTTGACTGTCCTTCATGTCAAAGCAGACGAGCATCCAACCAGGGAGAGACACTATTACATTGCTGCTGTTGAGATAGACTGGAACTACTCTGGGAATGACACACACAGGTAAGATGCTGTTTGGAGGATTTATGATATTAAATGAAAAATGAGACTATATTTTATTTCCTTATAAGATTCCTACAATTTTCGACAATTTTATTACTTTATATTGTAATTTTGTCTCATTAATACTATTTATTTATCTGAATTCTGTCTGTGTAAGGTCATCTGTGAAGTTTTGTCTAGCATTCTATTCAAGTTGTTTGTACTGAACAGTCCAGTCTGTCCTTGTTTAATTCCTTTGGCAGTCTGTTCTTCATCCTATGATAGTATCAGTGTTAGTATGACACACACAAACACACACACACATCCATGTTTTCATCAACTAAGGGGACATTACATAGACTTACATTCACTTCCTTAACCTATCCCTAACCATAACAAATACTTGCCTAACCCTAACCTTCACCCTAAAATTTGAAAAATTACATTATGGGGTGCAGCATTTTGGTCCACATAAAGTTGTTGGAGTAGACTCCCGGTTTTAGGACCCCAAAAAGCAAAAAAGCAAAAACAAGACTACACAAACACACACACACACACATAGTGGGTCACACACATATAAGTAAACTTGTAACTTCATATCTGGAAGACAGTATCTTGTTAATATACAGTAAGGTGTGTAGGATGAGTTTTGCTAATTTGTTGATTCACACTTTGTGGTTTTCTCTTTCTTAGGTTTGGTCCCACCTATAAGAAAGTGGTCTTTCGGGAATATGAGAAAGATTTCAAACAGGCTAAGACTCATCCCTCCTGGTTAGGTAAACTTTGGATTTACATGAGTACAAAGTCTGTCTGGCTCTAATCACTAAGACACACTCATTTCCACCCACATAGAAACATTTCTTCCGTAATATTTCCCAGTAAGGAATGGATATGTGCATAATTGTTATTTCCCTGCAGGTTTTAAAAAGTACAATGTAATCTGGTACTAATTAGAGGGGAAATTAAGATGTGATTAAACATAGCTAAGTGAGTACCTGCTGATTTATTTCATTGTGTAAAAATAAATAACAGCATATTCATTAGACAGATTATACAGACATGTATGAATCTAAAGGACAAACCTGAATAGATGAGTGTAGAAACAAAACAATTGTAGCTGCTTCCATACAAGGAACTAGGGTTCACTGAATAGTGTGAGTATGAAAATGATGAGACTAAATTATGCTCTTTATAGTCAGCCAACTGAACAGCTGAGGGAGATTTTGGAGAGACTTGTGAGTCAATGGCCTGAAGCTGGTGGTTACCCAAGACCTTACTGAGATGGAAAAGAAAATGCTCTTCAGGCACAAGGAGATATTAAAAGCCTTTATTTAGTTAGTGAGTAAAATCTGTGAAGTATATACAGCTAGTTGTTAATTTTAGATGAACTTCCTTGAAGAGTTGTGGAATTGTTAATAACTTAAAGGTGTATAAAAAGATGTAAGAATTGGCTACCTGTCAAATTCATACACCAAACATATCAGTAATCGCTAACTGCTGCTAATTCCTCTTAGCTAGTAAGAGCAGTTAACTGTGCAGCTAGTGCTCATATTTACTAACTCTGCCTGGGCTGGGAACTCACAGCACCATGGGAGTGTTGGTGTGGTTTGCTCTCGGAGTAAGTGGCTAGGGGCTAGCTGGTAAGCATGCTAACTTCAATAGATAACCCTGCAACAAAATACATGGATGTCCTCGACATAACATCAAAATTGGTTAATTAAAAAAGTAACCAGGCTACTGTTTCACTTTCCTGTCCCAGTTGAATGCTTTCTCCATTTTTCATGTAACCAGTAAAGTACATTTTCTGTTACATATTACTTCCTTTCTCGGAAAAATACCAAGCAGAAGAAAGGCTATCTTGTTTATTGCATTGGTGTACATTATAGTTTTTGGACAATGTTTAAATGACATTTACTGCTCAATAACAATCAGTGAATCAGCTATAATAACAGAAAACCAGTAATGAGTCAGTATGACACTTTGTAACTTGTTCCGGTGTGTCATGACGGTGTGCCAAGTGTTGTGGAGTCTAAATAAACTTCTGCCTGTCTTTCTCTGCAGGGCTGCTTGGACCCACACTAAGGGCAGAGGAGGGGGAGACAATTGTCGTCACTTTCAGAAACATGGCGACTGGACTACATAGCATCCACCCACACGGGGTCGCCTACGGGAAACAGTCAGAGGGTGGGTACCTTCTAGACCAGCTGCAGATGAGTCTGACAGCTGTGACAAACAAGAAGACACCAGTTACACTCTACAACGCTGTCTGCCTGTCTGTTGGGGTCATTGTGGGTGCTCATGATGTTGGCCAACACAACAAACAAGCGTGTTTGTCTTTTTCTAAAATATTAACCAGGACAGGCAGATAATCAAAGTAGACAGTACTGAAGTCCAACAGGAAGCATTGCTAAGCCTTAGGAAATCACTGTCTGTGTCTGTTCATATCAAGAGAAAAAACAATAAATTCCTGCTGTTGTAGATGCAGGAAATTAACATTAAGCACTTCTTAATTCACTCTTAATGCAAAACTCAGAGTGCAGAGGTTCAGAATTAAAGAAGATCTTGCAGTGTATTCTTCATTAAGTCTTCATTATTTTGGGGGGATTAAGTGGAATGTCATTTTACAAATTGTGTTAGGAAAGTCAATAATGTCCTCAGACCCCTGTTGCAAAAGGTATCTCATTTAATTAGAGAATTTTGGTGGCCCTCCTCTGTTTTTTGCAGGAGCCAACTACTTTGACAACACATCACAGAGAGAGAAAGAGGACGACGTTGTGCAGCCTAACAGAGAACATGTTTACTACTGGGAGGTGACATCAGATGTTTCTCCACAGCCAAATGACCCAACCTGTCTCACCTACACCTATGTCTCCCACCAAAATGTTGTGGAGGACTACAACTCCGGCCTCATTGGTACTTTACTCATTTGCAAGCCTGGTAAGTAGTAAACTGTTTTTTGGGCTAATGGAAAAATCACAAATATCAGCTGCTGCTGCACCAAAATGACTTGTTTGGTGTTTTTAATCACTCTTACTCCCTCCACTATTCTCTCTCTCTGCAGGCAGTCTGGATGAGTCTGGAAAACAGGTTGGCGTCCACCAGGAGTATGTGTTCCTCTTTGGGGTTTTTGATGAGAAAGAGAGCAAGTACAAACCAAACAGCTATTCCCCAGACAAGCATGTGAAATACACCATCAATGGATTCACAGAGGGATCGCTACCTGGTCAGTCATTTTGTCACTCATTGAGTTTAGGCCCCTACACATCAGGCCAACAGTCGACTGTCAGGC
Source organism: Pagrus major (assembly GCF_040436345.1). Classification (NCBI taxonomy): domain Eukaryota; kingdom Metazoa; phylum Chordata; class Actinopteri; order Spariformes; family Sparidae; genus Pagrus; species Pagrus major. The sequence goes on from NC_133223.1 coordinate 4,148,175, forward strand.
ATTGTCAGGGCAGTCAGTGAGTGTCTGTGGCTCTAGTTATTGCAGCACTAGACAGAGAAAAGACAGGAGAGAAACAGAAAAAAAAGAAAAGAAAGGGAAAGCCCCTTGAGTCTGTTGCTGTAGTATCCATGATTTCACCCATTACTGCAGTTTCTCCTTATTTTTCCCCTCCATGTCTTTGTCAGTGCCATTTACAACGTATTATCAGACATATTCTCCATCAGGAGTGGTTATATTAACTTTAGAATGGTGTCACAAAATGCTGCTTTATCATAACAACAGTTTGTACAGAGGTATTTCCTTCAGGCACAGAATGCACAAGCTTGTTGGCCACCAGAGGTGTGTTCAAGTGCAGTCTTTGTTGCAGCTGTGTAGGGGCCTTTAAACATTGAGCCAGTCATTTAGTCAACAAGGTCTCTTTTGTGGGTATTTTTTTAAACTTGATATGCAGATGACCTTTTTCGATTTTTGCACAAAGTAGTAAAACTGCTCATTGCAATTTCTTCCTTGAAAACTGAGAAAAGCTATAAATTCTCACTCTTGCACAGCTGCAAATAGAGATTTGTATTGCTTTTTGACTTTACAATGAAATAAGTTCTTGTTAATTAGTTTTCTGTTGATAGATTAATTACACTTGTTTCACTACCCACTGTATACGTGACATAATGCACTCTGTACTGATACACATGTACTGATATAAACATATTGGCAATCTTTGTCTCTTACTTGCCCATTATCTGTATATCAGAAAACCTTATAATGTACTTCATTACTTAGTTAATTCATCACAACAGAGCCACTCTCTGTCACGAAACTTTACTATTGATTCTTACATGTTAATGACATTACTTCCTTACTTAACTGAGCTTTACTGTTGTGGTACACTATTTTTATACAGGGGAATTATCTGAATACTTCCTCCACTACTGCTTATATGAACAGATTTATGATGAATGGTACCAAGTGGTGTATTTGGTTAACAGTTGGTGTAAAAACATTCACCAGATGTTCTGCATGAACTAAACTATGCAAAGATAAAATACACAAAGTGACTAACAATTTCCTCCTTTCTTTCCAGATGTCAGTTTGTGTGCCTATGCCTCTGTGAGCCTGCATCTAGTAGGGATGAGTTCAGAGCCTGAGGTATTTTCTGTACATATGAACGGGCAGGTGCTGCAGCAGAACGGGCATAAAATGTCATCAGTGGGCCTGATCAGTGGCTCCTCTACCACTGCCAGCATGGTAGCTCTCCACACAGGCCGCTGGCTGCTTTCCTCACACACCATCAAGCACATGGAAGGTAGGTGTTTCTCTACTTATGAGTCAAATGCATCTATCATCCACCATGGATTAATGTTTTTTACCAGCCTAACTACACTGACAAGAAAAATTACACTTCTGTTGTTCCAGCTGGCATGCATGGTTTTGTGGATGTGACTAAATGTGATGGCTTCAAAGCTCCCTGGCGAAGGATGACGGTTGCACAAAAAAGACACAGCAGGGAGTGGGTATACTACATAGCTGCTGAGGAAGTTGTCTGGGACTATGCACCTACCATACATGAACATGTTGACGAGTAAGCAGCATTTACATATATATTATATACATTGATAGCATTTCAAAAGGTGTGCATGCAAACTAATCAGAGATTAACAAAATAAAGTATATCCTTTGTGTTGATGTTTAATATAAGGTGCTACTGTCGTATTTTCATTTATCGTGATAGCATTTCAAATGACCTGATATATATCCCCACAGCCATCAGACTGTTTAACTCAAGCAGGACCTGAACAATCACTTTCCACTTACTTGTTTGTTTTTAGTAAACATCTTATTTTATTTTATTAAACCTTCAATCTTTTTGTGTAGGGACTTCAAGTTACAGTACCTGAGACAGTCACCAACACGCATAGGTCGGAAATACAAGAAGGCAGTCTACACACTGTACAAAAATGCATCATTCACTGAAAGGTTGGAGACCAAGCAAAGGAAGAGTGAACTTGGGATCTTGGGCCCGGTGATCAGAGCACAAATCAGGGATGTTATCACGGTGAGATCACATTCAATTAAAATCAAATCAAGTGTTTAGTGTATTGAACGATTTAATACAAAACACAAAGTATATTCTGAAACAGGCACCTGTTGAAGACACCTTAAAACAGATAAAATGCGTGTTCTCTATCATTATAAGGTAGTGCCTTTGAAATACTGTGTAGTCAGAACGCATTGTGTTTGTTCTGTGCTCCACCACATTGAAATTCAAAGCTGCTCTGGTGGTTAAATATCAGATCAGCTGATTCAATGCCTCAATTTAAAACGCTTTTAAGAACACACCTGTACAGACAAGCATTTGGATAATGTCTATTCAAAAGTTTTAAATATGTTGCTCTTTTATTTTTTGTTTTTATCTCTCTAAGTTTTATATTTCGTGTTTTATTGCTTGTGAATTTCTGGTTTCTATCGCATTTTATTATACTTTTTAATTTCAAAACCTTAAAACTCTGGTTTTAAAAGGCGCTATAGAAATAAAGTTTATTATTATTATTATTATTATTATTATTAATAGAGGTCACCTATTGACTGTAAAGGGTTTAAAATAAATATTTAAGATTTAAAAGTCAAAGTTTTTGTTCAGGTTAACACCAATAACTGTCTCCTAAAATTGGAATGAAATGTGTCAGAAAATGGCTGCAGTTTTATAGCTGAAAATCAGAACTTTAACCCCAGTCTGTGGTATTTTAAATTAATGACTGTGAGCACAATAAATGAATCATGTGTCACTCTAATAATTTTATTTCATAACATCTGTCATTGTCTATGGACTGCATGTCCTGACACATCCCTCTGGTTTTTTACAGATAGTTTTTAAGAACATGGCATCCAGGCCCTACAGCATCTATCCACATGGACTGACAATAGAGAAGTCGGAGGAGGGAGTCAACTACCCAGCGGGAGGTACTATCTCCTTACTGTAAAACAAATTGTTTGAACACTTGGGTCTAGTGGATTATCCATTCTTGTTTGATTATATAAAATGAGTCAAATAAAATTGATGAGATATATCTCAATGTTTTTGCCAGGCAACCAGTCTCATGGTGTTGAGCCAGGTGAGACACACACCTATGTATGGAAAGTGGTTGAAGAGGATGAGCCTTTGGACGATGACGCTCGATGTCTGACACGCCAGTACCACAGTGCAGTGGACACACCGCGTGACATTGCCTCAGGACTGATAGGACCAATCCTCATCTGCAAGAGCCAGTCCCTCAATGTCAGGAACGTGCAGGTAAAAAGATTCTACTTTAATTCAGAGCCACGCTAGCAGCATGGCATTAGCAATGGTTATGTCAGTCTGTCTGTCGATTGGTTGGTCCATTTTTATTGGTCCAGACTGAAATATCTCAACAACTATTACATGGACTTTATTCAGGGTCTCAACAAAATGTGACCATACTGACTTTGGTGATACCTTGAATTTTCTTTGAACACCACAATAACATTAAAATACAGTGCTCATAAAAAGTATTCATCCCCTTGGATGTTTTCCCCTTTTATTGCTTTTATAAATGGAATCATGGTCAATATAATTTGGCTTTTTTGGCAAGAACTAACAAAAGAACTCTTTAATGTCAAAGTGAAAACAGATTTTTACAAAGTAATGTCAATTAATTAAAAATATATAATGTAAAATAAGTGATTGCATAAACACTTCACCCCCTTTAAAGTGACTAGTGACATCCTAATGAGGTCTTAGTAGTCTCACAGTTAGTGAAATGGAGATCACCTGAGTGCAGTGAATGTGTCCTAAGTGATTGTAGTATAAAGACACCTGTGTCTGAAGGTCCAATCACTGGTTAATCAGTATTCCTGGCTACAATTACACCACGAAGACAAAAGAAAACTCCAAGCAACTCTGTGAAAAGGTTTTTAAAAAGTACAAGTTAGTGGATGGATACAAAAACATTTCCAAGTCACTGAACATCCCCCGAGTCCAGTTCAATCCATCATTTAGAGATGGAGGGAATATGACACGTGTACACCTGCTTAGAGCAGGCCGTCCTCACAAACTGAGTGACCGTTCAAGAAGGAGACTAGTCAGGGAGGCCACCAAGACACCTATGACTACTCTGAAGGAGTTAAAAGCTGCATCAGCTGAGATGGGAGAGACTCTGCATACAACTGTTGCCGGGTTCTTCACCTTCACCTTCAGCTTTATGGGAGAGTGGCAAAGAGGAAGCCACTGTTGAAGAAAGCTCATTAAATCTTGACTAAAGTTCATCCAAAGGCATGTGGGAGACTCCAAGGTCAACTGGAAGAAGGTTCTTTGGTCTGATGAGGCCAAAATTGAGCTTTTTGCCCATCAGATTAGGCGCTATATTTGGTGGACATCAAACACTGCACATCACCACAAACATACCAACCCCACCGTGAAGCATGGTGGTGGCAGCATCATGCTGTGGGGATGCTTCTCGGCAGCAGGCTCTGAAAGGCTTGTAAGGGTAGAGGGTAAAATGAATGCAGCAAAATATAGGGAAATCCTGGAGGACGACCAATCAATCAATCAATCAAACTTTATTTGTAGAGCGCTTTTCATACATGGTAATGTAGCGCAAAGTGCTTTATAGAAATTAAAAACAGCAGCAGCAACAATAAAAACAACAGCTCCCCCCCCACCCCACCACACACACACACACGCATGCACGCACGCACGCACACACACACACACATGCACACCCACACCCAGCTACTTAAAACCCAACAGGAAAAAAAAAAAGTGAGTAATAATAAATAACTAAATAGTGATAAATGAAACAGAGCACTAACAACAGTGTAGTGGCTAAAGTTCCCTTCTTGTGTTCAGTAAGTATTTCTTAAACATTCATGCCCACTTAACCACTCTATGACGGAAAGAACAAGTCTCTATGAGTGTTTACTTTTGATCAACGGTAGAAAACAGTGTGTTCACTCCGTCTTTTACTGAATGCTGACAAAATGATCCAATCCACACAGTTTTCCCTCTACATGCATGCGCGAGCTCCTACGTCATAGCTGCGCGCGCCCTATTCTAAACAATGCAATGCATGTACATTAAACATATCCTAACTAAAATGTAAAACTATAGAATTAGAATAGAATAAGTCAATCACTTCAATAAGCAATCACTAAATATGAATCTAAATAATATAATATCTAAATCTGAGACGAAATTACAAACATTGAAAATGGCACTAACAAACAGGTATTGCGGAACTGAGGAAACGCTATCATCGATGTATTTCACTGAGGAGACACTAGAGGCAGTAAAATAAATAAGATAAAATAATAAAACTCTAAAACTAAGAATGATAAAATACTAAAAGAGGTTTAAAAGTCTATAACTGTTTATAAGCAAAAAAATAATCATAAATAAAGCAAAACAAGATAAAACAAGATTATTAAAATAAATAAATGAATAGAAAGTGAACAGATAAATCAAATAAAACCAGGTTTAAGCAGAATAAAAAACAATAAATACATAAATAGAATTCAGCTAAAAGCCGGCCTAAAAAGGAAGGTCTTAAGGTTGCTCTTAAAAGTATCAACATTCTCCAGTGCCCTGAGGTCCTCTGGGAGGCTGTTCCACAAACATGGACCACGGTATTGAAAGGCGGCCTCCCTGTGAGTTTTTGTTCTCACTTTTGGAATGGTTAAAAGGCCGTGACCAGAGGACCTGTGAGGGTCCTGGAGGGTTCATACGATAAAAGCAAATCTGATAAATAAGTTTGGCCAAGGCCATTAAGAGCTTTAAAAACTAATAAAAGGATCTTAAAATCAATCCTGAAGCAGACAGGTAGCCAGTGCAGAGACTTTAAAATGGGTGTGATGTGTGCTCTCTTTCTGGTCTTAGTCAACACCCGTGCTGCAGAGTTTTGGAGTAGTTGTAACTGAGCTAAGTTCTTTTTTGGGTGACCAGAAAGTAGAGCGTTGCAATAATCAATGCGGCAGGTGATAAAAGCATGCATTAATGTCTCTGTACTGACTTTGGAAAGGAACGGTCTCACTCTGGCAATGTTTTTTAGATGATAAAAAGCTGTCTTAGTTATGTTTCTGATGTGTTTCTAATTAAAACTAAGGTCTGAATCAAAAATAACTCCAAGGTTTTTTACCTGGTTAGTTGGTTTTAATGCCAGGGCATTCAATTTTGTATTAATCATCTGTCTTTGAGCTTCAGAACCAATAAATAAGACCTCGGTTTTGTCCTGGTTGAGCTGAAGAAAATGTTTTGCCATTCATGACTTGATATCTTAAATACAGTTAAAAAGGGCATCGATTGGCCCTGGGTCATCAGGAGACATGGCGATATACAGCTGTGTGTCATCAGCATAACTGTGGAAGTTGATGCCATGCTTCCTGATGACATTTCCAAGTGGCAGCATGTATAGGTTAAAAAGTGTTGGACCTAAAATTGAGCCTTGGGGGACACCACAGGTAATTTTGTAGCTCTTTGATGAGTATCCCTCCATACTCACGAAAAATGTTCTGTCAGTGAGATAAGATGTAAACCAGTTAAAAACAGTACCAGAGATTCCGACCTGGTTGTGAAGTCTGTCTAAAAGAATTGAATGGTCTACTGTGTCAAAGGCTGCACTTAAATCAAGAAGTATTAAAATAGATGGTTTTGTCCTGGCCAGATTTAACCTGAGGTCAATTTTAACTAGTGCGGTCTCAGTACTATGGTTTGTCATAAAACCTGATTGGTACATTTCATAGATTTTATTGGTTATCACAAAATCATTTAACTGATTAAAAAACAAGTTTCTCTAAAATTGTGCTTAAAAATGGTAGATTGGATAGTGGTCTGTAATTAGTAAGTATGGAGGGATCTAAATTGTTTCTCTTAAGAAGGGGTTTCACTGTGGCAGTCTTAATTGCTGTAGGAAAAACACCCATCTGAAGAGAGTAATTTATAATGTTAAGTAACTCATCCTTAAAAGAACTATAAAATGTTTTAATAAAGGAAGTGGGAATGGGATCTAAAATGCAGGTTGCGGGTTTTAGTTGGGAACATACTTTGCCAAGCATCTCAGCATCAACCAGGACAAACCTTTCTAGTGTTTCCTCATGTAAAAACAAAGATTCTGTAGTGATAAAATTGAAATTCTGGTCTTTGGATAAAAGTGATCTAATATCATCTATTTTACTTCTGAAGTGATCTGCAAAATCCTCATATTTAGAAATGGATGACTCACTGCTAGACCTCATAAAAACAGGGTTAATAAGATGGTCAATTGTTGTGAATAGGATTTTGAGGTTGTTCCAGTTGTCAGCTATCAGTTTTGAAAAATGTGATTGTCTTGCATCTTTAATTGCTTTATTATAAGTGTTCAAATGCTCACGGAAAATTTGGTAGTGCACTGTTAATTTGTCTTTTCTCCACCTTCTTTCGTCTCTTCTACAGTTTCTCTTTAGCTGTCTAGTTTTTTCATTTTGCCAGGGAGTAGTTGGATTGGTAGTGATCTTTTTCAAAGTGAGTGGAGCAACTGTGTCAAGGATTGATCTCATCTTACTGTTAAAACTATCTACTATAAAATCACATGAGGCTGGTAAAATGTCTGCAGGAGTGTCCTGTAAAAGATTAATAAAATTTGCAGTCACTTCATTAGTAAGATAGCGTTTCCTTACAGTTCGCTCTAGAATATCCTGTTGTATAAAATCACAGACATTAAAAAAGACACAGAAATGATCAGACAGACCGAAATCAATCACTGAGGAGATGTTAACAGACAGGCCGTGGGTAATTAAAAGATCCAAAGTGTGTCCTCTGTTATGGGTAGGCTGGGTAACATGTTGAGTAAAATTTGTAAGATTAAGTAAGTTTAAAAATTCCAAGGTAAAAGTGTCTGACTGATTGTCCATGTGTATATTAAAATCACCTGAGATAATGACCCTCTCGTAGTTAGTGTGAATGATTGTGAGTAGTTCTGAAAAATCTGAAATAAAAGAAGTGTAACGTTTAGGTGGTCTGTAAACTGTCATGCAGAGTATGGGAGGGTTGCTGAAAACAAAAGAGTGATATTCAAAAGTTGTATAGTGTCTAAATGTAATATCCTTAAAACCAAGTGATGCTAAATGGATGGCTGCCGTGCCGCCACCTTTTCTGTCTATTCTATTCGTAAATGAAAAATTGTAATTCGGTGGTGAGGCTTCAATGAGTGTTATTGGTCCATCAGTGTTCAGCCATGTTTCTGTTAAAAACATGCAGTCAATATTATTATGTAAAATCAGGTCATTAATTAAAAATGTCTTATTTAAAAGAGATCTTACATTTAAAAGTGCCATATTCAGGGTCGGGGGTGAATTGGCAGACAACTGTGTGTATGTGTTTATGGATGTAAGATTAATAAAATTCACCCCATGAGTTACCAGATTCAGTCTGCAAGAGAACTATGACCTGGGAGAAGATTTATTTTCCAGCAAAACAATGATCTGAACCATACAGCAAAAGCTACACAGAAATGGTTTAAAGACAACAAGATGAATGTTCTGGAGTGGCCAAGTCAAAGCCAAGACCTCAGTCCAATAGAGAATTTGTGGCTGGACTTGAAAAGGGCCGTTCATCTCCGTGCAACCTGACAGAGCTTGAGCAGGTTTACAAAGAAGAATGGAGTGTCCAGATGTGCAAGCCTGATTGAGACCGATCCACACAGATTCAGTGCTGTGATTGCTGTCAAAGGTGCATCTACTAAATACTGACTTGAAGGGGGTGATTACTTATGCAGTCACTTATTTTACATTATACATTTTTAATAAATGACATTGCTTTGTAGAAATCTGTTTTCACTTTAATATTAAAGAGTTCTTTTTTTGGAAATTCTTGTAAAAAAAAAGCCAAATTATATTGACCATGATTCCATTTATATTTTATGCCAATGTACTGTGTTGCAGAGGTATCTACTGAAGTTAGCATGCTAACCAGCTTGCCCAGGCAGTCCTGTCGTGTAATACAACTTTGTACCTCCAAGGCAATAGTACAATATAGGCCCCTGTAGTTTCAGATATATACAGCGGTGAGTTTTACTAAACTAAGAAGAGCTTAATTGCCTCAATAATTTATTGTAAAACACATTCAGATTCGACAGACAAATGAAACTCACCAAAACAATCACCTCTGGTTTGGTCAAAATAAATCCTCAATTCACAGAGTAAGATATGAAATGTTATGGTCCGGGCAGACTTACAGCTAACAGCTAACTGAGCTACTTGCTAACAGCAGCTAGTCGCTACAGCTAACAGCTACAGCTAACAGCTACAGTAAGACTTTACTGAGCAGCAGTTAATGGTTATGCTCAGTAGGCGATTTGAGGGGGATGAGGGGGGATGAGGGGGGATGCCGTCCCCCTTGTTAGCAAAATTACCATAAAGCATCCCCCTTGTTAACCTGCCATCACTCTCCACCCCCTAGTAGCAGGAACGGCGTCACAAATCACAAGCGGCCGCGATTGACGGCGCACAGTGGAGTCCAGCGGAGCACGGCTGCTTTGCGCTCCGGCTACGTGGTCAATTTTTGACGGAAGCCCCAACAAGCTGCACAGAGCAGATCGCGCCGGCAGGAAGTCAGAGACACAGGAACGGCATAGAGCATCCGGTCAATTTTCAAAATAAAACACCCTGTGCAGACTCCTGATTGTATAAAAACGAAAAATTACCAGATCAACAAAATCTGAGCAAGCCAACAAAATGGGGCAGGCCAAAGGCTCGGTTCTGAAACGTTCCCGCTGGGTTCTCTTTATACATTCATGGTATGATGCCATGCGGAGGGCGGAACAAAACCTGTAGCAGACGCGACGTCATAGAGCAGCTTCCGGTGGATTCCCAGCGCGTCTCTCGTGTAGAGGAGGAGCACAGCAAGTTTGCTTGTTCTAAAACTAAAATGTTACTTTTTGTTAGTGTTTTTAGTGTGTCTGTTCAGAACACGGTGGCTTATGTTATGTTGGTAATTGTCATTTCTGTGCTGGTTTATAGTTCAACCATTAGTGAGGTAGCTGTTACATTTCCTGACACCAGCTGTTTTATCCCCCATTGAAGCACACTCTGCTGGACAAACTATGTCATTACATCAATTTTAAATTAGCCCGAGCATGTTTTTCTGTATTATAGTTTTTAAATATAAGGTTTTCACATCGGTGCATATCGGACAATATATACACTGATACTGATATATCTGTGACAGGCTAATATTGGCCGATAAAATCAGTCTTCCAATAAATCGGTTGGGCTCTACTATTTTGCACAATGTTCATTTTGTGTCCTTCAAGGAATTTAGATGGTAAAAAATTCCAAGGGGTCATGTAGGTCATGTAACTTAAAATCACCCTGCTTGTAGTGAATTGTGAGAAACATGAGAAAACCCTGCCTGAATAAACTCAGTCCACTGCATACAATTTAAAGGTGTATTTACTCATTACTTTAATACAGTTATAAAAGGACAATTGTAGTAGGGAGAGAAGGAAGATAACTGGATAAAATGGAATTGTAGAATTAGAAATGTCACAGTTATGGTTAAGGCGTCCTGCAACAATGTCCTTTGGGAGGTGTACATTGGTGTGTCGGGGCAGAGTGGTGCTCCCATTGAGCCATCCCCCCTGTTAAAAATTAACAAATCACCTACTGGTTATGCTGCCCCCTATAGCTTTGGAGCAACCTTCAAATGGCCATTTCTTATAAATTACAACTTTAATGTTTCATCTACTGCCACCATCAATTGAAATTTGTCTCTAATTGACATTCCCATCAACCGTAGCTATATTTTGTGATTCAAGCTTACATGGCAAACACCTGCTCAACAACACCATGTAAGCATTGTTACTGTGAGCATGTTGACACTGCCATAGTACACCTCTTGAGCTCTTAAAATGGCTGTAAAGTAAGATTTAGGATTTTTCAACATGAAGAGTGAACTGTTTTTTGGCATTGCTAAATAGCTACTGGAGAAATTATGGGAGATAAAGTCAAGTGAATTCAGTGTTTGCAGCAAGTGTTTTTATCCTTTCTGAGTAAAAGACGTCTTATTGTATTTTTGATCCTTGACCAAACAGTTTTTCAACTCTGTGTGATTGGAGTAAAATGTTTAGCAAGACAATATAATAAAAAAATAACTTTATACACTAATTCTGTATTACATTTTTAAGATTGTTTTACATACAGACTACTGATATAACTCTAAAAGATGTACGCATTTCTACCAGTCACTTTATGTTGAAAGAGTTTAGTTTAAAAGTCAGAGTCAGAATTCATAAATTCAACAATATATTATAAAAGTACAATATTTTAAAATGAATAGAGGTTTTGTTTTGTTTCTACAGCTGAAAGCCGACAAGGAGCAGCATGCCATGTTCGCTATGTTCGATGAGAACAAGAGCTGGTACCTGGATGACAACATTCGCCAATACTGTGATCGATCCAAAGTCAGCAAAGCAGACCCAGACTTTTATAAGTCCAACGTCATGCACAGTAAGTTTTGCCATAACCAGATTGAAACTAATACAAGCTAATCCTGAAAGAAATTATTTATCACTCCATCATTTGATCATAATCATTTTTTCTCCTCACAGCAATTAACGGTTATGCGTTTGAGAGTGGCCCAGTCTTGGGCTTCTGCAATGGTGAGGTCGCAACATGGCACGTGTCCAGTATTGGAGCACAGGACTACATCCAGACAGCTACGTTTTATGGCCATACATTTACACTGAATGAGCGGACAGAGGACTTTCTCAGCCTCTACCCCATGATTGGAGAGACCATCAGCATGAACATGGACAACATTGGTCAGTCAGAGCTTACAGTGCATTTTTCTAATGTCAAATGATGTATTATGTATTGAAATGTTCAATTTGTAGGGATAATTTAAACTACTGTGACAACAGAAAATCGATATGCTCTTTATATATAAGAATAAGTGATATTAAGAATGTCAGTATGTTAAAAGTGACAGCTGCTTAGCTTTTTAAAGGTCTTTCATGGAGGTTTTTTGTGTGTCTCTTTTGAACCAGGTGTCTGGCTCCTGGCCTCCCTGAATTTCTATGACACAACGAAAGCAATGCGCGTAAAGTTTCAGGATGTTGAGTGCTATCGTGACTCCCAGTATGAGTACAGTGACTATGACGATCAAGGACAAAAAGATTTTAAGGTGTGGCAGCCTCCGAGCTTGGAGGAAAGAAAGCAAGAAGAGGAAAAGCCAAAACCTGAAAAAGAGAAACCACAGGAGGTAGATATGTATACAGCAATGTTTGCAGCTGAATTAGGTCTCAGGTCTCGGAAGAACCAATCTAGTAGCACGGATGTGGAGCAGCTGGACCTCTCTTTCCTCGACTATGATGTTATTGATGTGCTTGATGGAGATACGAATATCACACTTAATTCCAGAGAGATAAACAGAAAAAATGAGACTTCTGTTCTAAAGCCAAATGCATTAAATAACACATTATTGCCAAACTGGAAAGAGGTGGATGGACTAAACCTCACAGCAGTTAATCTGATAGCCCAAAGCATCAGTGAGAATACAACACATATGGAAAACAGCAGTATGCCAACAACTTTTGACAATAAAACAGTGAATACAACTGTTTTTAGACCAAATATGTTACTAAAGAATGACAGTATAACAACAAATAGCAGTGCTTCTGCTAATGTCTCAAATTGTGATAATTTAGCAGTTTCTGACACAAAAAACACAACAGTTCACAATGTTACATCATTACCAGTGGTCAGAAATGTATCTACAGGGATTACCAATCTTACTGTAACATTACAAGAAACCACCAATCTTACTGTAACATTAAAAGGAAACTCCAGTTCCATCTTGAAGACTGAAAGAATGAATGTTACATTGACTGGTGATAACCACACTTCTATGGACTCAGAGGAGAGACTCATCAGAGGGGATGTGTTCTCTTACTCTGTGCCTCTATCCACTTCAAGCACCGACAATCTTCACAGTGCACCAGAAGGCAATGTCACCTCTCTGTCACGCAGTTTGAAAAAGGAAAATGAAAATAACACAGCAACTAAGCAAGTTAACCTGTCAGCAGATGGACTAAACCATCCATTGTCCATTCAAATGGCTAGAGAAGGTGAGATCAGCAGCACAGGCAGATACAACATGACCATCTTGGAGAGCACAGACAACAAAACCAGTGCCAATGACTCTCGGATCACCACAGCAGAACCAGCTTATGGACAAGAGAATTCCTCTGGAATTGTGACTATTCCAGTCAACTCCAGCCTTGAAAATGTAACTGATATATTGCTCAAAACCAGGCCCTCACAGAATGTCACAGTGAATACATCCATATCAGATCCATCAGGGGAGATTATTTCGGACAGTAGGGAGAATGTCACAGCTCTTAGTGGCGAGTTGAACCACACAGCTGTGGAGAGTTTCTCCAATGAGACTTTAGGTAACCTGTCCCTCTTCAGAGATGTAGTAAGAGAGAGCAATTCTGTGGAGCTAAGTGCCTCAGATAGCAGTGAAGAAGTGTTCATCTACCTTAAAGAGAACAGTACAAATTTGATCAAAACCACCTCCGTCAAAACGCAGGGGCACAACTGGACTTATGATGGAACTCATCAAATGGTACCCATGGACATTCCTGATAACATGAAGAAATATTTTGGGAGAGAGACCCCTAAAACAACGCCAACCCCAAAAAAGACCAGGAAGGTGAACCTTCGACAGTGGCCCCAGAAAGGCCAAGGCATGAAAACAAGGAAGAGGAAGGAATACAAGCCTCAGGCCAGGAGTGGCTTACCATTCTCTCCTCGTGGATTTAATCCAGGCATGACCCCACGTGGGTCACGACCCCATGTGCCACGACCTGTCTCTGATGAAGAGGACCTCATTAACACCCCTGTGGTCATTGGTGTACCCCGACCTGATTTCAGTGACTATGAGCTGTACGTTCCTGGAGATGAACCAGATCATCTAGGGCTGGATGGGCACGATGTGAAAGCAGATGAATATGAGTATGTGATGTACAAAGACCCCTACAGCAGTCATGAAGACATCAAGAATTTCAACCTGGACGAGACCACTAAATTCTACTTAAAATTCTCTGGCCCGAATTTCAAGACTTATTTCATTGCTGCAGAGGAGGTTGAGTGGGACTATGCTGGCTACGGACAGAGGTAAGTGACACTGCTCAGTGACAGCAGTGATAAAAGCTCATATGACTATTCTGACTGTACACCAGGTCCATATCATACACACACAAAGCTGAAATAAGGTCCTGTAATCCAACAGGAGGCAAGATAAGTTGCAACAGAACAGCCGAGGAACAAAGTTCACCAAAGTGGTGTTCCGAAGTTACATGGACAGTAGTTTCAGCACACCTGAAATCCGTGGAGAGGTAGATGAGCATCTCGGCATCCTGGGACCTGTCATCAAGGCGGAGGTTGGACAAAGCATCATGGTAAGACTGTCATCAGCTGCTTAGCCTGAACCCGTCTATCTCTTCTGGAATCTCACACTTTCAAATGTTATTTTCTGTGTGAATTATAGCATCTACAGTCTGTTTGTTGTTTTATGTAACCATGCCTTAACTGAAAAGGCCAGTTTGAGATTTTCGAGAAGAATTATTATATATAATGGGAGAAAACAAATATTTACCATACAGACATGACAGTTGTATTGATAGATTGATGAGCATATTTCCAAAATGTATAACTATTCCTTTAAAGTCATCGCCAACCAATCACAGAATTTCTTTTTGTCTCATAGGTGGTGTTCAAGAACAATGCCAACCGTCCATACTCCTTACACCCTAATGGGGTTTCCTATACCAAGCAGACAGAAGGTCTGTCTTATGAGGATGGCTCTAAGTACTGGTATAAATATGACAATGAGGTTCAATCTGGTTCCACCTTCACATATATATGGAAGGTAAATTCTATGGTTGGGCCAAAGCCAGAGGAGTCTCACTGTCGGACCTGGGCCTACTATTCGGGTGTTAATCCTGTGAGTAATTTGTACTTGAAAAAAACTTGAAAATTATTATTAACTAAATATAAGTTATGCTAGTTTGGCAGGAGCCGCTGTATGTAGCATTTGAGTTTCTGACTGTGGCAATCTCCCAGCAGCAGCATAAAAAACCACCACCACCAGTGGTGCACCAGTTTTCACCAGCATTGTCTTTTTTTTTCTGCCATTATTATGCTAAGTCACATACAGATTCTACACATAGGAGCTTTAAATTAAGAATTCACTTCATGTGGTACATTAAACTAGGCATTTAGGTTGAGCACAATGGAATATATTCACAATTTTAAAACTAATATTAAACCTAGTTTATGCTTTGTCTTCTAGGAAAGAGATGTGCACTCGGGATTGATTGGACCTTTGCTGGTGTGTCGAGAGGGCACCCTAAACAAAAACTTAGACATGAGGGAGTTCACACTGCTTTTCATGACCTTTGATGAGTCGCAGAGCTGGTACTATGAAAAGAACCTTGAGACCATGCAGAGGAAAAGCCGAAGGAGAGTTATCGACCCCAACTTCAAGGAGACCCTCAAGTTCCATTGTAATGCATTTATGTTGCAATACATATTCTTCAATGAATGTGAGAGCTGTCTGTTACAGAACAGAAAAAATAAAAATGTCTCTTGTTCGCTCAGCCATCAATGGCATTATTTTCAACTTGAAGGGCCTGAGGATGTACACCAACCAGTCTGTGTTCTGGCATCTGATCAACATGGGCTCTCCCAAGGACTTTCAGAGTGTCCACTTCCACGGACATACGTTCCTTCACAAGAAGACCACCAGCTACAGACAGGCCGTCTACCCCCTGCTGTCTGGTGAGAAACATAATGTTTGTTAAGTGAATTCAGAATAACATCTTTTGCTACTTTTGTGCTTTCAAGTTTAGAAAATAAGTCCCCCTCTAGTATTTGGATTGATGATACCTCAAAACAGAGAGAATAGCTATTGGTAATATTTGATGTCACTAACGCAGCATATACAGTAGGTTTCAGCTTAATTTCTACATCAAACTGTCTTTGCAGGGGGCTTTGCTACTCTGGAGATGAACTCGTCCAAACCTGGCCTGTGGCAGCTGGAGACAGAAATTGGCTTCAACCAACAGAAGGGCATGCAGACCCTCTTTCTGGTTCTAGATAATCGTACAAACAATTAAACACTCTGCAGCATCATGTTTTTCTAAATATTTTGTATTATTTTTTTTCTAAATTGCCATTTTGTTATGTTGTGTTTTAATATTGAGATATTGCTTGTATGTCTCCTCCAAGAGTGCGACCGTCCACTGGGTCTACAGTCAAGCAGTGTAAAAGACAACCAAATTACAGCAATCAACACTAGAGGTAGCCATACCTCCACTGCGGTCCTACTGCAAATACAATAAGTATTGGATTAATGCCCTATAAGCAAATAAGTCACTTTAGTAATGACGATATTTTCATCTTTAAAGGATACTGGGAGCCCCATCTTGCCAGATTGAACAATCAGGGTAAATACAATGCATGGAGCACAGAACAGAACTCCAGTTGGATTCAGGTATGTGTTGTGGTGGAATAAGTGTGTGTTTGACTGGATTTGCATATAAGTACTTGCTTTCTATGTGATTACAATTTGCTACCTATGGACTACCCGTTATACAGGTGGACTTCCAGAGGCCAGTTGTGATCAGCCAGGTGGCCACCCAGGGAGCCAAGCAGATGTTCCATTCCCAGTTTGTGGTCAAGTACGCTATCTCCTACAGCACCGATCGCAGGAGGTGGATCTTCTTCAAGGGCGACAGCAGGGAGGGAGGGAAGGTGGGAACCGTTTGATCACTGCCTTTATCAATGCAAACAGCCACAAACTGAGAGAGAAGTGTGTGATCACCTCTTTTTTTTCTATGTCTGTCTCCATCTTTCACCAGGTATTCCCTGGGAACCAGGATGCCTATGGAACAATGAAAAACATTTTCTCTCCTCCTGTGGTTGGACGATTCATTAGGCTCCACCCAATCAACTGGTACAACAAGGCTACAGTCCGCATGGAGTTCTACGGCTGTGAGCTTGATGGTAAGGCGTTGCTGTGTGTGTGGGTGGATGTGGGCAAGCCACAAAAATGTTTTGAAAATTTTGACTTTATGTCTATCCATTCATTATATAAAGCTTCTTCTCCTGTTATATCATGGTCTGGGTGAGTATTTGATTGTGATTGGCTGTAATTGATTCCTGATATATGGACAGCTATGGAATCCAGTGAAACTTTCTGTTCACTGTTCTGAATTAATGCACTGTAGCCTGTATCTAAAATGAATGGCATTAGCATCAGTTGGCTGCAGACAGGAAAAGAAAAAACTGAATATTTTTCCAACACTGAGTAAAGTCCATCATCCTCTGAAACACCACAGGATGGCACCTGTAAAACAAAGGCTGCAGAAAGTAGCCGACACTATCCGGACACAAGCCATCATCTCACATCCACTATTCTCTTTACTTAACACATGGACTACCATTTGTGAAAATTGTGATATGGTGTTAAACATACAGATAGATTAGAATAACTGTCAACTGCACGCAATGTTACAGAATTTCAGATGTTGCCAGGGAAATAGAGTTATAGCTTGTGAAAAACATTGTATTTTGATCACAAAACGCATGAAAATAAAATAAATGGTCTTCATTTTTTTTCCCTGGCAAGTGACCATGGTATAAGTGGGACAATGCTCTTTGAAGTGTTCGTAATCAGGAATTAATGGATTCCATGGAGGCAAATTTACATCAAACCACATCCTCACTGAATTATTGATAACCAACACCCTGTTAGGCATCATCACTTACATATAAGTTACACCCATTTTAGCCTTTATTAAATATGTGAAATATGCAGAATCTACTACCACATACTTGTGTTTTTTCATCACAGAGTGTCAAAATGGGTGTCAAAGAATGTCTGAAACCTCATGGTGAATAGTTCTTCCATGCTTTGTTGAGTTTGGACATTGTTTACTAGCCATATAATTTGCTCTCTCTCTTTAATCTGTCATTTTTGGAAAAACTCACTCACCAATAGATTCTTCAAAGTGCATGGATTTTAGTCGGCACATCCATTATAAGCTTGGATTTACTTTTTAACATTTAGTGTAAAAGGTATAACATATTTTTGAAATAAATATACACAATGAGGTTAAATTTGCAAATCTAAACATAGGTGGCACTGTGATAGTAAATCATTTCTCCTGGTTTCCAAATACTTTCTCCAAAAGCTAAATTCATGTGTATGCAGTATGTACTCTATATGTGACAGTTTTAACCTCCTGACTCAGGCTGCTCGGTGCCTCTGGGGATGGAGAGCGGACTGATAGAAGACCTACGCATCACAGCCAGCTCCATAGCTTCCAGCTGGTACTCAGGACCCTGGAAACCCTCTCTTGCACGCCTCAACAGACAAGGCACCATCAATGCTTGGCAGGCTAAGGTACAAATCCTAATACTGACATAACCAGTCAAAATGAATGCATTCAAACTTATAGTGACGATCAGGTTGAATGTTGCTGATTTTGTAACGCAGGATGTAAGTGACCTGATAAGACCACAGCAGCCTCTGAAAACCCTTAAAGGAATAGTTCACGCTAGAACGAAATTCAGTCATTATCTCACCCTCATGCTGATCCGGTGTAGTTTCTTATTCCTCAAAGTGCAGCTGGAGACCCGCGGGGGTACCCTCCTGCAGCAAAAATCCATATAACGAGCGTTAATGGCGCCCGAGACGAAAAGGTCCATAAAACTACGCAAAAACTTTGTAATATTCCTCCATACTGCTCGTCCGCTGCAATCCAAGTGTCCTGAAGTGGTGACATCCAGAGTTTACTCGAAATGATGTCATTTAGTACATTTTTCTAGCCTAAACAGTCACTATGCTATATCTGCCTGGAGGCACGCTCCCGCATGCACGCAAGTCTCCCTCACAGCTGCTCGCACTACGGAAGCTGCGCCAGACAAGATCAACAGAACTCGTGATAGATACACACCGGTATTTACATCCTGCTGTGAGCGACCGAGCGACACACAAACACAAGAGGGATCTGCCTGCACTAGTGATTTGAAACTTTGAAAGAAAAAAGAAAAATGTCCGAGGACCTCAGCTTCAGAGTACAGAGACTGCACGCGCAAGCCTTTAAGGGGGAAAGAATCACCCAAAAATGTTAAAGTTTCGTAGTCCATAGCATTCTCTGAAATAACTGAAGTAGCTGGGGGCTTGTTTTCAAATGTATAAAACATCCAAAAAAAACATAAAATGGCTCCATACAGCTCCTCCGGTGTAATCCAAGTTTCTGGAAACCTGGAGTTCCCAGATTGGTTTGAAAAGACATTATTTACACCCTTTTTAAAGCCAAAATCTTCACTGTAGCTGCTTAGCTAAAGGCATCCTGTCTCAAGTGGGTGCAAAAATTGGGCCGCAAGTCAAGAGTGTGAAAGTTTTGGGATCTTGGGGCCCCTTGAGACTTTGATTACACCGGCCAAGCTGTATGGTTGTTTTGTTACATTTTAAAACAAGTCCCCAGCTACTTCAGATGTTTAGCAGAATGCTGCAATGTTGTTTTGCTGTGAAGCTCCAGAAATGTTCTGTGGATTACGAAACTTCATCCAGCTTTCCATCTGTCTAAAAATGTTTGAATGAAATAGCACACAAATACCTTCGGTAGTTCACAAATGTGTGCTCACACCAACCTGCGCGTCAACTTTAATATCTACCTCTCTCTGTGCTGTCTCTTCTGCAGCATAATGACATGAACCAGTGGCTTCAGGTGGAGCTGCCCCAAATTAAGAAGATCACAGGTATCATAACACAAGGAGCCAAGTCTCTAGGGACGGAGATGTATGTCATCTCCTACTCTCTGCAGTACAGCGACAATGGGATACACTGGAAACATTACACAGATGATGAGGGCCTCCCTTTCAAGGTGAGCTCTGGCAAAATCACATGAAATTGTATTGACATTAAAGCTGAACAGCAGGCTCTGTGACTGTGCACTGTATACTGTGAGCACAGTAACATTACTAACCATACCTACCTCATGTCTCATTCACATAGAAACTCCTTACATTATCATAATGAATGTAAACAACAAACATGGCTAATGTTAACACTCACCGCTCTCCAGTTAGTATGTTAGTATTGGAAAATCCTGGCTGTATTTTCTCTTCCATTTTTGTGTGTTGCTCACTAATAGCTTTAGCATTACTGTACATCTGCCTAGCCTGGTGGAAGACTCCAGTCAGTCATTTGCAATGAGTTTACAGGCAGTGTGTGCAGGCAGGTACATGTGTACAGACTACAATTGGATGGCCCTACAGCAGCTACAGATACTGGATGTTTTTCCTTTATTTGTCAGAGCATTTGATTTATTTGATTGCTGCCAGGATGTTAACACATTTTTTTTTACAAATATAACAAACAATGCATCTAGAATAACTTACCAACCCTGGCTTTAACCAGTTCACTGGGAACTGGAGATTTATTTGACAACAGTAGAGAAATGATGATTCTAAACCATGTCTCCTTCTCATTAAATCCAGACGTTTTTAGGAAATACGGATAACAATGACCACATGAAGAACTACATCTTCCCTCCTATTTTCTCCCGCTTCATAAGAATCATCCCCAAAAGCTGGATGGCCGCCATCACCATGAGAATAGAACTACTGGGCTGTGACTTTGAATGATACACACACACACACATACACACGCACACACACACACACACACTCACTCACTCACTCACTCACTCACACACACACACACACACACACACACCCATCCCAAATGACGACAGGTCAGGTCAACTATTCACATCTACATCCAAAATACACTCATGCAAACTGAAACACACATGTCATCTACGCCCAGACATATGCACATCCACTTCCAAACACAGGGTCATGTATGGAGGATCTTTCATACATAAATATAGTTAATCACAATCTTTGTGTTCAGGCAAAAGCAAAGACCTACAAATATTAATAACTTGTTAAATGTCTTACAGCTCGTGTAACTGGGAAAAGTGTTTTATTATACAAATATATGTCCAGTTAACATTAGTTTTAAAACTCATAGGTGAATGCACTAAGTATGAGTAATCTTAACCATATCGTCAATAGTTTTTTGTGTTTTTGAAATACTAAAAACATTTTTAAGCTAATGTATGCCATTTTTTTGTATCATAAATGAATACAAATGAATGTAAATATGTAAGTAGAGATCATGTAATTTATTTTTCAATAAATATGATTACCATTCTTATTTTTCAGTGTCCACCTCAGTGATTTATGAGTACATAAATGAACCAATTCTGTTTCCAAATAGCGGGTCTTGTTATGCCAAGTATGAGTATGTGAACACTGATATCTTCTCATGGTGTCTTGAAGGTGTCACTTTTAGCACCTCTGCGGAGGCCAGGCCCGTCATTAAGCAGCACCTCAGGGCCTCCAGAATCAACAGACACGTGCAGCTGCAAACACATGGCATGTTTATCCATTTGCTAATCATGTTAAACTGGGCGCTGGAGGTGTGAAAGTCTCAGCATGGCTGTGCTGCATGCTACTGATCTTTGAAGACAAATTAACTCACAAATAACTTTATTGGACAACTGGCTGTCTCAGGCTTTGGGACTACTGATGAGAACCAGCTGTTAAGTCTCTGTTTAATTTGACTGAGGCAAAACTGTATGTAAAAATAACTGTATTGCTCAAGAATTCTCTTTTTGCAGAGGACACATCTGGTAGGCGTTCATGGACATTTTAACAGGAGATTATCTGGTTGAATGGGTCCTGAACGAAGGCCACCCAGCTGCTCATCCAGGCTTCAGACACAATCTTGGGAAGATTTCACTTCATGCCTGAGAAACAAGTGACACCAAGCCAATGTAGGTCTACCTGATTACTTGCTCAATTCAGACATTTCCACTGTTGGTTGAACTTGACTCATGAACTCTTATGATCACTCTGCTCCTCAAACGTAAAAGTTTGCAGCATTGAAACAACAAAGCAGATTTTGTAAAAAGGTGCGATCCATTTTTGTAACTATATAGTCTGTCTTGATATTATCTCCCCATTAGATTGCCTAAAATCTCATATGTCCAAAACCATTATGTCCCCACCACTTTTCAACACAAAGTGTCGCCCTTGGTGTTTTACCCAAGATTCAAAGGGTCAAATCATGAGATGCAATTGTGACATTTTACCACCAGGTGTCACTCCAACTTCACCTTTGCTGAGGATCAGGCCTAGACAAAATATTTTCATTTTTATGTCAGTGTGATAAGGTTTCTTTCTGATACACCTGCACCTGATAAGATCACTGTCTGGAAATCATATGTTGCAGAACCAGATGACTTCCTGCCTGAGGTTCTTTCTGAGTACAGTGCAGTTATTATGTTGTCAACTTCAAAAATTTTACATAAATTTTAAAATATAATAAAAATTTAAAATCAAATTTGTGCTTTTAAGAAAATGAAGCATAATCCCTGATTAAAAGGGCCATGGATATTTAGAGAAATTTGATTTTTACAAGAATAAACAGATTAAACCTCATTTGAAGCTGACAACTTCATGGTAGTAACCCTATGGGATTGACACTGGAGTGTATTATGTTATTTTAAATTTTGTTACTGTACAAATATGCTAATGAAATAATGTTTCATTTGCTGGGACTGTTGGGGCCCAGGAGTTCTTGATGTATGCACTATCCTACAGTCGAAACTTAACTTGAAGAAAATAACAGAAACAAAATTTGCTCGTAAATGGAAGGTAAAAGTACTCTGGCAAGGTGAAACTAAATGTATGCTTTCTACCTACTCGTGGTTAATCTCTAACATTGTGTCATATATTATTAGCTTTGTATGTAAAATTTAAAAACAGCCAGAATATCATTGGTACCTATCTACTGAGCATCTGTGAGATGTCTAAGAGACAACACCCACCCAGCCACATTCTGTTCACCCTGCTGCTATCGGACAACAGATACAGAAGTATCCACTGCCATACCACCAGACTACAGAGCAGATTCTTCCCTCTTGCTGTGAGACTCTTGAACTCATCTTCAACACTCCACCATGAAAAATATGTTTTTAAGGAGACTACAACTTACATTTTGTTGTACAACCCTGTGTTGTAAACTGATACACAAATTAACTTAAAACCTTGAAATAATTATTCATGTTGTCAGCCATTACAAAGTTTTTATATTAGAGTCAAATGTTTGCCTCACTGTGGTTTGCTCGCCATCACTGCTATGCATAATTCAGTTAGCTTGATTATGAGGTCCAATATCATTTAAAAGAGCACCAATCCATCAAGATAAGGGTCTAAAAAATCTTGTCCCTCAATTGATCTGGCTGTATGTTAATCTCAGTTTGGCCTCGTTCTGTCATGGTCTGCCTGACGATAAAAGCACCGGGTCATGGTTATAAATATCTGTGTATTACACCTCTGCTGGCAGGGGACACAAGTTGTTTACAAACATGCTTTTATGAGGGAGACGTCAGGAGAGTGTAACTTCAGCCGGGAGACTTTTACTGGTCACTGCACACACACACACACACACACACACGCGCGCGCGCTCTCCTCTCCCCTCCCCTCTGTGCCTCGGTCACCGCCCCCACTGAGCAGGGCTCATTAAAACGCGGCAGTCCCAGGGCTGGAGGAGACCTTCAGGGTGTTGCAACAGAGGGAAGGAGTCGGACTTAACACTGAGGCACATCACTATATATATCTATACATTACACAGACGTTTTAATATACTGGATAATCTCAAACCCTATTACTGGAATAATGAAGTCTCCAAAGTTGAAAACTCAAGGTAAATATGAATTTGTTTTTTTCCCAACCTGCATTAATAACAATAATGTAATAACAATACGGCTCTACATGTTCATACTCTAGTAAGGTTCTTATAGATAGTATTTAAGTCATAAATATGATGTGTTTTATTAGCCTACAGCCCTGCATTTAATGTTTTTCATATTGGAATATTTTTACGTTATTCTCGTGCATTTTTACTGCCATAATATAATGTTCTATTAACACAGCATTGATATTTGATTATATGATTTTTGCCAATACCTGATTTAATTCAAACCTTAGTTGATCAAAAGATGTTGCTCATTATGTAAAAACAGTTGTTTTCATGGTTTCTTTTTTGTGGCATTTTCTTTACAGCGAAGTTCGTCAACGAGGAGGACCTGAGCGACGTGCTGTGTGAGTTCGACGCGGTGATCGAAGACTTCACGTCACCGGTGGAGAAGCGACACTTCAGGTACGACGAACACCTGAAGACCGTGAAGAGGAGGAGCAGCGCCAGCGTCAGCGACAGCGGCATCAGCGACTCAGAGAGTGAGTTAGTCATGAACTATCAGCTGGATATTCATCAGATGTAGGGACCGTGTTATGACAAATAAATATCTTATTACTGTGATGGACCATGGAACTATGGAAGACTGCAATTTGTGTCATATGGATACATTTGTGTGTCGTAACACAAGGAAGGTTCCAGACAGCAACTTAACATTGTGCAGTAAAAGGTCCCCTATTAGTTCCTCCATGACACCGAGACTCCAGAATGGAGATCAGGCACTGTAGAAATGATTAAGTTATGATATGTTCTCTGCATCTGTCACTTATGACTGATGGTCTGAATGACTTCTGCCCACTCTGACACAAAATACAGGGGCATGAAGTTAGTCGCTCTGTCAGAAACTCTTAAAACTTTGCCTCATTAATGTTGTGCAGTACGTTATCATGTTCCATCAAGATGACAGCAGGCGTGACAGGCAAACTGTAGCACATGCATCTATGCTGTTTTCTCACACACATATGAACACAGAAAGAAAGTGCGAGATTAGTCCTTGCTGTCATAGTCCAGAGATTCTGGCATCAGATTACTGTCAGCTACTGTTGCATATTTTGGCGCACATGCCCCCATATTGTGACTGCTTGTCTAAAGTTTTATTGTCACATGTTACAGCCTCTAATCCACATGGGATATAGCCTCATATACTGATATACAGAGAAAAATATGCTTCAGGTCCCCATGAGCAAAGATAGTTTTCCCGAACACGTGTGAGTGGGTTGGGACTTTATAGCCTTCAGTCTCTGGGAAAGCTGTCTGTGGAACCATTTAGCAGTGAAGAGAGGATGCCCAGTAACTGCACACTTGATCGCCTTGCATTCAAAAGTAAGATAGAATCTTATGTGAATAAAATATCATTTAATTCTGGGGGTTTTCCTTTGGGACAGCAATTTGGCAATTACATGATGACTGGGATACCAGTGGTTTTATGAAGTATCATCAATGGCCATAATGTCTGCTAATCCAGCTACAATTTATGTGTAATTACCACATAACCACAGATCTTGCAGTAAGCAACATTAAGGATAAAGGCAGGGGGAAGGTGTTCAAACCTGTGTCTCTGGTGCTAATGAGCTTGTTGATTTGCTCAAGGGATCAGATTCCTGCATGAGTTCTGTCCTCTCCATAGCAGTCTAATGAAGAGTGACCTGTCCCACGCAGGGACGGCCTATTGTGTTGTAGCCTGATGGATGGATGGACTGTTCAACGTGCAGATGAATGCCACAAACTGTGCAGGGTCTCAGAGTATGTTGGAATGAGGGGCAGGGATTAAAAGAAGGTGGAGGAGGGAGAGCATGAGCAACACAAGTGATTATAAGAGCAGGAATGAAAACAGAAATGAGAGGGTTTGACGTCCAAGTCAAATTTCGATGTTAAGGCCACAGCTCTGTGTGTGTGTTTGCGCCTGGGTGCTCCCCGTTGTGTGTGGCGTCCCTTCTCTCATGCTGTGTGTTCAGTGTTGAGTAGTGGGAGTGCTGCAGGTCAGAGAGGGGGGAGTAAGTAAGCAGTCATCTGAGACCCTGTTGTTAGAGTTCAGCATAGAGGAGGGAGATAGACAAGGACTGTTTTAAGTGTTGCCTAATCTTCTTTTTTCACACACACACACACACACACACACACACACACACTTCATACTCACATGGATAGCATGATCAGGAGGTCCTACAATGATTCTATACTTCTACTACCAGATTTTGATGACATAAAAGTTGCTTCTGTCCTGGAATCTAGCTTCTTTCTCTCCTCCTCTTACAAAGACAGACACACAAACAATGATAATGTGATATGTTATGTGGTTGCTTGAAATATGATCTGGCAGAATCAAAGTGGCCATTATATCATTTATGTAACCATTTGTTTTTAGTTTGGGTGGTACAGGGGAGACAGAGACAGCAGCCAGAGCAAGAATGTGCTCTCTCGCGTCAGAATCTAAACATATCAGAGATTTAAATAAACTGGACAACCTGTTATATTGCTGTCACCAACAGCCACAATGGAGATTTGGTCACAGAGGTAGTTGTAAATGGTGTTTGTTCAGCGTTGTCCAGTGTAGCAGAAGATGTCATTACAGCGATTATTTTTTTGCAGTACATTTTTTACACCTGAGACTTGTACTCTTTTATTTTGTCAAAGTATGTGTTTGTGTGTACCCACACCTTACGTTACGGCAAATACAAGCACGTGCATGTGTGTGACAGGCCATGGAGGAAGGCTGTCATTAGAGGAGAATGCAATGATTACACCTTGAAGATGCTCCACTGACACAGATCAGATTTGAGTTTGTTGTGTTGAATACAGTACACAGAGAAGTGAACGCTCCTCTAATCTAATCTGTTTGCATTTTGCCTTCTCTCTCTTTTTCTAACAGGTGCAGAGTCGCTCAACAGAAACAGCTTCAGCTTCAGTGATGAGAGGCTCAACTCCCCCACGGTGCTGTCCCCTACCACCAGCTCACCTCCTCTTATGTCACCAAAACGTGAGTTACAGTCCTCAGGCTTAAAGGAGAAATTTGTATGGTCAGAGTATTTTTGTCAAACATTCAAAATTAGCGTGCTAACCAGCCAGCCCCTGTCTTGATTTATAATTCCTCTTTGTACAGCAAGAGGCGAGTTTCAGCTACGATTTACATGCCAGTGGCCAGTTTGTTTCACCAGCTCTTAGTCGTGTAATAAATAAACAAAATTATTTCACTTTTGTTAAAGGAAAAAGTCTAGTTTCCTTACTGACAGAAAATACAACCGTACTGTTTGAATTTATGTTTCTCTCTTTTACCAAGCTAAGACGAGCTTAACTGCCATCATAAAACATACTTCATTCAAATTCGACTCCAAGTAAAACTTGCCAAAACAGTCTTGGTTTGTCTTTCCACAATCACCTCTGGTTTGGTCAAATGAAATCCTCAGTTCACAAAGTAAGATGTGAAGATATTCTGACTCTACAAGCTGTTTTGTCCTGCCACGTCTATGCCCATTGCCCATGGTGACTCCCCCGTGCTCACAGGTCTCCACCTGGGCAAACTATGCAGTTGTGGGTTACTCTGGTCAAATGCTGGCCCCTATAGCTTTGGAACTGCCTTCTAATTCTGGCCATATTTACAAATTAAAGCTTTAAACACACACGCCATTATGACTTTGCACATTTAATTTAAAAAAAAAAACCCAGGTTTTCTTACTCTGGTAAAGACATGAGCTGCAGACAGAATCAAATCACTGTAATGAGACCTGGGTCAACGTGATATATCAGTATAAAGTATAAATCATATGATTGAAGACAGTATAAGACAGCAGATAGACTGAGGTTTAAGGTTTCTGCATACCACCAACCTCAGTCTTATATGTCATCTATAATGTGTGATTGAAGATGTTTATAATAAAACACTTCACTAGACTGAAACCTGAATCTCTTCTTTCCCTTGCAGCCAAACTGGGCGACACTAAAGAACTGGAGGACTTCATCGCCGACCTTGACAAGACATTAGAGAGTAAGTGCTAATGCGACCTAGCTGTCAGAACCCCTGATGAATTAGACTGTGTGCTGGCGCTGCCCGCTGCTTGGGATTAACAGTAGCGTTTGTTCCCTATGTCAGCTATGCTAACGACCACTCATAAAGTGACACAGCAGTCACTCCCCTCAGGTTTCTAAGAAACAATGATGTGTCAGGACTATGAAGGAGCTGGAGCACGTTATGTGCACCATGAGGCATCAGGGGTTACACTGGAAAGAAAGGCAGGGTATCTCTTTTCACCCATCACTCAGATTTGAAGAAAGTGCTGCTACAAACACAATGCAGTGTGTACACACCACATAGTGCTGAGAACTCTGGGTTTTCTGTTTTGTCCCATCCTTTTCTGCCCTTATCTCTGTTTCCTTTATTGCACAACAAAGACATAGAGCTCTGCGTATGCACATGAATGAAGCTGTTACCCAATAGAAGGCAATAGGGCGACGATTAGTAGCTTACAGAACGTCATGGGTAATAGACATACATGTCTAATTTGTGTTGGGCTTCTTCTTTACTATGGGGCTTGTAAGTGTTGGAACCTGCATCAGAGTAAGTGTGGAAGGAATGTGTGCTGGTGCAAACCTGGGCTGAAATTCCAACTGTAAATGTCAGGAATGGAATGAGACAGGAGTGGGAGTTGAAACGTTGCCCTGATTTCCATATTTTTTTCCTTCCACTACTCTGCTCTGTTCTGTGTTTCAGCCACTGAATGTCCGTCTTTCACAGCTCGGAGGTGTCCAGTCTCTCTGTAAATCTGGACATTCAGTCAGCCAGTTGGGCAGTCAGCCAGCCCCCTGTTAGCTTTGGAGAATGGCGTTTATTAGCGGCACCAGTGTTTACGATGACCAGCCTATAAAACGTTTGCCACTCTGAGAATAGAACTAGCAACCCAGGAGCCAGGGAGTCCTGTTCTAATCAGTTCTGTCTGTCTCTGTCTGTTGTTAGGTATGTGATGAGGAGGCTCAAAGTCATCCTGGAGTGAAGCCATGAGGGAGGAAGGATGTCTGGACCCCCCTTGAGCAGCATGTGCCCGGCCCCCACGCCAGAAAAACACCCAATAGGATACAGCTGGATGGCACAGCAACTTCCAAGTGGCTCCACCACGACATCACGTCTAGCCAGCACACATCTAAAGTTAACCCATCAGTGCTCTACTAACTCCAGGCCACCTGGCTCCTGGGCTGTGAGGACTGCAAGAAGGGTCAAAATTAGCTTTGTAAGGAACCCCAGGAAAAGAATATTTGAACAGCCATGAGGTAATGGACTCCATGAAAAGTTGTGAGGAGTGAAGACAAGTTGCAAAGAGTCACTGGAACATTTATTGTCAGAATAAAAAAATCACCCCAACACACAGACCAGGTTACACTCCCTAATCCAAAACCTGAGCTGGAAGAGTATTTAAAAATAGCTTTTTATAATAGAAATATATTTGTAATTTTATAGAGCTCCTTATTGTCTTTTTTGTGAAATATATTTTTGTATCTCCTGTAAATAATAATTGTTCCAAATGGTATTTGCCTTGGTATTAACAGAACATTCAGATTAAGTTTTGACACTTGTTGACTGGAATAAAGTTGGTTACATGCTTAAATGTGAACTGAAAACTTAATCCACCCTGAAAAAACTGGAAAGCAATATGTGTATTTAATACTGCCAATGCCTGCCAGAGTTAATATTAAAGGAAGACATATTTTTCTTTTACTAACACATGCTTCCTCTCTTTATTTTGGACTTGCAGGGCTCCTGTCAGATTGTTTCAGTAATGTATTCCAATGTGCAGTTCTGTTCAGCTTTATATACCCTGTATTTATTTTGCTTTTTCTCTCTCTAGCCATTAAAGCCTGCACATATGTGCATTCTGCCATTCACAGTATAGAAAAACATCTGAAATTAAACAAATAGCATATTTCACATTGCATTTCAATCTTTTTTATACAGAAAGTCCTCATATCTATACTAAAATCAAACCACATAAGAAGGTATTGATTTCCTCCAGAGGCCATGGAGCTAACCCTAACCCAGTAGGTGTAAAGCTGCTGACTAGCTCAGTTGGCGTGGTAACACAGTAGGTCTCTTTGAATGACAGCTGGCTCCTCCCCGCTTCAGCACTTTATAACCCACCAACACTACCACCCTGGTTTGTCCTTCTCCCTGTCTCTCTGTGTGTTTCAGTGAGCTGCTGAGCTCCCTCTGAAGTTTTAACTTCCTTTCCAGGACCAAGGCTGACATAATGCTGAGGGCAAAGGCAGCCAAACCAAATGAGAGCTACATTAAACTGTTTACATTTAACATTTCAAGTTCAACATTTATTTTCTAGGCACAATATATTTATTTCCTGGAATGTGGATGTTATGTACTGTAGGCCACCAAAGAGATCCACCAAAATAGACTGCATGTAATACTGTCGGAAGAGGTTGGACCTTCACTTCCTCTCAAGAACGTAAACTCAAACATGTTACAACCCACTGATACTGAAATAGATATTACATGTCTCTTACCTTCTGTGCTCATTAATCAACCACTCAACAAAGCAGGGCCTTATGTAACTAATGTAGCAACAGGATCTATTTCCAGAGGCGGAGGGAGACGGGGTGTGTGACCCCTTCCAGGCCCAGCAGCAGGTGTGGCTGAAGTAATCAAATGTCAGAGGCACCCCTCTGTCTGCTGACCACCAAGGGTCAAAGGTCACTGAATACAGGCAGATACGTTTCCATATTGGTACCAGTGCAGTGCAGGCAGTGCAGCAGGTGAAAAAAGATGATGGACCACCATCAAATTAATTATATCCTGTTTCATGTGCTTAAGTAGTATTCCAACAATTTAATATTAGGGTTTCATAAAGTTTGGGTACTTGTCAAAGAGAGATTGGGAAAAAGGATCAAAATCTGTGCAAAAGAGACAAAGATATCCTGACTATTAGTGTCTACACTGTAAAAAATGTTGGGCCGTTTTAACTTAAAAGTGTAAGTTCAACTGCTGCCTTAATATTTCAGTTAACTTAACCTAGGTTGAATAATTAGTCCTCTTGTAAGTCTTTTCTGTGAAACTAAATTTTAAGTTGACTGAACTTGAGAAATTCCTTAACCTCTTAAGTTGAATCAACAACTGTTCCACCCCACGCAAATACCACAAACAAATTTGATTTCCTTTTGGCATTTTCTCAGTTTGAAGTGTCAAGTCATCATTTCACAAAAGAAAAGCTGCAGCTGTTCCTATTGGAGCAACTTTGTTCCAGCATTGGTACAAAGATGATATGTGAAATTGCTCCCAGTGATTTTACTAAAGGTGTAAACACACCACCAAGGGGTAAAGACTGAATTCAGTGCTAACCTTTGTCATGGTTAGCAACATTTTTATTATTGTGACAACAAACAACCTTGACTTATCTTAAAATGTATGAAGTTGTCAGATATGTTTTCTTCAAACTATGAAAAGCATTGCATGGTAGGAAGTCAAGTCAAGTCAATTTTATTTAAATAGCGCCAACTCACAACAAAAGTTATCTCATGACGGAGACCCAACATCCCCCCATGAGCAAGCACTTGGCAACAGTGGTGAGAAAAAACTGCCCCTTTGAGTCCGCTAATATCCTCACCATGTTTCTTTGTGCACTATAAAAAGTTGTACAGGGATTTAGTGGAATCAACTAATATTTTCTAAATGTAATATCAACGTAACAGAGAAGTTTTAATTATTTCACTTGAAATAATCTGTCATGAATCCTAGTCTCCAAGTCGAGACAACTCTGCTTACATCACTATGACATCATATATTTCAGACTCCAGAAAGCTCCTTTCAGAGCCACAAGACATTACACAACAGTTTTGAAAGGCTTTGTGGTACTTCCCAGTAAACTGATTTTCATGTGTGAAATCAGTGAAGAGCCGTGTTATACTCTGTTGATCTGTAATGCAGCTCTGTGTCCTCACTGTATGTAAAGGAAGAAATTATGCCCCTGCTTTCCTTCAGTCTGTGACTGACTGCATCTGAACTGATTTGTGTTGCCTTTGATATAGTTTTCTATGAAGTCTCATGTTTTGAAGTGCTCAGATGAGACCTCAGTCCACAAACTGAGAGTCCTTTACAGCTGTGCATGGCTGCTGTTCACAGTCTGTGGATCCAGCCAGCCTACTATCAGTGCATACCAGACTGTGTTAATCTGATGGCAGGAAGCTGGCATGGAGACACTAGTCTTGTTGATGTTTCTTCAGTACAGTTGGCAGAGGGAGGCTGTGGGCACTATTCCACTGTCCACCTATCTGCGCTCTTCTGCTCCATGGGTATGGTGTTGGTGGGTTTCGACTAGACTGCTGGCACTAACCTGAGAAACCGTGTTGACACAACACATGATCCCCTGAGGGCATAGGGTAGGTTGCCCTTTCTTCTAAAACAACTGTCCCACTTGGCAGAGGAGGGCATCTATTTGGCAGCATGGGTCTTTCCCTTACCAGTGGACAGCCTGTAGATACGCAGGGCCGAAAGTGTGGGAAAGTAGGAGACACAGGCAAGAGATCAGAGTGGAGTGGGAGAGGTGGAGGAAGTTAAGAGAACACAGTAAGGAGCCTTTAGAGATTACCAATTAAGGTGAATGAAGGAATGGGTGGATAGATGGAGAAATGGACAGAGAAAGACAAACATACAAAATCGTACAACCATGGTTCAGTCTTTACATCAGGAGGGATTCCGATGGGTGGCCCCTCAAGACTGCTGAAGTGGTCATTCTATGAATAGGCTGGGCAGAGACACACAGATGTGTGTCCACATCACAAAAAGACATAAATACACTGAGCCAAATATCAGGTTCAGCTTTCCACAGGGTCCTCCATCACTGGTGTCCAGATGTCACTACTGGCAGCGCTAAGAGAGGGGAACGTTAATATGTTTGCATAGAGTCATGTTGGTCTCTTCAAATGTGTGCATCTGATAATACTATTTTGTTCATACATTTGCAGTAAGTACTATGTGTGTGCATACATGTATTGTGTATTGAGGTGTACAGAGAGGTTTGTATGAATGCGTTTGTGTATGAGCATGTCTGTGCTTGTTCACAATGTTTATATGTGTGTGTGGAAAGGTCCATGTGCGTGTCTATTTGTGTGTATGTGTCTTTGCCTTTCTGCTCACCTTGCTCACCACTGTTGCCTTACAGAGGAGGGTTTGATTCACTTCTTTCAGTGGGATGTTTGCAGCTTCCTCTTGTAGCTTTCCTTAAGGTGTTCTGATTTCCTGCCACGGCCCCAAGACAGTAAAGTCAAGTGAACTTGAACATTTAATTTGCTCATATATGTGATTAAGAGTCCTAGTAAGTGTTATCTACTTTGGCTGAGGCTTTGTCAGTGCTGTGAAGTGGTTGATATCCCATCAAGGTCCAAATAGATTGTTAGACGCAAAGAAATGTGGCAATTGTCAAATACTAAATGTTTATGGATTTTGGAATTACAAGGAAAATGAGAGATGGTCTAAAATATATAGACTTTAAAAAGAGCATGTTTGAATGGTGAGGGGGCACTATCTCAAATAATATTCACAAAACTGGATACAGTTCTTATGCAATATGTGTTAAGTATGTTAAAAAATGTGCATGACATGCACAGACAGAAATACTGTCTATGAAAATCTTTAACCATTATGACAGATGAGTCAAGAAAGACTGAGTGAAATAATGATTGACAGGAGGGTTTGGCTGTCGTGGAGATAATTTTTGTCTTTCTTTGACCTCATGCAGTCATTTAAATTGCACCCTCATTATGATTTTTATTCATTCGTCTTTGTCAGGTTGTCTTATCTTTGCCCTGACTGACACTGTGTGTGAGTTGTCGTCATAAAAACAATGTTAAAACAACGGGATGGAAGATGAAGTATGGATGGTTAGTGCTTGTTAATGATAATGAAGACACCTCCCTCTGTCTGTGTTAATATCACACAACTCCTGACAAACTTCTGAGCATGATGAAATTTAGCCTCATGTCCACCTTGGGAATTAGGTCACACTGTTCTATGCAGGCAGATGTCTTACACACACACACACACACACACACACACACACACACACACACACACACACACACACACACACACAAACAGTAGTGACTGTGGCCGGCCGCTGGGAAGTCTGAACAATGTGTGGGTGTGTTGGAGCTGACAGAGCAGTGAATTTACTGCTGTGGATGTCCATGCAGCTGAATAGAAAGCTCAATAGCAGGTGCTAGATGGTTTTCTGAAGACTCACTCCATGAACACATAGATTGTGACTTTTTAGCTTGTTTGGTAACTAAGAAACGATGTTGAATGTGTACACTGAAAAAAACTATTCAAAATTGGACAAAACACACACAGTAACACAGGGTGTTATGACAACAGAATTATGTCTGACTGTTATGTAATAGCCTTAATCATTCTGCTGTATAAAGATGGGGCACTTCTCCTCTATTCCACTTGCATCTGTAGGTCAGTAGGTGAGAGTGTTCTTTTATCAGTCTTTGTGAAAATCTAATGTGTTTATTTAAGTTACTGGCTCAAGTGTTTATTTGCCCAAAACAGATTACTTTACTGTACATTATCTGTAAACTTTTTTTTTTTTTACATACAAACACTGAATCCCATTTTGTTAATGTGTATAAATAGGGGAACATGCAAAAATAAAAATGTATGTAATCTTTGGATGAATACATCTGGCAAAACATACTAATATTGTTTCTTAACTACGAAAAAAACATTGTTTTTGCTTTCTACAACATGAGTCATACTGTCCTTGTGTGGTTACATTCAAGTGCTTACGCAATTCATCTCAAAATGGATGTGTGACTGCTGAGTCATGTGGGAAGTTTTTTTAGTCATAATTATTGAGGTTCATGGTGTTGTGCAGCTCCTTCATGTTATGTATATACACATATATAAGTATAAACTCGTGCATCTTTATATTTGCGTGGGTGAATGTAAACAGCAACAACCAGATGATGATAATACAGTTTGACATCAGGTAAACACTGTCCGTCAACTTTAACTGCATTTGAGCACAACGCATCATTGACATAAACACCTGTCGTCGTCCTGCTGTAGTCCTACACTCTGTAGGCTTGAACAAGTACCTGTCCACCTGTCGAGTGCAACAGCTACTATTCTTTTTTGCCTTTGTCTTATTACTCAAGTATATCAACACTACAGGTTTTCCATGTGGCTGTAGCAGAGTATGACAGATGGGACATGAGATGAGGAGATGTTGGCGTATGCGTTATGAATGTAGAGGTGGTGATATTACTGGGCTTTAAGCCTGCTGCCTCCCCAGCCAATGTTTGGAAACAGCTGTCTCCCTTGGCTACTCTCAACTCAGCATTGACTTCCTCTGAGCTTGGCTGACTCACACTGGAAGGGTTACAAAGAGGAGGAACTGGAACACTGGTGTGCTCTAATACAACTTTCATTTTGATACAAAAATTGTTGAACATACCTGATTTACTAGACAGTTAACAGTTGAGAGAGAAACACCTGAAGGAGACAGGGGGTTGTGATCTGCATGGTTACAAATAACCACAAAAAGGCCACTGAAGTGGTTTAATTCTGCTATTATGCACCTGAGCATGTACAGTAAATCCACTGTTAGCTCTTGATAAAAACCAGACAATCTTCATTCTTGTGAATCATGCAGGACGTCTACGTGGCAGTGACGAGTTTGCAGACGAACTCCGAGTCAGAGTGTACGGTCCATTAGTATAAAGGGGAGTGTGACCCTATGTTTCCAAATCAATGAGTCACTGTAGTGCTGCACATATGATGAATGTGGTAACCCCACGAGGAAATGTGGAGACGGCGATCAGTTTGTCTGTGAACTCAGCAAACATTCATCTTGTGGTCAAACATTCATCTTGTGCAACATCAGACATAGACCTCACACAGAGGTCATTTGTAAAAATATAGACAGATCATTGAAAAAGTAATGAGTAAGTAGGTAAAAAAAAAACAGACACATTTTTATCCAGAAGTTGTTGTGAAACAGAGTGAATGTAACAGCCAATTCCCACTGTGTGATAGTTCATAGTGCCACACAGTATAATCTCTCAGACCTAGACTCTCTCTCTCTCCCTCTCTGTGTGTGTTTCTGTGTTTCTGTGTGTGTGTGTGTGTGTGTGTGTGTGTGTGTGTGTGTGTGTGTGTGTGTGTGTTGGACCAGGCAGGTCCCAGATGGCTCTCTGCTGTCATGGTTCTCCTTGCTGTTGTCAGACTCTGTCTGGCTCCCATCTGTTGCTCACTTAACTTCCTCCCATTTATCCCTCTATGCTTTTACATCTTCATTAAATCTTATAAACAGCTCTATAATGTCCAGTGTTCAATACGTCCCTCTAGTTGTGCACTTCCCCCTCCTTCATCCTCCAAATCTCTCTGCTGCTTCTTTAAAAGGACCGTGAGCTCAAAGCTGACCCTCCAGACTGTCCCTGGGAACCCTTCTCATATTTGATCATCGGAGGTGTTCCACCAGCATGCTTTTAATCTGTCCAAGAGCTGTGAGTTGGCACTTTTGCAGAGAAAAAAAGACACTGAAGGGAATTGACCTAGTTTATCCAAGCACAACTTCAAACATACTAAAAGGAACTTCTAAATGGTTATGAATATCAATTTAATACTGATGCCTCTATATGACCACCATAGGCAAGCAAGACCACCAGCAAGAAAACTGTCTTTTTTCTGTGTAATTATTATAGTAATTCTTAATGCCTGTCATAGGAACATTTTTTGACTTATACTGCTTGAATCAGTTGAAAAAAAGAAATTAAAACATTTTTTCATGGTGGAGTGCTGAGGATGAACTGAAGAGCCGTCCAGAGGAAAGAAGCTGCTCTGTAGTCTGGTGGCATGGCACCAAAACCTTGTTTCATCCTTGTTATGTCCAAAGGGGCCGCCAGAATCAAACAAAAATGAAAGAAGAGATACAAAGCAATTACACACACACACAGATTACATTGTGATGATGCCTCAGACTTTTGAATCACTTTCCTCGGCTCAAGGAAGGGGGAAAGGGGATCAACGCTGCAAAACTGTGAGTGGCCACTGGGCAAGATTGGAAGCGAGGCTGAGCAACACCATTGTATCAAGGTCTATGATACATTCATGTAATGCACGCAAGTTAATTGCTGAGGTCTGGGTGATCACTTAAAAGAAGTCAGATGGCTGAAGAAACATTATCAGTCAGATAATCAGACACATTGTAGACAAAACTCGAGGATAGCTATACTTAATTGGAAGAGTAAACGAAGGCAAACAGTACAACTTGTTACCCGGACAGCTGACAGAACAACATCCTGGTTTAAATTTGTGCAGCTTTAGTTGAGCGTGCACAGAGTTTTCCTGTGCAATGAGGAATAATAACCAACATTACAGTTTCCCTCTAAACACAAGCTTTTAGATAATCTGGCTCAGCTGTTGGCTTGATTTAAACCTGTTTGATCGTGTATACGCTTGTGTCACTTACCCTGTCTGACTTTGTTTTAGTGATGTTGCTACGGTTACAGGTCCCTGCAATTTCCTGAGTGACTCCAGTGTTATCCTTACTGCTAGAAGCGCAAAGCTACAAAAAAGGAGACCCATGTTTTGATTCTGGAAGTATTCTTTAAAGGACGGGGGACAAAAAGGGAGAGATGAAATCAAAAAGACTTTCGGAGAAGAGTCAGTACCTTCACACCAGAGAGGGAGGGGACGAGAGAGAGAGAGAGAGAGAGAGAGATAACATAACCGACCATAAACAGTCCCTTCTGTTTCATAATGTACTTGATAAGGTCTGAGCAGTCCGTACTGTAGCCTCGGTAAGATTTATATGCTGTGTGACATACTCTCTCAAGGAATGTTATGCAGTGATGCAATTTGTCCCCTTGTAGTGTCGTAGTCTCGTAGTAATTTCCTAAATGGCCCTGTGTACAGCCACAGTGAGTTCCAACATCCAAAATCCCTGCCCTGATGTTGGAACATACCAGTTCCAACATCAGGGCAGGGATTTTCTGCAATAACAGCAACTAGATCAGTATCAATATACAATATCTGGATATCGGATATTGGAGGTTTTGGGGGTTGTGACGTACCGCTGAAGCAGTGAAAGACAAGCTGTCCTCCACAGTTTTGTTTAATTACACTCAAACCACAATCTCTGGGAACACACAGAGCCTCTCACAGTGCTGACCACTACATATAAAATTAGTTGTTGATGCTGTGAATGCTGTGGAAGTGCTGTGCAATTTTGACAGTAATCTTCAACATCTTCTATTTTGATAAGAGAAGTAAGAAAGAGCAGAGGGGAATCTGCTCTAAGCTTTGTGTGACGCGGTCACGCTGCATGAAGCTTTAAATGACCAAGCATGTTTCTGCATGGCTGAGGCTATTATCTGAAATAAATAGCCAGAATAAATGTTGGCAATGTATGCTTCTGCAAACCATTGATACGTTGCAACTTAACATTTCTTTAGGTTCAATTTTCAATTTTCAAGCTGTGAAAATGCTGTGCTTGGTTAGGTTGAGGCACAAAAATCCACTTGGTTAGGTTTAGGAAAAGATCATGTTTTGGTTTAAAATACCTGTTTTTGTCGCCACTAACACGCTGAAAATGTCAAAGGTCTCCTTAAGAAACGAGTCACACAGTCTCGAACTGCAGTCACTGGCACAGCAGCCTTCTCAGCTAGCCAAACTCTGCCACCATCAACTCCACTTCCTGATATGAAAGCCAGGTCATAAAATTGTAATGCAGCGTTGTAAAAAGTACCCAAGTCTTACTTGAGTTAAAGTAGAGATATCATATTAGTGTATTACTTAAAAAAGTGAAACCCATATAAATAGTACTTCAGTAAACGTCTGATATGGAATGTAATAATGTATCAAAAGTACAATTAAATGTAAATCAAAAATATGTTTATATTTATGTATATACCATACATACTGTGGGCCTGGCTGATCATTGGATCTGATATTTAGCATTTCTCTGATTATCAGAATCAGTGTTTTTATTTTCATCAGATTGTCGATTAGATTTGATGCAGCATGCAATATGCAAAGTAACTAGTAACTAAAGTTATCAAATAAATGTAGTGAGTAAAAAGTACAATATTTGCTTCCATCATTTATTTCACATGTAAAACATTTTCAATTAGTGTTTGATGTCCTGGTAGCCATGCTGGTATTAAAGTCTTTATACAAATCAGCTTGCAGACATTTGAAACTTCTTCAGAATATTTATTTAGCACTAGTTTGTTAATCTTTGTCTTATTTCAATTTTATCATAAATGATTATTTTGAAAACTTTTGAAAACAAATAAAATAAAGAAGACAAAAAAAAGAAAAAAATGAATCTTCAAACACAACAGTGCCTGACAGGAACTACTACCATGCTGCAACTTTTTATTGTGATGTTAATGAAAGATCATAACCCATCATAACGGGTTCAAGGATGAGGGTTCAGCTTTATTGCAGTTTGAGTGTCCAGTATTCTAAATGCATTATCATGAAATATTAATCAACAGCTGCTGTGTAAATCCTGATCCATTTGAGCGAGTTAACATTATTTTAGCAGACACAGACCATTGTTAATAATTAAGTTCCAACAGATGTTGACTTCTATCAGGCCTCCTCTTGCTTTCACTTCTCCTCCCATCCTCCTGTTTTAGCGTTCATCCTCCTCTCCTCCACCACCCTACTAAGCTCTTCTTCTCCACCCTCTTCCTTTGTCTGAGCATGTCTCTTCTTCACAAATAAACTGTCTATTGTTTTTTATAGCTTTGTCTATCTTTCTTGTCTACACTCCTCACGACCTCTGGCACTTTTACAGAGATCTGGCTTACTTTTTCTGCTTCTCTTGACCCCCTTTCTGTGTTTGTCTCCCCCTCCCTCAGTGCAGCCTGCCTCAAGGCCAGGTTATAAAGGTGGGTCAGGGTTTAGCTTTAGGCCAGCAACAGCACCCTGTCATTAAGGCTGAGTTTACATGTGACCAGACTTTTCATGGGAACTGGACCCTGAAGGGGGAAACCTCACCTTAGCTCACCTGCTTGATGATGAGAACTTTCTTTTACTTTTCATTTTCTAACACACATACAAACACACAGTAATTATTGTGTTTAGCATGTGTTTGGGATCGTGTACATGTATGGCAGAAATCTCAACCAGCACTGCCCCCTCCTCTTATAGCTCAGCTATTACATGTGCAGAAGTTGCAGTATGTCACTGGTACAATTTAAATAACTCTTCAAGGTTGAAATAAGTATGTAGTGGAATAAAAATACAGAAATAAACCAAAATTGTCAAGTTCCACTTAGACAGTCAGGTCACATCTTTAGAAACAAAGTTGGTTGGTTACAACAATTGTTTTTCAATAGCAGCTATATTTTATGTCCCACGAGAAAGCTGCAAGATGGTTTGGAACATTGCTTGAAATCCCCTTTTTCATTCCTGTGATTATTCACACATGGTAATATAAACAGGGTTGCAACCTTAGAATAGGATTATCAGAGAAAGTGATGTAAGGCCAATTCAATGTAATTCACAGTTGAGTCCAGTATGAGTTTGGAGTTTTTAATTACTTTGATGTGTTTCATTGACTGAAGTTTAGTCAGACACTCACACTAAGAATACACCATTCAGGGTGTCCCAGTAGCATGGAGGCCACGGTGTTGACCATAAATAGCAATGTCCCCAGTTTATGTTCATCCTGGAAGTCATGTCATTTCACATCACTCTCCCCCGATTTCCTGACATCAAATCACATTCAAACTAAAAAGACATAAAATGACAAATAATACACTGATTGAGCATAAACCACAGCACATCTGAACATTTAAGATTATCCCGTTGGAATTACTATTCTGTAAATTCATATCAGCGTTTTTAAAGATATAATATGTAAAAATTCTGCATTAACATGTCCAAAAACAACAAGACCTTTGACACATAGTTTGTTGAGTTGTGTTCTTAGATCATCTCTAATGTTTCCAACAATTTTCAAACCAGAGAAATCCAGTTTACTCAAGGTAACAGTGCGTTTCATTCAGTTGCCTGTCACTATAACTTCCAGGAGAGAGTCAGGGAGAGAGGAGGGAAGTCGGCAAATGAGACCAAACGTAACGTGAATAAATCTTTAAAACATTACCTCAATCTGTGAACATTTGTCTGAGTCATGTCAGATAGATTTTCATCAGCTGTGGTTGTTGTTTAATGGTGTGTTCACTACTAGCAAAGTGAGTTTCTCTGCAGGATTTTTTGTGTTTTGCTCAAAATACAAACATAAAATTTGCTTGAGTGTTTATTTGCTGTTAACAGCCAGATCACTTTACTGTTCATTAGCCATAAGCTAGTGAGCCACGGCATACACCAGTTCAACATCTCATTGAATTCAGCACTCACCAGAGACTCTGGTTCTCTCTCTTATTTCTCCCCTGTCCTCTCTACGTTCATGAAGTAAAATAAATTTCCCATTACAGCACATAAACACCTCTATCGATGGCTGCTGCAGTCAGGTTGATAAACAGGAATGAAGATTATCTTAAGTTAAAAAGACATCTCTGAGCTCTCCTCCTGTTGGTAAATTTGATGCGACTCCAGGTGTTTATACCTACAGAAAATGATCTAGGCTTTCATCAGTAAATGACAAAGACAGACAAGGTGGCAGCAGAAAGCTAATACTGAGGTTGTATTTCATACAACAAAGCTTGACTTCCCTCCACCATTGGAAAATGTTTTGGCAAACCAGGTTTGTTTGGTGCTGCTGCTGGAGACATGAGTTAATGACAGTGGTAAGACTGAACAATATGGAAAATGTGCCAAACCAAAACAATGTGCTGGAATCTAAAAACACAGTACAGCTGCAGATTTAGCTGATAATTTGTTGCAGTTTTATCATCGTTAATGAGCCCTCTACATTACATTTGATTAGTTAAAGTAAAACTTTGGTAATACTGAACCCTAATGTGTTCAACAAACTATTTCCTACAAACAGTTTTAAATGACAACAGTAATTTCAACAGAGAGGTGGGCATTTTTAAAGCACTTGTCAAAGCTTTGCATTTAGACAGAGTTAGTACTGCAAGTGCCACCTCAGGGCAAAGTCTCCCCTTTTATCTTAGAGGGCAGAACCTAAAAGAGTCTGTTTCATTTTCAGCTGAGCCTGCAGGGCATCAGTGAAATCTCCTTGCATAATTACTGCCCAATACAGGCTGTGAAAACAAGTCAAACACTGTCCTCTCTTTGACAAAGGACAGGGATGTTCAAACTCTGCATGCCTGGTGTGTGTGTTTGACAGAAAATAAGAAAGTGAAGAAGATACTGTTTAATGTTTTCTTTTGCCGCTTAGTCCATTGCCCATAAATTTGGGCAAGAATGGGACAATAAATCAGAGAAGGATAAGCTTAAAAAAGTGAATGAGCCTAAATCATATATAGGATTATAGGTGTGTGACCCAAAGCTTCATACATATTTAACCGTATTCCCCAACTCCACCTCAGTAATACCTTAGAGGAGAAACCAGGATTTTTCCCTAAATCCATTAGTTTTCCTTGTGCAAATGTACCTGTCATCAGCTGAATCTTTGTAGTGCAAAGATGATAAATGACTGTCAAATTAAAATATTAAATAATCCCTCCTGTAAAAGCTGAGATCTCTATCTATCATCCTGTCCTCCCTCACAGCACAAATAAACAGACAGAGAAAGTTTCACAAGATGCCTTAACAAGACACTGCATGCCTCCCGTCCTCTCTGAGCTCTACTGAACACATTTATCATGAACAGTAAGTTCTGTAGAGTTTAACTCAGAAAGTTGTAAGTCAGCTCGTGACTGGAAGTCACTGATTCCTGATGAAAAGTTTTGGCTTAGTTACAACAGCACTGTTAAATTCTTTCTTCCCTACTGAGTTGTGACTTTTGAACTAGTGAAAAACTTATTTCATGTAAAACTTCCCACAAAATAGCCAATAATAAGTTATAGCAGTGAAATCGTGCACACTGTAGATCACTTTTCCAACATTTATCTGATGAAGATCTGAGCACCAAAACATTGTAAACTAGAGTTCATTTTATGATGGGATCACACCAGCGGCGCTTCCCGTCAACATGTTCATGTTCTGACCCATGACTACTCAGTAGCGATCACTACATTATTATGAGACCACACCCATCATCAACGCAGCCTTCATTTTGATCCAAACTACACACCTGTGAAGTTTCATGACTGCATCTTACACGATTGAGATTGGGTTGAAAAAAATCTGCCCACCAAATATTCAAAATGGTTTCTCTGTTAGTCTCCACTATAAAAGGTGTCTCCAGGACCACATTTTAACATGATGACACACACACAGACACAGACTTACAAATTGAAAACATTACCAGCCTATGCTGTTGCAGCTGGTGATGCTCAGGCACATACTGAAGAAAGTCAGAACCTAAAATGCAGTTTTTATACACAGTATTTGTATTTCAGAGTAGAGTTGCCCTTTAAAGGGGAACTATGTAGTGTAGTATAGTTTGTAACTCAGAATTTTAATATCTACAATCTTACAGTGAGGTAATAATAGAAACTCAGAAATATTTCTCTT
The DNA here is from genome assembly GCF_040436345.1 of Pagrus major. Taxonomy (NCBI): domain Eukaryota; kingdom Metazoa; phylum Chordata; class Actinopteri; order Spariformes; family Sparidae; genus Pagrus; species Pagrus major. Next base: position 4,191,620 of record NC_133223.1, read on the forward strand.
TTCCATAACTGAGTAAACAAGCTGTTCTCAGAGGAAAATAAGGTCCCAGAACACTGTTTGAAGCTAAAAAAGGTGGCAGGGTCCGCCACATATAAACAAAGTAAAACAGTATAAACTGTGTTGTCCTTTAAGGTCAGTTTGTTTATTCAGTTTATTCAGTCATGGAAACAAAGAGTTTGTGTATTTAGTTTGTTTAGGCAGAATATATCAGTCAGTGAAGGGTTATCTTTCTTTTCTGATTAAAATGTCTTCCCCAAAACTGCATCATGCACCATTAATGAAAAATTCTGCCCATCAACAACCAGTGAGTCTGCAGTGTGACCTTGTGTTGAGTGAAAACCAGAGGCTTTGCTCAGGCTGTGTCACTTGGCAGAGAAGGAAACTCATTCAGAGAGGCATTTCCTGACTGTTGAGGTAATTAGGACCATCAAGTCTTAGACACACAGGATTAGCCAAGTTTAACTGTGGCTATGCTAATTAGACCTATTTTATCCACTCTATCTCTCTCCCTCTCTTTGAAGAATTGCAGGTTGCCTACATTTATTCGGTAACGGAGTTAACAGGAAGCAAATTAGTGTTACTCCAACACTTTTAATTTCCCATTCCATTTGGCAGTAAATTAATATAAGTGACTATTATTAGATGATAAGTAATCATGAGTAGCGGTCATTGTGGTTATGATAAATGCAGGGAAGCAGGGAGAGGACAGGGCAGGCAGGGTGACCCAGTGACCAAGAGAGACATTTATTGATACTGTAGCGGAACCACAGTGTTCAAAAGACTGAAACCATCCGGCTCCCAGGGAAGGAAAAGAAGAAAAGCAGAGGAAGAAACACGTGAAAAAGAAAGAGGTACGGTAACGTCTATGTGATGAAGTGAATGAAATGAATAGTTTAATGCATTGTAGTTACCGTTGTTGGAGCAGAGTGTTAACTTGCTAGCTTACTTCGGACGATAGTAGCATTGTTTAATAATCAGTAAATAGCTGAGTCGACGTAAGTTAATGTTTCTCCACCTTAAATTCATCAGGGACATTTGGAAAGTTAACGTCACCAGTTCAGGTGTTATTTTAACCTGTTGGCTATGTTTTCCTGCTTGTATGTCAGTTAAAATGCTTTTAGTTTTCCATCCACTTTATAAGTAATAGGGTAGTTGTAAGCCTTTGGTTTATTGTGTCACAGTTTATATTTGTTAAAGTTTACATCAGTGTTAAAGTGCAGTTAAAGTGTATTACTGTTAATACTCCATACCTTAGCTTTCCCACATCATATATATGTATATATATATATATATATATATATATATATATATATATATATATATATATATATATATATATATATATATATATGTATGTATATGACTATATACATATATAAATTTCACTGCACTTTACTGCTTTTTGCACTCTGGTTAGACTGAATTGCATTGCAATGACGATAAAGTTGAATGAATCTCATCGTATTTTCATTACTAGTCTATATTAGTCTTATGTATAGCACACACCAAGCGTCTGTTTTTTATTAAAATGTAACATCCTGTGGTCACATATACTTCTCTTCTCTCTTCAGATGCACTTTTAAAATATTTCACCACCACCCCCAGTGACACAGCATCAGGTGCTCCTGTCCCCTCTACCTCAGCACAGCAGAGTGACAATATTCTTTAATATGTTTGTGCAATGCCTTATTTCTATTGTATTTTTCATTTATCACTTGTTTCTTTCTTCAGTTTTTATTTGGTGTGATATTTTTGACTTAAAAGAAATAAAATCTTGAATACATACATGCAGTTTCAGTGTGAGTTTATGAAAATTGATTGTGAAGTTGACTGTGATGCAAGGGGGCGCCAGCTAAAATCTTGCCTAGGGCACCAAATTGGTCAGGGCCGGCACTGGTCTCTTGTTATTCCAAAACAGATCTGACTCCTGGTGAATGTCCTGGCCTTTCTGGAGTAAAGGTCAGGAAAGACACATATACACACACAATCCTCTACTGGTGCAGTGCTGTCTTAAAGATGTATAGTCTTGGGAGGAATGCAGGCATGGGTATGGGTGTGTGGTAAATTGTATGTTGTTTTCATTTACATCAGGATAAAGGCTTACAGGTAAGCCTAACTTGAGGAAATCTTGACTATTTGACCTTTGTTTCTCAAACAAACTTCAGAAATCCACCTGTCACCATTTCACTGCATCATTCATCATCATTATGGTCATTACTGCTTGTCTCCTCAGGGCTGTTGTTGGGGGATAAGCTCTGGCTTAGACAGTCTGCAGGACACTACAGTTTTGAGGTCAACAGCTACAGCTCCACCCTTGTTTTGTGCTTGTGAGGAGAAAAATAAAAGAAAGGCAGATGAAGCATGAACATACAAGACTGAGTGAAGCAGACTGTGTCTGATAGCACAATCCCTTTCTACATCATACATCATGATAGTAATGAGACATTCATTGACATTGGTCTGATCTAGCAGAATGATTGCATATTATCTCTGACATGCACTGGAAGAGAGATATAGAGACAAAGAGAGAAAGATAGAGGGCTGGTTTCAGGTCTTGCCAGACCAGCTTGGTTTGACGTGGTGGTGTGAGAGAAAGAAGCAGGAAGGAAAGAATGACAGAGTGGAGGGGGGACAGAGAGAGGGAGGGGAAGGAAACGGGAGAAATCTGCAAAACAAATCAGCGCTGCATCTGTTGCACACACACACACACACACACACTCCAAGCGGAACAACTTACAAACAGCAAAGAACAACGAAAAAAAGGTTTCTGCTGTCAGTCACAGCCTGTAACCAGGACAACACATCTCTGGCCAACATGTGCAAACATGAATGCACAGTCAGCAAGTATGCAATTTAATTCTCATGTGGCTATGAACTGGTCAGCTGTTTAAACCACTGGACTCAACTCCTGAGCCTTTGAGCAGTGAAGTATACACAAATTTGGACCTGAAACACAATCGGCTGATTTTGCAAGTGAGCCCCTTCAGCAAGCGAGGTTCCATATGTGGTTCCAGTGTAGCGAGCAGCATACCAAAGTGGACCGCTGACATCGTGACATACACCTGGATGTGATCGGGATAACTCCACAGCTCCTTCATCAGCAGGTGATACTCTCCTTGCTCTTGTTTTCAGGATTGGATAGACCCAGTATTTTCTTTTTCTTTGTTCAAGAAGTGAGGGGAACCCAAAATCATCTTCACTGCTTGACGACTCCGATTTTGTCTCGTATTGTGAAGTTTCACAATGAACAGAATAATAAACCCATCGGACTCATTGTGCCAGGTTACTGTGTGTTTTTTTTGTTTTTTTATCACAAGACAGATGAAAAAACATGCACAAAAAAATCAGATTTGTTGTGAAAAGGCCTTCACCCTATCACCCGGCTGATACAATGGTTACAGCTTGTCTGTTTACCCTGATTACATGTACCGTGTAGATGGCCATGAAAAGGCGTCTTCAATGCACATAGATATAAAACAAGAAATAATATAAACTCTATTATTTGTGCAACTCATTTTCACTAAAATAGATTGAAATCACCAAGTCAGTTGACATAATTTCAGAATTTGTCAAAACCTGGCCTGGCCTATCAGGTTGGTTCGGGTCCAGTAGCCATGGTCTACAAATCTATATTGGGTTACATTTGTGTGTGGCGTTTTGAGACCCTTTTCACAGCCCTGATTCACAGATACATGTTGTGTTTCAGTGCAGGTGGGAAACATGGACGCCTGGCTTTCCAGCACAATCATGTGGAATTTCAGAATGGGACAGCTGATTTTATTTGTGTACACAAGTGTGTAGCCTCCCTTTCCCATCAAACATTTTCTTTGAGTTTTTCTTTATCTGAATCATTGGTCTAAAGATGGAATATGAATACAATTGACTTGTCTTGATTTGACTTTGGTTCAACTGCAAAAGGAGGCCAAGGCAGAGGAAGAGGATGTTAGCCCTGCAGAGAAGGTCCAAGAATCTAAAAGAGCTGTGTTGTTCCCCAAACAGCTCCAGGCGTGTCCTCTCAGTGCGTCTGCTCAACAAACACCCTGTCAGAGGGGAAGTCTCTCTGCCTGCCCCATAAATCAACATGTGTTAAAAGACACACACATATCCACACAAGGGTTGAAAATAGAGCAAATAAAAATGCACCAGACTCTTAAATTAGACACATTTGTACTGTCAGTGACAGAAGAGCTGTCTTTTGAACAAGATTGTGGATGTTTTTTTTTCTTGTGATTACATTTATAAATGACATGGTAGGGCACATGCACTCTCTTGATATTCATCTCTATCACACATTCAAACTCCTCAGTGTTTCTGCTAAAAATTAGATTTTGGGATAATACTGAATCTGACAAAAAAATATCCCTATATCACATGTTTGTACAATAAAAAAAACTAACTAACAACTCACAGTCACAAGCACATAAACAAAACAATGTTTACCAGTTGTCAAGGACAACAGCATTATCATATCTGTTCTGAGAGCTGATCACAGCAACAGTTTGCAATACCACATCCTCTGCATGATGTAAGACTCATCACATGACAATGAAAGCTCCAACTGTCTGAATGGGAAGCATTAGTAATGGAGCATTCACTGTCGCTGATGTCTGATTTCACAGGGAGTGTAATGGTGAAGGATAGAAAAATATCCATACTTGGCTTTAGAGAAATTGACAGTTTGTCAGTTTACACTTTTTTCACATTTCATTTCATTGCATTTTTTCAATTTGTAAAATGAAACAGCAGTGCTCTATGAATATGACTTGAATAGAAGACTGGATGCAGAGGTGGAGAGTTTAAATAGGTGTCTGTGGCTGCAAGGAATTTGTAAGTGGGTAGAAAGTGGACAATGCTAATTCAGTTTCCATTAGGAGGATATTATATGCATGGACACACACACACAGACAAACACACACACACACACACACACACACACACACACTGTCTGCGTTTGTCCTTGTCATTGCCAGGCAGTTAAAGTTTCAACAGATTAACATACACAGCCTCACTGGAAAAGTAATTTTGTCAACTGAAACCATGTGCTTAGTTGTTGATTAGCTCAGGTAAGCGTAGCCTGGCTAAAGTGGAACATGTATAAAGATAAAAGCCAATCCAGTTGGCTTTGTGTGTCTTCATTTAAGACTCAACCTAAACTACAAGCATACTCTTAAAACATCACCTAGTAATTGAAGATCAATTTAGTTAACCATAAAATGTGTTAAGTTCCATTATTTGTGACCATTTCCAAAGCTTTTTAGATCAATTCATTATTTGGTCACTACCCAGAGCTCATGATCATAGGTGAGAGTTGTAACACGACTGATAAATAGAAAGCTCTAAATTACATCAGAGGAAAAAACTGATTCAATTCAGAGGTTGCAAAATCAGATGCTATTCACACTCTTGCTGTGTCTAGAACTAGTAAATTTACATTCAGCGCTTTTGTCCAAAGCGACTTACAGTAATTCATACATACACTGATGGTGGTGGCTGCCATGCAAGGTGCCGACCAGCACATCAGGAGGATTTTCGGGGGGGGTTCAGTATCTTGCCCAAGGACACTTCGACATGCAGACCAGGGGAATCGAGCCAGCGACCATCCGATAACAAGATGCTGGCTCTACCCCTGAGCCACAGCTGCTCAGGGGTTAATAGTGTCCATGAAAAGTACATTTTTTGACTGCAGCATAGCTCTCCACCAGGGAGCTGGGCAACACTTCCTGATTCCTCTACCTCTTCTCCAAAGGGAGTGTGTCAGCCTTAGTTCCTCAGAGAGTTCCAGCTGTTTTGATCTTGACCATAGAAGGCAGACAAGGTAGGGCCTTGAGGCCAACCAAGAAATCAATGACTACCCAAACTCATTACTTGCTCAGGTGGTAGAGCAGGTAATCCTCTAATTGAAAGGTCAGAGTTTCATTTTCAGGATCCCCTGCATGTTGAAGAGTCATTAGGCAAGATACTGAAGCCTGAATAGCTCCTGATGGTTGTTCCATTGGTGTATGAGTGTGTGTGAATGGCTGAGCATAGACACATTGTGGGGCACTTTGTATAGGAAGTGCTGTATTGCTCCTGATAAACAGAACATGAATGTGTGCATGAATAGGTGAATGATCTGTAAAGTGCTTTAAGTGGTCAGCAGACTAGAAAAGTGCAATATAAATGCAAGTCAATTTCCCAATTTAAAGTTCCATGTGCACAAAAGCTGCCGTTTTGTTTCTTGATACATCTCCTCTTATTCAAGAGTTTTCTGGGCTTACCAAGCTGAAATATCCCCATCCTTTAGCTGGACCACTTTCCTCACTGTTGCCATTGCTGTCGTGACGGACAAAGATTGACCAGGACACAACACTGTTGAGCAGCATCTGTAAATGGAGTTTTCAACATGGCCGACTCAGATTCCATCCCCCAAACTCCCTCGGGTTGCAGAGAGAATTTTTCAGAGGTGAGAGTTGAAAACCTTCCCATCAGAGACTCCAGCCAGATGTTTACAGTTCACCTTCACTGCACATTTGGGTTTACAGGGTCTGTCTGACAGATCCCTTGCCACCTAATGTAACTCACCACCAGGTCATGATCAGTTGACAACTCTGCCCATTGCTTCAACAAAGAGTCAAAGACATATGGCTGTAGGATACAATGGATGATATAATTACAAAGTCAAGTACTGATATTTGACCAAAAGGGTTAGAAGTACAACTTTTAACTCCCATATGCTTAAATATGATATTTGTTATGGATGGTCCATGAGAAGCACAAATTCCAGTACAACAACCAATACTCAGGTTCAAATCAGGTAACCAGCAGATCTGTGCAGATTCCAAGCGGAGTCCTGAGGAACACCACGTAAGGAGTGGGTTGTCCGCTAAACATGAGCTTGTAGGTTCAGTCCCCGGCCTCCTGGCTGCACGGCCAAGTATCCTCACACATATCCCAAATTGCCCATGATGGCCAATTCTATTGGTGTGCAAGTGTGTGAATGGCTGAGCGTTGAATAGGAAGCATTGTGTTGTAAAGTGTTGTAAAGCACTATGAGTAGTCAGTAGACTTGAAAAGCTCAAATTAATGCAAGTCCATTTACCATTAACCATAACGGCTGTTCAGCACATAGGAACACATAACAAGCTACAAAGCCCCAGTATCCAGAAGAGAGCCTGGCTATATCTAGATGGCAGCTTCCATCTACCATACAAGTTCTGGCTCCTTCCCCACTATAGAGGTGACATTACATGTGCCAAGATCCAGTTTATGGAGCCAGGGATCAGTATAACAAGACTCCATCTCTGACTGCCATCCAGTTGGCAGCGAGATCTCCTCCCAGGCCGTGACTCAGAAGAGGCCTTGGTGTCCCTCGATTTGGAAGGTGCTCTTTCCTGAAGAAACTGATCCAAAGACATCTTTGAACCACTCTAAGTCTGGCCCCTCACCTCAGACCAAATTGCCTTAGGAGACAATAACAGGAGCTGTTGCCTCTGACAACACAGCTCCAAGGGTTATGGGGGCATGCACCCCCCACCACCACCACCAAAATAGGGTGGAAATTCTCGCAGGGGGACATATATAATATATGCTAAAGGTAAAAGAGTGTATTGGGCTAAATGGAAAAAAAATGTTTTATAGAGACAGTGCTACAAACATTGTGTAAAAACACATTCAAGTAATATTTTATAACATATAACACTGACATATTATTAAGATGTAGACTACCTGCAGGTTTGCCATCGTTTATCCAAAATCATCCTACAGACATACGCCCTGTTTGGACTGTGACAGCAAAACGGCATCATCAATTCTAGGTGAACTTGGAGGATGTGCTGAAATACAGCCTTGTAATCCTCTCTTTACAGCAGTTTGTTTTTCATCACCACACTGCCTGTCTGACTGGCTGCCCGCACATCCACGTATCAGCATATCTGTGTGTCAGGTGCTCCGCCACTCTGTCTTTGGGTCTGTCAGCAGCACGACTCATAAGGCTCCTCTCAAGATTCAATACAACTCAATTAGGACTTGACAGGGGCAGGTGTCAGGTGGTCATTCAGTCTGTGTGTGTGTGTGTGTGTGTGTGTGTGTGTGTGTGTGTGTGTGTGTGTGTGTGTGTGTGTGTGTGTGTGTGTGTGTGTGTGTCCAAGGTGTGGTTGTCTGCCAGACCCATGAGGGATATCTTTCAGTACAAATAGGGCAGTGTCTCTTTTTTCTTACCACACACTATTTCTCTCCACAGACTCAGGCACAGACTGATATTAATGTCCAGCCAGCCTTATTATACACTCACTAACCACATTGACTCTGGACTGTTATTACTCCCTAATGAATCTGCCTGCTCCCAGCTGTCTGTTTAAGCACCACAGGGGATTGAAGCCCTCATTTGTGTGAAACTATCCATAAACATAACGGTATTGGGGTGATGCCTGTCTTTGTGTCTGACATTATTACATTCTCCATTTTCAAAGCTACCTGCACCCTTGATTTCACTCTGTCCCTTTACCAGAGAACACTCACTCACACACACACACACACACGCACACACACACACACACACGCAGACAGGTCAAATAAGAGCACATGCTCCTGTTTCTACTCTGACAGTCACTCTCCCCTGTCTGTCCTGTGGAGTTGGCACGAGATCAGCAATCAATCACATCGACCTGTCAGTTGTTCACTGTGGTGTCCCTCTGTGGGCTGTATGGAGATCAATCCTGGTGCAGTTTAGCCCCCAGTCAACACAAGATGGTCACACTTATTATGTGTTTGTGTGTGAGCGTTATCTGTTCTGTCAAACACAGGGTCAAGACGAAAATGTGATGACATCAGCCTAAAGTACTCAAAAATAGCTTGCTTCAAGTTCTGCACTTTATGAATAACCAGCGAGATTTTTGACTCATACTGTATGTGAGCATGTGATGGGGGGGGGGGGGGGGGTGTCACAAAAGCAAACACACACCTAACACTGACTAATGCATGTAATACCCTGTTAGTCTAGACGTCTTATCTCCTTATTGTCATCATACAAGGCTTTTTAGAGTAGGAACACCAGGTGTGCACTATGGAAACTCTGTGTGTGATTTAGTGCCTTAAGTCATTCTAAGAGTCAGTTTGTCTTTGCAAATCGAGGTGATAAACTGTGTCAATAAAGCAGTGTAGTACAGGAAGCAGGGGAAGAAAGTGGCGCTGACAGTAATTACCACCACACTACTCTTTCCTTTAGCCAGACCGGGCCACAGCCGATACTGTGAATAATACAAAAACCAAACATACAATGTTCTGTGACAAAGTAATAATCTGAAACAAGGTATGGCCAGAATTTTAGTTTAAAACATTCAAAAAATGAACTAACATCAACAGAGTGTGAAGAAACACCAGTGCTGACATTATGTCAAAGACGTCTATGTTCTGTGTTGCAGAGACAACTGAATTTAGCACGCTAACTAGTTGATGAAGGTTCTCAGTCATCCAAGTCATGGTAAATCTAGGTGCTGTATCGTAGGCAACTGGACGTGTTTCAGTTTCTTGAAGACGTTTCACCTCTCATCCAAGTGGATGAGAGTGGAGTGGAAAGGGTTGGATTAGACGTGTTGTTGAGGATTTTCCAGAAGAAGCTTAAGTTGGAGAGGATCACAGGATAGTATCTGCCTACACAGTGTGAAATCTGAATTGTGAAGAGCTGCAGAATATGTGATGAGTTGTTTTGGTGAGTCAAAACAGTGAGGGTGGGCTGTGTGATGGTAGTTAGAGAACAGATCATTACAACACAGGGAAAAAGTAACCATGGAGGAAATGAGAGGGAAGTTGAGTGGTCCCAATGAAAAGGAAATAACAAAAGTAAGAACAATATCTGTGATTCTAAGAAGTCACACAGTACCTCAGAGTTTAGATCCTCCGGTCTACTGCAGAACAATATACAAAACAAGAACATACTCATAACACACAGTGCACGCTCTATCTATTACCTTAGGACACTTTTTTTTCTTATCAGTACTACTGAATACTTCTACTACCACTTAAAAATGTGTTCTCACTAACTCTTTTTGATAGAACTGTGCATTTATGATTTAGTCATTTAATGTAAAATTACACGCTACATGGCAACTTACAGCCATGTGGAAACCAAATCCATCCAAAAAAGCTTTTTATGAGCTCAGAAAAACAGCTCTGATTACTGCTTTGTACCAAAGCATTTCTCAGATAATCAAGTGGGTTTTTAAATGGTTCATCTAGTCAGAGAATTCTTACAACCTATAAAGATCTAGTTAGTAATTATTATTCTTTAGTTTTCATCAGGACTGCCTGAAGTGGGGCCTGTGGGCCACAGTTGGCCCACCATAGGGTTCAATTTGGCCTGCCAGATGTCTTCTGAATAAATAAATAAATAAATATTGTAAATATATGTTGTGAAATTAATTGCATCTCACATCTGAGCATGGCGGGCGAAGAAACACTTTACACAGGAAGTTAGTCAATTAAGGAACCTGGTATCCATTTTCAGTTTGGCCCTCTAAGTGAAAAGGTTTGGGCACCCCTGGTCTAATATATTCAAAATAACACAATCTACAGATACATGTTTTCCTTTGGACAGCAGGGGCTGATTGTTACGAATGGAAACGTTAAAGCCACAGTACTCACTCATAGATACCAGCAACATCAATACGCCTGATTATTTTTATCAAGGTCCATGCATTATTCTCTGAGAAATAAACTGAAACGTCCCACAACTTCCCGGATCTGTCTCTTTATCCAGATCTGCACCAAAAGATAACAGGGCCTTTTCTGGCTGAGAGCCATCCTCCATCCAAGTTTCACAAAAATCCGTTCAGTAGTTTTTGTGTAATCCTGCTGACAAACCAACCAACCTAACAAACAAAAACAAACAGACACACGTGAAAACAATCTTCTTGGTGGAGGTAATAATTGTGTAATGCAGGGATACTTTGAAATTCTGATATTTTCTGACATGGTTATTGTACCATGAAAATCTCATACTGTTGCAACCCTAAAGACAAGTTACAAGACAAAAACTGTGGGAATCAAGCAAGCAATATTAGCATGATTTTATTACAATTTTGTACATTACTTGTACATTTTTTTTTTTCACATAAAGTAATTACATAAAATAATGTACAATTAAATAAGACTAAAGAGACTGAAAATCTATCTCTCTATATATAATATTAAAATGCTTCTATGCACACTTTAAACGCCTATACACCCAAACATGAAGTTTCAACAGGCAATCTTTTCATGAAGACAAAATGTCTCCAGTCTTCACTATGGGGTCATTTACTGCATCCTACTAATCAGCAGAATTGGAAAACAAGTAAGAGAGAGGGTCAAAGGGAGACAGAAGTGGGTTAATAAAAACACTGACAGGACCTCTATCAGAGAGGGATCAATGGAGACTCATCGTTAGAACAGCTGTTCTATTGATCCTGTCAGTGAAGCATAGTGAGGCGTGAACGCCAAGTATCACAACCAGGGGCCAAACTGATATGCAATTGGACACACATGACTGCGAGTTGGCACAGAAAGGAAGAATTAATCTGACTGCACAGCCTGATTCGAATACATACATTAAAAATGATGTACACAAACACACACAACTATGCACACAGACACACTAAGTCAGAGAATTTTCTGCTAATTTGCCTCGTAGTGGCGAAGGTGTTCATGAGTATGTTTGAGAAAGAGAGAGGAGTGGGAGGTCTGGCAATGAAAGGCGATCTGAGATTCCTCGCAGTACTGAGACGAGCATGCGGCGTCACAAGGTCCAGCGGTCAGGAAGGAAAGGGCTTGTGCGTGTTGACATAGATGCTGTGGGAGGAAAACACACACACACACACACACACACACACACACACACACAGCAGGGGCTTGTGCAACAGCGGCTGCCTTTAAAGAGCGTGTGCAGTCAGGTGGGAAATTCCCTGGTCACAGTCACAGCATTCCAAAAGAGCCAAGTTACTGCTGCTAGCCACAACCAAGTGTCACTCAGGTGGTGTGTTGGTATTGCCCCTCATGCATGTGTCTGTGCGTTTCTCTGTGTGACAGATAAGAAATGAGGAGGAAGTCCAAATAAGTGAGGCTGTTTCAAGTTCATGACCCTTCCTTTCTTAGTAAAGTTGCTCACAACCCAAAACAGGACGAGAACGTACGTGTGTGTGCGTCAGCACACTATCGGCCCAAAACACAAAAACAACAATAGGTTGGACTATGTGCTTGATCCCAACATGGGGTCTGAGACAGGCTCCAGGCATTCATAATGTCACTGCAGTTACCAATGCAGTGTGTGTCATTTCACAGTAATGCACAGTCATTCTGCACAAGATCACAGACTACACTGTACAGTTCCTATTCCCAGAGGGACAGTACAGAGCAGCTAGACATTATTTAACTCTGTCACGCTAACACAACACTGTCAGATTTCTGTTGAATAGTAAACATAAACATCTTTGCCCTTCAGGCTTGTACAGAGGTGAGTCTTCAGACCTGGTACAGTCAGATAAAGTTTTATAATCTGATACAAAAAGTTGGTTATCACATCGTGATAAATCACCGTGCCGAAGCCAGACAAGTTTCAGAGCTTACAAAACTAATTTGAGGTTCTGAACATGTGAGATAAGAAGTGAGTGTATGTGTTTCTGTGTGCACGTGTGTGTTTGTTTGTGTCAGTCTCAGGCATTGGACAGCATTGTAGATGTAAAGATCTGCTGCAGTATTTGGGGGATTTGCTTGGTGTCCATGGCAACGAAGGATCTCCCAGCTGGCAGGGTCTTTTGGAGTCTGAAACAAAGACAAAAAGACACAAGTTTGAGGTTAAACAGAGGGACTGAACTTTAGCAACAGAATCGTTTCCCAAAATAAGAAGACAGACAAGTACTTGTTTGTTGTGTGAACTGGTACTAGACATTTCCACTGACAGAGTACAGTGTGTGAATGAAAGGGCTGTCATTCACATGGTGGAGCTTAGGAACAAGACAACACAGCCACTTCAACTGCATCTCAGTCCTTTCTTTTTACCACTTCCTCTGATGGAACTCTTTTTGTTCTTTCATTCCCTCATTTCTTTACACATTCCTCTTTTCCAAACAGTAAAGGACAAGCGTCCTTTAAATGAGGACAGACGCAAGCATGCACAGTCAACAGGGGTATGAACAGTATTCCCAAAGTGACCTAATGCAATATTATGTAACTGCATGACTTCATCATCATAACTAAGTTCTAATGCTTGTGTGCTTCCATGACATGTAAATATATTCCTCTCATTTCTTTATCCCAGCATTCTGACTCGTACTCATAGTTATAGAGTAATTTGTACTGAAGTCAGTTCGAGGGTCAGAGGTATCTTTCTTTGCTCTCTCTCTCTCTCTGTGTTCCTATTCTTCCTAGAGTGATGAGCGAGGCTCAAACCAGGTCACTGTCATTCTGGAGCTCCTTCAGCTCGTGGCTGCATTCTTATCATGAAGCCAGCGGTTCCTCAAAGCAGACTGAAGAGTGTACTTACCCCTCTTTGTCCTTCCCAGGACTTAATCTGGGATGTGACAACAAAGGTCAGCAGGAGCAGCAGCAAGCAGGAACATGAGCAGGCCTCACCTCAACTAAATTGGAGAGTCATTGTTCTACTTAACTTTGAAGTCTAGTTGTTCTTTATTGGTTTTGGATGACCGACTACAGTCTAGAGACCAACAGACCGATTTAGATTGGAGTTTCTTTTGCAGGATCCTTAAAATGGACTACATAGCTCCTTTACGAGGGATGCTGATGTTTAAAGATAGTCCATTTTAAGTACCATCTTGAGTTTTTTCCATCCTTCTCCTTGTCCTTTCATTCATTCTTCTTCTCCTCTTTCATTACTACCTCTCCTCCACATTTTCTCTCGAATCTTCTCTCCCTCTTTACTTTTTTTGACTTCCTCCTGCCATTCTTATCCTTATTTGGCATCAGCTCGTATTTTCTCCCTCTTCACTTATCTTTTCTATTAGAGATGCACTGATTGCAATTTTCTTGGCTGATACAGATTTCTTAAAAGTCAGACCTGCTGATTCTGATTTTGGCGAATTCTGATTTTCTCCCTAAAAACTATAAATCACAATATATACAAACTTTTTTCAACTTTCTTTAATTAGAAATTCAATTGCATAGTCATAATAAAACATTGACTATTAAAACAATCTTACATTTTCTACAGAACTGCACCAGGTCACAGTACCCTCTCACTCTGATAAGCATTTACCGAGTGTATATTGGTGTATCCAGGACTCTTATTGTGAAAGGCAAAAGTGGAAGTCCTTCTGTAATGTGCTGCAGCTGACATGTGAGCAAAATATAAAATTGCCGACCTTGGTTCAGACAGCGGAGCCTCTGTGTTGTGAATGTGTATTATCCTCAAAGTAATTGCACAATTAATGCCCTATGCCTAGAATGTTTGACTTTCCTTAAAGAAAACAGGTGCAACAGATTAATTTAATAACACATCTTGTCATCAACTGAAGAATCAGATATATCTGACACTGATCAGTGGCCACTGGTCATAGCCGATCATGCTAGAAAACAGCCAATCAATTGGCGCATCTCTACCTAGAATTTCCTCATTTGCTTCCCTACCAGGCTGGACACAGTGGATTCCTGTGTACTGCGTGGCGGCTGCGTTGCTGAGCTGCTGCAGGTCACTCATGTGTCTGTGTTCACATAGGCTGTGTTGCTGCTGCAGCGCGGCTCCTGCCTGCCCTATGTGTTTACATGGAGTTTGCCTTTGATAATAATCAATAATTATGATGGAGTGATTTTCCCTTATCCCCTTTGAATGAGCGTGAAAGCACGAGGGGGAAAGAGAGGGAGGGAGAGAAAGTGAAAGAAACTGCCCCTCACCTGTTGTTGTGTGTGTTCTCTTCATGTCTGTGACATATTGTACAGGTACAGACATTAAAACTGTTGTGAAATGCTGGTATGATGTGGATATGACTGTCTACAGGTCGTTTTCAGGTCTGTTTTTGCCAATAACTGCGCATGTCGCAGTACAATAGGTGAGGCTCTGAATCTCTAGATGCGCGTCTCATACATGCAGTGTGAACGGTCTAACCTGTTAACACAGACGCTGAAATAAAAAGTAAGAGGTAATGCCACTCAGTAGCACTGCACACGCATCCAGTGTGTCCAGCCTGTTATTTGTACCACCACCCTTGTCTCCACCTCCTCACCTTTCAGCCTGATCCCCAAGGGATCCAATGAAGATGGCAAAGGCATTGACCTGCGGGTCGGAGGTCAGGAACTTGGGGCGAAGCGCTCGGGCCGGATGCCATAGCGTTCCAAGTTGGCATCACTGAGCACCACCACAAAGTGCTCGTCGGCCTCTTCTCGTGCCAGCTCCTTAATGCTGGCGTCTGTGCCCTCCAGAGTGTAGTCGCCGCTCATGCAGAACTGAGAGTGGGCATGCATGGTCTGTGGGGGTGGAGGGGTAGGAGGAGGGAACAAGATAGGACATCATATTATCCAGTATATTGCACAGGTAGAAAAATTGTTTGTGGTGGCTGATCCTGGTAAGTGCCAGACTGGGGACTGCAAACAGCTCTGATCATTAAACTCAGAGGCTACCGTTCAATTGTATATTTAAGGGTCAGTTCACCCATGACACAAAAACAAAAAAACTTTCCTGGACAAATATAAAACTATCTGAATGACTACAGACCACTGTTGAAAAGTTAAAACAACAACAAACCTTATTGTAGCACTGCAGCCATTCACTTAATGTATACTCATAGCTGCATTTCAATACAGGCTTCTGAGACAAAGAAAGTCGACCAACAATTTTTTTCAGTATGTATGTGTGGGAATAACTGGTGTACAGTAAAGAAAACATGAATGGACTGATGATTTATCTGTACCTTGAGGACTTTGAGTCTCTGCTTGTTGTTCTTGGGGACTTTGTCCGCTCGGACCAGCTCGATGTCGTAGCCGTCACCAGAGTGGCCCACTATGTCATACTGCACAGAGAAAACAGTTTATATTAAAGAGAATTTGCTAAGATGGTACAAAGGTACAATGTGTCATAACACATGAATATAAATAGCAACAATGACTATATATTATTTTGCGTAAAACCCTGTTGTCTCATCCTCATGCAGGACCTAGAATAGACCTTGGAATGAAGTGTAAAGATCTAGGTGTGATGGTGCAGAAACATCAGATCGTAACTTACACAAAGCTATCCTCGCTCCAACCCCACACACCCTGTCATGCCAAAATGACTCCCATAGGATATCCATCATATCTGGCTTATGTAAGTCTGGGTCAGCCTGGCACCGTGGGCTCCACTCAACTATTTCAGGACCCAGGTATTACGTATATGGGCTATTTCTAATAAGGGTGGTTATGGCTGTGGTGGTCAAAGGTATGCGACTGTGTGTCTCATCTGTCCATATAGCTGTTGCTGGGTAGAAGTGTATTTTTCAAATTGTTGTCTTTTCACTGCAGAATATTTTTGTACTAACCTTTTTTTTTCAGTTGGGGTTTTTATACACCTCAGGGACCAATACATCCTTAAATTTAATTCAAGATATATATAATTAAAGCCGCTCAAATTAAAGTTCAGAGGTTTTTGTTCACAACACTGATATGCAAGTTTTCTGTTCCATTTTTGGTTTTTAAATGGGGCTCTGATGGCTGTAATAAATAGGACATGAAACTTACAAGTGACAAATTCTTAAGACTAATGTTTCATCTAGCCATCTTTATTTACAAGCACTGTTTCAAATAGAAACCATGAATAGATATGTTTGTTTGACCTACCACCATCAATGGATGTCTTACATTGTACACACACACACACACACACACACACAGAGTAAGACTGCATGTAGCACAGACATACACAGGTGAAGGTTTCCACGTGTTTTGTGCGATCAGATGCATTTTAATGTAAGGGGTGTTATACAAAGAAAGCGGTTACACTGTCAGGTGATGAGAATAACTGTGCGTGTGTGTGGGATATGTGATCAGTATTAGTTGGGTTGAGTGTCACTTAGGGGCCAAGAAGTCTGTCTCCCTTCAACTTTTTGCACATGCTCACATCTCCCTACAGAGTGACAGAGAGACGGGGGGGGGGGGGGGTCGTCTCTCTGTCACTCTGCTTCACTTCCTCCATCTTTTGCATGATCCTAGTTTCCTTGGTAATATGGTTCTAATATTTTCCACTATCAGTGGCCCGGAAATGTATCCTTCTTTGCACAGACTGATGTGGTCAAAAGTTTGATATAAGAGCACCAGTGGCACATAAAATTAGTTTTAGGCAGGCAGTAATGATCATAAGGTTAAAACTAATGACAGTCTAGCCAAAGCCAAGACCAGTGTGGCTGTCCATGTTGGAAGCTACAACACAACAACTCCTTTAGATGGCTGACCTCAATAAGTTTAATTCGTAAGACCACCAGGGTGAAGGCAAAACATTAGTGGATGAAGTATATTGATCCAGGATTTATCCAAATAAAGTCTCATATTGCTAAAGTGTGTGAAATGAATTTTCTCTGAGAAAGATAAGCCTGGTTGGTTATTATTGTTTATTTTATGGCCACTGTACAGAAAGTAGGAGCTGTGGGTGGAAACCTGATTACAAGTGGTTCCCAGGAGTAGTGTGGCTAAAACACATATACCAATTCATATGTAAACTAAAATGCTTTTCAGGGTCAGATTAATTCAGAAAACAAATGGTGTGTGAATACACATTCTCCATGTCTCTGGATAAATAAATAAATAAATAAATAAATCAGTAGATGTAACACAGGTGATAGTGGTGGGTTAAGCTTATAGAGCACAATGTTTGGTGTGACATCCTCTGTAATAGAAAAGTAATGCCCACCAAAGGCTGTAGTGAGCCGCTGATCACTGGAAGTGAACTTGAAAGCAGAAAAAAGTGTTGCACACTGTGGCTCTATATGCATTTTTTACAAATCCAGAATTAAGCTTTCTGGGCCGTCCTGATAAAATCAAACATGTTTGACATTCAGGATTTAAAATCTGAATGATTACTTCGGTACTTTCCAAGCTAGTGCACAACAACCAATGACGGAGGCAACCTGGAGCAGCTGGCAGTGCTGCCAAGCAGTGGTAAACATTGTAGTCCTTGAGGCAAACAAAAGATGACCAACTCATCCCAACTCGTTTAACCTTCAGCTTTTGTTTTTTTCTCACTGTAACGCAAAACTATAGCAAGTTGTTGCACCATGCTAATCTCCTTTTTGTTTATGTCTGTTTCCCCATGAGATAATGTGAGAGCGATCACGTGTGAGCCCAGCTTCAGTCTGCAGAACCATGAAGCCAGAGCGCTGAAGTCATGCCCCACTGCTGCACAGAGCGCTGTGTGCTGTTTATTCAAAATGTATTAATATTGAACGTTTTACGTGTCCAAATGCACCAAATTGGACACTGCACTTCCTCCTGTCCTCAGTAACATACATGCCAAGTATGAAGTAGATCGGATGAACGGTTCTCTAGACATGTGAATAGCATGCAGACAAACAGATTTATAGTTAGATTACATTTTTTAAAAGAAAAATGCATATCGAGTCAGAGTGGACATCACTTTTTTTCTGCTTTGATGTGAGATTTCTCACCTTGAACTTGTGCTCATAGCTCTCTAGAGCCTCCATGACCATACACACTGCCTCCATGGAGCGCTCCAGCCTGCCATCCACCCCGTTGAAGCGGTACATGCTGCCTGACACGTCGGCTAACACTCGTAAACGCTTGGGCTTCTGCTGAGGGCTGCCCAGCTGTAAACACATGGGAACATACACACAAAGCACAAGATTAGAAAGAGTATTAGCAGCGACTTAATTAAAGAAAGTACCTACATTGGGGAGTGTTTTGTGTAATATGGTGTGGCTTACTTAAAATAACATTTAACACAAGGCCAGGATTTCAAAACTGGCTGCAATTACTTCAGTGTAGAACTTCATGCCAAACCAAAAATATGCAATGCTTGGAGCTAAATAAGGTAGAAAAACATGGTATGCATATTATGGTTAGTTTGTGTTTGTATGATTAGTGTGGGAACTATCTCTGTGCTGTGTGTGTGTGTGTGTGTGTGTGTGTGTGTAATATAGCATACATGACAGTAGAAGAAATGACTGGAAGCTGTCTACGAGCTCGAGCAGAAACACGGGGTGTAATAATAATCTCACACACACCACTGGAATGTATCATCTGACAGATAAAAGTCAAAATTATGTGTGTAAGTCTGGCAGTGTATTTGGAGGTGCGGCTCACACTCAAGTTTAAGTGTGCTTTAAATATCTGTAGCAACACACACACAAACCTCTGGATCCAGCTCTCCCCTGCGTTTATATATAGCCTTCTCTCCAGTCAGTCCATCAATGATTTTAGCATCATCCAGTTCTCCTAGAGCCTGGTTCTTCAACCACTGTCTTTCCTTCCCTTTAGCCTGAAACACACACACACACACACACACACACACACACACACACACACACACACAGAGAACACATGTTATGCACCAGACAACCAAATAAATAAACACATTTCAAAATCTGTCTGGAGAGGATGATTTCATTTTGGTGGGGCTTTCAGAGGCAACAGATTGGATTGTGAAACGAGACAAAAAAGAAAAGAAAAAACAGACAGTTGGAAATCAGGCTGACACACTTTTGACAATGAGAAAGATAAACGGTACATACAGTGTGAGTATGTAATGAGTAAGAATACACAATACAGATTTTTTCAGCTGATATAGTAATCGATAAATGCCTCTTATGGTCGATATGATAAGATAATTGATCATTTAACATTTTTGTTTCTTAAAAAGAAGTTTGTAACCTGTACTTCATGCATACCTGAGAGTAAGACAGGCTAAGATGTAGTCAACAAAGATGATATTATACTCCACAGGTTTCACAAGATCTGTTGTGTTAAATCTCATAGACTTTTTTCCCCTCCTTTCTTGCGGAACATGTATTGCAAATTGCGATTGCGTTAGACTGTTAGACTGTAAAAAAACATTGACACCAGTGAGGACATACTTAGTTCTCTAGTCCACACTGCGTGGCTCTTCTTCTCTGTGTTTATTGGTGGATTGTTAACCAACTTTAAAAGATGCATAAAACCATCTAATGTATCAGAATTTTGTAAATACTGTGCTTGTTAAGTCAATGAAAGAATTTTGGCCTTTATATTATCTGCTCTATTTATCAGTTAACATAAGATACCAATAAATAGCCAATAATATAAATTTTCCAATATCTGGCTGATAATTTATCAGTCTGTGAAGGTCTGACGCTGTCTGACCACTTTTTGCTGTGGTCACTGGAATGGGAGGGAGGAGAAGAGAGGAAGAGAAATGTTTCTCCCATCTTCAGTTTGCAGCATGACTGGAGCATGACTCTTTTATGTATAAGGGGTATGTGTTGAAATTGATAAATAACTTAAATCTTATGATATTTACATAAAGCTTTTGCAAAACTTGTTTTTCCGCCTTTTTACACTGAGTGGTGGGAAAAGGACAGAATCTGTGCATTATCTGTCAGACTCAAATCATTACAGTTGCAAAGTTGTATTTCCCTGAGTTGCCAAAACATGCCAGGTTGTGAGGATGGCTTCCTTGGAGAGACAACAGCTCTCTTTGCTCATGGAACAACTGCATCTTGCAAAGTTATTAGATTTTTGACAAAATGGTATCTTGTAATGAACTCATTGTCATTAAACATTCTCCAAATATCTCTTCTCCCATGGGATGTCTCTGCATTACTGCGATCTCCTGAGAAACAGGTTAGGACACCTCTGAAGCTCTCCTAGGAACTGGCAAAGACAGGATACATTTCTTTGGTTAATGAAGCAAAAATGTGTTTCCCTGTGATTCGTTGGCCAGTTAGAACTGATCTCTTACTATGAAACGCTTGATAAATACGATCCCAGGTGTTTATGTCTGGCAAGCCACTCCATTGTTGAGAGATAAGTAGAGAGGGGGGTTTCCCTGTGGGTAGACTGAAGTGGGTGGAAACAATACACTATCAGTTTAATGAAAGCTTGCAAGCTATGGGTGGGTGTGTACAGTATGTGCGTGTGAGTGTGTGTTACTCCTTAAATCACTCTTCAGGTATGATAAAAATAACATGACTTCACAGCGTCACGCCTGCTGGGATTGGTATAATCTCCATCAGCTTTACAGAGGGAAAGACGCCCGAGGCTACAAGGACAAATACAAACAATAAGCAGCGTTCATGTTGAAAGCCAGCGCTGGCATGGCTGCAAACACCTGGATGGAAAACACAAACACACACACAACCCCGCCCCCCACCACAACAACATATACAAATAGAGCTTCACACCTGGACAAGAGAATAATAGAGCAAAGCCTCGTGTAACTGCTCTGTAATCATCCTCACATGCTACATGATTTTCCTCTTGTCAGAGACACATACACATACACACACGCGCGCGCACACACACCAAACCCTACTTGAATGTATCAACACACACTTCCCCTCACAAGCTAAAACAAAAGGAGGAAAGTCTAAAACTAAATAATGAAACGGAGACAAATTCACATCCTGGATTTGTAACACCACTCTCTATGCTTTTGCTTTTCATCACTTAACCAATCAGTGTTCTCCTGTGGGACAGCGCCCCCTCCTTCCTGCCCCCCTATCACATGTGGGGTTGTATGAGGTCAACCAATTGTCATCGATCAACTTTGTGACCCCATGACTTTTGTTGACTGGCCTCAGTCAGCTGGACTGCAGTCCTTACTGTACTGACTTTACAGTAAAAACTGTTCTGACCTGTCATCACAAACAACTGTTCAGACAAGAGGAATGATACTGAAATTCCAATTAAGGTATTAAGTTTTCCAAATATACCAAATATCAGGCTGAATCTACATAATGATGGATATCACATGTAGATTTTGCACTCGAACATCTTCAGATTTGATTGATGCAATTTTGCTGTATTTTCAAAACTTCATTGAATCCTCCATTATGAAAGGAAGAGTGAGGCACTTAACTGTCTGTGCCTAAACTTTCTTAGCTGTGCCTTGTTCTACAGTGTTGAAGATCATGTATAGAGTGAACTAACCTGTAAAGTGTCCAGGATAATGCGTAGAGACTGAACTTGTCTCCTGACAGCATTGGAGAAGCGCTCATACGTGGCAGCATCATACTCACTCATATCAATCTCCTTCAACCTGAAATGGAAGGACAGAAAAAACAGAGGAAGGGGAGAGACAGACAGTGTAAGAGCAATGACTTGACACTGCATGTTTTAGGTAAAACACTCACAGTAATCAGGCACACAGTAAGTTGTATTTGTAGTTTTGATTTAGATTTTTTCTTCTAAAGGGCTTTAACAGAGGTGTGTTGGCCTCTATTCATATAACTGTGCAAATCAGATGACTGACAGGCAATTTAATTGGGCACAAGCAGGTTTCTTCCTACCTGTATCTATTCAGTAACTCTGTGGCTCTCAATGAAATCAGGCAGGCAGCACATTAAAAGATTTTATTGCCAGTGCAAATCCAGTGACACTGGACAATGTGTTTGAGTGGTACCCACAGTTGTACCTGAGGACATCTCAGTCACATGTTCCCTTGCATGTACTGGTTTATCACAAAAAAGTGTTGCACATCTTATTGAATAGAGCACTTTGATTAAACCTTGAGACACAGTCTCAAAACATGAATCATCTTTCATAATATTTTTGCACACCACACTGGTTGGTTACAACTCATAAAGTGCAAATCATCAAATGCTCAAACACATGGAGTTCAGGATTTCTTACACACCAACACTTTATACATTAATTGCGAACACTGGAATTTACTTCTTCTTCTTTCTGTATTTTGCAAAAGAATTATATTCATAAAAGTTTATGGATGCAACTGCTAACCCTGATGCAGCAGAGCAGAAAAACAACAGCATTTTTGATCAGGTAAATAGAGGAAGAGAGAGTGAGCTCATGAGCTCAGGACACCTGTGACACAGGGGTCAGTGTTATCAAATATGGAGCCCATTTTTTGCATGTGTGCATGTGTGTGTTCTCTTCAAAACACACCTGTGGACATGACAAGACAGGTGGACTGTGCCCCCCAAGCTGAGCTTATCCCTATAATCCCACTGTGCAGGTACTTTAGTATCGCTGACACACACAGGCATAGAATAGTCCTCGGGTGTCTTCACCAATGTTGCACTGACTGGAGTGTGTGTGTGTGTGTGTTGAAGAGAGACAGGTGGGGGAAATCTCAGCCAGGTGTTTGAAACTTTTGGTGACAACCAGACCGTGACCACCACAGAGGTACAGAGCAGTGACTTCAAAACACGGGTAGGGACTGAAAGATGGTGGAGAGGCTCTGACTTTATGTGTCACAGCTTGCAACAAAACTGTGTGTGTGTGTGTGTGTGTGTGAGAGAGACAGAGAGAGGGGGAGATAGAGATATAGATAGAGATAGGGAGAGACTGGTTGCATGAGAACAGAGTAAGTTGGATGTATTGTGTAGACTGCACTGGCATCAGCCATGCAATCAAAGAGACCAAACATGCATTCACACACATTCACTCACAGAACACCTACCAACATTATGCCTTTTATGAAAACTTAAATGAGGGGAAATGAACTGACACAAACAACCTGTGGGGAGCGACACAGTAAGTGCTAAAACAATCACTGAAACAAACACTGAAAGAAACAAACAACATAAATAAAAAGAGAATTTACATTTATCGTACTTCTTGTATTTAATGATGAAAAAGTAGATGTATGCAATGTAGAACAGTGATGATGCCATACACTGAGATACACAGGGATGCATCGAGAATCGTTGTGCACTCAAATCGTTGACAGCTGAATCATATTAAAATTGACTAGCGAGGCCAGTGAAGATTCAAATATCTAAAATAGGCCACCACTTTGAATGTAGCAGTATATTTTTAAGTTGTTGGATGGATTTGGGTTAGCAGGTTTTGCTCCATTAAAGATATTTCAATACTCAAAAAAACATTTAGCTGCTTTATGTTACATTTTTTAAATGTATTTACATTTTTTATCTTAGCCTAAAGGTGCACTATGTAGTTTTGTGGAAGAAATTTTAGTCAGAAGAGATCGAACAGGGAAGGAAAATGCCTCTCTGAATGAGTTTCCTTCTCTGCCAAGTGACACAGCCTGAGCAAAGCCTCTGGTTTTCACTCAACACAAGGTCACACTGCAGACTCACTGGTTGTTGATGGGCAGAATTTTTCATTAAAGTTGCACTATGTAGTTTTGGGAAAGAAATTTTAATCAGAAAAGAAAGATAACCCTTCACTGACTGATATTTTCTGCCTAAACAAACTAAATACACAAACTCTTTGTTTCCATGACTGAATAAACTGAATAAACAAACTGACCTTAAAGGACAACACAGTTTATACTGTTTTACTTTGTTTATATGTGGCGGAACCAGTTATGGAAAAGAGAAATATTTCTGAGTTTCTATTATTACCTCACTGTAATATTGTAATTTTGAGTATGTAAGAGCAATTGAGTAATCTGAGTAATTTTTGTATTGAGTTCTAATTTCTTCTCCAAAACTACACAGTGCCCCTTTATGGATCTGTGAATAACTTGTATTAAACACTCATGGCTCTTTATGTTCCAATCATGCATCTATCCTCTATACCTATTTATCCTCTGCTGCTATCACTGACCCAAGTCTATCACATATCGACAGATAACCTTTCACACATTTACATCTTTAGACAATTAAGCATTGGCAATTCACGCAACCTACATACAGTATATCCTGCTTGTATATATGAGGTAACACTCTGAGAAGTTTTGCGCAGACAAGGGAAGAATGTCTGTAGACTGCAAAACTCATTTTGGTGTCTTCTCACAGGAGGAAGAATATAAACCTTTGAAAGTGTAGGGACAAAACAAACAAACAAACAAAAAAGTTTTAAAAAAAAGACTCTAGATTCAGCCACATTTGAGTGCTACAAAGGCTGATAACCAACAATAGTAATTGCTTCCTTTGATGAAGGAAGACATGTATGTTTAATTTTAGCCCATTCATTTGTAGAGACTGGCCTTTCATTCTCATGACACACAATGTACTGTATCACACTCACAGTGTAATCCAGTTATTTTCAACCCGCACACACAGTCTCCCTGTCTGTTTCTCTGCATTCACACCACAGCATGTCAACCCACAAAACAGTACATAGCAGAGTGGCTTCTTCCACACGTGTGTGTGTGTGTGTATGTGTGAGGACGCGTGAGAGTGTGTGTGGTGAGCAGACACTCTGGCAAGTGGCCGCGGCTATTTCCTTCAAATTCCACTACCTTGACTTAAACAGGAGAGAGAAGGCAAGTTCGTGAAATTTTACACACAACAACCACAAAAACAAAGAAGAAGCTGACACTCCCAACGACTAAACACACTACACACACAGTATGCTTCCATCCACAAGACCTACCTCACCCAGGACATAGACTATAATGGTTTACTCTTCAAACATTTTGTTTTGATTTTATTTAGCAAATGATGATGCACTCAATTAGATAAACAGACTGTTTAAGTAAGATTGGTTTGCTTACTGCCCATTGTGGTTACCTTGCTTTTTGTTGGTGTATTAAAATATTTCCATGTGAATTTATGTATTGCAATAAAAGTATAAAAAATGGTTGACACAATACAGTAACAACTTATTCAATACTCACCAATTCTTGAGCAATGCTTTCCATTTCTGGGGGTCTGTGTGTTTTTTCTCATGTTGCTTTTGTGTTTTTTAACAGATTTATTTAATTTTTTCTGATTTATTTTTTTAACAATTCAGAGTTTCTACAATCCAGAGAGAAAGTTTTAATATGTTGTTTGACACATTTCTCATAATGGAACTGGATTAAAAAGTGGATTTATCTTCGTTTATCAACCTGACTGCAGCAGTGATCCGTGGAGGTGACCGTCATTGTCGGGTGTTTATGTTCTGTAATGTTGACTGCTGGCTGAAGCTGGAGGGGAAATGTACTTTACTTCATGAACATTATTTTACAGAGAGGAGAGGGGAAAATAAGAGAGAAAACCAGAGTCTTTGGTGAGTGCTGAGTTGACCTGAATTCAAACAAAAAGACATACACACACACCCTTGCAACTTGCTGTTGCTCGCTAGCTTACGGGTATTTGTGGTGAATAAACACTCGAGTGAGTAATGCAAATAAACACAAATGATAAAACTCACAAGAGTAACGCAAGACAAAAATTTCCTTAGCAATCAGTGTGAACACACTATAAGATAACTTTTCTCCTAAAAGGGGGCTAAATTTGTGTGTGTTTTACTCTTGCTGGTGCCTTCCATCCAAAGACATGCAGCCTGCAAGCACATGACCTCTGGTGGATCATCTTTTGTGCCTTGCAGTGAGTGAGTTTTGTGTTTCCAGGTTACATCAAAAAGACAACTGCACCTATGAGGTAATTTTGGCCCATCTGTCGAACACACTGAGAAACAATATAAACTGTTAATGGTATAGTATGGAGCCACAGCCAGAAACATATCAAGAGATGTGTGATTATGTGTGTCTGAGTGCACATGCTCACGTGGGAGATTAATATTTTAGGCATACCTAAGCCTGTTTTTGCTTGTGCGTGTGTGTCAGGTACTCAAGGGTTTATGGAGGGATCATAGTTTGACTGATGCCTAACCTAAAGATAAGAAAACAAAGGATTGTGCAGACGCAGCAGTGAATGGCAAGCAAAAAAAAAAGCCTGACAGAGTTGGCCTGTGATATTAAGAAAATAAATCAATCAAACAGGCCTCTCCGAAGGCAGTTCTGCTGTGTGTGCTCACCTGCTGTGATGAAGAACCGTCAAGTACAGTGACAACTATTTGGAAGCAGAGTATCAACATGTAGCTACAAGATTTTCTCTGGGCTTAGTGGGACACTGATAGACAGGCAGAAGACAGTGAGGAGGGAAAGAGGTAAAGAGTGTCAAAGAAGATTTAAAGCAAGTGAAATGACTACAAATAGGAAGAGAAGAGATTAAAAAAAGAAAAACGACAGAAGAGTCAGAGAGGTTGTTCTTCTTGGTGTGAAAGAAGCCAGTGTATGAGAAGGGGCATGCAAGAAAGGGGGAGGACAAGGGGGATGGGGGAGAAAAGAAAGTTAAGAGAACGAGACTGTTTGAAGCGAAAGAGAACAGAGACAGCCTTCATGGTTGAGCTGGTGAAAGGGCTGCCCTCTCAACCCTCTGCTCTGAAGCAAATGTGTATAAGTACACACACACACACACACACACACACACACACACACACACACACACACACACACACACAGTCCAGCAGGACCTAAAATTGCGTTCATCCACCAGCCGGAGAACTGTGGCCTGCGGTTGTTTGCCCAGGATGGGGCACCATACAGTACCTGGGATTGCTGACTGATGGCCAACACAAGGCCCATACACACATAACACACACCTGTTCCACATTACACACATAACACACTTCAGTTCTGGGTAGTGGAGAGAGATAGTCACTCTGACATTGTAGAGCTAACTCAATTTACATACAAGTTCTTGGTTAAGGGTTGGCCATGATTCCTTATACTGAGCAGGCATTTTCAGCATGTGTTCGCTGGATTTTCTGGATTTAAAGCAACCTACCTTTCTTTGAAAGCTTTTTCCCCCATTTCACGGGCTGCCCTGCGCACCTCTTCTGGAACTGCATCTTTCTCAGCCTGGGATACCTGGTACACCTTGTGCCCTGCATCCAGCCGATAGGGGCCCCCTTTGCCACCCAGCCCCGCTGTGTCTCTGCCACCTGCATAGAAACATCTTATTAGGGATGAAGCAATCACAGTTGTTGTTGTTGTGTGCACTTTAGATAATCCATTCCTGATATGAAACTACACATTTAAGCCAGAGTAAAATGTCTGCTTTCACTTTACTGTAAAGATAGCACATCGACTTAGATGATAAATGTTGAATCGGTTGAATCATAGCACTGGTTACCTGTGCCTCCCGCCCACTGGTTTCCCCCAACGTGAGGAGCGTTGTTGGGGTCAATCTTGCCATGTTTTGGGGCTGTGACATCCTGGCCGCTGTCCTTCTGGATGGTGATCTGAAAGGAGAGGCGTGAGGGATGCCATGTGGGCCAGTTTTTAAACATTCAGAAAACAAATAAGTGCAGATTCTCGTACATCTGTGCAGGTGGCCTCTGAAGCGAGCAATATACAACAAATGCCCGAGCTTATAAAGGTTAAAGGCATCAGTATTGTTATCGTGACATGTATTTAGTCTGGTTTTCCTAGAACAATGTCTCATGGAGCTATACTTGGAGCTATAAAATGTGCTACTTTGGCTCTACTGCATCAGGCTAAGTATGCAAAGTAACTAGTAACCAAAGTCGTCAAACAAATGTAGTAGAGGAAAAAGTACAATATTTGAAAATTAAGTGGAGTGGAAGTATAAAGTAGCAGAAAACCATCACTGCACACAACAACCATTGGGTTTTACTGAAGTTTTTTATTTTGATGCTAAATACAGTGTGTCTGTATTTTCCCTTTGAGATGCTGATGAGCTGTCACAATAAGCATGTATGCATTTCACACAAAAGAAATATGCAGGCTACATATACAAAGTGTTTAATTAACCGGTTATTTAATAACATTCCAAACCACTCGGGAATCCAGTTTCATCAGAGAGGCTGCAGTAAGTGACAATAACACAGTATTACAACATCTCCTGGGAAAAAGCTCACAACTGTTGTAGTATCACACTTTGCCACGAACAAAGATATATTTAATTCCTTTTCTAAACTCACACAACTTCTCTTGGATTGTCCTCTTTGTGTTAAACCCCCTGATGTATTAGTATGTGAGACAGCCATCAAAACAGTCAGCCACCTAGCACACAGTCAAAGCATTAACAGAAAGAACTTTGTATCTTTAAGCTCTGAAGTTTTGGCAGGATGGACAGAATAGGTTCTGTCTCTCTCAGCAGGAGAGTGATGAGAGGGAAGGAGTGGAGACACAGAGAGGTTAAAGCTTTGGATTCTCAGGTCCATCTCAATGGCACCATCAGTGCCAAAATCAGCATGCTGGCTCTCACACTGAGGCAGGGCAGCCGTCCAGAGTCTGGCACGCATGAAGGAGTGAGAGGTTGAGGGGTAGTTCAGTGGGAGACTAAGTGTATCCCCTGTAGCTCAGCTGCATTCTTACATACTGCTGGAATTTCAATGGTATCTGTGGGGGTTTGTGAGGTTTTGTTTTATACTGTGAATGTATGTATGTATGTGTGTGTGTGTGTGTGTGTGTGTGTGTGTGTGTGTGTGTTATCTTTTCTGTTTTTAATTGTTGCTTAGTTTGTCATGGCCTGTGCAGTTGACCAGAGACTTATCTAGTAGAAGCAGCAGTCCAGTTGAGGACCCCTCCTCTCCCCCTACTGATCCACTGTCCACACCTCCAACTGACACACACAGTGGAGCTCAGCTCAGGCTCTGTTCTCACACCTACATGAAGCTGCTGCATCAGCAGAGCTCTCTATATTTAGTACAGATTAGGAGGGCCAGGCTGATATAAACCATGTCAGATTACCAGGACAAGATAATATTCATCATGGGAACCAGCTCATACGGCGGACCTACTGCGTGTCATGATTTGTCAATTGGGTACAATATGTTTGATTGTTCACACTATACTTATAAAGTATGAAAAATGTTTCAGCTTCATCCAGAGTCCATCCACCAGGTGTTCACACTGTGTTTCAGTCATGCCTTCACACCTGAAATGGCATGCACAGGGGCACCTTGTTAAAAGCTGAAAGGCTCATTCGCTTTTTCCAGAAGAAGAAGAAGAAGAAGAAGAAGAGAAACTGTCCTCTTTAACCTCTCTAGCAGAGCAAATATGAGTACTGAGAGTAAAGAAAACTGCAATGATAATGTTAACGAGTTTTGACAAAATACTTGTAGTTTAACAATTAGCTTTACAATGAAAAAAAGGTGCTTGGTAAAGCAACAATAAAATCAAATAAAAAAAAAAAAAACTTCCCACAAAATCATCATAGACAATATAAAAATACTATACAATAAAACAAAGATACAACATAATCAAGCTCAATCAGGAAGACTGTCTTTATGTTGCTTATCATTTATATTTCACAACCCTCCACCCCAATCACCTCCTGCACCCCAGGTCTGAGCTCACCAGAAGCTCGCTCCTCTTCACCTCCATCTAGATCCCAGACATTGTCTTCATCCTATCACCACCACCTGTGTCTGGACTCCATCAGGGTGGATCCTGTACCAAGCACAACTTCATTGCCGCCTAATATGATGATGGGGGCTAATTGCCAAAGACTATTCACAATTCTCATCTTTAGTGTGCACGTCAATAATTACACATATTTAGTCTGTCTTGATTTAACTATTTTTAATCTGAATTAAGCATCAACATATGTAGAATTATGATTCCGACTGATAGTTTATCGCAGGTGTACACCTATACAATTTGATGCCACCCAGTACAACAGATCTGCCACATCTGCCAATGGCCACATTTTACTGTGGGGACCATACTGTGAGGTGTTTCTGGGGTTAAATTTAAGCACTTTAGATTTTACAACATTCATAGATTTTTTACAAACAAATATATATTTAGCTAGCCAAGTGCATCTCATGCATTGTACAATATTGTAGGGATGGATATTGTTTCTGTTGAATTCAAGAGCTGAATGGATGACTTATTTTTCTTACTGATTTAACTCATTACCATGAGAGGGTATTAAAAGCCTATTAAAAAAGCTCTCATTTAAAATTAATTAAAATTACAGATTGCAGCGATCAACTGATTATTTCCCCTTTATTTGATGAATGACAGACTTTTTTTCTAAGTTTCTCTATTCCCCATTTTGAGTTTCACATCTGATGTTTAACCTTTTAGATTGAACATTTTTATTTGATTTTCATTTAAAAAATTTCATTTACTCACTTCACATTTTCAAATGATCATTTTACATTCACATTTTCAATTTCCTCTAAGTTTAAATATTACCTGATTACTCCTCGTAGTTTAGTAAAATAATAATATTTTTAATTGTCAAATTTCAATTTTAATTATGACCAAAAACATCTTCCATTCAGTGGATGCTCTGAGTGCTCTGAAACTGGAACTATGAATATCTGAACAACCCAATATTTATAGTTGACAATTAACAGGCTAATGGTTACTTTTAATCATAAACCCATGCCTGTATAGTTAACTCTGTGTGTATATACATAATTAACCTGAGATGGATGGCGAAACGAGAGATGAAGTAAGAGCTTGGCAGGCTGTGCATTTTCCACCTGTGTGTGTTGAACTCTTGTTAGATGTTTGGAAAGATTATCAAGAGGTGTTTCTAATATTCTTCCCCCTCATGTTTTAAATGTGGATGAGAAAACATAAGAAACACCTCTTAATATACTGCAAACTACAACCTCAATAATACAAATGAATAACTTCCTGACAGTGTCACTCAGAAAGGGGCATTAATACTGTGTAAAGGTAGAACTAATGGCTAAGCTGAATTGCATTAGAGTTTACAGGTGTACTTAATAAATAAGTGTATGTCAGCCATGATGCATTAACAATAGATATAAAGATATTTAAAATCATCTAAAAAATCATCTGTCAACCAGACAGCACAAACCAGTTTATTTTCCAACTGTTAAATAGCCCACAATGTTCATACACTGGTCAATTCCTTCATTAAAAAATTTAAGAGATCATTTCAAAAAAGGCATCTGTTATTCAATATCTTATGTGTTTCCATACAAAATAATTGGTACAGTATAAGCTGATATGTCTTCATCAATACTGTGAATGGCATCAAAAATGCAGTCAGTCAGTTTCTAAGAAACATGCAGCCTGTAGTACAGTTGACACAATACCAGAATTCTAACCTTTGATACAATACTAGGATAAACAAACAATACTCAATTTTTTTTATTTAGAACCTGCACACAGTTGCTTTTGTACTTTTGATACTGCTAAATTCAGATATCATATCGTGGTATCAAAAACCTTAGCTTGTAGAAGAGATGGCTCCTACAAATACACACAACATGATCACATCCTCTAAAGACCAGCTGTGTTGGCTGTTGAGATTACAGATCTACATGAGAAAAATCTTTACTGGCCATTCCCTGCATGACAATAACTACTGTAGGGATGTGGGGTGGGGTCTCAAACACGGGTAATTTAAAATGACAAAAAAAATCTCACTGTTCCATGCAGCTGCAAACCAACAAATCTGTGTATCAATACACCTTTCAATTACTCTAGTGTAAGTGAAGAGCCACAGGAAGTGTGTGTGTAAGTGTGTTTGTAGATGAACGAATGTTAACCTCAGTAACCAGAGAGAGCTGGGTGCCATAGCTCTGTGGTGAGGTAAAGGGTCAGAGGTCTGAGCCACTCATGTCACCACAGCTCACCTTCAGGATCTCACCTTCACCATGTGACCGCTCTCTGAATACACAGTAATGCATATGTGTCTGTGTATGCATGAGTCGTTCACCACATAAGGCAAAAAACAGCCACAGAACTTGAGCTTTGCTGCACACATGCCTGTCCCATGATGGGAAATGAGTTGATGCTCAGGAGTTACTGTACTGGCTAGTCATATCATTCTGACTGAGTGTTTATGAATGTGATTACGATCCAACACAGCACCACCTTAGACCTGTCTGTGCATCTCCTGAGCCCTCACGCTCAGTTTAGGTGTCTCGGAAATTTGTCCATTAGAGAAGAAGTTGAGCCATCAGGACTCCAGTTTCCTGAACACAGGCTTGTTTCAGTAATCCAGCCTGTCATCGCACTGTATATAGATAAAACTCTCTTGCTGATGACAACATAACACATGGATGTGTCTTCATGCTGGTAATGGCCGCTCTTCTGGCGCAGTCACAACCAGTAAAGGGTGACTAATGCTCTACTTTTGGTTTTAGAAAAATGATGAGTGATTCTTTACAACATGTGTCCATTTTTGGGCTCTGAGTGGCTTGGTTCAGTTTCCTACTCTGCTTGTGAAAGAGGCACTGCAGCTACAGGACTGTGTGTGTGTGTGTGCGTCACATTACGATTTCCCAACAGGGATTCTGACAGCAGGACCATCAGTGTCACTAACTACATGAATCACATAGCAGAAAAGTCACAGCCCTGCAATATGATAACTTGGCATCTGAGTCTGCTTATGCCCACCACGTCAATATTATAAACGAAACACGATTTCTCAGAAACAAAGCTAAAATAATTTAGACTGGTGGCCATAACATAAACCTATATAATCGCTACATTATTGACTCTATATTCAGTAACACTGAGGATATCTCTTAAAGGAAAAACACCTCAGGAACAAGCAGCCCCTCTCACTCTACAATTCTATATTTGATGACAGTTATTGAGCAATTTGGTCACTGTTAATGAAATTTCATCAAGCTTTCTCTCTCTAAGCAGCAAGTTAAAGATGGCACCTTAACCCTGAGACAGGGAAACAGACAGACAGAAAGAAAGGAAGAGGGAGTCTGGGGCGGGTGGTGCAGTTGAGAAACTTCATTTTTATGACTGTGGGAATCAATGTCTCTACCCCACCCTCCTCACTCAATGAGTTTTTCCCCTCTCTCTTCTTTTCTTCACACAGTGCCTCTCTCTCCCCTTCACTCATCTGCAGTCCACGCCTTGTCTTCTAGGATTAATAGCCTCATAAATTTCTGATTCTCCCCTTAGACGCCTAAAGACAGAGTGATTTAAGAGAGATGGCATCTGTGTGTGTGTGTGTGTGTGTGTGTGTGTGTGTGTGTGTGTTTGTGTATGAGCCCACTTTTGAGTGCGTTTTTCGGAGTAAATGCGTGCTCATGCACTTGGGTGCTTGCTAGTGTGTGTTGGTATAAATTCATGGTTATACATGAATGTTTGAACATGTGCAAGTGTCTTCAATGTGAATGTTTTAGTGATTTCATGCCTGAGCGTGAAATATTCTTTAATTGTGTGAGTTTATGTATTCAAGATGTGCTACATGTACATGCAGGTGTGTAAGAACTGAAATCTAACTATAATTTGTCGCTAGTAATCGGTGCACAGTCCAAGAAAGTTACTGTCAACTACCGCTGTTTGATTGTGGCACAAGACTGCAGGGCAGTGCTGCAGACTTCGGTGTCAAAACAGCCATGTTGTACCGTTGAGTGACTGGATATATAACAGTAAACTGCTATAAATTTGACTGTATTATGCTGGATACCTGCAAACACCTACTTGGCACCAGAAGCACCAGTTAAACAAAAGACATGTGTTGTGTGTGCAGATGGATGATGACTGACTGATGTCTCCGGTGCATCTATGATGTCAACAGTGCTGTAATGGAACTATGTCAGACTGACACTAAAGACAGATGAGAGGAACTATTGAGTACTGAACACTAAACAGCCACGGACACCTGCATGCACACTCATGTCCAGAAATACATTAGTAAAGATGATGAGCTAGAGCATTATGAAGGCAATGAACTCAACTCATGTCTTTCCTCTATTGGGACGATAAACATGATTTCTGCTGATTAATCCCCCCTGATATACTTCAGTTGGAAAATGTATTTTATTTCCTGCCTTTTCTTTTTCATATCATACTTTGGTCAAAAGCCTCATTGTTAGATTCTTTAAGTGTGTCATAAAAACAAGGTATTTGGCAAATAATGTATATGTGCCATACGCAAACAGGTAAGCTTGTATAGAGGTGAGGTGCGTAAACTTGTTGGTTCAGTAGCATATCTGAAAAGATATACAGAGAAGCTTTTACACAGGTATGTTTAAATACAGTAGTGCTACTGTTATTTCCAGTGAGCTAACACAGAGCACAGGGAGGGTCTGTCTTAGTCTGACCTACAGTGGACTTAAGGTGCCCCATCAAAGGGGAGGAATCTAGGCCAGAAAGAAGTGCAGTGTGCAGGTGTATGGGAGTATGTGTGTGTGTAATAATGAATTGATTCTCAGTTAAAGGCAATGTGCTTAATTTCTGGTCCAGTAGGCAGGTCTTCATAAAATCTACCACAAACATAATGATTACCTCTTGTCATGTGTTTTTGCAGGAGCAAAGGTAAGAAAATGGTGAAAATTGACACAGATAGTGTTGTTTTATACTTTCCCACAAAAAATATTATAACATACTAACATAGAATTAAAAAATAATACATGATTCCATGTCGATCTTTATTTCAAGACACAGAACTCAATAATCAAATTGTGAATTTGTATTATTCAATATTCAACAAAGGATCCAGTTTCATGATGAGTCTCTTTGATATCCTCATTTCACTCCATGTGACGGTTTCTCACTCTCACTGCCTTGTGCACAAACCACAGATCTGCAGATCTCATCCTGCATCTGGAAGGCTACATTATCTAAAGAATTTGTCTGTCTGTGTTGTGTATGTGGGCACCTTAACAAAGGCTCCTCAGTATGCCAGTCTAAATGTTCTGAACCACACCAAAGGCCAGACCTATTGCATCATCGGCACAATGCCCATCCATTCATACACACCCACCCCGGGTACAGCTGGGTCATACATTTTGGGCCTGTAAACATTCCATTTAGCATATAATCACAAATGTTTCAGCTGCTAATATATTCTGTCAGAGTGAGGCAAGTATGCAGACTGACATCTAGTTGAAACTGTGTTCAGAGTAGTTATATTTAAAGCAGTACTGCCCCTCAGTGGTGTTGAGAGAAACTGCAGTCTGCAAGCATTTCTCGTGATTACTCAATCCTCTCATCTGTGTCATACTACATTGAGGTATTCAAAAAAGAGGCTTCTACATGAACCACTTAAGATTTCCAAAACAAAGTTGTGATGTTACCTGAATAGGTCTGCCATCCTCCGTCCCAATCATATTCCTCCATTCCATCAGTGATCGCTGCAGGGTGTCCAATCCTGTCTCCCAGAGCCGGACGTACCCACCCATATCCACTGTGACCACACCTCCAGTACCGAGAGGAGTCATCAGCACATCAGACTCTGAAACCTTGGACAACCAGCTGGTGTAAGGCGACACCGACATTGACCTGCCAATCACAAATACATAGGAAAGTGGAGACATAGTGACTTAGAGAAATCATCGAAAGGGCATCAACCAGGTATAATATGTAACCTTCCTCCAATTAGTTAATTGTGTTGTCAAAACAGTTAGTCACGCCAGGCTTTTTCCTGGCTCAACATTATAACCCTGATTAAGTGTGTCTGTTTGATGTTTACCCTGAGAGGTGGCTCACTTTGAGTTTTTGAGACAATTATTGTATTTCAGCATAAAGGCTGATTCATACACATTTTATTCTATGGTGATACATGACAAATTCAATGACACTGAAAATCATAGTTTAAAATAAGTCAATTTGCAAGTTTAAAAACAAAATAGGTCATATCAAACCTACTCACCCAGGAACTCCCAGTTCATGTCATGATTTTCTTCCTTCAGCTGTACTACAAATACTCTCAGAGTGGTAACACTTTACCATGAAAACGTTTCAGGAAAATTAAAATAATCCTTAAAATATACAGTTATATATATATATATATATTTAATAGAAAGTTGTTGTTTTTTTAAGCTAGAAGACTTGTGGCAATCAATGTTTTATGCATGACCAAATAACTTCTGAATGTGATAGACCTATATTAATACTACACAAAATAAAAAGTTGGTTTCAAGAAAGTGAGTGAAAAACTAATGGAGATATACACTTTTGAAAATAAATTATTCTTCATTCAGAATACTTACAAAATACTTATTTTTATTGAATGTATTACTGTAAACATTCTGCAACAACTATTTACATGGAAACACATTGGAAGTTATCCTTAGGGTGTCGTGTCCATGACAAATTTCAATGCAAGGTTGCAAGGTCCCATGAACTAGTGGAGATTTTCATTTTTGAAAATGAAAAATTCATTCAGGTTTTTTCAAGAAAATTTATGACCTGAAATGAGACAAATTCTGAAATCTGTGTGAGTTGGCATGGAATGACCCAGTAGTAAAACAATTAATTTGTCAATTTCTCTAGACTGATGACACGGATGCCCTGTACAAGAAGGGCCAAAGTCGCCTCCATCTGCTGAGGAGACTGAGGTCCTTTGGAGTGCAGAGGACATTACTTTGAACATTTTATGACACTGTGGTGGCATCAGCGCTCCTTTATGCAGTGGTCTGCTGGGGAGGTAGCAGCACGGACAGGGACAGGAAGAGACTGAACAAACTGGTAAGGAGGGCCAGCTCTGTCCTGGACGGTCCACTGGATTCCATAGAGGTGCTGGGTGAGAGGAGAATGTTAGCCAAACTGACATCAATCATGGACAACACCTCTCACCCCCTTCACCAGACTGTGGAAGCCTTGAGCAGCTCTTTCAGCAGCAGACTCTTACACCCACTGTGTAAGAAGGAGCGCTTCCGCAGATCATTCATCCCCACAGCCATGAGACGGTTTAACTCAAGCACTACCTGAACAATCACTTTCCACTCACTTGCTTTTTTCTTCTATTTTTTTCTATTTATTTTCTATTTATCTTTATGTGTATTTGTCTGATTCTTTTTCCTGTACTTGTTGCATCTCGAGCTGTTGTGACAAGTGAATTTCCCTGTTGTGGGATAAGTAAAGCCCATCTAATTTCTCAATGCAATGCTGTCTGTGACCACTAGACAGTGCTAGAGGATGCAAAATGACCTTCTTCTAATTGTACTGGAGAGTGAGACAAAGTAAGAAACAGGTGTGCTGTGTTCACCTTGGGACAGGAATATATTTGACTTTTTTTGAGTTCAGATCAGTCACTTCCAGGTACGCTGCTGTCATTGGAGGTGTGACATCTGTGTGACAAACAAAGAGAACACATCTTTACACACTGAAGAAAATATATACACTGTTTAAATTCATTTGCTATGTTGTAAATCAAACTTCTCTGAGCCCATTTGATTGGAACTCTTACCTTTTGGGTAGACCTCCTTCAGAGGCACTTTGTTTGGTGGAAGGGCCCGGACCACCTGATTAGCTGAGAGCAGACCGACACAGTTGTCCCGTTTGACTGTGCCAGACCGAAGCCCACCTCTAAGGAACATGTGATTCCCCTTCTCACCACTCTTCATCTCTGATAGATCAACAGGCCTCTTAAAGCTGTAAACCTCATTAGGGGACTGGACGAAAGAAGAAATCAAAAGGACAATGTCAAGATTTAGACATCCAGCACACAGCTATACAGCCTAGCTCTGAGTACATTAATATTGATCAGTTCAGCTCTAGCACCCGCATTAAAGTACATATTGTATGGGTAGCCATTCCATTTCATGGTTAATGGTATAATTTGTAAAATAAGGGTCAGAATATGAAGGTCACTCCAAAAATATAGCATTTGTTAGCTATCCTTGGTTGTAGCTAGCTACCATTAGCCAATAAGCTCATGGCTCAGTTAGCTGGGAAGCAAATGGGCCTAGAGTTTGCCTGAATTGCTACCTCAGATTGCAACAAGGCTCAGCTCGACCAGCTTTAGCAGCCTGAGAGGTAGCACGGCTGGACACTGTGTTCTGTGGGACTGAACACAGACTCTGAGACTGACAGAGGTCAGCTTGAAGACAGGGGAAACAGTATGGAGGTGATATACAGCAGGTCTGATCAGGACTATGACTCCATGGATGTTAAGACAAAGCAGGCGGGGACAGGAGAGGCATAAATCAGCAGACGAGAGAGAGAGAGTCAGGCATCAGCAGTGGGTGAAAAGACCGCGTAGACCTGGAATATCCTCACATCTTACTCTGTGAATTGAGGACTTATTTCAGCCAAACCATGATAATGGTGATGGTGTAAAGACAAACCAAGGCTGTGTTGGTGAGTTATATTTTTGTTCATGTTGAGTTTAAATGAATGGTTTAGAGGTGATTAATCTTGTCTTAGTGTGGTAGAAGAGGGAAACTTGAATTTGGATGGTGTAAGGTTGTATTTTTCTCTCTGGAAAGTAGATTTAAGAATTTATAAGAATTTACTTTATTCATTTATTACAATAAAAGCTAAGAGAGCTTGTGAAATTTAAGAACTTGTTGCTAGCAAACATCTCCCAGCTGAAACTACAGGGGCTATCAGACTCTCCCACCTATTGAAGTAAATAGTGGTAGTATGAGACAGAACTATCACTACAACACAGTATATAGACGTCTTTGATATAATGTCAACACTATTGTTTCGCCACACTT
Source organism: Pagrus major (assembly GCF_040436345.1). Lineage (NCBI taxonomy): Eukaryota > Metazoa > Chordata > Actinopteri > Spariformes > Sparidae > Pagrus > Pagrus major. The sequence continues at coordinate 4,230,836 of NC_133223.1, forward strand.
TGCTGATAAGTTATTCTGTTTGTTAAATGTTTTCAACTAAAATTCTGGCCATATCTTATAAATGTCCCCTTATACACAGATACTCATTCATGTACTGTATAATCCCAGTCATGAGTCTTTGATCTAAAATTCCAGGGAAACCTACAGTATGTTAAAACAGTGAGAGCATATGAACTTCAGAACAAAGCATCAAATTATGCTCCATCTTGCAGGGTAACAGTAACAGTAGATCCCACCATACACACACCACATCGACTTCAAACTGTGCAATCTCATTATCCCAATGTGCAATTTCTGCATCTCAATGTGAAATGATGTAAATACTCTCGTCAATGTGCAGTGTGTAAATATTGTTGGAGTTTTTTGTTTCTTATTTGAGTGTTTATATTGTTTCTACTACTTATTTTTTCTTACATTTTCTATATTTCTATATTTTAAATTTATGTATTTATTACTGCTGTTTTTAATTGATGCTCTCTATTTTTGCTATCCCCTTTGCTGCTGAAATATTGCAAATTTCCCCCTTGTGGGACTAATAAAGGATATCTTATCTTATCTTATCTTATCTTAACAGGGTTTAACGCAAAATTAATATTAATTAATTAATTGCAACCCACGTGCTGCTCCCTAAAGCTGGATGATAAAAGTCTGAAGAACTTCAATAACACTATAAACGTGTAATATGATAGCATTGAACAGCAACCCAAACTTCTCAAATTATGCCTCGTCTGTTCTGTAGGTAGGAGAGGTCTCTTCCTTCTGTACAAACAAGATACTACAACAGTGGTTAACCAGACACTTGAAGGGAGATTGGGAACAGGAAAACACTGTCCAGTGCAGCTTCAATATCAAATGATCAGTTCCTGAAAAACTTTATATGTGCCTAACATTACCCCATAATTTTTCACCATGACATTTTATAATCTCACCACGAGGTCTGGGAAGCCCACAACGACCCGTGCAAAGGAGGCAGTGTCGGCCAGTATACGGTTAGGTGAAACAATCTTCTGGTCCAGAGCAGCACTGAGGTTCTCGTTGGGCAGCTGCTCACATGACAACATCTGCGGTACGGACACCTCAGCTGGGATGGTAGGAGTGAAGGGTCCAGACGGGCCAAAATAGAACAGAGAAAAGGAAATTAATAAAAAGAATGAAAAAAATAATAAATCAAACACACGTTAACATGATAACATACAGGAACATCACTCTGAAGAGTACTGTAACGGCGTACTTCATGTGAGAGATCCAGTCAGTGTCCATTATATCAATGAGCTCACTGCACAAACCCTCTTAGAGGCTCATATTTTTTTCTCTTTTAATTACATTAAAGGTCAGCGTCCTCAGTAAGTCTAGTGAGTTATTACACTTATGACCTCTGTCAACTAATTTAGTCTTGATTGTTGAAAATGACTCATGACGTCACGTTTTGTTCTCACTAACTGTGAAACATGCATGGTTCATTCTGTATTTGTAATGTGACTTAAGGCCAGTTGACAGATGAGCTAAGAGGTCTGCTTGAGGCAGACATATGTCTGCCTGGGGCACTAGTTTATTTCTCCCTGTGTCCGTTTGCTTGGTTTTGTGAAGAGTTGACATAATTTCGTTATGTTACAGAACAGCTGGCTTTAGCATAAAAGCTATGTTAACCTTTGTGTAGAGCTGTCGAGTGTCCTTATTGTTATATATACCTGAGCTGGCTCCATGGCCTGAGCTCACTGAGTCCTCACTGATGCTGTGGAGCTGACACACTCCAGAGTCTTCAGCTGCCATATGCATGGGCTTGGTCAGCAGGAACTTCCTATTCAGTGGCACATTCAACATGTTGCATTAAAATTCGATCCAAAAATCCTCACAGAGATTTGATCAATCTGTCCCTTTCTTACTTGTTAGTGTTGCTCTCCAGCAGCAGCCAGCGGTCCTCTGCCACCAGGAAGACAGACTTGAGGTTAATGGGAAGGGATATGGAGTGAACCCGGCCCTCCAGCACATCCAGCACCTCCAACTGATTGCTGCATACGTAAAAGCACACAGATCAGTGATTTATACCATTATATAGTCACCGCTGATTTATATAGTAACTTCAACTTGTTTTGGTCTGTTGTCCATAATTGGTTATCTTTAAAAATAGATCAGATACCTTCTTTTACTTGCATTGATATGATTTATTTTATAGAGAACTTGGATAGAAACGTTTCTGTTACAGTTAACCTTGTGGAAGGTGGAATAGTAGTACTACCTCCTTCACCGTGTTTATACACATTTCTGCTGACTTCTTGAAGGCAAAGAAATATATGAAAAAACAAAATAAGGCTAAAAACTGTACACATCTTTATCTCGGTCCTTGCTCTCCTAATAATCTTCCTTGCTCCTTTTTTGCTCTCCCTTTGTTCATCCTTTTTGTTTCTTATGTTTTATATATTTTGTTTCATAAGGATCCGTTCTCTTGTCTTACAGTATGAAGGTACGTTGTCTGCTGTTTCTGTTTGATTTTGCCGTAACATCTCATCTCCACCACTGTTGTTTGTATTGTATTCCTACTTTTGTATAATGGTTCCCTACTGTGTTTTGTATATTGACCTTGTTTTGAATAGAGTTAATAAAAAAAAGAGTCTGCACTGTTTAAAAGCATTGTGGATAATGAAGTTTAGATCAGAGTGGCTTACCCATCCTCCTTATAGAAGAGAAGCCAGTTTTTGTGGGCGAAGTCATGACACATTTTATGGCCTCCCTACAAACAACAATCAATACACACAACGCATTAAGTTCAGACTTTGCTTTGAAATGATTTGTTCAGTGACTATCCTTTACTCCTTGAAATGTAATCTGGACCAATACCTTGAGAAACATTCTGGACAGGAGAATGCATATTAGTTCATCACGGAAAACGAATACAGTATGTCAAGTGTAAATGCGTTCTAGACATATTTAAAATGGGCCACATGGAGAAAAATATGTCTAGTCTATGTCTTGAATGAATAATAGAAATGATTCCTGAGAGCCACAAGCCAAATCAAATGCTCTCTGGAGTCACTGAAACCTCTGACCTGTTGTTCCTTACTGCTCCACCAATTTGAGGCTCTGGTTGAGGGCTGCTCACTGTCTGGAGACAACATGAGCCTCCGCACGGCGCCTGTTACCATGTCCAAATGGAGCACTGTGTTACTCTAGCAGAAGGACAAAATAAAAGACAGACAGAAAGTAGAATATAAAATTGCAGAAGAAGAATGGATTCAGAACAAAATGTCCAGAAATCATTATGTTGATCAATAGGCTACTGCCAGGGGGAAAAAAATTGTAACCAACAACATATTTGCATGGACAGAGAGGGGAAACAAATAAGTAAATTACATAAACTACTTAATACAATAAATTCCCATCTAAGACTTTTTGCAAATAATGATATGCCATTTGCATAAATGTCTTTAAACTTACAATTGATGTTTTAGCCCTGATCAAATATTGACTACGGCCTAAACAGTTTGTTTTGACTGTGCAACCTAAAATTTTTAATATGTTGAGTATTAGCATACACAGTGCATGACAGTTATAGTGCAATGTCAAGATTGTTTTTGTGGATGAAATATTAGTGGCATGGCATTACACTGAAGGAATTCAGTTCTTTTACCAATGCCTCTGTATGAACAGTTTGTAAGGACATGTTTTTAGAAGTAAAGCAGTTCTTCTAAAGCACATTCTTCTTTCACTTTTTAATTTTTCTTTTTGTATTCTTTTTTGTATTCTTTTGTAATAATGACTATAGCAACAATTCTTGCATTGTGTTATTTTCTGTGAGTTCATTTAAGTTCTATACATAAAGAAAAGTTCAACTGTACTGTAAATACTTTTGTAGTAATACATTTTTGAAGTTTGTCCCTTAAAGCTAAATCTCATCATTCTGTGATTCTTTGTATGAAACTAGATTTTGGCTCTGTGTAACATCACATTTAGACATTACTTAGCCAACTCAAAATTCCAATTTTTTAGTACTGTGGCACTCAATTATTTATGCAGGACATAAAGAATTGAGTGGCACAGAACTGAAAAATTGGTCCTCTGAGTTTGGCTAAGTTGATGATGTCAGAAATCAACAAAAAAAATCTATCTTATATGCGTGTATTGAGCTAAGGAACTAAGATTCATATTTTGTTCAGATAAATGATAAAAAAATGACATAATCTAGTATATATATTACAAAACAAGCCATTACAAGGTGCAACTTACACATTTCCTGAAACCAGTGAAAAACAGGCTCAATAGTTGTCACACAAAGATAGAAAACCTTAAAGTCACCACAATACAGATATCTACCTATGAATTAAAATGTCTGAAAGTAACATTACAACCAGTGAAAAGTATGCAAAATGAGGTACTTTCAAAAAATTACTTGATAGATAGATAGATAGATAGATAGATAGATAGATAGATAGATAGATAGATAGATAGATAGATAGATAGATAGATAGATAGATAGATAGATAGATAGATAGATAGATAGATAGATAGATTGATTGATTGATTGATTGATTGATTGATAGATAGATAGATAATTAACTTTATTAATCCCCGAAGGGAGATTATGTGATGAAGGAGTAATTAAAAAGTTAAAAGAGCATAGTATCCTCATGGTTCCTCAGATGTTCAGGACAAGTTTTAATCCAATCCAGTGAAATATTAGAGGAGAGGCTTAGATTAAACAAAGAATCACTAAAATGATAAAATTTAGCTCTTTAGCTCTGAGGGCCGAACTTAAATTTTGAACTTAAAAAGTGTTTGGAGGACAACTACTGTCTCATGAATTTAATAAAAGTTTTAACATGATTTTTTTTTTTTTTTAAGAAAATAAAGCCACATACTATTCACTGTATAGCTAAATCTACAGTATATAATGGTGTTATCTCCACTGCTGTGCAATTTAGACTGCTCAACCACCACCAGCAGAGGGTGCTTTTTTATAGGTGGAATGCCCTAGACCTGACTGCTGATGTCCTGTTAAAGCAAACTAATGTGAACACTGTTCTGTGAGTTTGTTCGGGTCAATTTAGATCGGCATATTGTCAGAATGTGCTTCTGTGTTTGTGTGCTTCCTACATTTATACCAGATGAGCAGTAGGATATCTGTGTGTGTGTGTGTGTGTGTGTGTGTGTGTGTGTGTGTGTGTGTGTGTGTGTGTGTGTGTGTGTATGGTGTGTATTGGATGAACTGTGCAAAAGGCTTTCATTTGTGACGCACTCAGCTTCATCTTCAGTTTTATGAGAAGGAGCCACAGGGGAGCTGGCCTCGGCCCCGGCTGCCCTGCTTCACACTAATGGTTTCCTTATGGCCTCCCATTCCTGACATACACTACTGTACTGAGGACAGGCTGAGCTACTCAGAGAAGGCAAACCCCATTTCCTGATTCTAAACATATACTGCCGTTGGAGGGAGTGTATACATGTGTGAGCACACGTGTATGTACTGCATGTGTCTTCCGACAGGAGTGTTTTGCTCAGGTTGTGTGTGTGTGTTTGAGTTTTCTGTATATGTAATTGTGTCTTTGAGTTCGCTTTTGAATTTGCTTGAACACAGCATCATTTTGCGTTTGCATACATTTATGTGTGAACGCCAAGTAGAACCTGCATTTTGTATGTATACGAGAGTATGTGTGTCTGTGTGTGTGTGTATGTGTGATGGTTTCCCTGATTTCCCTTGAAGGCCAATGACCTGTAAATGAACTTTACGTTGTCTGGACCTCTTCATTTTTAGACAGACGTAACATGATCCATCACAGTGGTATTTTTAGAAGGCCTCTTCTTGCCTAATATGCACCAGCTGTAGCAGTGTTCTGGTTGGACAAATAGCTAACATGCATTGTTCTTGTCTTACACTCTGCTGTCATAGGCCAGGGTCTTATGGGGTAAGAGAGGTTCAACAGCAAACAACCACTAACCATCAACCATTTTAAGAAACTCTAACAGACTTGTGTGCAGCTATTTTAAATCTGTGAGGAATCTGTGGTTGTCCAACAAAAAACCTTTAAATACCAGTGTTGCGTAAGTGTCACATTACATGTTATGCTAGTCAGTAAACAAGGACATCAAACCAAAAGAGACTGGACTAAAATTCCTTTGGAAACACTGAAAGCTAGTGTGTGAGTGTACAGTTGTGTTTATTAAATAATACTAATAACATCTTGTATGGTGTTCCACTTAACTCACTATTAAAACTGACATTTATAGTATTTATGTCTACCTCAACTACAGAACGCTAATCATATTTTCTTTTCATTATCTTTGTAATGGGATTACTTGTTTAATCTCCAGCACTCTCTCTATTGTCTTAAAGGTACTCTGCGGTGTTTTTGACTACTGGCTGCACTGTAGAGCAATGTTATTTGCTGTGCGTGTCCTTGTTCACATGATAGTCATGCGTGGAGAGGTGATAGACATTTATGTTAACTGTAGAGAGCTGTCACAGACATCAGGCGATACAGCAGCCAGCCTTTGTCGTTGCTTGTTCTGTGATGTTGGTTTGGTGTGTCTGTGCTTTACAAGTAGCCTGGCCTCTCTGCAGTGTTAGTAGGTCAACTGGGGGTGCTAGTGAGATATTCTATCAGAGCCAGCCCACTGACACAACTCCCACACCACACCTGGTTGATTTTAAACTGATCAGTAACTGCAGGTTCTTTGGGCTTAAAGAATTCCAGCGAAACACCAAAAGTGTTTTGGTGAAAAATTCGTGATATGAAAAACATGTTTACAATGAAAACTCCACGGGGTACCTTTAAAATGATCAGCATACTGTTGACTGACTCTACTGAGAGACAGCAACATTTTCCAATTGCGATTAAGAAAACCTAACCAGTGTGATCATGCAGTCATACAAGCTTGTCTTGTGCGCAAGGGTGTATCTGTGTGTGCCAACCTGCTCCTCGTGCAGCACCACCTGTCCATCCAGGGGACTCCCAAGTGGAGCGATGGTGACAAAGGGCTGCCAAACACCACTGATGGTCCTGGGGAAGACGTCATAAAGCTCCATGCAATGAATTGTGTCCCCGTGCTCCTTCATCGAGTACAGGGACACTGGATTACAGGTGGCCACATACAGAACATCTGCAAATCAAACACAGAGGGAATGTGGAATTGAAATGAATTCTTTAATGTCTGTCTGTGTTCAGCTATTTCAGTAGGTATATCTCAGGAGCACTGTGTAAAAGTTACATATGAGTGGCTGAGTGGAATTTAATTAATGTCAATGGAGGGAAGTGACTGATTCAATCTGTCTGGATGTAAATTAATTTTCAACGAGGTTGAGAGGGGTGGTGTTAACCTTTGATAATCTGTTCAATAGAACAATTTTAGCGCCTAATTACCATATTCACACTTAATCTGATCGAGGTGATGTTGCCCCAGGGAGAGACGGGACGTGTTTTGTTGGAGATCTTAAGGACTGAGATTTAAGGACTGTTGAAAACAACAAACAAACATAACAAACAAAAGACTGGAAACAACGAGTTGTTAAAATCAGTGTTGGAAAAGATGAACAAAGCCAGAATCCAAAGAACCAGAAATGCGAATCTTGTTTCCAGGACACGATGTGGGTCTATCTTGAAAACTGTATTAACAGGCGAAGCAAATGAATGAATGACAAAAATTGTCTCATTCTGAAATCTTCAGATGCATCTTTTTATGTTGTTCCAAGGTCAAGATTAATTCACAAAAGTGAAAGAGACCTTGGAATGAGCTGCCTGAGGAGGGGGCAGCAAACTCAGTCTCATCTTTTAAATCACTCCTGAAAAACCACTTGTTTAAAATTGGCTTACAGTGATTTTATCTGCTTTATTATTGCATGTTTTACTATCTTATGTGTATTTGGTTTTTATTGCTTTTAGCTTGTTATATTTGCTTTATGTTTTATTGGTTTTGTAAAGCATTTTGTAACTGTTTTGAAAGACACTATATACATAAAGTTCATATTATCATTATTTATTACTATTATTTATTATTATTATTTATCATTTATTTTATGTGTCAAAAAAAGTTTTTAGCATTTAGCATCCATGTAAACAGTTAAGTTGGAATCTCTTATCAGAATGACTTCAATTGGATAGAGTAAATATTGTCCATGTAACCACAGCCAGTGTTGATAGTGTCTGTGTGTGAGTGTATACCATCTTTGGTGGTGACATCGCAGATGATGTTGACCTCACTCATGGGAATCTGCCAGTGGGCTTTCTCTTCGCTGAAACTCAAAGCCCTGCTTTCCTGTCTGTTGCAGGGGTAACCCTGAACACGCAGAAACACTGGACCCTGGAAACACAAGACATGTCACAGTTGTACATACATACAATGTATGAAAGCAACACCGGTGTTTAATGTTTAGAGTTGAAAGTAGCTGGATTCAGATCAGACAGCTACAACTACTGCAGGTGCAGAAAGAAATACACATCTCAACTGTCATCCCCTTCTGAGTTAGAGAGATTGCTGACTGACTGCTCCTTCATACAGAAAAGCATGTGTGGTCAGTTTAAACTCATGTCAGTTACAATGGATCTCAGAGAACCACTCATGTAGCATCATCCACTTCTCACTGGTGCATCTACAGTGTATGATTAGTATAGTTATGCAACAAGAGAGCAAATACTATACAGCTTTGGACATATGTTAGGTCGGTAAAGGAGTATGACAGCTTAACAAGGAAGCTGTGTATTTTAGCACAATATAGCTTCTGAAAAAGTTGTCATATTCTCAATCTGCTGTGAAAACTGGTCATTAGAAGCAGACTTAAATCCAATCTGACCACAGCCACTTTTAAAAGCCTCCTTTTGAGGTTGATTCTAGAGAGGACTAGCACATGATGAGGGGTGATTGATAAGTTCATGGCCTAAGGTAGGAGAAGATAAGTTACATAGCTCTTGTTTCAAGCATGTGCAGTTCAACTTTTTGAGTGATTATGCAGAAAGTTTTAAGTTAATAACTTTTGTGGTATTTCTGTTTAGGAAATCGAAATTTGCAAGTCAGCACTATCTGAGAAACTGGACAAGACTGAAAGCCTGGTAATGGCTTTCGTCTAGGAAACAACCACCTGAAATTGTCCAACACCCATCCAAATCACATGATTTGACACCCTCTTGACTGCTACCTCCTCCCCAAGATTAAGAAGGAGCTGGTCAGTGGTCACCATTATGACAGTGATGAGGATGTCTCCTGTGGACCACTTTCTGGAAGGCCAAGACGCTTACTATTACAAATAAGTGTGTAAATGTAGGAGGGGACAAAAATAAATGTGCTAGTTTTTCTGAAATGAATTCCTTTTACCTTTGGCCATGAACTTATCAATCATCACTCATATTTTTTAAGTACTGAAGCACCACAGATAACCTTTCAAGCTTGTCTATCTGAGTGCGTTAAGCTCATGTGTTTACCTTGATGTCTATGGGGTGTGTCTCAGTGGGACAGAGCAGTTTGCGGCGAGCGTTGCCTCCTTGGTTTATTGTCCAGTACCCTGTCATCTTGACCTCTGGCAGTGGCAACCTAAAGATTGAAGGTCACATGGTGACAACTGCCTGGTAATACCTGAAAAATGGTGATTTCCTGAGATATAAATACATCAAGCTGTGACAAATGATGCCACTGTGTGTCTGTGATTTTGACAATGCACTATTGCATACATGTTACTGTGCTCTGATTTTCCATTTTGGAAAATCATGGGTTTCACTGTCAGTAAAATGAATTCATCTTATAAGGGGCCCACCATAAAGTGACATCAGATGGAAGCTATATTTGGTTGTGAGCGGGATTTCATGAAAACAAAGGCTTTAATTTGATCCGAATGTCTCTAGTAAGGGTAAAGCCAATATATGTGGGAAAAATGTCTGTGTGTATTTTTTGTGTGCGAGTCCTGACTCGACTTGTTGTGACTGGCCAGATGTTTACTGGTCTTCCCATGAATCACAGCTGGATTGTGGCCACTGTCTTACTGGCTGCAGGTGGGGTGAAAGATGCAACAAAACACAAAAATTCCGAGGGGATTAACAAGTTGGAGGATGGACAGTCCTCTAACCATAAATATTTCTTTGAATTGAAAAGCAATGACATACATCTGTTGTGGGATATAAACTGTTCAAGATGAGCTTTAAATCACAAAACACAGATTCTAGAACCTACAAAGGATCCACTGAGCTCAGAGGATGTAAGTAGAGACATAATGGAACAGATAATCTATACGATCAGTTATGTAATAGTTCAAGGAAAATACTTGTTTCTGCCCTGCTCTGTTCTCGAAATTTTATTTGAGAGATTTATTAAACTAAATTCATGAATGGTATAAGTCAAAATAAAACCACAGGAGACAGACGAAACAAATATTTTCCTTTATTTAATAGACAAAGCTGTACATAATGAGACAATGTAGTTGATATGAGAATCTTATCTTTCCCTTATAGGAAAGGTGAGGTAATGTGACTGACCTAGACAGCCATCGAATGAACACTTCAGGAAGCAGTGAGAAGACTTCATGGAAGCCTCACAGTTTAATCAAGTCTGAATCCAGCCACAGTGCTGAAGACAACATCATCCAATTTCAAGCATTTCTTTCTTAAAAGTTACAAATAATCTTAAATTGGACATGTCTAACAGGTACACTGTCATCAAAACGGTTCGCAAAGAAAGACAGGGAAGAGTTCTACCTGGAACTGCTGGCCTCCGAGAAAACAATTTCTGCTGAGAAGATCCTGGGATGTTTTTTTAAAGGTAAACAGTTACAACAGTGATATCAAACGAAGCCACTTCAGAGAAACAGTTTTGAAACTGTTGGAGCATTGAAAAATTCTATAAATGATGTGTTTTCTTAGCTTTCATTTCTACAAATATGGATTGTATTTTTTTGTTAATTTTATCTTTAATATCAATCTGTAATAGAATAACATAATAACAAGAAAAATCAAGGCTAAATAAAGCTAATTCAGCACAAAAGGCATCTTGGTTACAACAACCATTATTATTAAATTAATTAAGATATTAATGTATTTAATTATCTCAAGAAAACAAGCTTTGTTATCCCGAGATAATGACATAAATTAACCCGTTATTATGAGATAACAAAAGGTCGTTCCCTCTTATTACTTAAAGTCTAGTGTTTTTTAGATCAGCAGTGCCATGCCAGCATGCATAGATGTTGCCTTGACAAGTGCAGCAACTGATTTAAGCTGAAAATGTCAGATCAAAAAGTACCAATTATTAATCAATGCATCAGACTGTACTTCAATCTGACTAAATTATGTACATACTTTATAAGCCTGTACCATTTAAACACCCACCAGTGTGGGTAGTTTCTTTTCCCCAGGCCAGTGAGAGGTTGTAGCCTACTGGACAGTAACACATCTGCTTTGAGCTGATCACTGTATGTAAGTCTGTTGTTTTATTCTCTCCTGACTCTACACAGGATGGACAAATAAAGTATTTTAGCTGTTTACACTGTTATTATATCTGTCACAGACTTACATTAATGGCATAACTAACACTCCAGCCAGCTATTTTTCAGACTCTCACTTTAAAAATTAACAAACAATGAAATGCTTTGTAAACCATTTCTCAAGCAATTGTAAAGGTTTTTACACTGTGTCGCAACTGTGTAATGTATATAGATAAACTATACAGTATTTATTAACATTTACAATGTGTTATTAACACTAACGTTTCAATAACAATTGCTTAATAAATGGTTTACAAAACATTTCATTGTTTGGTAATGGTGAAATATCTGTTCATGTAAGTTTAATTAACTATAAAGTAACCAATTATTAATGATGGTTATTATGAAGTGTTACTGGAATGTTTCCATTGTCTGTAAAGACGAAACTGTAAATCAAAAGCTGATTCATTAAAATCTTTGACAATAGATGATCAATGCTATACAGAGTAGGTTATGGTGACTTAGATGTTAAACAGGACTTCTGAAAAATATAAAACTGGTTGTAAAGTGTGCAACATTATTATTGACTGTCAAGTGTACCTGTCCATTCTGGAGGTATGATTAGTTGACCTAGGCATGCTCCATAAGAGCTTTTACTGGGTTTGGTCCATCCAGTTATTATCAAAAATGAAAAAGACTGGGGGGACTAAAGCTTTGCCATGGTTGCCAACTGGTGAGGATCTGCAATGTCTTCATTTTAATAAGATTCACAACATAGCCAGGTAGGCTGTCAAGTAATGCCCATTTATAATCTGTATATTCTACTCTAACCCCTTTCTGACTGGTCTCTGTAACTGTGTGACATTAGCCCCATTCACACTGCCCTTTCAGTGCAGGAATCATGCGCCGATACTCCACCTCGCCGTCTGTCTGTGTCTGTGCATTAGCCAGGTACTGCATGGACGTGCCTTTTGTGTGTGTTTGTGTGTGTCATCTGAGTGTCTTGTGCTCCTGATGCCTTACTCCTTAGCCAGTGTGACAGAGCTGGGCTTGGCTCCAATGGGAATCCCGTGCTTGTGCAGTGCTTCAATCAGAACCTCTCTCGTGTCTTTGTTGTATGAGTCAAAGTCGAAGACATTTCGCACCACGTTGGCCAAACCCTCATCAGGGAATTTCTGTTGGGAGGCAAAGTGAAGCAGGAGACGAGGGAGGATGGGGGATGGGAGGGAAAGGGTAGAGAAGAGAAAGTAAGAGAGTAGGAAAGGGTGAAAGAAAGAAACGGTTAATGAAGAAAAGGAACAAGAAAGAGAGAGCAAGAACAGAGGGAGAGGAAGAAGGAAAAGTGAAGGTGAAAAGACAGGGGGGATAGTAAGAGGAATTAAAGGGAGAAAGAAAAAAGATAAAAGAGCAGGGAGGGTGGAAAGAGAGAAAGATAGAGAGAAGAGGATCAGAGAAAAAAGGGAAGTTAATGATTTACAAGTCCTCAACAGGGGTCATTGCAAGGGCAGAGTCTGGAATAAGACTTACTATTTCATATGTAGACTCTGACCACAACACTGTCAAAAAAAGTATTTTTTCTCTTGCTGAGGCTGTTGCTCATAGCCTTAGTTGTTGTGAGGGATACAAGTAATATTGCCTCAATACATTTTCTGCATTATACAGAAACTGGTGATACTTTGATAAATATGCAAACAAGGCAGAGAAACAAAACACAGAGACAGAAGCTACACTTAAACCAATCAAGAAAACTTTACTATGTAAAATGTTCAACACATTATCCAGATAACTGTAGGTCAGTCCCTGTCTGCAAAATATGCCAGATATGGTTTTTCACAAAGGTCTTGGGCAAGCTGTTTTTGTGTCAATTCATTTAGGATATCATTCATGCTTTCTGGAGATGAAAATACATTTCAAATTTAAATATAACCATGTTGAACATGCCAAAATATTGTGTAAGATGTTACCCTTCTTTCATTTCATCTATACCAGACAGACCATGTGTGTAATCAGACAAATTTGGCAATGTAAAGGCACCACTCCAGACACTGGTAGCATTAAACAGGCATTTCTCTCCTTTTTTATTGACAATTTTGTAGACTAAGTAAATTCCTTGATAAAGGCTGTGTAGTGTTATGCGTACCAGATACCTGACTTTTGCCGATACAAAACTGATTTTCAAAAATACATCTCCAGACTAACTTTTTCCACTAGTTGCACTGGTGTGCCTTACTTTTTCATTTAGGTCAATTCAGGTAGACTCAGTAATACATTCTAAATTAATTCAGAAAAAAATATGTAAATTATGTGAAATGGTGCAGATAAATGTCTTTCTTCATTTAATTCACCAAACACTCAAACAAGAAATTGCAATAACCTCAATTGTTTACAAAATAAAGTCACAGACTATGACAAATCTGGTCATGGGTTGCCTCTACCGCCCACGTCTAGGTTCCATAGATAGGCTCCTAGGCTCCTCCCCTTCCATAGCACATTATGCCAAATCATTACCAGGGGAAACACTGTGGAATGATATTTTTGGAACAGGGTCAGGTGGAACAGCTACCCCCGCTGATGATGTCGGTTCTGGGCCAGGCGTTTCAGTTTGATTAAGCACCGCAGTACTTTTTTTGACAAAAAATATCAGTGGCCATTCAAAATAAAATGAACTGTGTGTTTTAAGGTTGTGATGTCTAGTTTGCATGCAAGGAATGTGGGATCAGTACAGGGAGTGGTCTCAAAGACACACACACACCGTAATTGAGAGTTAACGATAGAAGCACATTTCACACCAAAAAAAACTACAGAGCTTCAATATCTCTCTATATATCTCTAAAGCAAATAAAGTAAAAAAAATAACAGATTGATAAACTCAAAATAAACATTTCATGAAATATCTGCAGCCAAAAAGGTGATCCAATCCTTCACTTCAAACCCATATCACTCTACTAGTGCTATGTCTACAGTTTTGTGTGAGTTGAATGTATGTACACATTTTCAGACCACGTATTAAGATGTATTTACACTGTCAGGCCTATAAATTGCAGCACAATCAATAACAGCCTTATCCCAACTGGTTACAACTAAAACACAGATTGAATTTAAAGAGCAATGGGCTGTAATGATCTGATGCCCAGCTACCACAAAGGTACAGTTAAGACCAAATGTGAAATGGTAATTAGGCCCTACACTGGCTACTGCCTCTGAAAAAGCAATTTAGACTTTGACTAAATTATCCTGCATCAATCACACTCCTGCAGGTGTCAATACTGGTGGTGATTGATGACAGAAGAGGTGGTCAGTGGGGAAATCAAACATAAGGGCTTGTCCCTGGGCACTGAATTATTGATCAACAGTAGTGCAAGCTGGAACCTTCATTTCCCTCTTCTCCAAGCAATGCTCTTCTTGTCTGTTATTTCTTCCTCTTCTCCAGGTTAAAATACTGTGTACATTTCTAAAGATCTAAGACCACAAGGATACAAGGGAACATGACAACCCTGATTATTGAATGCAAACAAAGTAAGCAGCAGTCACTCACACAAACACACCGAAAGCATCCCATGTTTTTTTTCCCTTTCCAAAGTGAAGCTACTAGCCACCTATAAGATGGTGATGGTGGAAGGGAAAGTGAGGAGCAGGAAAATGGTGTGTGTAAACAGCATGTTCTCTATACTATGACTCCACACTGTTTGTCTGGAGAAGGATAAATGATTGGAGAAGCTGCTTACTACTAAAAAAAATAATTAAAGTGGCAAAACAACAAAACAGAATAAAAATGTGGTAACCATGGCAACAATGCTCTCTGCTAAACAGTCTACAGTCATACAGATTTAATCCAACATAGGAGAGTACAAGGATCATGGTCAGCGTGAAATATGTTGCTTTGATGATGTCAGACTTCCAAAGGACGCAGAAGTGAAACATGGCCATAATTACTCACAGCTATCTGCTAAGTTGGCTGGATGTTTAGTGGTCGAATTATGTGGGCTCTGAATAATGAGGGAAGTAGAGGGATAAATGGTAAAGTGGGTGGGTGGAGGTTGAGAAAAGCTCAGAGATCAGGGTGGGGTTACTTTGAAATTAAAATGGAATATGGTGATACATTCTTTGAGAACACATACAGAGCAGTATTTCTATCAACCCCCACCCCAGATTTATTCTTTTTGCCTCTGCTTAATGTCTTTCTCTGTGTCTGCATCTTCCCGCCTCTATATTTAACCCATGCAATTCCTTTTATTTAGACTTTCAGTACCCCCACTCACCTTTCCACTGTTGGAAATTGGGGTGGGCTGTGTCGTCTGGACTTCCCTATCAATCAGTCTTTTGTCATTTATTACACAAACATTTTTGTCACTTTTTGCCTGTGCAACTGAGCCCAACACTATGAATGCCTTCTGATAATACACGCCTCACCCTTCTCTATGATGGCCAACTTTCCCCTCTTCCTTTAAGTGTGGCCATTCAGACCAGCTGCAACTGTGCGGTAACTGTGTTACAACCCATGCAACTGCGTACTTTTGCCTTCCAACATAGTTATTTTCCAACATAACCAGGCCCAGGACCCGTGCAAAGGATCCCTCGGATGATACCGCCATTCTTGTATAACAATGTACATGGGGGTGTGTGTGTGTCCATATGTGTACGTTCTCATTGGTCTGGACTGTCTGGGAAAACACCCCCCTCTCTGTCTCAGCTGCATTGTGAGAACACTCTCTTGCATTATTAAGGCACCTAGCAGTTCAGGATTAAGGTCACATAATCTTGATGAATTATTGATTAAAAACAGTCTGAGACCAAACCTGAGAAAATAACAGCAACAAATGTGCTGTACTGTTGAAGGATATGTATCGTGTGCCTTCTTACCTGGAGGTGTCTGACAATGTTGACCACCTCTCGGGTGGAATAGGGGTAGGTGATGGTACCCTGGTCGGCCATGGACCTCAGCTCTCCAAAGGCAGCCACCAGCTTCTGCAGAGTAGCATCAGGAACATCAGGGCCATACTGTTTGAGCATTGCCAGCTCGGCCTGGGGCTTTGGATTGTCCACAGCATGGCAGCTAAAAATATCACCTGTTCAGAGGAAGATAACTAGTCATCCATTCCTGTAGTGATAGTTGCTCAATTTCTCACCAAATTGACACAGTGCTACTTGTTCAGTGGTTGAACTTTGCTAGGCTCTGCAACAATGACAAACAAAATCACTGATGAAACCTGAAACCATTTGCAGAGACTCAGCAGCAGCAGAGCCAGACCTGAAGCCTAACCCGGGAATTCCACTGGCTGCATGTACATTGTGGAACAGCTCCGCTACGGTTTTGCTCCGTGCGTCCGTCAACCCCCATCGGCTGCGTTTTGAGTGAATGGCGCAGCACTGCCGGACAGCTGGAGTTGCGAGACCGAGGAGTTCCCGCGATTATTACAGAATCAGCCGCGACCGCAGTGATACAAACAGACAAAAGGTTAACAAGCAGACAAAAGGTTAGTGTTCCCAACTGAAGGATTAGAAGAAGTGCTTGGATTTGTGATTTTTGTGCTGGTGTCAACACGGAGTGTTTTATTATGAAAATTAACCGGATGTTATGTTGTTGTTTTGGTATCTGACTTCCTGTCTACTCTGTGCTGAATTCAGTTTAATTGATGCCCCGTACTTCGGCATCCAGTGGAAGTACACACATAGACTAGAGTGAAACTTATTAGCTCTGCTGCCGTGGCGGATCGGAGACAGACCGAACACGGATCTGGTGGAGTTTAGGGGTAAGGGTCCGGGCACACCGAATCGACATCCAAGAACTACCGGGAATAAAGGCCGACTGTTGCATCGCTTCACACCGCAGATCACAAAGACTACAGCTTCTGGGTAACTGCGTGAGAAGAAATGCCTCCGCATAACGTTAGGTGGCGGTAGTCTGTACATTATGATGTCACAGTGAAGCTGACCTGGGTTATTGGATATAAAATGTCATCACTTCATTATTGACATTAACATTTTAGATTACATATATACATTAGACATTTGTGTATAATTTTGTCGTAATTATCAAATGAGTTGTTGAGTAATGGCCAAAAGTGTGTTTTGTGAGGTCACACAGACCTTTGACCATGAAATTCTTATCAGTTCTTCCAAGAGTCCAAGTGGATTTCTTGTGGAGTCCTTGTGTTTAAAATTTGGAGAAATTACCTGAGGGCTTTTCTGATATATTGAGTTCACAAGAATATAACACAGTGGGGTCACAGTGACCTTTGATCACCAAATTCAGTTCATCCTTGAGTCCAAATGGACATTTGTGCCAAATTTGAAAAAAATTCCCTCACAGTGTTCTTGAGATGTCGTGTTATTAATTATGGGATGGACGAACCAAAAACACATTGCCTCTGGCCCCGCCTATCGCTGGCATGGAGGGATCATAAAAGAATAGTCCTCTGCTGCTGGTTGTGGGTGTTGTGTTCATATGTGTGTACCTAGAGCTCCAAAAAAGTCATTGCCGAGGAAAGGAAAACCAGGTCGGTTAGCCAGGACAAGCATCCTGAAGTCTGGGTGCATGACTATGGTGTTGCACCTCCCTTCAGCTTCACATGGATCTTTGGAGGAGACACAGTCATAGTTAGCATATGAAGCAAACACATCAAAAAAGACAACTCTAAGTGCTGTATTGTAGACAACTGGACGTGTTTCAGTTTCTTGAAGACGTTTCACCTCTCATCCAAGAGGCGTCTTCAGTTCTTACTAACTGGAAGGGAGTTGCAGGCTTTTAAACTCTGTGTGGGAGTGTCCTTACAGAGTCGTTAAGGACACGTGTGAGCTCTGAGTTTCAGAGTCGTTAGGGCAACTTGTGGGTCTTTGACTTAACCGGCCTTCATGTGGGTTGAATGGTTGTCTGGGGAGGGAACTCAGTACTGCATTGTAGGTGGGTGATAAGTAATGGTGTAGGCCATCTCCTCTGTTCAAAGACGGTCGTTCCAGTTTGACATAGATGGATTCTTTTACTCCTCTTTCAAACCATCTTACTCATCTGGCCAAGATGTTTACATTGTTGTCCTCAAAGGAATGATTTGAAACCTACACACACAGATCAGTACTTGCTGTTCGACTCTCACCACCCACTGGAGCACAAGCTGGGGTTCATTAGAACCCTAAACCATCGGGCTGAGACCGTGCCCACTAAGAGAGGGGAAGGAGAAGGAACAGAAGCACATCAGGGGAGCAATTAAAACCTGTGGCTACCCAAACTGGACCTTTGTCAAAACCTCTAAAAGATCCAGAGCAGACAGAGAGGAAGGGACAGAAAAATGTAACAACATCATCATTCCTTATGTCGCGGGAACATCTGAGAAACTCAGGAGGATCTTCAATAAACATCATATCCTGGTTCACTTCAAACTGACCAACACGCTAAGGCAGAAACTTGTCTATCCTAAGGAAAAAACACTCAGGTATAAACAGAGTAATGTAGTTTATGCTGTTCAATGCAGCCAGGACTGCACAGATTTGTACATTGGGGAGAAAAAACAACCTGACCATAAACAAATGGCACAACACAGGAGGGCCAACTCCTCAGCTCAAGACTCTGCAGTCCACTAACATCTCATTCCTTTGAGGACAACAATGTAAACATCTTGGCCAGAGAAGACAGATGGTTTGAAAGAGGAGTAAAAGAATCCATCTATGTTAAACTGGAACGACCGTCTTTGAACAGAGCAGGTGGCCTACGACATTACTTATCACCCGCCTACAATGCAGTACTGAGTTCTCTCCCCAGACAACCATTCAACCCACATAAAGGCAGGTTAAGTCAAAGACCCACAAGTTGCCCTAATGACTCTGAAACTCAGAGCTCACACGTGTCCTTAATGACTCTGTAAGGACACTCCCCTCCAGTTAGTTAGAACTGAAGAAGCCTCTTGGATGAGAGGTGAAACGTCTTCAAGAAACTGAAACACGTCCAGTTGCCTACGATACAGCACCTAGATTTACCATGACCTGGATGACTGAGAACCTTCATCAACACAAAACAGACAACTGTTTCTGCCACTACCTTCTTTGAATTCTTACTGTTTTGATTTGATTTGTGTGACTGAGTTTCACATATACCTCTACTGTTCAGTGTTAAGTGTGTGTTTATGAAGTCTCAAGGTTGTGTTTACATTCCTCTGGGAAGAAGAGCCGCTGAGGAATGAAAGAGGCTGTCAACAACTCATATGACTACATGGGACTACTTGGAAAAAGTACAAGTTTACAGTCCAGCATGATCCAGAATCTACTGGTACCTGTCCATAAAGGCTTTTATCCTAAGCCTCCTTTAGTGGCCTGCATCTGATGTTTAACATGTGTTTGTCTTTTAGGACATCATATTCTCATTCTCATCCATTTTATGGTCCTGCTTCTATCCGTGCACTGTATCTGGGACATGTCTACTGTCAAGGTGTTAAACCCTGCACCCATGTGTGTGTGTGTGTACCTGAGATGATTCTGCGTCCGTCGGCCAGAATCATCTCTCCGCTCTCCACCAGGGTTTTTAGGATGCAGGTGACATTAGTGGGAGCTTTGTCAGCCTCGTCAATCAGTAATATGTGACCCAGTTTCACTGCCTTCACCTGAACACACATGCACACGCACGCACGCACACACACACACACACACACACACACACAAACAAACACACAAACCATCCACGTACAAATGGTTACAGTTAGAAGGCACTTCCAAACCTCTTGTCTGGTAACTCTTATTATCTAATAAAAAAGGAAACCAACATGAAAATTAGAGAGACATCATCTGACTTTAACATTTCTTCCACCTTGTGGAGGTGTAACAGATGATGCAACCAATGACTCCTGGTCATTCCTAGTTTCAGACCAATGCAGTTGTCATTTTCACACCCAACTCCCACATTGTGCAGATAGACAAATGTACTTGCACCCACCTATGCGCCCCTGGGCATATTGGTCTTTAAATGAGGTGTGGTCAGATGCATTTATAGTGCATTGTTATTGTGAGGCAGCTGAGAGAGACTGCATCTTAGACCAACAAAAAATCTGGTGTAAAGTCAAGTGCGCAGTGTTTTTCCTGCTATTTAAAGAGCTCATTATTCAGATAGTAAGATGCACATCATAAGTCATAGGTCGGTTTATAATGTGTGTACACTCTTTCTAAATGATTAGAGAGGCTGCTTTCAGTCATTTTAAGTGTTTCCATGCGCGCAGTAATGTCACTGCAGCAAATATCATGGCGCAGTTAATTCATAGAACTAAAGGCCATAGTTATAAACTTGACAGGACAGCGGAAACTCTGAGACAGGATCTCAGGATTTATTAGGAGGACGGCTGCTTCAAGCCAAACTATTTTAATGTATGAATCTGGACTATGTGTGTGACCTTTTTTGATATGTAGAAAACATACTGAGATGAGATACTAACCAATTCTGCTGGTGAGTTAGGGGTTTTAAATTATTCATGTTTATCATTTATGAAGGGGGAAAATACTGCACATGTGACATTCTTTAAGTGACATAACTGACATTCCTTACATCACCTGTCAGACCTGGAATGCTGTTTGGAACACATAACCCTGGTGCCAATATGGACAGGGGTAAGGAGTTATGCTTGGCTTGGATAATGTATAATGCATAATGTAAGTAGAGAATTCAACAGAATATAAAACAAAGGTCTAGTCATTTTTAATGTCATACGTTAGATTACAGGTGAAGACTTTACCTTAATGTAACATGCAGTGCCCATTGGGGCGGGACAGGAGACACTGTCAGTGCGGGTTATGCGTCTTGGTAATTCGGCCTTGAAATGGGAAGTTATTACCAAGCTACTGTGTAGCACAATTTAAAAGCTCTTCTTTTAATTTCCTCATTAATATCTGAATATGTCTATTTTCAAAAATAAGTACTTAAAAATGTAATAATACAAATTTATGAGGCAATGTACTGTCTCTAAGGATCAAATATGAATGTGAATATCTACAGGAATCAACTGGTGACTAATAAAAAAGGCTTTTCTGCTTAATTCTTTTTTTTCTAAATTTCCTGGTGGGTTTAAAATATTTACTACGTATGCAGGGTAAATGATCCCATAAAAGTAACAACAAATAAAGTGTGTGTATGTGTGTGCTCCTCACTGACCAGAGGTGAGTCCTCATACATGATAATGCCATTTTGGACTGTGGGCTGCAGGGTCAAGGTCTGGACAGTTGTATCCCTGGAGAAGCAGAAATCACAGTTATACACACACTGTGGCTATTCATTGTATATATTCATTTAAAAAATCAAAACCATGCTTTAATTTACATCATGTAAAAAAGAAAACTGATTGGCTTCACACACGTGTGAAATAAACTTTAATTAAACAGATTTCTTTCTAATAAAACATGAAGTCAAGATTTCCCTTTTCTCTCTAAATAGTTCACTGGCTCCCAACCGCAAGTAACCTGGTAATATTTGATAGTATGGCTGCCTCCAAGGCTGTTTGAACATGTGTGCAAGTGAGAGTGTGTGTTTGAGGCTGAGTTGAATGTAAGGCATATAGTACAGAAAAGTAGTGGCTAATGTCTCCAGATGCAGGCCAGTGAACAAGGGTGTCAGTAACACTGTACTCTCCCCAACAACTTTGATTCCTCAGTGACGTCCAAAATTATCCCTCTCTCTTTCTCTGAACATCTTTCTCTCCAACCCACCTCTCAGCCCTCCCTCCAACACCACTTTCTCCTCGATATCTCACAGTGTGACCCAGGAACTGTCCTAATTTCCTTCCTGGCTGGCTGCATCTCTCTTGCTTTTCTGAGCCACATCTCTGTAGGCTTTCAGTCACAAGCTCCCAAAAGCCACATGTACAGATCTTCCTGCCTCTGTTCAGGTCTAATATTAGCTGCTGCTACGGTAGCTAACCAGGCCACATCCATACTCAGCTCCACTTCGACTTTCACAAGACTTTGACAAACTACACACGCACTAGCACACACACACACACACACACACACACACACACACACACACACACACACACACACACACACACACACGTAGAAGGCCAAGATGAGGAATTGGTTTAGAATGGAATGTGCTGCGAATGTTTGATCACAGATTCAATCTGATTGCCCACCACTGGATCTGCCATTGATGTAGGATTGAATTGAATCTTTCTTGTGTTACTTCAACTTTTCAGGTTTGTATAAGTGATGACATCTATTGGCATTCTGTTTGTTGCCCAACTCCCATCACAGAGTCATTGACTCTGGAACACTGCCTTCTTATTAGTACCAGGATCAATACAAGGCCCATCTCTGCCTCTGATTGATCCAAGCTACATTAAACAGCAAGGCTGATTTCACAGCACACAACAGATTGATCTACGAATGAGCAACCCTGACCTAATTTTCCTGAGGTGTGATTGTGTGAGTATTTATAGGAGCAGTGAACCCAAGTTGACAAGGACTTCTTTAAAACGGTTCATCATTAATATTGGCATGTGAAGCGCTGTTCTGGCTAAGGATGGCCTAATTTACTGAGGACCAAAATAGTTTTTGACACCCTTAGATGGGAAATAGAAAATACTGGCTGCTCACATCTCCCTAAAGTAGGCTCAGTTCACCTTACTGGAAGTAGTACTTTAAAGAAACGTGATTATTACTCCTGAAAGAAAAGTTTGCCAGCCGCAGTCAAATGTTTGAGAAACTGAGAGCCTCTCAAGAATCCAATAGTAATAACAAGATGCAGGGTTAAAATGCCACAATGGTCTGAACGTGAGACTGTAAAATTTAAATACAGAAAAAATATTAAGATGTCCATCTATCGATTCGACAGTAGTTCCAAAAACATAGGGGGCAGCATAACACCAGAGAAACTGACAACTGCTGCTCTTTGCTAGTTATCCTTGGCTGTAGCTAGCTACCTAAATAGCACATTGCTCAGTTAGCTATAAAGCTGCTGGCACTAGAGCTTGCCTGGACCAAGACCTTGGATCACAGGGGGAGTCACTATGGGCCATAGGGCTCAGCTAAACCGGGTTCAGCAGCCTGAGAGTAATCATGGCTGGGCACCGAACTAGGACTGACCACAACTTCCAAGACCTACTGAGGTCAGTTTGAAGACAGTATGGAGGTGATTTACAGCGGCTCTGACCAGGACTATGACTCTAGGGATGAGAGGACACAGCAGGCGGGGATAGGAGAGGTATGAAGCAGCAGAGGCGCAAGAGAGAGTTGGGCATCACCAGTGAAAAAAACGTGAAAAGCTGGAATATTTTCATGTCTTACCCTGTGAATTAAGGATTTAATTCGAACAAACCAGAGGTGATTTTGGAAAAACAAACTAGACTGTGGTTTTAATGAAGTGTGTTTAAGGATGAGTTAACAAGGCAATAAAGAATGTCTGTAGTTCGGTAAAAGTGGGACAAAAGCTTCAAAGTCAGTAGGTGTATGGTTATATTTTTCTCTTTGATGAAAACAGGTCTCAGATTATTTGCTTTCTTGATATTTTGACATTGACATCTAAGAGAGCTTGTGAAAAGTAGCTAGAAATTATCTCTTAACTGAGGTACAAAGTGCTATTAGGAGACAGGACAGGCTGGGGCAAGCTAATTAGCATGCTAATTTCAGTAGATATCTCTGCAACACAGTTGCTTTTTCTTCACATACTGTTGATAATGTTGGTTTACTTTTTGAATGTTTCAAACTAAAATTCTGGTAATATCTTACTTCTTGCCCCTTTGGACAAAAGCGGAGCTGCCTGGACAAGCTCAAAAAAAGAATAAAGACTGACATTTCTTCCTAGTTCTCCTTTAAGGAAGCAGTTAAGATGTGACTTAATTTAGATCTTCTAGTTTCCTGACTTTTAAGTGGAAAGTGTTTGAGCAAAACACTAGAGTACACTTCGGAATAACACTTTCACTCTCCTCACCTGTGGAGCTGTAGATATTCTCGGGGCCTGTTCAGAAGGTGCAGGAAGCGGTCCACTATTTTATTCTTACCAACGCCCTATGGAAGGACACAAAGAACAAAAACATTCAGCAACCAATACGATTAAAAAAGAAGAAAAAAACAATCTTACTGAAACTGTGTTTCAGTAAGAAAGGTTATAAAGAGAGATAAAAGGTGTCCATTCCCTCTGTAGAGAGGCAGCACTGAGAGGGAGAGCCGAGTGTGTCCTGTGAGTTTTGATGATGCTACGTTGTGACAGGGGTTGTTCTTTGGGCCTCCCACTGGCTTCCTATGGAGTCTTCCTCTCCTGGATGGCTGCTGAGTCACTTGGCCAGTCTGTCAGACATCCAGTAAGCTGCTCTGACAGCTCCTAATGTCTCAGCTTCTCCCATGCATGGCCATGTACTCAAATTTGCAAATAGCTTTTCCCACTCAGTCTCTGTCACATGCATGTGGACACTTAACCATAAATGCAAAAACACAACCAGCCAACCTCCCCTGGGCTGCCAGTACGACATGTCACTTTCACTTCCTCCTCCTTCTCCTCTCTCCTCCCTTTAACCTTATCCATTAGAACCTCACTAGGGGCATGGAGTGTCCCCAAGGAAGTGCTACATGGTTCATTATGCCCACAATGAGTCAGAGGGTTTGGGGGTGACATCGGGGTGCAATGAGCTTGTTTCATAACTCTTCTCTCTGCACTCATACAGGACTGACATGTGCCACCTACCTTGCCCATTGACCCACTACCTTGACCCATTGCTGCAAAAAGGAGATAGACCCCCCTCTGAAGGTACAAGTCTAAGCTCTGATCATTTTACATGACACCAAAGCGGGATCATTACAGCGATCATGATTGGACCGCTGTGGATAAAGGCTCTTGAGGCCCAGTCTCAATGGGGCTCTTTTCTGGGTACAGGGGAGTTTGAAGTGAAGCAGAGAGTTGAATGTTTCAAACTATTTTTAGTATGTCACTCACCTGGTTGCCCACCAAGAGGAGGTGCTCTCCTAATAGAAAGTCTTTCAACATGTCTTCCATCACCATCATGTGCTGCAGAGAGAATTAAAATGGGAAAAAGTTCACTTCACAATCATCAAGCAAACCCAGACGGACATTTAGATGAAATGCATTTCACATATCATATAAAGAAGCAATGCTGTCCTTGTTAAAATTAGAATTGATCTAAAACTATATAGTTTTGAGAGGTTGGAGGTTTGCTTTGTCCTCTTCTCTGCTCCCCGTGTGTTTCAGAACTGAGTGTCTACTATGAAGACAGAAAACAGGTCATTTAAAAAGTAGGGCATCCTCCTTGCTCTCATCCAATCTCACCCTCTTCCACTCTTATTTCAGTCACCAATACAAGCAGGCAGAGGAAAAAGGGCAGAATGAGGACAGGGAGAAAGAGAGTGGCAAAGAGGTAAATTTGGGTCACATAGCGTCATCAGTATTGCCACACGATCTAAGTGAGCTGTTTCCTTAGCTGGTTCCTCCCTAGGATCAGACATGAGACACCAGTGTCCAAGTTTCAACTGCTAAAATCTAAAATGGGCATGTTATTTTATCCAACCTAATGTTTGCAAAAGTCTCTTTGACATCTTTTGCCACAAAATAATCCAAACCTGCTAGTAACTAAAAAAGATTAAAGGCTCATTTACTAATCATTTTACAACACTAGTGCTGTAGAACATAACTCTAGTTTAAGTCCCTTCATGCTACAGTACATAAGAAAAATAAACTATTTCAAACAGTGGCAAGCAGAGGATGAATTGCGGTGTCTCACAGCCTGAGGAAAGAAGCTGCTCTGTAGTCTGGTGGTATTGCAGCTGGTGTATCTTTTACCAGATGGCAGCAGGGTGAACAGACTGTGACTAGGGTGGGTGCTGTCTTCTACTCTTTGGGCTCTGTGCTGAATTCTCACTTCACCATTGCTGATGCTCTATAGATGGGTACCAATGAAGTTCTCGGTGGTTTTAATCACTCACTGTAGAGCCTTACTGTCCTGGGCTGTGCACGAACCATGCCAGTGATGTTTTCCAGTCAGGATGCTTCCTATCGCGTAGGAATTTAGCCTACTTAAGTTTCCTTAGGAAGCAGAGACTTGTCTTCATTTCTTTTGTTTGTTTTGCACAATGACCTTGGCATGTTCTCTGTGAAGTTGAATCTCAGGAACCTAAAACTGTTTACTGGCTCCACCTCAGCTCAAGTGATGTAGACATGGGTGTGTTTCTTTGTCCCCTTTTTTCTAAAAACAGCAACAATCAGCTCCTTAGTTTTGTTGACTTTGAGCAGAAAATTGTTCTATGTGCACCACTTTACAAGATGATTTCCTCCTGAAATTAACTCTCATCATTGTTTGTAATGCAGCCGATGTTGGTGGTGTCGTCTGCATACTTCACATAGTGTGACTGTGGTAATCAAGTCAAGTAACCAAGTTAAGTTTTCTAATCAGCTTCACGGGTGAGATTGTATTGAATACTAAATTGAAATCAACAAACAGCAATCTGATGTAGCTGGTCTTATTCTAAAGATGTGAAGACTGAGTGGAGGATAGTGGATATGGGATCCACTGTAGATGTGTTGAAAGCATACTCATGATGATCTAGGTTGGCACGGATGTTGTCTTTGATGTATTGTAGGTACAGATTCTCAGTACTGGGTGAGTGCCACAGGGCGATATAAACATGATCCTGGATATTTTATCCACTAGTGGGGATCTGGACATGCTGGTGGAACTTTGGTAAAACAGTTCTGAGGTTTGTCTGACCAAAATCACCAGCTACAATAAAAAATTCCATCTGTGTGTTGTCATGTTGCTGTGGATGACATGACACAATTCTGTAGTGCATTGTTTGAGTTTGCAACACTGGTGAATTCTCAGGGAAGATAATGTGGTCGACGTCTTTGCATCAAAAATTCAACATCTGGTGAACATTGTCCATCCACATTGACTGCATTTGAACACCAAGCATTATTTATGTAGACCATGAGCCTGCCTCCTCTCCTCTTACCGGAGTCTTGTGTCCTGTTGGCTCTGAACAAGGTCCACCCATCCAGTGCAATAGCTTGATCCGGGATGTAAGGAGTTACTCACATCTCAGTGAAGTTGTGGGCACAATAGTCTCTGATTTCCCATTGTTGAGTTCACCTGAGTCGTATTTCATCTATTTTATTTTCCTGCGTCAGCCAGAAGAAGGTTTGGTTGAGGACTAGCTTGAGGTTCCAAGTCGGGTCAGCTTTGCTCTGATCCAGGCTCTCTTTCTTCTCTTCTCTGGGGCAATCGCATCACTTTCAGTGACATTTGGTACCACTGGTCTAGCTGGCCGGTCCAGAGAGGTCTGCTGCACTTAATCCAAACCCCACACTTCCTTTCAATATTGATGAGTGTATCTTTATCATAAGCAAGGCGAGCTTCCGAATAAAAGGCAAAAAAGGTGAAAAAATAGCCAATTAAAAGAAAAATGTAGCAAAGTTTTAGCGAGGTACTTGCCACTGCATGAAAGGTGCATATTATTCAACTAAAATTACATTATGTTAGGGCTGGGCGATTAATTGAATTTCAATTTCGATTTCGATTTTGGCTTCCCTCGATCATGAAAACAAGATAATCGTAATAAAACGATCATTCTGCCGCACGCCGTGTCTTGTGTGGTAAATGCAGCGAACGCTTCCATCTCCACCTGTGCACTCCGCTCCGCCCCGCCCCCGCCTGAACAGTTTCGCTTTCAGCCACGCCGGTGCGTGTTTGGAAAAAATGTGTAGAAGAAGACGGTAGAAGATGGCAGAAAGGAGCCTCTGGTCGGGAAGAAAGATAAAGCGAATTCTGTGGTGTGGAAACACTTCGGTTTCGAGGAGTCTGACTCGGAACAAACGAAGATATTGTGCAAGATAGGCACATCCACCCGGCTCCCGCAGGCATGAAGAAATAACGGATGCCGTCACATACATGATTGCCAAAGACATGTGCCCTATCAACACCGTTAGCGAGCCGGGGTTCAATTAACTGATTAACACATTGGACAAGCGGTAGTATGTGTTACCATCACGTCACCATTTCAGCAGAATTGCGCTGCCTGCCCTTTATGACGAATGTCGCGGAAAAGTTGCAAGAGAAGTGTCAACAGCATTATATTTTGCCACCACAACGGACCTATGGTTTTTTATTTTTACATTACATATTATTTAATTCATTTTATTAAAATATTTTTCTTATTTATTTGCATTTTTCAGTTCAAACTTATCGTGTTAAAAGAAATACCAGAGTTAAAAGTTCAATAAATGCTTGTTCTCAAATCAATGAATAATCGTCTTTAATAATCGTGATTACAATATCAATCAAAATAATCGTGATTATGATTTTTGCCATAATCGAGCAGCCCTACATTATGTATGTGCTGAGCAGAGAGGTAACTGATAAATAACAAAACATCAGCAGCCAAACATACTTTTAGGGATTTTGTGATAGGCTGCCACTAACAGTAAGGCCTGAAGCTAGTAATAACAATCAGATGGCAATTATGTTGATACAGATCAATAAATGTGAAACTGAAACTAAAACACAGTAGTTTACAGGTTGTTTAATTTTTTTGATGTGTGTTCAACACAAGGAGTTAAAGTTGCATTTAAAAAACACTATGTAGAAGGAGTTTGTCTAAGTGTACTGGCTGTGGTTGAGAACTCCTTGTGTTTCTCTAAAAGCACACTGCCTCTAATCACTGCCAGCACAGAGGCAGCCCACTTCAGAACTGAACATGGACAGTGACAAAAGCAGGACTGGGAGGAATGTGGGTGTACTTGGAGTTCTGCCCCTTTTCACACCTACAGCATGCACACTTGGACAAGTAGTGCATAAAGCGGTTGTGTCTTATTTTTGGTGACTAAAAGTTACAGAAAGTGGTCAACATACCCGACTCCCAGAAAGAGGTTCTTCACTGCTTTGTCTGAACAGCTCTCTAAGACAACATGACATCCATTTCTATCCATTTATAGATGTGAGGTATGTACTGTACTGAGTTTGCAGGACCTTTGCTCTTTGTTGAATGATTTTAACTACAAGCTAACCACAACCATTCAATAAAATCAACAATTGATGTCTTATTGCTCTACACACCAATGCAATACAGTGCAGACTGTCGGTGTTCTCTCTTTTTCAATAAAATCCATCAATAAGAGCAGTCAGAGGTCAGTTACAGTGTACTGGGACATATTTTACCACCAGGCCAGTACTGAGATTAGCATCTCTGAGGATCCAGTGTATCTAAAAAGGGCCTTACAGGAACAACAATGAGAATGGCCTTGGAAAATTTCAGCTAATACCAGAACTAAAAGTAAAATCCTTCATAATGAAATAGTGTCACACACTGCAACAAGAACAAAGTAATCTCAATAAAAACTAGGTAGAGAGAGAAAGACTTGAGGAAAAAGGAAGTTTCTACTGGTGTATGACCTCATTTGAGTGAGAAAAGCTATGAATATTGTGGGATGAAGAGTAGAGTTATCTTTCTTAGTCTGAGAGAAAAAAAGGGAATCAGTGGATTATTATTTATTGTTTCTAATCCGACTTGTTGCCCGTATGTGACCAAATCTGGGTCATGTCCTGGAAATAAATGTTTTTTTCCATCCCTCTTTTACAATCACATTAGGATTAGTGATTGTCTTGTAGTTACAGATTTGATTTTGGTAAGATATTCCTTACTAGGTATATTATTTATTGTGAGTTGTGTGTGTAATTACCTGGGGATTATCATAGAAGAGAACGTCTGGAACCTTAATTTTCTCGTTGGGGTTGTAGACAGGAGCAGACACACTGCCAATAGTCAGAACACCTTCCTTTATCCTACCTAGAGAAATATAGTAGAGGTGGTCACTTGGTGTATGTGCATGATTGTGTTAGTGTGTGTTTGACACTGGGGGTCTTAAACATGCTATTTTGCTCTTATGCAACTCCACTAGCACAGTAGCTTCTTCAATAAAATTTACTGATGAGCCTAAGTTCACTTACCTTGTGAGGCAGCTGGATTCTCAAGATCAGGTGATGTGATCTTGCAAATCCATCTTGCCAGGTTTCAAGCTATCACATGTGACCAAACCGCAGTCATTTGGACCAATCGGTCCTTTAAGGAACTACTGGCAGCTAGAGACGGCAGCTACGGCATGGTTCTGGTGTGACGACGTGAGAGAAGTGACTGTTCATTTGAAAAACAACAATGGCGGCTCCTAAATAAAGGGTGCTAAAGCACTGCCTAAAGAGGTTAGCGTAGCTGCTATTGCATTGGTTATATTGCAATATATTAAAAGAAGAGCAAAGAAGGGGACTGAAGGCTTTTCTTAAAGGGGACATATTATGCAAAACTCACTTTTTCCTTGCTTTAGTATGTATATTTGCGTATCTGGAGTGCCTCCCCACCCCTTAAGCATGATTTTTCGACAACTAAGTCAATATTTCGTAAACTACTGGAGTCAGGGATTGGGTCTCTAAACGAGCCGTTTGGATTTCGACCGGATTGTGACGTCACAATCCGGTCTTTTGCATACTCCAGTCCTCGCGCTGGCTATCTCCTCCCACACTTGGCCAGCTACCTGGACGAGGATCCGCCATTTTCTCGTTCTCGCTTAACTTGTACGCGACAGCCTGACCGCTACCATGTACAACCCGAAAGCCGAGCACTGCTGCTCTGTCGTCGGATGCACGGATCCTCCTGTTTCGCTACATGGCCTCCCTACCAAAGAGGACATCAGAGCGAAGTGGCTACATTTTATTTATCAGGGAAACGTCCCAGCTTCAGTGAGTAAAAGCGTTACGTCTGTGCCAGTCACTTCACGCCGGACTGCTTCAGCAACCAGGGTCAGGACTGGACGCTGGACTGGCAACAAGATTGTCCCTTAAAAGATGGATCCATACCCACTGTCAATGATGGAACTGTAAGTATTTAAAAAACAGTGTAGTTTGTGTTACTTTGGCCGTTTAGCACATGAGCTAACGCTAATGCTAACGCTAACGCTAACGGTCGATGTAAATATGAGGCTGAACTAACGTGAAGTTATCGACGTTGGGCTTACTGGCCGTAGGATTCACGATAATGTTAATGCTACCAAACGTTAATTTGTCATATCAGCAGTCTTTTAAAACATGACAGTGAATTGAGAAAATGAATTAGGATAGAGATTTTATCGCTTCTAACCGGCCGGTGAACCACAGTTCCTCCGTGAACACGCAGAGGAGACGGGGTGAAATGTCTCGGTTGTTAGCGGACGGTGAGCTACTGTTCCTCCGTGAACAAGCAGAGGAGACGGGGTGAAATGTCTCGGTTGTTCGCGGAGGGTGAGCTACGTTAATTCATTAGCATGTTGTGCTAAAGGACAGTGACCTGCACGTTACCTGCAGTAAAGCAATCACTACTTTGTTTTGGAGCCGGAGACAGGGGTTAGCTGCTACATGTCTGCTGTGCTACTATCAGTCATTTTTCAGGCATGGACACAGAAAAGTTGCTTCGCAAATGTGTATAGCTCGTTGCCATGGTCACGCGATGCCGTCCTCACGTCTTCCGCCCGGCAGGAAGAGGTGGGCGGCGCACGCAGTAGCTCATTAGCATAAAAGGGAAAGGCACTCAAACCAGCCGCTTAAAACAGGGCTGTGAAACTGGTGTGTAAACACCCCTGCTGTGCTCAATCCTTCGGTTTTTTCGACCAAAGCATGTTACTATCATTCCATTTAGTCACCTTTAATATAAAAACACGACTAACATTCTTCTTCAAATTGTTCTTCTCTCGACTGGCTTTAGTAAGAGTTTTGATTTTCCAACTGGCTTCGCTGGTGGTAGCACTCTCCTACTGTTGACCAGATTGTCTGAATTTAGCCTGTGATAGATAGTGATAGACAGATTTGTTCAAGGTTTGTCTAATCACCAATCAAGTATTTTTTGGAAAGTTCCAGTCCTTATCCAAACAGTTTCAAAGTATGACTTCCCAGGTGGTTCATTGTTACAAACTTCAGTACAAACAGGACAGACGGGATAGTTTCGAGTGGCCCACATCAATATTAATGTCACTTATACAATAAGGTTTCATAAGTAATGCAAATGTATTATTACTCATTTAATTTCAATGAAGGTTGCTATAGGATTACCACAATTGATAGAATTCTTACCTATCAACAGCATTATTAGCCCAAGGCTAAGCTGTGCATGCCATTCTTATTTTTAAAGAAACTTGAATTTATTTTGGTTTGAATGGTTTCTTATCTTATATTGAAATCCAACTTTCTACCTGCACCTTTTAGAAAAAACTATAGTCTACATTGTATGTGTTTAGAGTCAGAGGTGGAAATATGATACCAGGACATGCATCATGCATCTGTGTGTAAAAACGTCAGTAAAGAAAAATGTATTTGGCTGACTGTAATCACAAAAAATCAAACATGATAAGTGCTTGTATGCTAATTGATTATAACACACTGAAATCAAACATAGGTTTGAACTTGTAACTAAACACAAGGTTTGCACTGTAACACAGATACTGATCCAATGGGTCTATCATCAAAGTCTCAGCCTTAACCAGGAAAACACCTAAAATAGCAGCAAAACGAACGAACTGAAATGCATTTAGAAACACTGAGTAGTTGAAAAAGTGTCATCTGGACAGCTAACTGGAACTTACAGCTGAAGTCACGAGTGTCAGCAGGATCTGGTGTGTCCTGTATAGAGCAGTTGTCCAGGCTTTTTTCAAGAGAGGCACGGGCCAGACTAGGCAGGAACCTGAAATACACATTCACACACTTAATCACTGGTGCACACAATCATACAGTACTAATTATCACCTTGTTTGGCTGGCACTTTTATCAAAAATGAGTAAAGAGCATCACAACCCTGGAAAAAACACAGAAAAAGAGAATTTGAGAGGGGCGTGTGCGTATGTGTGTATTTGTGTGGACCTGGAAAGACAAGCCTTATTGACAGCGCGGGCGATGCTCTCCTCAGGGTACTGAGAGAGACGGCGACAGATCCTTAACAGCTGTCTGGTGGAGAGAGAAGAGGCCAGAGACTGTGCCTGAAGACACACACCATATACAAATAAATTACTTTATTCAGAGACACATATAAACAAACCGGTAGACGAGCACACACACACTAGCACTTACTGTGGGGTCGTTCGTCTTGCGGAGACTGTGAGTGAGGTGCAGTAGATGCTCTGCTGCTTCCATTGGAACATTCGGAGTCTAAATAGTGAGAACAAAAGGAAAAGAGAAGGACTGATAAACAGGATGGTATTCAGTGATAGAGAAAAGAGGATTTAGCTTCAATTGTTTTAGAATTTATGTTTTTCAGTTCAAGAAGTTATTTAGCCAACTCTCATTACTATAAATGGGGTGAACAAAAAAAAATTCAACATCTCTCTACAACATTTTCAACAAAAACTGGACAATATAACTCGACTCGACTTGACTCGACTTAAGAATTCTATAGAAACTAAATTGTAAGTTACGTTAAGGATTTAGGTACAACTGAATTAATATCAAGTTCATATAATAAGAAACATTTTCTTTGTTTTGAATCAGTACAAAATTACCTCAACTTGACTTCTCAAATTCAGTCAACTTGAAATTTAAAGGTAGCCTGGGCACTAACTTTTTAATGTTAAAATACATAGTTTGATTTTACAGTGTAACCACCTTAAAACATTTAATGACCAACAACTTTTATTTTTATTATTTTTTACAGATTTGTTTTTTTTTTCTGTGAGAGGTAGAAAAACAATATTCGCTGTGAAAAGACAGGTGGCTACACATGACAACATTAACATTTCTGAAAATCACAAAAATAGGTTTAGCATTCATTTGACATACTAAATATCAGATCCACAACGGCATATTCACAAGCATATATATATTGAATTTAAGTTGTTCTGAATCCAATGGTACCAAACATGTGATATAACACTTTGTAGTTTCTGAGATACAGCAATTTCTGTATCATACTATTTTTAGTCGTGTGTCACAAGGGGTTACTGGAAATACAGATTCCTTACATGACTTAAGAACAGTAAACTGGGAACTGTTGGGTGTATTTGGGGACAAATGCTGTGCATCAAGGGAACTAAATCATGCAACACAACATCCCAGTGAATGGAGGTCTGTATTTCACATTGTGTACAAGTGTGTGTTTGAGGCCTTCAAGTCACACCTTACAGTATCATTGCCAGGTCAAAATCTACTGGCAAAAACTTTTGGTGCTGAGCTCCACCATTGCATCCTTGAAATGTTCCCCCGCACCGCTAAATTCTGCACAGAAGCTTCGCTAGTCTCCATCAATCACACATCAAAGGCAACGTCCAGGGTAGAGCAGTGTTTCAGATTTGGAAACTTTCATTTTTCTGATGAAATAATCTGCAGCTGTTTTAAAGCTCTGAGGCAAGAAATATAGATGGTCAAATTAAAGAAACAGCAGGGTGGCATTTTCTGTGAGCTTCTAGTAGTGCTACAATTAACAATTATCACTTATTTAACACTTATTTATTACAAAATGACCCTGTTGCGTTTTCTGTGGCTAAATAAAATTAAAATTAGATCAAATTATGCTATCTGTCCTAGTTTCATGACTGTCTCCTGTAAAATGTAAATGTAACCATAAGTTTAGTAAATTCAAAAATGAACTGACATAATCAACACAGAGTGAAGAAACAACAGTGTTGACGTTATGCTGTGTTGCAAAGAAATCTGCTAAAATTGGCATGCTAACCAGCTAGCCCCAGCCTGCCCCGTCTCCTAAAAATACCATGTTGTACCACAAGAAGGCGATAACCCCGTAGGTTCAGTCGGGAGATATACATGTATGACAGCAGCGCATATGATCACAAGCTCTCTTAGCTTTCAGTGTAACAAACGAGCATAATATACTCACAAAATGTTGAGAAAGTAAATACACATCTATTTTCCTTACCAAACAGAAAAAAAAACACTGTACACCTTCTGAAATCAAGTTTCTCTCTTACCGAATTAAGAGGAGCTTAATTGCCTCATTAACTCCACACTTTATTAGAACTCAATATAAATGAAAAAAAACTCACTGTGTCTTTCCACAATCACCTCTGGATTTTTCAAAATAAATCCTCAATTCACAAAGTAAGATGTGAAAATACTCTGGCTCTACACTTATAGTTAACTCTGGTTTGCTATTCTTGGCTAACTAGCTAACTCTGATGATATGCTGCCCCCCATATCTTTGGAGCTATCTCTGAATTCCAACCACAATCTTAAAATTACACCTTTAAATGGATGTGCCCGTTCAATGCCAATAGGATTAAACTGATGTCAAGGTATGTGTGAATATTGAAAAGAGCCCAATTTCTTATATTCGTGATTGTTGTGTATTAATCGCTGTTTATTATTGTACACAAAGCAATAACCAGTGCAAGAAAAACAATTTTCAAGAGAGTTAAGTATGGAGGTTTTGTCTCTCAGTATGTGTCTGTGTGTCTCACCAGTCCCTGTATGAGTCCCATCTCCTCTGCTTTGGCCAGGGGGGTGACTGTGTGGTAGAGGAACATAGTGAGCAGTTCTGGGCTCAACCACTGCTGACCTCTGTTGATGCTGCTGCTTGCACTGGCACCCACAACGGGGGGCTCTGCCAAGGCCATCACCCTGAATGATGGATGGATGGGGTGGATTGACCTGAAAATAAACATACATACACACACACACACACACCGTATAACAGTTACACACTAGCAGTGGAAGATACACACAGTTGAACATCTGTTTAGCTGCCTTCTAGTAGATGTAGAGTGCAGGTGTACATGGTGTTTGTCACGGGTGTGTGTGTGTGTGTGTGTGTGCGTGCGTGTGTGTGTGTGTGTGTTCATGCGTGCGTGTGTGTGTGTGTGTCCCACCCAATCTATGTCAGGGACATGAACATGACTTTTGACAGCTGGCTGTGTAATCCTCTGATTCAAGAGGACAGCAAAGTCCATTTCTATCACCCCACAGAGACACCCACACCGCAACAGGATATATTTACTCTAATGTGGGCGGAAACAGCCGCTAAATCATCATCGTTGAAACCATCATCATCTATGGATGAGTGTTTGGAAAGACACGTCATATAAGAAGATGTCAGAGGCTATTATTATTGGGGTTAACCATGCACTGTATTCCACGATCTATCCCAAAGGCCTTACAAATAAAAGCTTTGTTTGTCTCCGCTTGTTTACATTCTGTCTTTCACCCTGTCTTGTGCTCTCTATTCAGTCGTGTAATGTAGTCAGTTACATAAATTCAATTTAAACATGAATTACATGATTTAAAAAGCCCTAATCCAAATCTGATTGGTAACGATTTCACTGCCACTGTAGAGTCACACACCACAACATGTGGTAGAATTTTTAATCTATTTTTATTAATTTTGTTGCTATGAGAAACAACATTATCATTCAACATAATCAGAGGAACAGGAACACAATCAATACGTTTTCAATCCACTGCCTTAAAGGGTAATTCCATCAATTCTACACATTAAATTGTCTTTACAGGTCCTGGGGAGTAAGACTGCCTATGTGAAAAAAGTTGTATTAAGCCTTTTGTGGCTCCAGAGGAAGCTGCATGTAATCTGATCAATATCCTCCAGTGATGTCACGGATGTCGCAAAGTCGCTTTGCAGGTTATGTAGGCATCAGGTTTTGAAAAGAAAAGAAGAATGTGTGTAATAAAAAAGGTGATATCTATATTTCTGCTGTATAGATTTTGATAATTTGTTTTCAAACTGTCCATAATGAGTCCAACAGTGTTATAGAAGTGCAATACTAGACCAGTGGACTGCTTTTCAAAACCTCCTACATTTCCCATAATGCAACCTAGCCACTAAGTGACATCACTGGAGGGAATTTATCAGATTACATGCAGCTGAATCTGGAGCGACAACAAAGCTTTACACTACCTGTTTTTATATATGCAGCTGTACTCCTGCAGAACTGTAAACTTACTTTAATGTGTAAAATTGGTGAAGTTATCCTTTATGTAAAATTGGTCTGCATGTGACTTGATTTCATTGTGATCAGAATCCAGGAGTGGTGCGATGCATCTGTGGGAGCAGGTGGAAACAGTCCTGTGAAGACCTCCAACCCCCAAACACACAGATACACACAGCCAGCTAAAAGAAGAGGAGGCAACATATGTGTTCTGAGTTCTTAGATACCCGCACATTCCCAATAAAATGCATATTAAAGGGATTTTAGTTATTATTATCTCTCACTATCCAGTTCTTGGCATAGCAAATATAGATGTGACAGGGATGGATGTGAAAGAACCAGCAAGTTGCTTGGCAACAGACAGTGTCTATCTATAGCCCTTTTCACACAGATACTCCACATTATCACTGTGAAGGCTTGCCTTTTCTCCGCCTTTGTTTGTTCACACTGAACCAAGCAGTGCCGGCTGCGGAACCAAAAGAGGCGTGACGGTACACATAATGACATTGATATCAGTGTGGTTTTTTTTTTCAACATGTTTCCTCTGGTTTCCACCTGTTAATCTAAACATGTATCCACCAACTGTTTATAATCATATGGATGCTGTTATAGTGTGTTGTGATTGAGATCCTGACCCACCATGCATCGTGGAGAGTGAGAAAGTTACGTTATTTGCTCTAAATTACATAATCACCATCAGTAAACAGAGGACTCTGTCTGACTCTCACTCGCAAGGAGGGATGCTGTTTTCTGGGGGAAAGTTCACTGAAGTCTCGATCTGGAGGGCTGACAGTCGCTGTGATTTTTTTCAATATAAGTTACCAGAGACAGTAACTACAACAATACAATAGTGGAAGGAGACAAAGACGTGGTGAGTTAAAGTTTTTTGCTCTGATTCGCATCTCATAATCCTTGCCATTCAACTGTGGGAGCCGCCTGACTCTGCTGCCGGGGACAGACGCTGTTTTTTCGGCAGAAGTGTGACGAAGAGTCAGTAGGACAGACAGGATGACAGACACTTCTCCATGTATGGATGCGGTATGTTTTCCTCATATAAGTTGCCAAAGACACTACCAGTTACCACATTACTGTTGTTTGGTACTGTAACGTTGCTTTGTGGGTTGAAGTGTGGGACATTTCTTTTATTTGATGAGTGAATGATCTGTTTAGTTGTCAGACTGTGAACACCATCAGACAGACACACCCCTGATCCGCGCCTCTGGCTTTTCCATTCACACAGACGTTGTCTCGCCTCTGCTGTGGCTCTGATACTACCTCCAGCAGCGGATCAGAGCCGCAGCAAAACTGTCCCCCCTCTCCACATCTGTAACTTTCACACAGACGGTGATGTGGAGAATGGGCACGTGATTCCCGCACTGAAAGGGCAGTGTGAATGGGGCTTATATCTATGTATACAGACAAAAACATGACTATATAGGAAATATATAGGAAATAGATACTATAGGAAGGTCTACATATATTTGGAAATTTGGTCATATCTATCTATCTGTAAATTCATACTGTATATCCAAAAATGCTGGTTGACACACACACACACACACACACACACACACACACACACACACACACACACACACACACACACACACACACACACACACTTTGTCTGAGCCACAGGAGTAAAGGAAGAGGAAGTGGGTTTATTTCAGCCCAGACGCCCCACCACAAACATCCTTCCTGCCAGCTTAGGTGGGTTTTTAAGACACACACACACACACAGACACACATACACACACAATATACATTAACACTAAACTTAAAACAAAATGTAAAACGAGGTCTCACAGTTTTATAAACCACTGTGCAGTGTTCTATTGTCATGTGCCCTCCAACTCATTAATCTATTACTGAAACTGGCCTTCCAAGACTATATTTTCTATTTTCTCCCACCATTGCAGACGCAAGCACTCTTAACTTTAAGCTATTTTCAGTCTGCACACCTGGTAAGACTCATAAGATTCAACAGAAACATACAGAACTCTCCTATTCAGTTATCTGACTTGTTACATTTTAATGAATGTTTTTCCTCACCCATCTCTCTCTGTAGATATCCCTAAAGTGTGTGATGATGACTCTAAGTACTATATTCACTGAGGACTTTGTCCACTGTATGGCTGAGACACAGCGCCTTCGAGATGCCAGCATTACAAATCTGAATCTCTCTTTTCAACTCTTGGTTTACCTGGAATACTATTTTTAGTCTCCACTCTCTGCCTCCCCCTCCAATTCTCGTTCCTCCTCTCTGTGAGTCTTTCTTCCTGTTATGGTGCTAATGCTGAATGGTGTTGTTGTTGTCATTGAAAAGCCAGGGACTAAAACTGTCGTTTTCCATGTTAAATGCAAAACAGATTCAGAAATGCTCCTAAAATGGTCATGACCCTTCCCACACATTAATCGTTACTCTGTGTGTGTGTGTGTGTGTGTGTGTGTGTGTGTCTACGTACCTCTCTTGCAGTTGTTGGTCACTGAACTGTAGTTGTTCCTTTAGTGTTTGGTATCTGTCCCACCTCAGCAACCTGGTACCATCATACAGATCCAACTCCCTGTCATGGAGTAACCTGGTACACAAAAGACAGTGGAATGAGCTGAAGTGTGTGTGTGTGTGTGTGTGTGTGTGTGTGTGTGTGTGTGTCTGTGTGTGTGTGTTCGTGTGTGTGTGTGTGTGTGTGTGTGTCTGTGTGTTTGTCATTTACAGCATCAGGTGGCAGCAGTGCACAACTACAACACAGAATGCAGAGGGTAATACAAGCAACAGAGCATTCTAAAAATAATACAGTGAGTAAATAATGGAAACTCTATATTTTCAGCAAACAGAAGTACCTAGACAGCACTGCCAGAGTTCCCAGGTTGACCCTGTGTATACCATCC
Organism: Pagrus major; assembly: GCF_040436345.1. Classification (NCBI taxonomy): domain Eukaryota; kingdom Metazoa; phylum Chordata; class Actinopteri; order Spariformes; family Sparidae; genus Pagrus; species Pagrus major. Next base: position 4,270,984 of record NC_133223.1, read on the forward strand.
AGAATAAGTAGCTTTCCCTCAATGGCAGCAGTGACTAGTGGAGACGGCCTCCACGCTGTGTCTCCGTTAGGGAGAGTGTACCTCTGCTGCAGAAGGTCCCTGGCTGTCATGTCCTGGAAGTGGAGAGGGGATATAAGGGATTTAGAGCAATGCAGGAAGTGGTTCAATGTGTTAGTAAGTTTAAATAAGTTGAATAAAGTGAGCTGAGATTTTCTCATAAACAAACTACAGGTTTCCAGTATTTCTTCTTAAACTACGTCCCAACATGATGAAATCCTTCTGCTAAATTTGATAAATCTGCTTTCCAGATAACAGCTAATGACACATTGCTGTTCGGGGGTAACATCTGTGGAGCAAACTGTCATACTCACTATCACACTACTGTGTTAGGGCTGAAACAGGAGGTAGAGGAGGGAATGAAAGCATAGTTGCACACTGTATTCCAGGCAGTGATTGCTGAACTACTACACAGCAAGAAGACATTTTTCATTAAGTCAATAAGAGGCTCTATATTTTCCATTTGGTGCCATCATTAAGTGGAATAATTTAAGGGTAAAATGAGGAGCCATCACACCAAGAACAGGCATCACCCATTAAAGGTAAGGGATAAATGGACAGATTTATTTAGCCACCACTGTAAGGTCAGACAGGCTAAGTCTGTGAGGACATCATGGATGTTCATTTGAGCAAGCTCCTCTGACATCCATAATTTCAAAGCGTCATTAACGGGGTGACCACCCACAGAGTGCCTGGTGTCCTCAGCCACAGGGACAAATGCCTACTCTATCTCTGTGTGTACCCGGTGACCTACAAATTATCATGAATCTGTCAGTTTGATTTGCCAACTTGCAGAGCATCAAGAAAGACGCCACCTACTACAACTGTCAAAAAACGTATTAATAATAATAGAGTAATAATGCTGCTTGGTCCCAGGGTTGTTTAAATGGACTAGAAATTTAGGAGTTGCCTACTGTATTTTGGGGACCTGTCTTACTCCTGGCACAAAGTGATACAAAGTGCAGTGTCATTGCTAGTTTCCAACCGATGCAATGAGGTGTGGCTATCTTAAGGCAGCAAAAAACCATTTTGCCATAGACCAACAAAGGGTCTGAAGGTCCTTGTCTAAAGTCCATTTCACAGCATTTTTCCTGTTATTTAATGGCCACATAACTAAAATATTAAGATGAGAAGAGTGTGAGACAGCTTTTGTAACTGTACTCTGTAAGAAACCACTGGAAAAACTTATACACTGTCTATGGAATCTTGGTGAAAGAAAGATGTTTACCTGACTGTTGAAGCACATTGCTCATTGAATGCTATAGTAGTTGTAATATTACTTACAATTAAGTGTTTCTAGATTGTGGTAGTGCTACTTTTACATTAGGTCAGAGATTTAACTACTTCTTTGACTCCTTGTTTTACCAATGATAAATGGTACTTAAGACTTATAATGGGATGAGTATAAATGTGGTCTCATCCACCTTTTTCTTTCTTTGCAAAGCTGTTCCCCATAATACACAAGGCAAAATCAGGCTGTGTGGATTTGCAAATGTAAGTGGCTGTGGATGCTTGCATCTGTGATGTACATCTGTAGGGGGGTAATGCAGGTATTCCTACCTGTCTTCCGGTTTATTCATAGATAAATATCTGTACAATAATGTGAAATATTGTCCCCCTGAGGTCAGTTATCAAGGGAAACTGCTACTCTGAAATAGATTACATTGTCAGCGATTATTGTTCACTTTTTCTTGTGAAACAGAGAAAGGAGCTTTGTTATTATTATGTTTTTTTTCATTAAAGGACACACACCAACAAATAATGAATTTATATTCCACTCAAGTCTTACATGTCACTCTGTTTTCCAAAAATGGGATTTTCACAGCTGACAAGATGAATTGCCCGGCAAAGGATTCCACAATTCCCGCAGCACAAGTCACCCCTGACCTCAGCCAGCTAAAAATAGCTGCAGCATGAGGCATTAATACATAAGGCTTCAGTACACCCGTTTCCTGCACAATCATCACCCTGCTGACTACATTCCACAGAATTCCACAAACTCAAACACACTTGTGTGCACACACAAATACACACACACAGGGAGAGGTTTTACAAAGCTCCACATTCATGAACAAATGTATTGCAGAAGCACTCCTTTGCTCTCGAACTTCCAGTCAGTGTCAGTTTTTGGCCTAACAGGTGGCCTAAGACCCAGGTAACAGAAGCCAGATGTGGGTCTTTTCAGCCAAACTACTGTCCTAAATCCTACACAAACAAGCTCCATCCCACTATACTGTACCTTCCCTGGCTTTACATTTGTGCTCATTTAAACTCAAGAGTTACAATTTAGATAGTGCTATATCATAGGGCAACTGGACTTATTTCAGTTACTTGAAGATTGATGAGGGGTGAAGCGTCTTCAAGAAACTGAAACAAGTCCAGTTGCCTACAATATAGCACTAAGAATTATCATAACCTGGGATGACTGAGAACCTTCATCAATTTAGATGATAGTGGTGATTTGGACAGTGGAACACAGGGGTGGATGATCTGGTCAAAAATCACAATCTATTTTATCGCAACCATTATCCATAATTTAAATTTTTCCTTTAATTCTAGGCATCCTAGAACAAATAACAGGTACAATAGTTATAAAACATACTACATTGTAATCATGTATATGTATTTTTCATTTTTTAAAATGCCCTGTAGACTATAGTCAGACTTGATTTAAATTTCTCCATTTGAACCATTAAAATACAATATTACATTAAAGACAGCCCTTTTTTGGAATATGCTTCTCTATGCCGCAAGCTAAAACTCACATACTCGCTACATCACTCTATTGGTATGTTTACATAGCACAGATCTGCTAGTCAACGGTTATATGGAGCTTGGAAACAGAAGTAAGAGAATATTAAATACTGTGATCTCTGAAAAGTATTGTGGACACCTTCAAGATCAATCAAGATCTAAACTTGTCGGATCGCCCACCCCAACTGAATTGCATTTTAAACCAATACCTTAATGATCACTTTTAAATGGCTATGCGCAATTACCCAACTGATCAATTAATTATGTAGCAATTCGCATAATGAATGGTGCGTTACTTTTGCTACAAGTTAGCAAAAGTAACGCATCTGTTCGTGGTATGACACGAGTGGAGAAAGTCCTGGTAAAGGAGAAGAGCCTTTCCTTCTGATGAAACATTTATATTTTAGAAGGTCATCTTTCATGAAACTATGCCTCCCCCTCTGTGTGCGATTAGGTAGCCCCTCCTCAATATTGGTTAAAACATCCTACATTAATTCAGAGGTCACAAACTGTGTGAGTTTCTGCCAGTGATATGCTTTTCTGAACATGATAAACACACATTTGACAAACACATTATAACCTTAAGCTATAGCTGGGCGACATATCTTGATATTTTGAAATCACCTCAGAAGCATTTCATAAATGCTAGGACTGGGAGCCGAAAACAAATTTTGCAATATAAAAATGTGTTATATCATTTATTCCTATATTTCTTTATTTGTTCTTTTTTGGTTTCTCTACAAGGTTTTACCTGAGCCAGGCCATACAGCAATGATAGCAATCATACCACATCCATACAGGGTTAGTAGCATAAACAGCTGTTAAAAGAAAAAAAATCTTCTTCTCCTCCTTTTTTTTTTTTTTTAACACGCACTGGTATGGGATTGGTACTCGGTATCAGCCGATACCCAAAGCCAAGGTATCGGAATTAACATCAGGAGGGAACAAATGGTATCGACAATAGACAATATTCTAAAGATGACTATTGGTACTTTCACAAAATATAGAGTTTTTTTTTTTCAGTAATGTGAATATAATGACTAAGTGGGTAAAGACAAGTATTACAACAAGTAGAATAGTCTGGTAAGTTCAGATAATGGCATCACTTTATTGTAATGCAGCCTTTAAAACCAGGAAAAGACCACACGTATGACATATCACCATATAACCATATCCACAAGTTTCATAGCATGATAACAATATAATATAGATATGTTGCCTGACCCTTCCTAAAGCTTGCTGATGATTACAACCTATTTCACAGAAGATGCAGGTGGCACCAGACGTAAAAAAACAGACTATTTGAATCTTTAAAAGACACATTTTTATTTACCTGGTAGAGCATGACTGGCTCTATGCTGTAACCCAGGATCTCAGCAAACTCTCTCGCAATCACTGACTTGCCACAACCCTAGAAAATAGAAAAATATTTGTTATTAAGACATAAGATCACAATTACCACATGAACTGTATGTGTATATACTGTAGATTATGTGTTGCTTACCTTGGCTCCTATCAGACATATGTCCTTTGCCATGTGTGATTGCATCATCTCAGCCATCAGCTGCGAGTGGCTTGGTGTACTGATGAAGGTAGGGCTACTGTTGGGTGGACGCAGCTCCTTGGTGCCTGCTGGAACCTGAAGTTTGATGGAGACAACACATAGCCATGAAAGAGCAACCAATAACTTCATTGTTCTATAAGTTGTGGAAAATATTTCTTTAAATAACCCATGATACACAGGCTGACATGCTGCTGGGAACAAAATATACATTTTCCAACAACGTAGTATTACTAAACAATACATAAGACATATTAGAAGCCAGAAGAATGACATCCACGCAAAGAAAATACATCTTCAAAGAGTTAATAAAAGTGAGATAATTTGTTTGGCTGGAGGATCAGTAACACTATTCTTAGAAGTCTGGAATACCTCTGTTATCCCAAACCCCACACACTGACTCATTCACAAACACTGTTAGTTTTTTGTCCAAGAGGAAGAATTATAGACTGATAAAGATGTTCCCCTCAAAAACTTAACGGAGTCAACTATCAGTCAAAGCTACTGATACAGTGTGTCTGCCTGTCTGTGTGTGTGTGTGGCCTGCATGGCACAATGGACATCTCAGCGAAATGTATGACTCACTCACCAACTTGTTTTCTAGTTCATAATTTGGTGAAGGCCAAGTGGTCACACTCATTGAGACAGTCAGATTATCTGGTCTAATGATATATAAATAACAAAAAGATTCCTCTCTAACTGTATTTCTCTGTCATGTATTTTGTTATTTATCCGTATTCCAAAAAACAAAAACAAAAAACAGATATTTTCTCTGGAGCTTTGACCATAAGTAGCGCTATGGAGCAGGATTTCTCTGAATGATTGCATTACACGCACATGATGCAATAGTTTGCTTGCATATGATGTCACATCATTCCGTAGATATAGTGCGAACTGCAGATGGAGGGCAGGAAGTGATTTATGATACATAGTGATGCATGTAGGTTCCTATGATACATAGGAAGCACTATCACAATCTATCAAAATGCCTATGGTTTGTGTCATGCACAGTTGGCCAAACCTTTGTTTCCCATCAGGAAGAGCAAAGTTGGATAATGCTCATTTGTGCATTGACCACTTCATTAAAGGTAACTTAGTAACTCTGTGACTTTTAATCACGTGACTGCAAACAACCTACACATTCTCCTCGGAATGTGTAGGTTGAACGCCAGTGTGTGGCGTGGCCCACGAGGGAGCGAAGAGAGACTTGACTTGGACATTTGCACACACACTCACGCACACTCATACACCCGCACACACTCCCACATATTATTCTAAGGACTCTATGAATATGTTATTTTGATGGGTATGTTTATGATATGTGGGTATTGTGCCATGCTTTGTTAACGTGGGTGGCGTGAGCCGTGCACCGGCGTCGGGAACGCGGTGCGCCGCGGCTCACAATCACCACACCCACAACTCACCTGTGACAGTTTTCACTCCTTTCTATCATCCTGGCGTGTAGTGAGGTACCCACTACTTGTCCCGCTCTTCATCTGTTCACTGGTAAAGACTCTGGTCCTGCATACACTCACATACACTCACATACACTCACCTGCACTCACAGTCTGGCTCCACTGCTCCTCTGCGGAAGTGAGCACCGTTGCAGGGGCGGTCTTTATCAAGCGCGGGGCAAGGGGGGCGCGTCCCAGGGCACTCAGGGGTGTTAGTTTTGATATTGTATAGTGGTTTGTGTGATTATCATGCAGAGGTTTTATGTTGACGGGTGAAATATTGTGTGAGTCGAAAGGGAATTTTGTATTGTTTATTCTGGGGGATATTCATGTGTATAATGGCAGATGTGGACCATTATGGTTTTGGTGTTCCCCCTCATTAATGGTTTGCCCCAATTGGGCTTAGCAAGCTGCCATATTTAAGGGAGCTTAAATATGTCTCTCAGAGACCCTCCCTGGGTCTCTGAGAGGAAGTAGCCTGGTGCGAGGCTATGTTATTGCCATTGTTTGCCGTTCTTTGCCTTTCTTTGCCCTCAGAGTATGTGTGTTTATTTTCATTGTTGTGTGGAAAATAAAAAGCCTTTTTCTGGCATTTGAAGCTTCGCTGGCTTGTGGTTTCAACTACTATTACCTGGATCTAGTCTGCCTGGATCCCCTTTACGTGAGGAGGCCGCGCCGGGTCTCTCACATTTGGTGGCAGTGGTGGGATCTGTGGCACCATCTGAGAAGCTGGAGGGAAGAGGTGGAACACGAGGACGAGCTGGGAAGCTGGGCCGTGGGGTGCAAGACGGCCGGGCCTGGGGGAGAATGGATTGCCCCAGGCTGACCCGAGATGAAATGGAGGAGGAAGAGGAGGTGCAATCGGATGGCGAGGCCAGGGCCCAGGCATCCGGCGGACACCAGCTGGAAGGGTGTGATCTGGCCACCTTGCATCAGCTCCTGGTCAAGACCCTCCAAACCCAGGAGAGGGAGGCACTGAAGCAGGAGCAGCGTTGGAAGGGTGTCCAGGTCCAGCTGAATCAGCTCCGGGATGATGTGGATGCTGACCGCAGGCGTCCACCTCTACCACTGCCCGGGCTTCAAGCAGGGGGTCTCTATTTCCCACTGGGGGGCGCCCCAGCAGCCCCTGCAGTAGCCGCAGCTCCAGTTCCAGCAGCACCAGCTGTGCCAACACCTCCTGTGGCTCCAGATCCTGCAGCAGCAGCACTGGCAGCCATGGCACCAGCAGCACCGGTGACCTGGTCCAGAGCTGCGATCCCCAGGTTTGAGGAGGGGGATGACATTGAACAACATTTGAGCGTTTGGCCACGGTGTACCGCTGACCAAGACAGGAGTGGGCGGTGTTACTGGTACCCTACCTGTCTGGCAGAGCACGTAGTGCCTATGTGGCTATGGACATGAACTATGCAATGGACTATGATCGTGTAAAGGAAGCCATCCTGAATAAGTATGAGATTAATGAGGAGGTGTACCAGAGGAGGTTCCATGAGCCGGACGTCAGGCCTGGAGAGATGCCTCGTGAGCTGTACACCCGCCTCAAGGATCTCTTCAACAAGTGGATTCGGCCAGCAACGAAGACGATCGATGAGGTCTCGGAGACACTCATCCTGGAGCAGTATCTTCGTACTCTGACCCCTGACATCAGAGTCTGGGTGAAGGAGCACGATCCCCAGGATGGCCAGCGGGCGGCAGAGCTGGTGGAGAACTTCATGGCGGCTCGGCGTGGACACAAGGCCTTCCAGATGGAGGCGCAACCAAGACCAGCAGCTCGATGTAGGTCTGAGGTGTTTGCTTATGGGAGTGGTCCAAAGACTAGTGAGCCCAGTAGACTGCCTGCCCGAAGTTCATTTCCCCCAGTTAGGACCAGAGATGCCCCAGAACAGAAATCCAGTGGGTCAGTGGTTTGTTATTATGCCATCAGGAGGGCCACATTAAGCCAGAGTGTCCCAATAGGAAGCCCAAGCACTCCAGCCATTGCTGTATCCCACGACCAGAAGAGGGGGATACAGGCTTTGTGGGGAGGCTACAGACTGCCCCAGTCCTGGTTAATGGGAAGAGTGCTATTGCCCTGCTGGACACTGGAAGCACACAGACACTATTACAGCCCCACCTAGTGGAAAAGAGAGACTTTGTGCCGGGTGGGAAACTGAGGATTTTGTGTGTGAATGGTGATGAACATGAGTACCCCGTTGCTGAAGTCTACCTAGAGGTCAGAGGCCAGACTTACCAGATGACTGTGGGTGTGGTTGAGGGACTGAGCCATTCTGTGGTCATCGGCCAAGACATCCTTGTCCTGCCCGAGCTGGTGCAAACAAGCCAGCCAGTCAGTATGGTGGTGACTAGGTCCCAGAGCCGAGCACAGGGCCCTGAAGAGTCTACTGGTGAGCCTGAGTCCAATGAACTGTCAGAATTACCTCTGCTCCCATCAGAACGAGGGGTAAGAAGTCCCGCAGACAGTGCAGACAGGATAAGCTAGTCGGGACGGTAGAAAGAAATGATGAGCTACCACGTACCCAGCCAGATGATGAGTGGGGGGAGGTTCCGGACCAGTTTGAGCAGCTGCAGAGGGATGATCCTACTCTGCAGAAAGCTTTTGACAGGGTCTCCCACATTGATGATGACCAGACAGAAGTCCCTCCTGATCCGTCGGGGGAAAGTTATGTGGTTAAATATGGGCTATTGTATCATCAGCCAGGAGAGGGCAGGGCAGAGCAGCTGGTGGTATCCAAAAAACTCAGGGAACAGGTGCTAGCAATGGGTCACAAAATTCCTTGGGCGGGGCATCTGAGCAACACCAAGAGCCATGAAAGAATTGCGGCCAGGTTTTATTGGCCAGGGCTCTATGGTGACGTGCTGAACTATTGTAAGTCCTGCCCTGAATGCCAGTTGACCAGCAAGAGGAAGACTAGTCCCCTTCTGCCACTTCCTGTCACTGAGGTGCCCTTTACCCGCATAGCGATGGACATTGTAGGCCCCCTGGAGAGAACTCAAACAGGCTACAGGTACATCCTGGTAATTTGTGATTATGCCACTCGTTACCCGGAGGCCTTCCCCCTGCGCAAAGTCTCTGCTTGTCCCATAGCACAGGCTTTGTTGCAGCTATTCTCCAGGGTGGGCATCCCACAGGAAGTCCTCACTGACCAGGGCACTGCTTTTCTCTCAAAGACCCTCAGGCAGGTTTATGGTTTGCTGGGCATTAAGGGCATCAGAACCACTCCATACCACCCTCAGACCGATGGCCTTGTAGAGCGGTACAACCAGACTCTGAAAAGCATGTTGAGGAAGTTTGTGGCAGCCAATGGGAAAGACTGGGATCGCTGGCTGCCCTACTTGCTCTTTGCTTACCGTGAGGTCCCCAGGCCTCCACAGGCTTTTCACCTTTTGAGCTGCTTTATGGTCAACAGGTTCGAGGTCCCTTGGACATCCTGAGAGAGGCCTGGGAGGGACCCAGGTCACCCAAGACCCGCAGCGTCCTGGCCCACATCCTGAAGATGAGGGACAAGATGGAGGAGATGGCGGAGCTGGTGCGGATGAACCTGGGGCAGGCCCAGATGCACCAGAAGTCCTGGTATGACAAGGCAGCCAGGCAGAGGAGCCTTCAACCAGGTCAGAAGGTTCTGCTTCTTCTGCCCACCACAGAGAACAAGCTGCTTGCCAGGTGGCAGGGGCCCTACGAGGTGGTGCGGAAGATGGGTCCAGCTACCTACGAGATCGACCTTCCTGGGAGGAGGAAACCCAGGCAAACCTTCCATGTCAATCTTTTAAAAGAGTGGCATGAGAGGAAGCCAGAGTTGCAGCTCAGGGTGCAGGCTGTGGTGGAGGAGGAGGAGAGTCCTGAGCAGTTCTTCCCCACCGGCCAGCAGTCAGCCGCCATGGACCAGTCTCATCTGACTTCCAGCCAGCAGAGGGAGCTGGAAGCAATTGTCCCTTGTGGCCTTTTCCAGGAGAGGCCGGGCTTTACCACAGTGGTAGAGCACTCCATCCCTCTCAAAGACACAACCCCGGTAAGGCAGCAGATGTACCGGGTGCCTGAGCATCTCCTGTCATCCCTCAAGACTGAGGTGGAGGAGATGTTGTCCTTGGGGGTGATTGAGAGGTCCTCCAGTGAGTGGAGCAACCCGGTGGTGCTAGTGCCCAAGAAAGATGGCACCATGCGCTTCTGCATTGACTTTCGTCGGGTGAACGCCCAGTCCCATTTTGATGCTTACCCCATGCCAAGGCTGGAGGACTTGATTGAGCGCCTGGGCAAAAAATCATATATCACTACATTGGACTTGTGCAAAGGTTACTGGGAAGTGCCTCTGACCAAGGAGGCCAGGCCTTACACAGCCTTTCGTATCCCTCAGGGGCTGTTTCAGTTCGTTGTGATGCCCTTTGGTCTACAGGGGGCACCAGCCAGTTTTCAGAGAATTATGGACATTGTGTTGGCTGGTACAGACTCTTTTGCGGCAGCTTACCTGGATGACGTGGTAGTGTACAGTGCCACCTGGGAGGACCACCTGTGTCATCTAGGTGAGGTGTTGTGGTGCATCCAGCAGGCGGGCCTGACCATCCACCCGCGGAAGTGCGTCCTTGCAAAGGAGGAGGTGCAGTACCTTGGCCATGTGCTGGGCTGGGGGGTGATCCGTCCACAGAAAGACAAGGTGCAGGCAGTGCTGGACTGCCAATGGCCCCGGACCAAGAAGGATGTCCGGTCGTTCCTGGGACTGGTGGGTTGGTACCGCCGGTTTGTGCCGGACTTTGCCGTCGAGCAGCACCTTTGTCGGACTTGACCCGGAAATTGGGCTCCTCCCAGGTCCAGTGGGGGGAGGAGCAGGAGCAGGCGTTCTTGGACTTGAAGGGGGCGCTCTGCAAGGACCCAGTGCTCCAGAGCCCTGATTTTGGACAGCACTTCACTGTCCAGACTGATGCCTCTGGTGTTGGTCTTGGGGCAGTGCTACTCCAGGGTGAGGGGGACGACAAGAAGCCTGTGGCTTACATTAGCCGCAAACTGTTTCCCCGGGAGACCAGGTACGCAGCCGTTGAGCTGGAGTGCCTGGCCGTGAAGTGGGCACTGGACACCTTAAAGTATTACCTGCTTGGTAGAGACTTTTCCTTGGAGACCGACCACCGCGCCTTGCAGTGGTTGGGCAGCATGAAGGACTCCAATGCTCGTGTTACCCGCTGGTTCTTGGCGTTGCAGCCGTACCGCTTTACGGTGCAGTACCGGGCGGGCAAGCAGAACACTGTAGCAGACTTCTTGTCTCACCACCCTGTTGGCGAGACTCCAGAGGGGGAGGGAAATGTGAGAAGGTGAGCAACCTTCCCCCCCCTTCTCACAGTCTCCTCGGGTGAACGCCAGTGTGTGGCGTGGCCCACGAGGGAGCGAAGAGAGACTTGACTCGGACATTTGCACACACACACACACGCACACTCATACACCCGCACACACTCCCACATATTATTCTAAGGACTCTATGAATATGTTATTTTGATGGGTATGTTTATGATATGTGGGTATTGTGCCATGCTTTGTTAACGTGGGTGGCGTGAGCCGTGCACCGGCGTCGGGAACGTGGTGTGCCGCGGCTCACACTCACCACACCTGCACTCACAGTCCGGCTCCACTGCTCCTCTGCGGAAGCGAGCGCCGTTGCAGGGGCGCCTTTATCGAGCGCGGGGCAAGGGGGCTGCGTCCCAGGGCACTCAGGGGTGTTAGTTTTGATATTGTATAGTGGTTTGGGTGATTATCATGCAGAGGTTTTATGTTGACAGGTGAAATATTGTGTGAGTCGAAAGGGCATTTTGTATTGTTTATTCTGGGGGATATTCATGTGTATAATGGCAGATGTGGACCATTATGGTTTTGGTGTTCCCCCTCATTAATGGTTTGCCCCAACTGGGCTTAGCATGCTGCCATATTTAAGGGAGCTTCATTCAGCTCCCTGGGTCTCTGAGAGGGAGTAGCCTGGTGCGAGGCTATGTGAATGCCATTGTTTGCCGTTCTTTGCCTTTCTTTGCCCTCAGAGTATGTGTGTTTATTTTCATTGTTGTGTGGAAAATAAAAAGCCTTTTTCTGGCATTTGAAGCTTTATGTGAGGAGGCCGCACCGGTCCCTCACAGGCACCATTAACAGTGGCAGCAGGAGCAGTGTTGTCCTTAAATCCCTGATGTACGATCAAAATAAAGCACCCCTTGCCCCACACAAGCCTTGTAGTTCAGTTCAATGGTCTGCTAAGCAGACTGTCTTTTTTTTTTATATATTGCATGCAGTTTGTTCATTCACACCTGAAAGGTGATGTCTTTGTCTGCGACACGCAATGTGACATCTGCGTGGCCCTCAAGATCCCTTGTCCTGGACACATTCAAAATGGCGCCAGGTGCTGGCTGACGTTGACCATCCAAAAGCTCAAATCTCTACAAAAGAGTGGCATAGAATATGTGTGGGTCAAAATTAAATGCTTTGAATAACGTATCTTATCTTATGTTCAGACCATAACAAGCATGCACATTTCTTCTTACACTGAGTACACCCTCCACAGCGCTGCGCCCTTCTTTGCCCAGGATGCTGTTGTAGGGGTAAAGTCTCTGCACAAGCTGCTGGGAGGACAGCATGGGGAAAGCATTCTGCAACAACACAGAAAATGCCTTTAATTTTTCTTTCTCCCACTCTGAGGGGGCCACTAAGGAAGATGTAAGGTGCCTGGATTCTCACCAGCACATGGAGGGCGGAAAGCAAGTTGTCCACAGGGAAGTCAGGAAGGCCAAGGTTGGATGATTCCTGGGAGCACAGCGTAGTGGCTAGTGACAGCAGCTGGGACACTCTGACACAAGAGTTGTCATAAGTAAAAAAAAAACATTTAGAAAGGTCTGAGATACACAATGTATTTTATCACGTTTAATTTACCTTTCTGCAGCAATGTTTGGTCCTGCTGTGTACAGCATCTCCAACTGGTCCTGAAAAGAAATCAAGATGAGAATAGTTGCAGGCCAATACACTTAGATCTATGGAGTACTTTTGCTACTTCGGGAAAACATTTAGGAGCACATTTAAAGGCACAAATTGAAAATCTCAAAGATTTATTGTTGCAAACTTTGCTGAGAGGGTAGAAACACAGAGTGGCAGCCTATTAAAGATCACAAGATGTAGCAGTCGGCAAATCAGACAAGCAGTGTAAAATGTGAAATGCTAATTAAATGTATTTGACACATGGAAATAACAGGCATCGCCTGCTAATTTTTTTACACTTATTTTCTCACAAACTACAAAATAAGAAAGCCAGTTCACCCAAATTACAAACGTAAAACACAAAATCTAGCAGTAAAGCTGTTACTCTAGAAGTTTTTTTTGTTGTATTTGTAGAAAATTTTACCGACAGCAATCAATAAATAAAATCCTCTGACAATTAAAAGAAAAAAATTATAGTGCCTGAAACTGTCGCAGGCATCTAACAAGCCCATCCAATCATTTCATGGGGAATGAATGAATGGATTGGACCACTTACTTTCCTGTCTACCTACGTACCTGACTACGAATGCACACTCTGCCCGTGCACTCGTTGTGCATGACCAGAATCTTCCATAAGGAAAAGAAAACACAGGCAACAAAGAGTACTAACAATAGTCATGTTCACTGTGTTTGCTGTTTACATTGATCATGATAATGTTCAGTGTTTTCTTACTGTACATGTGAGTGAGACATGGGCTAGTTGGATACGGTTAGCAACGACAAGGATGCACTGTGCTCACAGAACACAGCCCCTGAACTTGCTCTTCAGCAATTTAGTAGCACAAAGCACACAGTCCTTGAGTCAAAGAACAAGTCAACGGCAGTAACAGACTCATTCAGCAAGGTATCTTTTTGAACCGAGGTACATTTGTGACCGCTATTTGCTTCTGTTTACATGATTTTGGCATTTAACAGAGTTGTTTTCAAGTATTTATTAGACTAAAAAAGCTGAGAGAGCTTGTTGAACGTAGCTAACTAGCAGCTAAAATATCTCCAACTAGTCAGTGAGAGCTTTGGGGCAGTTGGTGCCTAAGTAGTCAGGCAGTGCACGTTCATATGTTTTGTAGGAGTGGCTCTGAAGGGAGGGGGTGAGATTTTTCAGTTGGATACTTTCAAAATGTATCTTGCTCTTGCTGATTTGTACAATCTTAACAACTCCGGCTGTAATAAGTATTTCCAGTATTATGTCCCATTTCCTCTGTGTGATCCACAGATCATGATGTGACCATTTTTATAGGGGCTATTATTTGATAGAAGGTAGTCCTAATTAGAAGAATGCATTCATTAGCAAAGTACCTGAAGCAGCTGTTGATCACTTTCAAGGTTTCAGAGGTGAGACGAATCAGCAGTCAATGGCAATTGCCCATACAGTCATAAATGTGCACAAGACACACACACACACACACACACCCACACACACACCCACAACCACACACACACACACACACACACAAACACACACAGGCTTACGCCTGGCAGAGATAATAAAGTTTGTTTACTGTGTGTTTCAGGCTAATAAAAATAGAATCAGTGGGGAGAACAAGTGAGATGATCTCCCTTTTTACCAAGTCATTTTCTCCCCTTATTGAGGCATTTTGATGAAGGGAAATGTTTGATGATAGCTAATCGGTTAATTCCTGGACTGACCTTGAATGGTAGGTAATAGATGTCTCTGGCCTGGAAGCGGGAGCGAAGAGGAGGATCCAGTGGGTTGCCCTTGTACTTGGGGACAGGAAGACCAAGAGCGATCACCCGAAAGTCCTCACTTACACGGACAATCTTCCAGCTGTCCATTTCCTCTTTGGTGTGTTCCTGCAGTGCATCAAGGTATAAACACTCCAGTCCTTTTCTATTGTTTATAACACAACATTTCACACTAACTGCATTTTTGAATGCAAGATGCTACAGGAACACGGCCACTGAATGTCACACTGTATTTATGGCTACAGCATTTTATGCTTTCTGCTGCCTCAAGATAGCAATCCGCCATCAGTGCGCCTGACCAACAGGCCCAGGGGCGCACAGGTGGGTGTTGTGCACAACTTTGTGCGGAGCGTAAGATAGAGCCCTAGGAGTAGTGTGAAAAGTCAGTGCTTAAGTGTGAAGATTCAGATAGATACTGTATAGCTCCATAAACAACAGCCATGATCATGGAAAATAATTATGTAGTTAAATGTGAACCATGTTACATTGGAACCCCAAGAAGAGTGTCTGATTCTCACCCTATATATATATATCCCCCTGTATACATATCCATATCACTTCAAAGACCTTTGAACCATCATAGGGGTTTGACTTATGTAATCGAGAGTGTTGTTCTGACCTGCAGCAGCTTGTCGTAACGCTCTGCTGACATAAGGAAGCGTCCATCCTCCAGCTGCATCTCTCTGTTCTCCAGCAGGTTGTTGAGGACAGGCAGAACATTTCTCTCTGCCTTCTCCAGCCCCTCCAGGACCAGGACTCGACCTTGTGTTGCTGCCCTTACAGCACACTATGGACAAACACATAAGAAGTTGAGACTAATCAGTAAATTCAATCAATACTCCAGAAATAATTAGAGCTGTGGGGGAAGATGTTGGTATCAGGAAACGGCTCATTTTAAGGCTAAACCGTACCCTTGCAATCAGTTCAACGTTCAGGTCAAATCTGCTGCTGCACAGTCCAGCACCACTTCTGACCCTGTGTAAATGTTAACAGTGCTAAAAGCATTTGAGCAATCTGACTGTGTATCACTTCTTACTGCCCATGCTCTAATGACAACATGAGCCTACCATAAAGCCTTTCCTGAGGATGTCCTCAGCTTATTGTGTTCAGAACATCCTCCAAACCAAGCTTCAAAACAGTCTCAGCTGTTTTAGGAAGGCCTATTTTCTACCACCAAATGTGGGATGAACAACGTAGTTCTTCTTGGTTTAGTTTATACTGTGTGTGTGTGTGTGCGCGCGCGCGCACACACGTGTGTGTGTGTGTGTGTGTAGACGCGCATTTCTGCATCAAAAAGCACATCTGACGTCAAGAGGCAGGAAACTTTAGCTGTCTGGGTGGACCACAGAGCAAGTGGCCATATAATTAGGTTAACATGTAAATGCGTGGCAGGTTGTGTGGGAAGCAGAGCCATAAAACTATAGTGAGGACCAGATGCTCTATATTTAACTCTTGATCCATTTTCGGCACAAACGCTGTAATCAGATAATTGTTAGAAATGTAAGTGACGCAGGATGGTGAGAGACGGGGAAGCACAGATAGGCCTCTTGTTCTGCCTGACACAAACTGTGCAGAATTAAGAACAACATCCCTACAGATACTGAGAAGATTTTAGTAAACAGTCAGCAATACAGTATGATATTAAGAGCTGAATGAATACAATATTGAAAGGATGACGAGTATGAATATGAAGAGTCATAGGCCTGCTATGATATATAAAAGCTTTTACCATTACCCATATATTTTACTGCACTGACTCTGTATTGTTTAAATGTCATTCCATAACAAATGTCCTGTGAGCACTACTAACAACTTTTGTGGGACTGGGATATGTTTTTTTTTTTTTTAACTGTTTGCAGGTAAGACCCAACTTTACCAGGTGATCAGGAGGACCAAAAGTGAAGCAGTACATACAATTCCTTTTTATTGTATGCTTAAAGGCAAGTTCTGAGACATATAATAGCGAATGAACCACAGCTGAGATTTAAAACGATATGAAGCATGATTTATTCTAATAGATTTAGGATTCAATTATATTTTCTAAACTTAGTGGTCAAGCATATTCGAATATTTTTGGCACACTTGACTAAAATGCTTTCAACCAAATTAAACCTTAAGGCGGGCCAGGGTTGGCCTGTCGGCCCCACTTTGGGCAGCCCTGGTTTTAAGTCTGCTGAAGTCATGCAACTGATGTTTGAGAATTGATCTGTTTCATTTGCATGACCCAAATACCTGGTTACTGGTTTCTTTACAACAAACTATTTCAGTTTGTACCTTTACAAGTTTTGTATTAATCCAGCATTAACTGTGCCATTGACACTCTCTGTTGTCTAGGCCCACACCACTCCAGTTTTTGAAGGTGAAATAGTAACTATTATTTCAAAACTTTGTTTTAAATGACATTTTTTGTTAATTGCTTTGCCTGGTTTCGCTGCTAATGGTTGTGCATGGCTGAGGGTATTTGCCCTTGAATAGGATTTGTTTGGGTGTTTATTTGCTACATTAGACCAACATACTGTATTGCCAAGAAAATGCAGCCAATTAATTTATTTTTAGAAAGAATTTGCTGCAAAGGCTAATTATTGGTTAGCTATGCACTAGTTTCAGTTCAAATTCAGCTCTAGTGGAGGTGGTAATCTTTTTATTACTGTAATAGAGTCTTATTTGCTGTGTGGGTTTGAAGTAAGCTGCCTTACATAAGAGCCTGCTAACTGGAGAGAGGTGACTGGAGATGTCAAAAATACAACAAGCATGCAATTGCATCCATGTGACTGAGTCTTTCATACAAACTTGGGGGGACGGCAGGAATTGATGCTTGGACTGAATGAGGAAAGGGAAAAAAAGAACTAAAGAGCTAAAGAGACCAAGAGTGAAGTGGAGGGAGGGGAGGAAAAGAGTAAGCACAAGGACTGACACGTTAGGTCTGAATATAGGGCTCCAAATCAGCACAGGGCTCTGAGGAATACTTGGATGTTCTAGATGTTCTAACACACAAACACACACCTCCTACGACACCAAACTATTCTCAAAGAGAAAAGCTTGCTAATTTGCACCCACACAACTTCAGTTCCTCACACAAAATAAGTATCAGATGCTGTAATGTGTACACAGGCGCATTATTGCAGACAAAATCAACAAGTTTTATACACCAACTCATAAACCTATACATCTCACACAAACAAACACCCTGGCCACATTTAAGTACAAGGCCCAAAGCAAAAGCAATATTTATATACTATTAGTACCATCAATAATGCTGTATCTATTAAGGTCAAGTCAATTTCATTTAAATAGCCCAATATTGCATATACGCATCAAGTTGCTTTTCAATCTACAGTATATGGCAAATGACACCCTTTGTCCTTAGACCATTAAAATATTCATGAGCTGCTTCCATGGAAACAATGGACACCTGTTTTCATTTTGATGAGAAGGTGGGAGACCAATGAGCCTAAGAGAGCTAAAGGGCTGGGTTAGCTCATCTTGTGACAGGAAACAGAAAATGTATCAACCAGCCTTGGTAGATACATGACTGTGTCATCATTGGATAAGGACGAGTGGACACAGGAAACAATGAATCACTCAGTGACAGCTTCTGAGACTTTGGACAAGGATATAACCGTGACTATTTATAAGTGTTAATCTCCAGGTTGCACTCTACTTTTTTAGTGTTTAGAACCAAGAATATGTGGCTGTCAACATTCTGTATGTCCACTCTTGGGCCCTGTTTTCCCAAACGTGCTAAAGCAGAAGGTGATGCAACGTCATAGCACTACCTCACTTGGCTGTAATAGCAGTGGTGCAGCAGTAACATGTCTGAACAGCAGCTGTGAAGGGGGCTTGAATCGTGGTTTTAAAAAAAAGCAATTGTTCTGGACTAGCCAATCAAATCAGACCACCAGCGCTGTCAGATAAATAAGTATCAATGCCCCGGATGTACACAGACAAAATCAATATTGTACTGGATGTGTGTTATTATAGCCATGAAACTATTGGACTGTATTCAGTTTGATGATTATCTATACAGACTGTAAAATATATGCTGCTGAAATTTCAATTCAATTCAATTCAATTCAAAAAACTTTATTCGCCCCCAGGCTGCAATTAAAGGCACGTGGAGTAGTTGTACACAGACACAAAAAAATCAGCACGTTTAGTACACAGTCAATAGTAAAGGACACAAGTCAGCACGCTTTCAAGGTACTTTTCACAAAAGTGTGATTGCATGGAAATCTGACTTCTTAATATAACTAAAACTATCAAATTAAAAAAATCTGCTACAGCCAAACAAAACTGCCAGGTCTGCAGGATGTCAGTCCTAATGCTTAATCTGCAATGGCACATAAATATGCCCCCATACTTTTTATTAAATTAGAAAAGCACTCAGAGAAATTACGGCTGAGCTGCAGTGTAGGGTTTAAGCAAGTGTATGCAGTACAGATACGTCTTTTTCAGTGAGTGGAGTATACTTACTTCTCAAGCACCAGTGAGAAAGCTATACATACTATATAGAGGCCCTTTATTGAGCCCACATTGAAAATCTCTAATATTGTCACCTGGAAATAATCAGGAAGTTTGAGGATTCAGAAAGTAAGTGAAAGTGTCACAAGTCAGATTGTTATTCTAAGCAAAGAGGGGCTTTATCAGACTAGACTAAAGGTTTCTAAGGAGGCGGTGCATGGAACTCTAAAATGCTTTACACAAAGTGGATCAGTTGTATCCGAAGCACGATCAGGCAAACCCAAAGTGACCACACTATCATAAGAACAATACATCAAGCTTAGTTCCCTGAAAGATAGAATAGCAACTTCATCACAGATAAAGAATTTGCTAAATAAACAGCGCAACACCCTAATCAGTAAAAGTCTCGTTAAAAGAATCTTGTAGTGTTGTAGTGGTCTCAGAGTAACAGTTTCTAAACCACTTCTCAGGAGGGTAAACAAGACCAAACACTTTATGTGGACGAGGAAAGACTAGAATTTCATTATGGATGACTGGATAAAAAGTCCTTTTAACTGATAAATACAAGTTAGAGATTTATGGCAGAATATTCCGGTCTGGAGCTGTTTTGCAAAATAAAAGTATCTTGACCAGTGACCTCATTGTATATACAGTATATGATAGATTCACATTCATAGAATAGCACCTTCTTCAGTTACCACTGAAGAAAGTGGAGTTATATTCTACAGTAACTGAACATCTTCAAATTTCAATCTAATCAGAAGAAACTCAAACTA
This sequence comes from Pagrus major, assembly GCF_040436345.1. Lineage (NCBI taxonomy): Eukaryota > Metazoa > Chordata > Actinopteri > Spariformes > Sparidae > Pagrus > Pagrus major. Next base: position 4,290,739 of record NC_133223.1, read on the forward strand.
ATTAGCCATGAGTTTTCTTGTTTCAGAAGATCAGGTTTTTGAGTTAAGTCTAATGATAAATGTGAATGAATAACTTCAAGCAGTTTCCATGGAGTTGATATTTAAACTGTTATGCAACTTTTTTCTTTATTTATTTATTTATTTATTTATTTTTACACAGAGCAAGCCATGTGCTAATTAGCTGTGGTTAATGACATGACTGAGTGAATGTTAATTATCACAGCTTATCATCATTTGTCACTGCTGGCTCTTTAAAGCCCAACGTCAAGTTTTAATGACCAGTTGTGTGTGGATTTTGTTTTCTTTTTCCATAATTGTTTTTCTGTACCCATAAGAAATTAATGGAGATGAATGGAGAACAGAAAGTTCTCCTTAGAGAAACCAGCCTGGATAATGAGGAACTGCTGGTCTCCATGGTTACTTGACTTACAAAGTCAACCAAGTGTGGGGGTGTATGTTTGCATAAAGCCTGATCGATCAAAAACTGGCATGGAAAGGAACAGAATGGAACGATAAGTGAGGGCACCACTGTTGTGATGAGAGTTTATTTGGTACTGTATTGTATTGTGCGTTTCAGAGAAATAGAGAAGATAATACAAATTAAATTATTATTCCACAATGTCATTTCACAATACAATATCAGTTGTGGAAAAAGTAAATTGTATATGTATTAGTATACAATTAGTATAAGTCAAATCAATTCTTCACAGTGTTATACAGAGATTTAAGCGGAATCTAAATAATGACCTGTGCAAACCCACTGTCAGGTCTTAAATTCTTCCCCCTTCTGCCGAGTGCTGCTCGCATTCATTTGGCTCCACCAGCACTCCACAGATTTTGTAGCATACTCCAAACCTTCTGTGATTAGAAATAATGAGTTGAGCTGAGTATTTTTATAAATCTTTGCTTTAGAAGGCATGTCTGCAAATGCACATGTAGGAAACATACACTGAACAGGTAAATTAAATAAAACTGGTTACTGCCTGTTAAAAGGCAGTCTTTTCTTGCCACTGTTGTCAAGTACTTGTTCATGGGGGAAACGTTGGGTCTCTGTGAATTAAATGATTAGAGTATGGTCTAGACTTGCTATAATTGAAAAATGTCATGAGATAACGTTTCGTCTGAATTGGCACTGTATGAATAAAATGACCTTGACTTGACTTTTCACTTCATCTGTTAGTCCTTTAAATGTTGTGGCTGATTGGTGTAAATGAATAGAATTAACAATGACATCTAGCCTAACCCAGCATCCACTGAAAGGGAGGCAGGAGACATTGAGAGGTCATAAGTCTATCACAAGGGTAACACATAAAACAGACATCCACATTCCCTCTTAAATAACATGTAATGCACATAACAATAACATTCAAATGTTACTGTCAAAAATTGAATGCCTAGTATGGAAAATGACTTGTTTAATCTAGAAAAGTAATTGTAAAAAAGTAAAAGTAACACCGACTTGGGTTCATTTCAAACCCTGCCTGTTTGACATGGTATAAATCTAAAGAAAAACTATAAGCAGTGGATTTACCTGGTCTATGTAGAAGGCTGTCCCTGAGCGGATCTCTCTCCTCTGTTTCAGATCAGTCTCTGTAGTGTCCCTGGACAGAGCAACATACTCTACTTCCCGTTTGGTCAGCTCCTGGTCAATGACGAGAGAAAAAACGTTTGCTTCATACAACACTTCAGAGACCCACAGAATTTTAGGCATTTGCTGTATAATAAAAATATTATACATTGCCATAAACTAAAACAATAACATATTTTAAGGGTCCAGTTATTAGAAAACTTCTAGTCCAAAATACAGGTGAGACATTGTCCAAACATTCAATGTAAACCAATGTAAACAATGTAGACCAATTTCAGACTTAAGAACTAATTGGGGATAGCTTGTCCAATTAGGGACAAAAGCTGGGTCTCAAATTGGGGAAAGGCTGAATTGTGGGCCAGAGGTTAAGGTTAGGATCCGGGTAAATCTCCAGGAAGTCTAAGTCTAAGCAACACCACCAAAAGTGATATCAGTCAATATGTGTGTGTGTGAGTGTAAGTGTGTGTGTGTGTGTGTGTGTGTGTGTGTGTGTGTGTGTGTGTGTGTGTGTGATATGTGTGTACTCACAAGATACTGCATAGCTAGGGATCGTCTCAAGGGTCCTGGGGGACCAATAAGAAACACATCCTGACCCAACAGGTCTTTCTGCATAATCCATCGTAGGTGCTGTGCCACTGTCTGAGGTAAGGAGTCTGAAACTAGCAAATGCAAATTAAAAAAAGTTTTAGTGACTTTCGTTTTATATATGTTGCCACTCCTCTTCTCATTCCTTGCAGATGTATCTCTAAACATTTACAAACAGAGAAAAAGTTACATACTGTGCTTGACAGGAACAAGTTCTGGATTCCGGGGCATTTTGAGTTTGTAAGATATCTCCCCAATCTTCACTGTGTCACCTGCAAAAATCAGCGTAATCCATATATGTGGCAATTCTAGTAACAATGAGGAGGGAACTACTACAACAGTTTCTACTGATATTTAACTTGTATTGGTAATAGCCATGCCTGATACCTTTGACACAGTCACAATACAAAAATGCAGGTGGCTAATATTTTGCTATATATATCTTCATTTTAAGACTTGAAACTTTTGAGTGAAGCATCTTTTTTCTTTTTTTTTTTTTTAAGTGTGACTTTGAAAAATGCTTATGTCTGAATAAACTTACTGCTGTTATGAATAAGTTTGAGTGGTCTTTTAATCCAGTTGGTATAACAAATATTTAGTCCGCTGCACAATTAGCCCTTTCCTCAGAAAAAAGACGCAGTAGGAAAAGCACAGGTGTAAATAATAAAATTAATGATGGCTGAATTCCATTTAGCTGCTTCAGTTTCAGGCTCCTGGTATCAAGCACGTTGACTCACTCACGCGATATCAAGGCTTACACTTGAATTGAGTGGAGACATCTTTAATATATTCAGACAATCGTGAATGTCAAAATGTCTGCTGTGAGAAAGATCTACACAGAAAAACGCTTTAGTTTGTTTGTCGACACTTACTACTGTCTTCTGGCTAGAAGTAGCCTACCGTGCTTGTTCTTTTAGCACAACCCAATAAAATATGATTTTGGTATATCAAGGTGTGTAATAATAATGTTTTTTATGAATAAATATTATTGGCCCTGATAATAAGAATTTCAATTTCGCTGATGCATCCTAGAAAATTATAATATGTAACTTCTGGCTGCCATCTTTGTTTGTCCAATCAAGAATTGCAACATGGGAAACATTAAAAAAACATTCCTCTCTGTTGTCAGCTCACGACATACTTTTGTGGCAATTTGATAAAAGAGTCTGCAAATGTCAAAGAAACAGCAGTAAGTTTTGACGAGTTTGGTTTACATCCATCTTGAGAAGATGAAAAACATGCTCAGCCCTGTGCTTCAAATATAACATAGCTAAGTTAGCTAAATATAAACTTTTCAAAGGTAAAAACGATGACATAAGTTAAAGTAACTATACGTTAGAGGCTAAAATTGGCGCTAAGCGGTAAAATGACTTGACATGGCTAATTACCTGGCTATAACCTTTAACCCATTTGCTAACGTTTGTCTGTGTTCCTGGTCATGCTAATGTTAAATGCTAACGTTACTGTCACACCTGCCTCACAGCTCTAAACCTAACATTGTGTCACTTAGCTACCACTGTTCCATTGCTCCCTAATATAGAATAGCTAATGATTGGTAAAGGTTAATTTCTATCTAGCCATTGCCAGACAAAATGTAAATGACTAGTTTGCTGTTTCAGATTAAAGAAGACAAAAACAACGTTTAAACATTGTGCACTCTCTTGCGCTTGTTGTGGTACAGCTTGATTTGAAATAGGCAGGTCACCTGAGGATGTGTTGATAAGTTTGACCTCATGGGTTCTCCACATCCAGCCGTCTCTTCCCAGGACAGCACCCAGAATATTCCGCATTCTTCTTGAGGCGACGAGCGCGGCTGAGCCGCTACATAATATCTGGGAGTACATATCTAAACTATGCTGTTGACATCCAACATATGGTAAAAGATACAGTACATTAGTTTCTTTGCAAGTTATGTCCCGGCCGGCTTTATTCCCATTTCATAACATCTGTCAGCTCATGTTGTGGGAGTCGGAAGATAATAAAAGAGGGACAAGTGGGTCCGGGGCTAAAGTCTTCCGTAGTTGTTTCATTATTTTAGAAGGCTTCCGAGCGTTCCGACGTTTTATAACATGATTATAAGCAATCGTACGGCGGCTATAACAGTTCCTGCGTTCCTGGCTAATAAAAAAAGTAAAACAAGTGCCTTCACACTCTAGCAGGCTACTTTTAGAAGTGATATTGCTACACTCTTAATTTATATTATTTTGATAATAATGACAGCTTGTGTCAATGTATTTTTGTGTTTGGATTGTTGTGTCTGCATGTGTGACATGAAGCCAATACGCCCATGTGAAGCCTATGTTTGAGTAACAGAACAATCCAAGACTAAAATCAGCCCTATATTTTCAGATGTTTAATACAAAACCTTTCAACCTTTTTTACGTCAAAGACCCCTAAACTGACACAAATTAGACCACAGACCCCATTCTGATAAAAATATTGCTTTTAGAGTTTGAGTACAAAACACTTACGAAACATATTACCACATTTGTACAATCTGTCATTATGTGACATATTAATGGAATTATAGTGAAAACAAATTATGACAATTTTTGCTGAGGATAAAATAGGGCTAATAAAAAGAACAAAAGGAATACAGGGTACTTTAATCTGGCACATGTAATCTGGTAATCCGCTGAATTCCATCATGATTACTTAAGCATTATTTTTTTCATCATCATGTTTTGTGGCCCTTCAAATAAAGTGGTGCCCTGGTCTGCCTTTAACACTGATAAATACCATAGGATCAGTCAATGGTGGCACATTTGTGAAACAACATGTGTTAACCATTTGTCGCTTTTTCATCAATCATCTTTGTGACCCCTCAAATAAAAGTCAGCTATTCCGTCTATCATCATGTATCATGTATTTGGAAAAATTGCAACTGCAAAATTACATAACAATTTTGGACTTGGGCTGGCTTTGGTTGCTCAGTTTGTTGGCCTGTCCGTATAAATGCAGACATATCTATGAAGAAGACATCAACATAATTAATAACTCAGACAACATGATGATGAAAATACCTTAGGGCTAGTCGTTGCATTAGTGAAGGTATCGTTCCTGCATTAGGTTAGGTGAGATACTATAGGTAGATGTATATTACTGATACTTCATGACATACTAAATAAATGAATTCATGCTTTTTCATGCATGAATTTATGGTAATTGATGGTCCCTTACTATAAAGTGTTACCGAATACAGTTTTCTAAATACACATACCCATAAAAAGATTTGAGTCAAGTAGTCAATTTATGTAAGAAGGCTACAACAAATGCTGCTTTACAAAAAGCAGTCTCACAGCCTAGACTTAGCCCCCATAAACAATTTTTAAAAATGGATCATTTCATTAGTTGACCTTTGAGTTCAAAGACAGTATGAAGAGACAGAGAAAATGAGATTGTATTTTAATCAAATAACATGAGGACTGGGTGAAATTGAGAAAATTGGGGAAATCCATGTTCTCATAAATTAGATTACCAAAGGCGAGACCTAAATCTATGACGTCATTTAAATTTACACACAGAAACCTAGTCACGTGCACGCGTACCCCCCGTCCCCCCCCAACACACACACACACTCTCTCTCACACACACAAACTCCGTTGCGCGCGCGTGTGATCGCCGTCGGGCCGTGGTGCTCTGCAGCGCGCGTTTAAGCGGGTTTGACATTTATCACGTGGAGCGCTGATAGGCTCGGCCCTCCACACAGCTCCACGGAGGAAGAGAGCAGGCAGGAGGAGAGTGGGGCTGTTGGAGTAGTGGAGGGAGGACGAGGCGAATTAAATCCCATCTAATCATTGCGCATATGAGTGGTGTAAGGGCGGAGAGGCAGGCTGTGAATTCCTCCACCTTCCCCTGATTCGGTTCTTTTCTCCCCGGAGCGGACACAGAGGTCTGGGACTATGGAGGATGTCTACCATTACACCCGCAGCCCTGCCTGGGAGGAACTGGTTAGTAAAATTCAACACTGGAGACTTTTTTTTAATCAGTCCGTTTCTCAGTTTCCCCTAAAGAAAAGAAAACAATTAGACCTCTCACTATAATGCACTCATGAGGTCTAATTAGGAGTTTGCACTGACCTCGTCTTGGACTTTAGAGGTGTTTCATCCTCTTTGACAGTGTTCGTACAGCGTGCTTTCCTGTCTACTGCCGTGATTTGTGTAACGGACTACAGTTAGAAAAGCCGTTTGAATTGTATTGTAGGATGTCTTGATTTCTTTGTGTTTTCATGGTACAAAAACAAGTCAAAGGCACTGGCAGTGTTCAGGCAGCCAGCAGAAGTAGCCTACTCTGAAAGCAGTAGCCTGTCTCTGCTCCTTGGATTCCTCGGGCTGCCCTCCGTGCTTGCATTTCTTTCTTATATGAGGAAGAGTAGCCTCCGGGAACTTCTCCACATCGAGAGGAGGTTTTTTATGTTTCAGATACTGTAGATTACCCTTCTGGCCCATTGTATGGATATTAATTTTAACTGTCATGTCATATAGACACATCAAGACTTGTATAAGCGTGTGAAAATGGGATTTTTATAGATTTGGTGAAACAAATCCAACGATGTGACCATCTCAGGCTCACTACAGGCGACTGTCTCTCCCAGTTAGGTGCTCGTATATCCTTTATCATCATAACAGTATCACTAATATTACAGGCGATACCATGGCCACTCTGCTGAGCACCGCTGTTTATTAACTGATGGTGGTGTGTATTGTAGCTGTGGTGGTTCCGCCTACTTCCAACACAGTTCTTGAGCATCAAAGTTGACTTGAGACAAAAAAAAGCCATGTAAGACTGGCACTGCTCGGATGCAGTGTTGGTGTCAAGCAGCCGCTAGGGTCTGCCATGCCACGGACATGTCCACCGGCTCTCGGAGTGGATGAGGCGGTCTCTAGCCTCAGTCTGGACTGGCCGTACTAGCTGGAGCCATAACCGTCAGCCAAGCAGGGACTGTGGGTTTTTATATCCTGTGGAGCCCATCCCCACTGTGCCGCGAAATGCTACATCCCCTGTGCGTTTACCAGCCCACACACACTCCAGAAAACTCAGCCGTCTTTATCCTAGAGGCAGTGAGAGATGACGGCGAGGAGAGACGCTTCCCAGCCGCTCAACAGCTCTCGCCTCCAGGAGAGGAAGGGAGCGGCGGACCAGGCGAAAGCTAACCCCGATTGGTTTTATCCCTCCCCTCGACAGGAGCCGGAGAAAGGGCCGGCGTCCGCGGCGGGGATCCATGCCCATGTGGTGGGGGCTGTCGCCGGCTCCGTGGCTGCGGACGAGTCCTCTGACAGCGAAGCAGAGCAGGAAGGCCCACAGAAACTGATCCGGAAAGTGTCCACCTCAGGACAGATCAGGAGCAAGGTAAGATGTGTAGCTTTGGCTTTCTCTCACTCACTCTGTATGGATGTTTGTATTCGGTGCAATGTACTAATCTGACCTGCCTGTTAGAGTGGCTGCCTGAGTGTTGTGCTCTGTAGGTCCTGATGATGTCCAGGTACCGGTGTAGCACAATGCCCTCAGTATTTTTTTTTTTTTACATCTTGCCATGTAGGACAACACTGTTGCAGATTGATACAAAGCCCACCACTTCATCTTATTTTTAGATGTCGCTTGGAGTTACGTGAATCAACACACCTTCTCTGCACAAGTGGAAATAGCAAAAACCAATTACCATTTCACAGAAACTGCCTCAGTAAAGGTACAGCTCATTTGGTTCATTTTATTTTATTAGGTGTAACGATGAACCTACTATTATTGTATCTGCTTTTCATCCATTCTCTGCTGCAGTTTTGTTTTGACCATCACTGTATCACAACAAACTAAAAGAAAAATTGGATTTTTACAAAATGCATAGATATACTGTATATTTCCCCCTCTGGTCATATAAATTGCTGTAACTGTGACATGGCAGGGTGCAAAGTATATATATATATATATAAACAAAGGAGATTTAAATCAGCCTAAATAATAAATAGAGTTTCACCAATAAAACAGTCCGCAGCCGCCCTGCATTTGACATGCAGGACTAAGTAAGAGGATGCGGTGTTAATTCTTACGGCTGACACCTAAGCTTTCTTGGCCCACTTATCTTTTTACACTGTAAATGAGTGCCGTCCTCCCACACCAATGGATCCACTTAATTATTGACTGCTCCACTCCGCCCCATCTACATTATTCAGCATGGGGGTATATTTAGAGGCTTGGGGCACAAGATTGTCTGGCCTCATCTTTCTTATGCAAATTCTACCACTAGTGAGTGTAGTGCTACCTAGAGGATATGATTCTTGGCTGCAACTAACTATATATTCATTTGAATGAATCTGTTATTGACTTTTTTTTTTCAAGTCTAATTTTTTTTTTCTAATACATTTTTGTCTACAAATGATTAAAAAACAAATGTCAAATGTCCATCAGAAGTTACTGGAATGTTTTCATTGCTTGGTTAATCTGACCACCACAACAACAAAAAAAAAAAAAATGCAACGATTTAACAGAAAATCAAGCAAATCCTCAGGTTTGAGAAGCTTAAACCAGCAAATGTTTGGTACTTAACAAGTGATTAATAATGGATTACCAAAGTTGTAATAGATCCATTTTCTGTCACCTGACAGTTAATGTATTATTATTTAGTACTCAATAAGAGCCAGTGTAACAGGTGATATAATATACAGTGTAAACACAGACTCAGCTCATGGCTGTCCCTCATCAGCTGATGTTTGTTTGGCGGGAGTTTTTTAAAGTGAATGAAAGTCAGGTTGACGTGAGTCCTGATGTCCACTGCCTGCAGTAATGTACATACAGTATACTAAAGGGATGCTAATTGCATTGTCTGGCAGAGAGCCCAGACAGGCCTAATCTGTTCTGCCAAACTATATACAGCAGGCTGCACGTCACATTAGTATGAGTTCATACTGCTATCACAGAGGTATGAAACACTTCTACTTCTGTAATTGTATCATTGTGCTTAGCATGTTGACATTGTGCTAACAAAGGTCTCAGAGTTGTTGTCGTGTGGGTCAGTGGGTTTTTTCTGTGACTGTGTGTGTGTGTGCTGAGAGTTACTAATGGATCATGCAGGCACTGACTCACTGAGTGTTGTTCCACTGGATTGTTTGCTCAGCTCTGGACTGTGTGTGCATGTGCGTGTGTGAACATGCATGTGTATGCTTGCCCATCACATTGTCTATGTCCATCTCTCTCAGTCTACTATCTCTCCGGTTCTTTGGTTGCCATAGACAACCACATCTTTCCTCCCTCATTGGCTGACTCCATGGCAATGCTGTCTGTAAAACAGCTGGTTTGGTTGAAGGGACATATGTGCCACAGTAGGTCTCATCACCTGTCTTCTTAGACATGCCCCTTCTGTGTTTCCATTTAGTTTCAATTTAGACAAAAATGTCAGTAATCAAAGCAGACGAGAAGTGTGAGGAAAAGCCATCCAGTTTGCAAAAAATGTCCAACTGAACAACTATTTTAAGACAGCATGAAAGCGTTTAAAAACCTTTTTCCATCAAAGAAATTAAATAAAAACTGCCAATGGGGGCTGGTTGTTTACTTGCAAACTCCTGTATGGAGAAATGTCATGAAACTGAACAGAAAGAGGCATGCTTTTTTATGAATATCATGAATATTTAACAACATTTGGTAAAATTCTCAAAATATTTTTTGCACAAAAAATAAAATTGAAGAAAAATAAGATTTTGACGCTGTATCATTCATTAACACAGATTTTAATCGCAGTCAAAGTATCAACTCCTGACAGAACTGTAACTGTGGTGTCTTGGTCTCCTTCTCTTTCTCTGCAATCAAAATCATTAATTGGCATTTGTTGCAAGCTTTCAGTTTACATGCATGATGTCAACTATTGTTGATAGCCACTTATGACGTCATCATGGCAAATCAAGATTGTGGTAACTGTGAATAGTTGTTGTTATCAATGAATGGTTGTCTGAAGCAGAGATAAGGTATTGGGTGTCAGTTATCCCTGCCTGATGTTCTGAGATGTTCTGTCCACACAAGGAGGGAATCTGATATTCCATCATATTGACATCAAACACTGTCATATCTCTCTTCCTCTCTCATGTTAACACAGTAACCTATTACTGCAGCTGCATTTTAGCCACCAAAAAGATTATTTGGATCGTAATTCACTTATACGCCACATTCGTTAATACGAACAGTTGTACAAGTGTATTTGTTATGATTCCATTACTTATGATCAAAACTTAGCGAGCTGACACGTTTTGCTGTTTTGCTGTTTTGCTAACATTAAGCAAGCAAGACATAGCAACCAGCTAATATGACTTACAAGTCCAACAGCAAGAAAGCCAGCTCAGTTTCTGCAATGATCGACTAGCTCTGGTTCTGTTGCCAATTCTGCCACTGCTGCCCGCTAGCATTCCCCATTCTGGGCCTGAAAACCTCTGTCTCCCAGAAGCCCAAAGCTCCTGTGCCCATGGTGTAAACACAGCAATCCCCCGGCGCTCCGAGCTCCAAGCTCCAAGTCTTGTCCGGGTAGAGTCAGCCAGCTGCGTTACTAACTGAGCTCACTAGCTAACGGCTGCTACAGTTAGGTGCAGTTAGTGGTTACTTTAGCAACAAGTTATTTGTCCATAAGTAAAATCCATAAATCATAGAGAGTTGAGGCAGAGCAGCAGGAAATATTTACTCCAAAAATTTGATCAAGTTTCTCCGACATAGTTAGTGGTTAGTGTCATTAAGCGTCACGCACTTCATGCAGAGGATCATGCAAGACCCAAGCTACACAGGCGTTTGGGGCGCAGAGTAGGGATGACAGACGTACCATTCTCCTTAATTCATTCAGTGTACCATCAAAATGATTTTGAAGCTTTTATTTGAAGGTAAAATAGTTACAAAATGTTTCTTTAAACCACAGTAGTTCATTACGATGAACATGTTCTTGTAGAATCAGACTACATATTGCTCAAATATGTGAAGTTGAATAACATTCTTTTCATAGCCTCTTTTATCCTGTTATTTACACTCTCAGCCCCCTCTCTGTCTTTTCAGGGTGTGTTGTTGCAGCTGAGGAGAGCTTAAACTTGTGACTAATACTGTAGCTGTGTGACTGAAAGCAGAGCTAATGGTAAGGTGGAGCCTGGTACTGCTGCTGTACAGGGGACTGGGAAAGCTCTGCAAGCCTGACATGAAATAATCCAGATCAGACAGATGAGTTAATGGGGTTGGACTGTTATATTCATTTTCGTTCCATGACCATGTCTCTCATATATTGTAGGAGGTGATCCTCTGACTTTCATTCAAGGGAAAGGAAGGCTGACTTTTTGGACAAATAATCTTGGGCTCGAGGTTGAGACAATTTGTGGATTTCTTTGTTTATTTATCCAGGAAGTCTTTTGAGATACATAATCTATTTTGCAAGAGAGACCTAGCCAAAATGGCAGCATGGGATACATGACACAATATCCACATGCTGATTTCTGGCCCATGTCAATTACCTTACTCTTTGATAATATTTACCTTCACCAAGGAGGTTATGTTTTTTACCTGTATCCATTTGTTTGGTGTTTGCTTGGTTGGTTGGATGGTTCGTCAAAATAGACCCCATTAACTTTTGGTGCAGATCTTGATAAAGGGACTGATCAAGGAGCTTTTTCTCACCTTTTTTAAGGTTGAATTTCTTTGACATTTTTTTGTATTTCTCAAGGAATAATGCATGCATTGTGGTGAAAAAAAATCAGGTGTATTTAGTTGGCTGGTATCTATGAGTGGGAACAATTTGATGCGAATCCAAATAAAAATTTGGATCTAGCAGATTTAAATATATTTTAGTTGATATTGGATTGAGCTTGATTTCATTAAAGGGGACTGTTGGGCCGTGTAGGAGGTATGTACCCTACTGAGTGCCATTCTAGTTGCATATGGAAGACTTTCCAGAAATTTGTGTTTTGACAATGGGGAAACTCAGTGGTGCAATGGTTAGTACTGTTTCCTCACATCAAGAAGGCTCTGGCTTCAAATCTGTGTGGAGTCTGCAGGTTTTCTCTTGGTGCTCAGGTCTTCTCCCACAGTCCAAAGATTACAGGTCATAATTGGCAACTACTGTATCAGTTGTCTGTAGGTGTGAATGTGAGCATGAATGGTTGTCCATCTCTCCAGCTCGTCCTTCGACCCTTCAAAGGATAAACGGGCACAGTATATGCTTTGACAGGTTGATGTGATAGATGGACAGTAATACAATGCTGTAGATAAGGGAATCTCTACTTCTAAATGTGTTGCAATTACTTTGTAAGTCTGTTTGTATCGCACTCTCACATGCAGAGATAGAAACTGTACATAACTATTGTAATCCATTATGGCACTAAAACAAGGTATAGTTGGGTCCTTTTCTGTCCAAATCTTAGCTAATTGAGGTAATTGTGTGTAAATTGCCGGCCTCAACAACATCATTTAACACCCCCTGTACCCACTTGACACATGTATACTAGCTGTATACGTAGCCCAGTTGCAAAACGGAGATCGCAGACAGGGGAATTACCCCTTCCTAACCATTGGATTGTAATTTTCCCATCACCATGGTGACATTTTTAGCATGTGGTGGGAGTCAGAGGAGGAAGGGTACAGAGTTACAATTACACCCAACACAGACGACAACGTGATAAGACAGCTATATGAGAGTGGTGGAGGTGTGGGGACCCAGGGAAGAAATACAAGAGAGAGAGAAATTGAGAGATTCAGCACTGGGTTCTAAGACTTGATTGTTTTGGCTCCACAGGCGCTCCAGTGTTACTCAGGAATGACAAATGAGTTGTTAATGGAGGTATGACAGAGCCTAACTGCATGGAATGATTCCCAAGACAGTGGGCTTCTCTCAGCAGCAAGACAGCTTTCCACTAAAACTAAGGACAGATAAGTAAGCAGTCCTCTTTATGGACTGACCAATTACAGTCAGTTTAGTCTTATCAGTCATGAGTTGAAATTACCAGGCATATGTTTTCCTCTAGTGGGGACGAAGCACTGACATAAGCCTTATATTTGGGATACAGAGCTCTTCCAGAAATACACATTTGGGAAATTTGCTAATTTCTTTCTTGCTTTTTGCTCTCATATTTGTCCATTCAATATAATGCTACAGCCTGCAGCCAGCTAGCTTAGCATAGCATAAAGTCTGGTAGTAGAGTGAAACAGCTATTCTGGCACTGTCTAAAGGTAACAGAATCCGTCTATCAGTAATCAGAAAGATGGTGGCTGCATGCTGAAGCCCAAATTGCTCCTGATGGCTGTTCCATCGGCGTATGAGTGTGTGAAAAAAGGGGTATAGAGTTTGAGCATAGAAATATCGTGGGACACTTTGCTTAGGAAGCACTGTATCTCTTTTGATGAGCAGGTCAGCACCTTGCACGTAAGCATCTGCCATCAGTGTATGAATGTGCTTGTGACTGGGTGAATATGGCAAGTAGTGTAAAGCACTTTGAGCGATCCGAAGACCAGGAAATTGCTATATAAATACAAGTCTGCCTAACGTTTACCATGTACAGTGACTTTGGGGCCAATAAATAGTCTGGTACATACAACCTCACACTTTTTTTCATAGTCCATAAATACTTTAAACAGAGTACTTATTTTTATACCTGCCAAGCATTTGACAGACAATAGTCATTCAGAAGACAAGTGCCCATGTGAGCAGCATAAGTTTTCACAATCGTTTGGAAAGGTTGTCAAGAGCACCAGAAGACTCTGATATGTGAAGTAGATCAAATATTCAGAACAAAATTAGCTTCCCTGTACTTCTCTGAGGCATATCATTTTAAAAATCTTTAACCTTCGCACTTTGGATTAAAATGCATATAAAACAGTTATGCTAAAAGGAGGTGGAACGCAGAGCATTTTTATCAAATTAATTAGATGTAAACCGCAGTGAGGCCTAGGAGGGATTGGTAATGGGTTTAGGCCATAGAGCTCTGGAGCTTTAAGGTAAGAGAAGGAGGCCGATAGTACAAGGCAGTCTGTTGTCGACTCTAGTTAGCCCTCGCTTAAGTTCATAGATGGTCAGGTCCAGCATGAACTGGCTATGTGTGTAAGCTGTTTGACTGACTGTCTGGGTATCGTCAAAGGCAGGACGTAGGTCTGCACTGCTCTCTTCATTTAGCCTTTCAGGGAACTCCTGCACTGCTCTTATCCACCAACCACAGCTGCTGGACTCATTTGAACTGCCTGTGCCTTTGTCCATTGTATAAGCATGTGTGTGTGTGCTGTTTAGAGTGTGTGTGTGTCACCATGTCAGTGGCCAAGCAGAATGTGGGTGTAAGGTACATGGTGCTCAGGTTACACATTTTGCTCTGGCGCAGGACTCGCTCTCTGTCTTACAATTTAGAAGAAGAGAGGAGTAGCACACAGAGGCAAGCAGAAGGACTATTTATAGATCACTTCTGGCCTACTTGGCAACAGGAAGGAGATGAAGACAAGGAAAGGAACTATGGAGGCCAAGAAGGGACAAAATAGAAAATTGAATGTCCCAACTAGAGCAATGTCACTGCTGCTCCAGCTGGGCAGAGAGGATTTAAGTTTCACTTTGTGACTTTGGTGGCTCAGAATCTGAAAGTTTCTCTTCCGACACTTAGCACCAAGACACAAACTCTACGGCTATTTAAAGCTCAACTGCCTCAACATGCAGTCGCTGTGAGGAATTTCTGGCTGCTTGTTGGAGAAAAACACACACACACACAGATGTGGTAATGGTGTGTTTCACTGAAGATAAAATATATATTAAGTCTACTTGGTAGTGTCAATAGTAGTGCAGCTTATACCATGCTGTGTAATGACTTAACTCTCCAGCTTAGCGTAAGCAGCACAGGTTACCACTATGTATTTGTCTCATCAGTCATGAGGTGTTCATTAAGCCTCTCAGTCATCACTGTATTCCCCCTCTTCCATTTAGATTAGCTGTCCAAGCAGCTGATTGTCCGGCTACAATATGTGTATGTGTTTGCTTGAGTATGCATGTGTTCGCATGTCAAGAATGGTATTGCAAGGAAGAACCATTAACAACACACTGCCTTGTGCTTCTTAAGTCGCAGTTCTGTTCCAATGAGAAACTGTTTAGGAAATCCCTGGATGCAGCTATTAACCCCCAGTAATCTCAGTAACAGTAACTTTGTTTGCCATGCCGCTGTATTTGAGTCCCATTTTGAACGTTGTCAGAGTAAAGCAGCTAAGTTTCATACAGGGTAGTCAGCATTGAGGTACTTCACCTTAATCCTCCGCAGGGATATGGTCTCCAGGCCATACCTACGGAAAGGGAAGCAGAGAATTAAGGTAGGTGGACAGCTATATCAGAGAAGTATGATGCTCAGTATCATGAGTGTAATGTTATGGAGAGGAGAGGGGAAAAAGAAGAGAGAGAACTGGAGTCTCTGGTGAGTGCTGAGTCCAGTGATTGACCTGAATTCAAACACACAGACACCTTGGTGTGTGCTTGGTGTAGCTTATATCTAATCTATAGTAAATTAATCGGGCTGTTTGGGACAGATTAACACTTGCATAAGTAACACGAATAAAAACAAATGTGATCCCAGACCAGCTTTGGGGATGGTGAACACACCATTAAATAACAATCTTTGCTGATGAAAATCTTTTTGACGTGGCCTAGGCACAAAAGTTCATGGGCGAGGTAATGTGTTAGTTTTACTGATATTGCATTTAGTCTCATTGGCAGACTTCCTCACACCCTGACTCTCTCTCTCGTGAACTTGTGGGCTTATCTGAGTTTGATCATTGTGAGAAACATTTTGGATAATGAAAATACATAACTCAACAAAATATATACAGGTGATCTAGTCGCTTAGTGCAATACAACATTGCCGGTGTGCGTCTCTGAAGACACTTCACCTTCACCAGAGCTACTTTTTGTCAATATGTAATCCAGAGCAAACTATTTGTTTGTAAGATTAATTGGTTTATGACTTTCTAACTTCATCATTTTACTTAGTGAGAAATGTAACCATAGTCCTAAGCAAAAGATGACACCATCACGTTTATTGTTTCATCTGACCAACAGCCCAAAACCTAAAGAACAAAAGCATGGTCATATATGGCAAATACCCCATTCACACTGGACAAAAAAACAACACCCACTAGCGTTTGGCTTTTGTCTTCAATGTGCGTTGAAATTATAAGGCCACTGGCTTGTTAATACTTTTCCATCTTGCTCTGTTAAAGCAGCACTTATGCATGTTCAACTCTCAACAGAGAAGAGATAGAAGTAAGATGTCTCACTCCTTAGCAACTTCCATCAACAGGTCCAGAACAATTCAGAATGTTATTGATGACTTGCAAAACAAGTTTGAACTTCTTCTGGATGTAGTCTGATGAGGGTTGTGATGTGCTGCTTTCTAACAGTGTCTTCTTTTCTGGCATGTTTGTAATGATGAAAGTGAGATACAAGGAAAAAAAACAGAAAGGGAATTCAGTTCAATGGGAACCACAAATGTACTTTCATTCACCTCTACTGTATGTGGGGGAGGCAGAAATCTCAGAGAAAGATAGCCCTAAACCTTGACGTATATAACTAATTTAATTCTACATCATTGATGAGCCAAGACACCACAGGGTGGAACTGCAAAAATATGTTTCTGACATTTTGATGAAAAGAGCCCTTAAAAACCAGAGCAGTAAAACTAACGCTCCTGTCCTAGCAAATTCATCTCTTTTCATCATTTGTAATAGTCTATGTGATCTCCCGTTATGGCTCAGTATATGCCTTCATCATCCACTGTGCCATGAATGTGTATCTGTATATATATAGTGTGTATCCGCAGTGAGCCTGTATTCAGTGTTTTCTGTGTTTAAGTTGACACAGCTGGTGGGCAGGATGTCAGCTTCAGGCCTCTGTCTCTGTTTGTAATTCTTCCCTTAGAGAACAGCCTTCCTTTGCTATTAATAGCCTATGTGTGTGTGTGTGTGTGTGTGTGTGTGCATGCCCCACCTCTCCTCTGTGTGCCCAGAGAGAATGATGTTCTTCCGCACAGCATTTCCATCTGTGCGTTTGTGTGTGTTTTATCTTCTCCACATCCACTGTTCCATGGCTCACTGTATTTGCTCTGTGTGGCCAGTGTGTGTTTGTGTGTGTCAATGCGTGCAAGATGATGGTGGTCGTAATGATGATGAGTGTGTGTACTGTGTCTCACATGGAGAGCTGGTGTGATTTGATGTGACACACACATAGTGGCCGGAAGACCGGAAGACCTTACTTCTTTCTGTCTGTCTGTCTTCTCATCATTCTTTTAGGTTTTTTTATAAATCCAATCACTCTCCCATCTGCTCCCTCTCACCCTATGGTATACTGCATTTTTCTTCTTCTCCTCCTCCTTTCCTGCCTTCAAAATTACCATGAAATGCTGCTGGTGTGCAGAACATAGACAACGTGAGTCTATCAGACTTGCATGGTGGAAGACATTTGTGTTGAGTTCCTCTGGGTTCAACAGTTGGCCAAGGCAGCAGACGCAGTCAATGGGATGCCTTTTTTCCTCTCCTTCCCTTTTCTTTCTTCTTTTTTTCTCTGGCCCAGGGGAAAGGGTTGAGTGAGAGTGATGTGTGTTTGTAGCTCTTCAGAAAAATGAGTAGTGGTGCGTGTGTGTGTGTGTGTGTGTGTGTGTGTGTGTGTAAATGGGTTTCCTTTCTTCTTCACTTTTTGGACTATTCTTTGCCTCCCATGCATAGAATTGCTCAGATTCACTCATACACAAACAAAAACAGTCATTTCATCTTGACAGTTTCCTGCAGATAAATACAAGAGGGTGAGAGTGAGATGCAGAGTAAAGAGAGAGAGACCAAGGCTTTGTGTGATTTTCTGATGGAACCTTTCTCTGATATGAGGCCCGGTAAAACAGCCTTTTATTTTTATTGTGTCTCTTCTCCCTCCAGACGAGTATAAAGGAGGGATTGTTGCTGAAACAGACAAGCTCCTTCCAGAGGTGGAAAAAACGCTACTTCAAACTGAGAGGCCGAACTCTCTATTATGCCAAAGATGCCAAGGTAAGCTTACCAAGCTTTTCCCCATGCAACACACATACACCAGCAGCTACAGGTGAACAGGATAAACACTCTCGAGCCTTCTGATTATAAATTGAATTTGTTTCGATGCTCAAGCTACCAAACTATTAGCACTGATCTTCAGTGTCTGTCCTCTTATCTCAGAATTGACGTTTAGTGTGTAGAGACAAAGCTTTTACAGGCTCAGTCTGAATCAGCAACCAATTAGCTTAGCTTAAGCACAAAGACTGGAAACGGGGAAAATGCTGGCGCTGTCCAAAGGCAGCTCACTCACTAACATGTTATATCTTGTTTGTTTAGTGTGTACAGAAACAGAATCGTAAAAAAACATTGGTTTGCCATTTTACAGGTGTTATGTGGCAGGCTATCTACTATAATTTGTATCAGATAGTCTGTCAATGCAACTTGTAAACTGTGATTTTGTTGTTCTTTTCTGTACATGCAACATCTATTGCATGTCTGTTCATCCTGGGAGAGGGATCCCTCCTCTGTGACTCTTCCTGAGGTTTCTTCCATCTTTTTTCCCCCCCCTGTTAAAAGGTTTTTTACTTCAACATGACAAGTTTTTCCTCACTCGAATCGAGGGTCTAAGAACAGGATGTCGTTCACTGTACAGATTGTAAAGCCCATTGAGGCAATGTGATTGTGATTTTGGGCTGTATTTAAAAAAAATTATTTGATCTCTTTACTGATACCAGTAACTTCCCTGGGCCTCTGCCCATTCATTAGTGAGCTTAAGAGTAGTGTTAATTTTGTTTACAAAAACAACGACAAAACATTTTATCATGAGTAAGACAAGATGGTAACGAGACAGCATGACTTGTGACTATATCAACAACTTATATTGTTCAAACTAAAATGTAGTTTAAAAGATAAAAACTTTACCAAAATCTTTTTTTTTCCATTACCAAAAAAGAGCAGATGAAACATGATAGACAGTGGATTTTTTCCCCTAATGGAGCAGATCTGTTTCCCCTGTGCTGTGCGCCGTCAGGACTACACCAGAAACACACTGCAGGACTCAGTGAGTGTGTGTGTGTGTGAGGAGAGAGAGAAAGAGAGAGATTGTCTGTGTTGGTACACGCAAGTGTCTGTTATATACAGGACGGTGTGTGTCTGTGTGTGTGTGTGTGTGTGTGTGTGTGTGTGTGTGTGTGTGTGTCATATGGGGGGAGAAGATGTGAACATGATGTGACATGGGGAAATATGTAGGCTACTGTATGGGAAATGCTGATGTTTCAGCTAGATTGCGAGTTTATTTAAAGCAGCGGTACCAGCTGAAAGTCATACTCCTTTGCAATCAACAAACTATAAAATATAAGAAATAAACAAAGGTGCATTTCATCTGAACAGCTATCATATTTGGCAACTATTTGGTGACCAAAGTGTTTATTTGTCATTCACATTATCATCAAAATGAATTTGATTTGATTGGCATTAAAATGACTGTGGATGTTTTCCTTAAATTGATACCACCAGACCAATAGACCAGACACTTTCTGCAGTTGAAGGTGCGCTCATTAAACCTTTTCATCAGATAATGATATGATTAGTTGTTTTGGCTTGACTACACTGACAAAAATGTTCAATGTAATCTCATGACTAAAACAGACTAAACTGACATAAAGACTTGAACCAGTTATCAATGACTAAAACAAGACTAAAATAGTGAAGTTTTTTCTTTGACTAAGATAAGACTAAAATGCTCAGACTTTTAATTGACTAAACTTGACTAAATAAACAGGATGATGTTGAATAAATATGATTAAAACTAACCATGACTTAGACTTAGTTAAAAGATAGTTAAGCAAAATTGCAAACACGACTGTAGTGGCGCTGCTCAGCAGATTTAGTTCCTGTTGGAGAGAGTCGTGCTCGCTGTTTCCCTGTTTCCTGTCTTTACGCTTAGCTAAGCTAACCCGCTGCTGCTAACTGTAGCCTTTAAATCTTTTTTATATTAAACATAGTCCACCTACTGTACATAGCTCACTCTTATTAATCTTGTTACTTTTTTGATACTGACTGTTTCAAATTTCATTTCATTTCTTTTTCTTTTAAATTGTCTTTTATTTCCCATCCTTAATTTCTAAAATTGAAATATCGTCTTTGTATTTTTGTCCTTTCAGCAATACCAAAGCTTTTTGTTCGCCTGTGTTTGATTTTAAGCACACTTTTGTTTTTAACTTCTGAACTCTCTACTGTTATTGACATCTCTTTCCCCTTTGCTTCTTACCTATCCTCCTTGGTCTGGAACATATGTGTGTGTGTGCTTGTGTGTACGCGTGTGTCTGCACGCGCACCAGTCTGGCAGTGCCCTGGCACGCTGGCAGGAGCGGGCGCTGCGCAGAGTGTCAAGGAGTCGTGTGTGCTGGCGAGTTCTGTCTGTGTGCTGGACAGGCGCACGGCGCTCCCCCCCACCTTTGGGTGCCAGCGGATCTGAGGAAGGCCTAGTGAGAATTCGGGTCAGCACAGCACAGCCAGGGGCCAGGGGCCAGACCACTGCAACAGCTTCACCATTCCCTACTTATCCACTCACCTGTACATAATAGTGCTGCATTCATGACATACGGGGCTACTGGGGCAAGACAGGTTTAGTGTATTCACATAGAAAATGTGAATTTTCAATCACTTGAAAATTTCACAGAAGAGATGCAAAATTACATAGAGGGTGTCATTCTGACAGAAGGGAAGCCATTTTGTGCATGAACTAAAGAATAAAGCTCTTACAGCAACATTTTTGGAGGAGGTAAACAGTTATTGCAAGTCCAGAACATTTTTATTACCATATGACATGAATGCCCAGTATATAATATTTATAATACTACAGGTAGCAAAACACGTGGACAGACTGTAAGGCCAAACCTGGATCAATTTAAACTAACTTATCTTATGCTTTTTTTGTTTTACACGATGTGTGTTGCTTGTCCTTGCCTGCAACTTAAAGGACAAGTTCACCCAAAAATGAAAAGTCAGTCATTATCCACCCACTCCCATGCTGATGGAAAGTCGGGTGAACTTTTGTATTCCACAAAACATTTCTGACCCAGTATTTTCATTTTTGGGTGAACTGTTTCTTTAATGTCTCTTGATGGCCATGCTGGAAAAACAAAAAAAAAATGAATCAAAAATTCTTTTGATAAGGACTAGTCATTTATAACTGGAAACTTATGAGTGAGTTCTCTTTGTCATGGCCAGACAGTGACTCGATATTTAAGTGTCCATATCCTACATGTCCATCCACCCTGGTGTCTCCGAGGTGGCCTGGCTGGCTGTGCTGCCCTGTGCTTGGGAAGCCTGACCTCCTCATTGATCCATCAGGGAGGCTACATCTCAGCACTGCAGTCTGTCCTGGAAGCTGCCCTCCTCTCCTCTCCTTTTCCTCCTGTTCTTCGGAACACACAAAGCAGCTAGTTAAAGATGTCAGCTGTAGAATGCATAGATTCTGCATCTAAATATTGTAGACTGGCAGTAAAATAGTAAACTTACATGTTTGAACCACATTGCCTGTTGTAAAATGAAGGATGAGGCGGAGAGAGGAACTGGAGGAGGTAGGAGAGGAGGCTCGTTGAGGTCGCTGAGATGCAGCCGCTGAGCTAAGCTGTGGATCTATGGGTAACAGAGGCTCTGGATGCTTGCCTTTGTCCACCATTCACTGTCAGCTTTCATTACAGCTTCCCTCAAGACAGTTGAGTGTGTGTGCCCACACATGCAAGTTTGTGTGTGTGTTGGGGTGGTGAGTGAGAGGGAGAGAGAGAGAGAGAGAGAGAGAGAGAGAGAGAGAGAGAGAGAGAGGGAGGAGTGTGACAAAGGAACTGTAGAAAGTAATCACACACATACATATGCACATGTAATGCCACGGTATAGCAGCCAAGAGCACTGTAACAGGAGGGCAGTGTTTGTGTTTGCGTGCCATTCATACCCGGGCCCTCTTGGCTGACACTCCATACACACATTCACACGCGCTTGTAGGGGTATGTGGAAGTGCCGTAACACATGCTCCTTCTACATGCACAAACACACACACACACGCACACACACACACACACACACACACACACACACACACACACACACACACACACACACACAGTAAGCATTGGCTGGTGTCCCTCTCCAGCCAGGCCTTGGGAGAGCGTTGTTAACTGGGCATTCCCTCTGACAGCTGCAGCAGTTCACTCCTCCCACACACACACACACACACACACACACACACACACACACAAACACACACAGTCAGAGGGCATTCCTTTGACGACATAGGTTTTTGGCCCGTGGCCCTTTAAGAGCTCAGCTGCGTGCCTTACGCATCACAGCTCTGTTAGCATATCATGTTCCTGTGTGTAGACTCTGGCTCTCCCCTCTGTCTGTCTGCTGGCTATATTGCATAGAGTTGGCTCCAGCTCCTCCGCCACATAGAAATTCAATAAAGACACATCAACATTAACTGTCCTGTTATTCACACTGTTCTCATTTAGATACAGAGTCAAAACAAGGGAAACTCAAGAGGGACATCCTCACTGCAGTGTAGGCTGATAGTGTAGCTGTGTTGTGATGATGAAGTGCAATTCCTAGCAGATGGAACAAACTGAGATCTTTCTGAGGGCCAGACAAATTGGACTCATTGTTCCTGAGCAGAATGTTTCTGACCCATCAGTTATTCCTCTACGTTTTATTAACCCCTTCAGACCCATTCACTCCAAGAGAAATCAAATATTAATTGGGTTCTGCTCATGAAAATGCACTTTTTAAAAAAGGTTGCTTCTGCACAGTAACTAAATAGACTGAACTAACTTAGAAATGTCAAGATTTGACTTGCAAGTTGTCAGAGTGAGGCATGCCGGAAGAAAAGCATGGCAGACAAAACAGGAAGTTTGCCTTTTAAATATTCATTTCTGTTCATCCAGACCTCAGAATCTTAAAGTGGATGTAATATAAAAGCATGTTATAAGTGCCCTAATAGACTAATAGAGTTAAATCAATACAGACAAAAATATATAGACTGTAAAAAACAAAGTAAAGGGTACGTCCATCCAATCATTTCAATCCTAAAACACGTTTTTATAAAGTCATGGTAATAATATTTCACTTTTAGAGTATGTTGCTGAGGAAATTCCAGAAATGTATTGTTTTAATTTAGTGGATGAGGAAGAGAATTCTGTAAGGACCAGTAAGGACTGAAAAGAGCACAAACTGTGAAATAATCTTTCAATTTAAAATTAAATTGAAACATTTGAGGAGAATCCAAGGCGAGATATAAAACATCACGTTTAAATGCATGTAATGCATAGTTTCTCACTGACTTCACCGAAGAACAGACACAGTGGAGAGGTTTCTTCGCTTGCCTGGTCACAGACATCTGAATTACTGACCACAGTTCTGATTTGAGAACTGTGAATTTTCCGCGTTTCAAATAATGAAGTAAAAGCAAATGTCAGTTGAGTCTGAGCATCAGGCTGGTTCCTTCCATGATTCATTTGAGTCAACCTCCAAAATTTTGAATCTATTCAAGTATTATGTTTTGTCTCAACTCAGATGTTTGGTCTAATAACAAACATGAGCAGCATGCATACATGCTCTGCAGGTATCAGGAGAGTCTGTTTATCTGATATCAGAATCCAAATCAGCCTTAAATTACCTATAAAATACATAAAAAATAAATATGGAGAAAATATCTAAAAGGACAATTTGTGTAAAAACATTAAAATAATAGACCTACAAGGAGTGCATTTAACACTAGATGGTTAAAAACAACTATTAAATAATAATTTTATGATATCTTGGTCATGACTTTTATTGTAGTGGACGTAAAAAATATATATTAAAGGCATAAGTTGATATTTTGATTTAGCTTCATTTCATCAGACCAGTCAGAAATAACAGGATTAATGAGTTGAAATGATTTAGGTATGATGGGGTTAATGACATGTCTTACAGGATGACAGTGCTTCTTATTAGGCAAGTTTTATTTTCCATATCATAAAAATAACCTACCAAATCGTCTACCAAGTTTAGATTTGTTTAAGCATAATGAAATGCCTTCCATGACATGCTTGGGTCTGACCCTCGGCAAAAGCTGAGCGGAATGCACATCTGCTGTTCCCTTTGGTTTTACTAAACCCTGCAGTTCCTCGAGCTTCCCTTTACATTGTCTCATTCTCAGTAAGTTACAGCAGATAGGTCATTCTTACTTAGGGCCATTTTCCAGCTTTGAGATATATCTGGAAGATCATGTTTTATCTTTAGCTTGTAGCTTCTAATAATAGACCAAGAATAGATGCAACATTGTGGGTTATGCATTTGATATCAGGATCATAATGTTCGTCTTTTTAAATGCTGCTCTTTCATGTCTGTCATGACTCTTGCAGTAGTTTCCATTTTGTATTGATAAGGTTTACCTGTTCATTTTAGGCCTGCTTTGCTTTACTCTAGTATAAGTTACAGGAAGCTAAGTTAAACCCAATGTTGAAATTATTGTTCAAAGTCTCATTGTCTTGTTCTCCTCTGTGCCCTCTATCTCTCTGTTCTCCTCTTGGGACTTCCTTCTTTTCTCTCTCCCCACACCTCCTTATTTCTGCAGTCCCTTATCTTTGACGAGGTGGACCTATCAGATGCCAGTGTTGCAGAGTCCAGCACAAAGAATGTCAACAACAGTTTCACGGTGAGTACATCTTGCAGTCTTAGCACGCAGACACACTCACACACACATACAAACACAAACACATAGGGTGTCAGTAAGGAGCTCACAGGCCGAGGCACGTGTTGGGCAGTGACGCTGAGTGTGTCACGGTGTGTAGAAATGCATAAATGTCTGGTATGCAATCTACTGTAGATTCACATATCGCTGCAGTCTAATGCTATGATAATTCACATTCGATTCATTGTCCTTATGAAGATGAGACTTTCTTTATTGTTGTATGTTTCAGTTGAGTTTTTGAACCAATGGAAATGGTGTCTTGATTTCCTTAAAAGATTTGTTGGCCAGAGGGATGTTTAAAAATGAGACAGTGGACGGTGGAAGTCATGGATTAGTGTTCTGGTTTCATCTTAAAGGAATGTTTCAATATTTCGGGGAATATGGCTATTTCCTTTCTAGGGAAGGGGGAGTTAGATCAAAAGATCAATACCAGTCCCATGTCTGTCTGTTTAGTATGAAACTACAGCCTGAAGCCATGTATAACTGCATAAAATATGGATATAATCTCAGTGACGTCACCCTAACCCCATTTCTGAAGAACCATTGTGAAGCCCAATGTGCCTGACTCCACCTAACTCCCAGCCAATCCAAAAATGGGCAAAGATATGGGTGGACCTGGTGGTTGACAAGACAGCTAGCTGCAACTCAAAGTAGCTGCACCCTTTATAATCCTGAACTTAAAGCTTTAATATATTTTAATGAGTGAGTTATATAAAAATCATCATAAATTTAGCTTCATTTTTAAAGACAAATATGGCACTGATATTGATCTTCTCAATTAATTCTTGGTAGAAAAGCAAATCTGTATTTATTAAAGTGCATTTTCCAAAATGTTGAACTATTCCTCGGATGAACATCATCAAAATTTCTCCTTGAGAGTAAAGAGAGTTGACAAAGTGATGGCGAAGGATTTGTTTTCAAAGCAAAAAGCAAAAGCACCTATTTGGCAATATCTGGGTAGGATGTATTTGTGGACTACAGCATTTGTATTAGGCTAGTGAAACGAAGTATTTGTTTCCTCTCAGTATAGAATGTGTTGTAAAATATAATGTATTATGGCATCAGTTTCCCTCCTCTCTGTTGTTCATATCTACAAGAAGGCTGCACTGCTGAGGGATCAGTTGTGTGAACACTTGCTAGTTTTTTGTTAATTTTTGGCGTCGCGCACCTGGAGCACTAGAGGTCGGAATTTGGAAATGTCATCTCGGAAATTACGACCTCCAACTTTGACTGGATTCCGACATCAGCACTAAAGTCACTGGGGTGATTTTACGTAACCTGACAAAGTTAAATGAAATTTCATAGTTCTCCAAATGATTCTCACTTATTATATATTTACAGCAGGTACGTGTGTTTTTTGATAAACACTAGACTGCTAGAATGCATTCAGCCACAGTGGACAACATTCACAGTCTGTATGCATTCAGCTGGAGATCCATCAGGATTTACAAGAAAACAGGATGTACCCTTTAAGGATAATGATTCACCCAGCATATTGTACCCCTGAAGACGTCAGTCGTAGTTATATTCAGTTGATATTTTAATATTTCCCAGCATTACTGGTCATTTTTTGTCACACGCTGCACGTCATGGCACATCTAGTGGGAGAAAACAAGTGATGCTGCTGTCAATGGATGCTTGTTCGAGAGAAGAATGAGCAACTGAGCTGGATGAGTGTGTGTGGGAGGTGAAGGGAGATGAAGATGAGTATTATGAGCAGCGAGGATGAAAACAGACAGTGAAAGAGCTAGTAGTGCCCCGTCCTTTCTATAAATGTCTCTCCTCTCCCCGGGTGTTGCTATAATAAGAAACAAGAAGGAGGGGGAAGTAGGCAGGAGAGCAGCGCCCAGAGGAGAGCACATGGCTATTTTTAGCAACGCCTTGAAACGCTTCACTGAGTGCCTGGGATAGCTTAATGTCTGCCATATTCAGAAATAAGATGACATGTGCCTGCTGCATTTGTGTGCAGCATGTGTGTACAGTTGTGACTGTGTGTGTATGTTGAGATTAAGGTTTGAAGATGAGCTTAACATGTCTGCATGAGCATCAGCATCCCACTAACATGGTGAGAAGAAGGAAAGGGAGAAAGGACCTAAAGGGAGAAACAGTTTAGAAAAGGGAAGTAAGCACAATATACAGGTGAGAAATCTGTTTACAGACCACAGAGGTATAAGGGGCTTGGGGGGAATGAGTGCAGAGCAGTTTAAGATGGCGAAGGAAAAGACACAGCAAGGTAGTGCAGTAGAGGAAATCCTGGAGTGATGTCACCACGGAGCAAACTGCACTCGCTCACATTCTCCCGGGGAAAAGAGAAAGAGAGAGAAGGGTAGAGTGAAGTCGAGGTACGAGTAAGCATTGAGAAGCGGGAGAGGAAAGATGGATGTGGAGGAAAAGAGGGAGAGTGGAGAGGAAACGAAGGCAGGACAGACGTGGCTGAGCAGTGAAACATAAAACTAAAGGTAATGTGTCGTGCTGAATGAGAGCTCACCTGCATGCAGCACATTCTCACACATGCAAATCTGTAATGCCTCAATGCAGACAGAGTCACGCACACCGACAGGGGGAGACCGGGCTTCATCAGACAGGTTGTGTGATCACGACTGAGAGAGAAAGACCACTGCAGAGGATGCGTTGCAGGGCACTACTCTGACTGTTCAGTGTAATTACCAGTCTCCGTCTGTGTGTCTGTCTGTCTGGTCTCCTATTGTCATCTGTCTGTCTGTGTGTCGGTCGTCCCTCTGGTGATAAGTGATGCTGCTGGCGTCCTCTGTGCAGGTTGGTGCTATTTGATTGGATGGTTTGAACAGATGATTGACTCATGCTCCAGTGCTAAGATGTTTAGCGGCTTTATGTTCATTCATGTAGGAGCTCTGCAGATGTCTGCTCAGCGTGCGTAATGTTTATGCCTGTGTTTTCACAGAGGAGGGACCAACGACCCACCAGCTAGAACTAAATAACACTAGTTAAAGAAGGGAATCATTTCACTTTCACTCCTTTTCTCCAGTGCATTGCACACTATAGACTTGTTTTTTTTCCCAAAATGGGTGTATTTAAAGATATACATTGTTACATAGGAATAAAAGATGTTTTTAAGACAATAATATAGTGAACAAACTAGAAATGAAACAACTGTGCTCCATGTGGATAGGCACGTATCTGTGTGCATGCATTTTTCATGACAGGGTATGCATTGACTCAGAGCTGTGAAAATGTATGGTACATGTAAGTTTGTGAATGCATTGTGTTGTCGATGCCGTTGTTTCCTTGGTGTGAATACACAATGAGGCAGTGTTGCTGTAGTGCGGAGAGGGAGCACCTTGAGGTCCACGTGAGGGAGCGCTCAGCCCAACCCACACCCTAAACTCATTACAGACTCTGCAGGGACACACCGCCTCTCTCACTGACTCACTCACTGTTATTGGATTGGCTCGCTTATTACTGTCCACTTTAAATCCATGAAATGAATCTCAAGGAAATTCAGATTGGCATTGAATTGTGCACTTGCATCCGCGGTACATCAGCGCTCTGATTTGTTTTGTAGTTAATATCAACTGTTTACACAAAGCTGCAGACAATAACTGAGCCAGCATGTGCATGTGTGTTGGAGGAAGTGAGCAGCTGTGACAGTTCTGTTCTACCTCCTCTGCTATTGTGCTGCAGGTCCCATTGGATACAGGATCTGTGTGGATCTGTGTGTAAACAGTGACAGGTTCATCCTTGGTGGTTGCCTCAATAACAACTAATGAGGCTTGTGATTACATGTTCTCATCAGTCAAAGTTATAAATGCTGATCATAGAGCCATGTCTTGTCACTTGTCATTACACCAAAACACACACACATATTTGATTTATTAAGCTCTGAAGGTCAGTCATCAAGAGAGGTTTTCCACACTTGAGGGGTGCCTTGAGCCATTTTTGGAAACAGCCGTTTCTGTTTCCCCTGGCAACCAATCTTATCACTACCCCATTCCAGACACAAGATACACACATACATAGACACACACACATGGACACAGTACACCAGCAGAGAGACAGGATGATCTATGTCCAAAGGGATCAATTTGCCCATGTGCATGCACATAACCAACAATGCACACGTGGACATGCACACACACACACACACACATACACACACACACACTAATCCTTGCAGCTCCAGGTAAAAACCTATATTGTGATTAACAGCTGAGAAAAACATACAATTCTCTGAGGAGAGAAAAGCAAAAGAAAGAAAGAAAGAAAGAAAGAAAGAAAGAAAGAGGGAGTAGAACAGATGTACTCTTGTTGTACATGTGGAAGGATTGTAAATGGCTGATTGGTTGAGAGTTACATGTAAATGTGTACTGCAAACACACACACTCAAGCATCTGAGGTAACTTTCTCTCTGGTTCATCAATTTGGGAGTTTAAAAGAGGAGGAATGCTTATGTAATTAGCTTAAAATATAAATGGATGTCAAGGAAAGGACAATAAGAACACACAAGCATATTAAACAGAGATATGAGATTATTTTTATTGAGTCTTTTTGTCTTGGACGTGCTGTTCAGTACTCAGACATAACCAGATTGTGATCCGAGGTCTATAATAGTAAGAACTTGATTGAGTAAAAAAAACAAGATTTTAAAAAAACAAACTACAATGGCACCCGGTAGAGTGCATACCTCCATATCTCCATTGTGTGTGGAAGAATAAAAGGTTGATAAGAATAGCAGCAATGTTGAAGTCGAGCAGAAATTAAAAATGCCTTTTTTAACCATTTAGATCACATCAACAGACACAGTGTGCTACTATTTAACAATATATGGCAAAAAAAAAAAAAATAGATAGGCACTCAGTAGAGCCCAATAGTCCCCTTTAATTCAATCAAGCCTAACCCAATATCAAATAAAACATATAGATATCCGCTAGCTTTGGAAATTAATGAAAATGTTGAAAAACACCTTATCTCACAATGTTAAAGAAAGTGAGTAAATAATTCCTGGATCCATTCTTTATCCAGATCCACACCAAAAGTAAATGAGGTCCATTCTTGGCTGAAACCCATCCTCCACCCAACAGATCAGTAGAATTGCTAAAATACTGTAGATCTGCCTCATCTAAGATTATGATCCATGGACAGTTTGGCAATTATATGTCCTCTCAGATAAGTCGTATGTGCATTCACAAATACAGATGCATGAATTTACGATGGGGTAGTCAAATACTTTTTATGTTCTGTGTTGTAGGCTACTGCGTCCAGGTTTTACCACGTTTTCTCAACTTGCAGTCGTCAAACCACTTTCTTCCTCTTGGCCTTTTTGCACCTCTGACACTGGTGCCCCTTTATGTAACAGGTTTCTACTGAAAATGACTATCTTGCTGCTTCATGTTACTTTAAGCATGAATGCATGAATGGACACACTGTAAATGATAGAAAGGGCAAAGAGGACAAAAGCCAACCCAACTAGAAACCTATATTATATACACTCTGTTAATAATGTAGATTTGTCATCTGTTTTACTAGAACTTTGTCTGCAAACCTGATGGTTAACCTTCAAACAGATTGAAAAGAAAATTATCTTAAATACCCCGACGTGATTAACAGTCATGCCCATGACACACAATGCACATATGTACACCCACAGTGATGTGTAACCTTGTAAAAGCCTCAGTTGCTGCTGATCTAAATAGGCCCATGGACAGAATAAGGGAGGGATGTATATATATATTTTTTTTTTTTTTTACCAGTGGATGTGTGTTTAATCTACAGGATGTGTGGATTGCACAGTCATACATTTATCCAATTATTGCAAAAATGGGTGTAATTGAAGAATAGAAGGAACCTCATATCTGCTGAATATATGGCTTCAAATAACAGTGAATAGTTGGTCTGAAATGGTCAGTCAAATAATCAATGAGCACTTTGTAAGAGAATAAGAAACACAAATAACTGTACAGCACGAAGTGATACTGACAATAAACAGACCAGAGAATGGGAGATTCATCACGCTCCAAAGTTTTTTTTATTATTTGCATTCATAAAAATAAAGAATTCCTCATCTTGTAAAGTACTGTAATAGGTACATGCTGTAAAAAAGGGGGGGATGTATTACCATCACCCTACTACTACACTGTCCTCACTGTTGTTTTGTCTATGTTTAGGGTCACATTGAGGTTCTGTATGTTTTACGTTCATGCAGTTTGTATTAGAGATGCAAGATATGGGAGAATTGATTAGAAATGTAGAGTCAAGTTGAAACATTGAGCAAGAGAGAAGCAGTCAGTGTAATGACTTTGTCTGTCCTCTGTCATATTTCAGAAAATGAAAACACTTCAGTGATGGCAGTAAGGAATATTGAACTATTTAGCTCTACAATACCAGACAACAGAGCAGCAGTGCAGAAGCCTGTACTTTTCTGGTTCCTTTGTCCTTTTGCCTGAATACATTTTTCTATGTGTACCTTTAACAGGCCACAGCAGGTCCAGTCTAGTGTATATTGAAGTAGAATTGAAGCAGCCAACTAATTACACTGTAAAATTTTAAATGTTGGCTTTACTTAAAAAAAACTCCAAATAAAGCAGACCATTCAATATAACATGTGCGAGCTAAAAAGTTTTAACAACTTAAAATTATTAATCTACTTTACTTGGTAATTTTGAAGTAATTGGTTTCCTCAACTGTTTTAAGAAGAGTCACATTGTCAGATTTTACAGTGTACATATTAAAGAGAGATAGCTTATTATTCACTGAAAAAAGTTTCCAAAATGATCAAAAATCCCCCCAAAAAAGAAAAATAAAGAGGATTTTTTACGACTCCATGAGGTTTTCTTAAATTCTGTCACTGATCTTATTGATGAGCTGATAACATTACGATATTATTTCCTCACATAAAGACCAAATCACAATGTCTGGGTAGAAAACCCCCTTCGCATACAACTTAATTCTATTTTTTTCATAATGTTATTTCAAAGTATATACATGTAATTCACCTTAAATTCATGTTTGATGGTTTCGTATCTCATTAATAACAACACTTTCACTAACGTAAAATTGGAGTCCTAATTTACCCGTTGGGCCCCAAACTGAAGAAAATGGCAGCTTCAGTTTACCCTAAACTAGCAGTTAGTCCAAGATGTCGTTTTTGGGTATATCAAAGGTGCTAGCAAAGCAACACAGTACAGAGAATAAGCACAGTAGAAATGTTGGATAGTTCATACCACTGTGTTATACTATATATCTTTAAACATTACAGTTACAGCTGAAAATGACAACAGAAATGAACAAGTTTGCCGAATTCACACATAAGTTCAGAACTCTGTTGCTTTTCACTCTTCCAGGATGGTTAACAGGCCTGCATCAGATCTGAATTAGCTGGGCTGCAGCTGACCACGTCAGTGGTTTAGAAAAGTCCCACAAAATTGAAAAGTTGCAGTGACACAAAGCCTGACTCCATTGACAAAAGTGCATATTTGGTGGGTTTCAGAAATATCCTGCACAGTGTTAAAATCAGTTAGATTTTTTCAATTTTAGCGCAGTAATGATATGTTGTCTGATGAGACAATCCACTTAAATTATACAACAACAAGAAGCTGTGTCAGTCTTCTTCAAATACAAAGGACATTAAAAAGAGGACATCTGTGCTTGGTAACCTGTGTAAGACTATAATTAATCATAAATGGCATTCCTCAAGAAGGGAAAGAAACATCAGCATTACTGCTAGTACATGAATATTTATTAGTGTGATATTGCCTACAGTGTGTGGGAGTGTGTGTGTGTGTGTGTGCCTCACTTCTCTCTCTGAGGTGAATAGCGTTAACATAAGGACATGGTGAGAGAGACAGAGATGGGGAGAAAGAAGAGATGAGGGAGCATCAATAAGTGATGGGGTGTTGAAAGGGTGCTGTATGTCTGTAGGGTTATCTACTGGGAGACTATCCTTTAAACACACATACACACTCACACACAGAGAGAGGACAAGAGAGGGGGAGGCAGTGGGGGAGAGAAGCTCTTAGCCTTTACTGAGGCGCTTCGCCTGTCAGCATATATCTGCCTCAAAGCAACATGAAGAGCTAAGAGCGAGAGAAAGAGAGGGCTGAGAGGAAAAAACGCTTGAGCGAAGGAAAAGACTAACTAGAAGGTGTTAGAGGATGAGTGAGCTAGAGTTAATGAGAAAGAGAGAGAGAGAGAGTGAGAAAGAAAGAAAGAGGGAGGGGGCTTCTCATCCTTCTCCTCCCTTAAAGACAGAGCGGACCACTCTCTCTTTTCTCAGTGGCACCGCAGGCTGAAGAGGAAAACACCAAAAACATTTCTCTCTTTCTTTTTAGCTACAGTATCGGTCTCACTCACTCACTCTCCCTCCAGG
This sequence comes from Pagrus major, assembly GCF_040436345.1. Taxonomy (NCBI): domain Eukaryota; kingdom Metazoa; phylum Chordata; class Actinopteri; order Spariformes; family Sparidae; genus Pagrus; species Pagrus major. The sequence continues at coordinate 4,323,964 of NC_133223.1, forward strand.
TGATCACTCCGTTCCGCAGGCTCATCCTCTGTGCCGAGAACAGGAAAGAGATGGAGGACTGGATCAGTTCGCTGAAGTCCGTCCAATCCAGAGAGCACTACGAGGTAAGAATCCCATACCAAATCAACATCTAGACAGATCCATATGAGTTTGAAGAGATCGAGGAGAGTGTGTTAAGGGATAGTGCTAAAGGAACAGTAGATCTGTGTTCAGGCGTGTCCTGTTTTAGAGCGATGTTGTTATGAATATTCCTACCTGAGGATGTTCTTACAAGTGAATGTATCCTGTGAGTGTGTTTTGGTTATTACAGAAAAAGTATACACAGATTAGTGATGAGCCCAGATAGGTGTGTAAAGTGAAATGGGAATAAGAGTTGCATGTTGTGTGGCAACACAACAGAAATGAACAAGTTTGCAACACACAAGCACACACATGGATGAACATGTGCAGTCACAGGTGCCCAACTCTACAGCTAGAGATACAGTAGAGAAGACACACACACACACACACACATACAGTGTAACCTGTGTTAAAACTAGGTGTTGTGTACATTGATACTCACACACACAAGAAAAGGCACATGTTGGCTGTCACAAAGCACTTGTCTGATTCCGCAGCAGCCCGAGTCTTTTACCCCTTATGACTCACCGATAAACAGGGAGTGATTGTGTCCGCTGTCCAGTGTCTTCTAACAACACTCGGTTTAATGCTCCTCTTTATTATCCAAAACAGTGTTTCTGGAAAAATGTAGAAAACTGGCCAACAGTATGACTGTCACCATTTTTTTTCATCAAAACGTTGGTACCTGTTTAGAATATTCCGCTGTCAGCGAAAGATGCACAAAGAGTATAAATCTGAGCTCTGTGTTGACAGTGATGGGTTGCGGCCAGCGCAGGGAGAAGGGGAATGCAGGAAGAAAGCAGTACTGCATTTTAATGGCTTTGATTTGGGAGGGAAATCTTATATAAGACCCCATCCCTCACCTCTTTACTGCACTGCAATGCAGCAGCTCCCCCAGAACTCACACACCATTGGGTACACACGTGCACACAAGAACACGCACGCACCCCTGCCAAGATGTCAACACAACAGCATTTTTAATTACTGCGTTCTCAGATTTAGCACTGTAAGAATCTGAGCATCCCAATTTCATTAGCACCTGTTACAATTGTACTTATGAAACACAAACTGTATCCAGGGCTACGCCAACTGCTGCAGACGCAACGCCCACACGTGTACAGTACTCACATTAGCTTGTGCTCCACAGTGGGCTCCCTCCATACACTAATGTGTACAGAAGCATCTAATTTTCCTGACCAGGTGTCTCTTTTATAAAGCAGAGCACACTAATGACTGTCAGCTAGTAGAGTCCTGATGTTTGTCCGGCTGTCTTCTTCCCTTGTGCCAGGCAGTTTCCTAGGTGTCCTCATGAGACTCCTTTAGAGCAGGAAAACCTGACCTCAGGGGGAAAGAGAATTGTTATCATGGCAAGCTAATACCCAAGGAATCAATTAACTTAATATCAAAAGGTGTTGGTTAGAGTCTACTGCTGGAAACAGGTGGACAAATGTTTTGCATGATCTTTTCTGTATATTTTTATTTTTCATGTTAAAGGAGCGATTTGTAGGATATGGCCAGAATTTTTGCTTAAAACACTCAAAAATGACCTAACATTATCAACAGAGCGTGAAGAAACAACAGTGTTGACGTTTCGTCAAAGACGTTTATGTACTGTGTTGCAGAGATATTTACTGAAGTTAGCATGCTAACCAGCTAGCCCCGGCCAGTCCTGTCCTACTTTAACAGAATGCATTAGCTCTACAGGCCATTTTCGCCTGTGGCTGATCCCTCTATGCTCCTCTGCGCCTTCATACCTCTCCTGTCCCAGGCTGCTCTGTCTTCTCATCCATGGTGTCATAGTCATGGTCAGAGCTGCTGTAAATCACCTCAGTACTGTATTCACTGTCTTGAAACTGGCATCTGTAGATCTCAGATCAGTCTGTGTTAAGTCCCAGCCTGGTGTCCAGCCTTGTTCACTGAGAGGCAGCCAAGGTTGGTTGTGACTCCTCACGTCATCCGAGGTAGTGGTGGAGGCAGTCCAATAAGCCCTGGCTAACTGAGCTGCTTGCTAATGGGAGCTAGTTGCTATAGCCAAAGATAGCTAAAGCAAAGAGTAGTAAAGTGAGCAGTTTGTTACCTTTGAATTCTGGCCATTTCTTACAAATTACAACATGAAACAACTGAGCTCCTTGTAAATAGAATGAAAACTGTCAGTTGAAGTAATATGCAGTCATTCATATGTCAAATGTTATATTTTATTCTTGCTTTTCTGTGACTATCATCCCAGTGCTGCCAACCTGTTTTAACCTCTCCTTTGTCAGACAGCACAGTTTAATGTGGAACATTTCTCAGGGATGCACAACTGGTACGCCTGCTCCCATGCACGGCCCACCTTTTGCAACGTCTGTAAAGATAGCTTGTCTGGGGTCACGTCACACGGCCTCTCCTGTGAAGGTAGGTAGCACACAATAACACTACACATTCTGTCAAACATAGGAATGCCCAGTTGCTAATTTGTTTTTGGACAAGTATACAGACCGTGTTTTCTTACATAACACCCTTTCCATCCATGGCCTTTTGAAGCAGCTCTCACTCATTTCCATACCTCATTACTGGCTCAGAGATGGACCTCCTACTCTCTGTTTAAACATCAGACATACTGTAGCATTGCAGCCAGTCATTTGGCACAGCAAGCCTGGGAGTTGGCGCTCTATATGTACTATGGGAAGGTATATGACTATGTTGTTTAAGGACTTGTGAGTCATTGAAGTGAGAAAATTCTTGCCTGTCTGTCCAAGTGGAGCAGATTGTTAATACCAGAGTCAAATGCTTTGGGTTGTTGAGTGGGATGACCATCAAACTGGAAGCGTGGAGTCGAGGGAGTGATAAACCTAGTGGTGAACTTTAGCAACTTTAACTATTAGCACTGCACAGACTTAGGAATATATGTCAGTCTGTATCCATATGCTTTTATGTCATGCTGTGTGTTAGATAAGCATTGACTCAAGCTATTTGAATATTATTTTAGCATTTCACGTCCCTCCATGTACCCACGACAGGGAAAAAAAACTATTAATGGATCCTGTGAATGACGCTACATCTTCTCACCTCATCTGTGAAAGAACAGTGGAGTGAGGTGTTAAGGGGAAGGGGGTCGACATGGGAGGCAGACACTATTTTCTGCTTTCGTTTAGCTGGTATAGGATGTCAGTGACAGGCAGCAGACCTTAATGAGCACCATCTGCATATTCTCTCGTTCTAATTTTGCGAATGTTCCCCTGTGAGTGTGTTCATCCCTCCGTGCATGCATGTGCATACAGTACATGTGTGCCTGGTTTAGTGTGTACGTGTGAGGCCAATAAGAGCCTCTCCATGCTTATTATTCTCTACAATGGGACCCTCTCATATCCAGAGCAGAAGGCAAAATAAAAGACATGGAGAGATAAGAGACCAAGTCATTACAGCAGCATCTAAATAGGTTTAGATAACAAGAGATCACATGAACTAGTTGCTACACATATATACAAACCTTTAGCAAACAATAGGCAGATGCAATTGTGATTGCAGAGTTTCATCCGGGGCAATAATCATAATATTATGTTGGAGGTGACAAACTTTTTAAATGTTTATTTTTTTCACATTTAATATTAATATACATCACTCAGATTAAGCTGTAGGTCCACATTGAGTACAGAAGTTATTTGGTACAGTCCAATAGGAGCCTACTGATGTCTGACTCCAGCGAATAAGAGACAGTGATAAGGGGATGACTGGCCATGACAAGGGAAAAAAGTATGTGAGAAAGAGAGATAGAAAAAACAGACAGAAGAGAGTGTCTCTATTAAAAGTCGAGAGCAGCCAGCCAAACAGTTTCTCAGCAATCAGCGCAGCTTAAATTTCCCTTCGATTTCCTGCGCAGGATGGTCGCTGGGGATTGATTTGTGCTACCTCGCCACAAACATACACAGACTCTTCTGCCTTTCTGTCTCTATTTCACCCTCACACAAACACACATAGGCCTACACACAGTGTTTTCCTCCAGTTTGGTTTGTGAATGCTCAGGGTACCCTGGCCATTAACAGGCAGTGGTATCATGTCCTCTGAATTCTCTTAATGTTCTGCTAATGCTCTCTAACAGCTTTTAGCGGTAAGCTAGATTGAAATATCAATTGTTGCTCCCGGATATGACTTTGACTTAGTTTGTATATCTGTGTAGACTGTCTACTGACTTGTGTGTGTGTGTGTGTGTGTATGAGCAAGGGTGTGGTGACTACAAGTAAAATGTCTCATCCTTAATGGAAAAAAATGGCGAGAGCTCTCTCCATCTGCCGATCCTTACAGGAAACATTCATGCTATATTTACATGACATTTTTCTGATTCAGATTTGTGTAACTGCTTCTCCTGCTATTACCGTGGCTAGCTTCTCATACGTATTGTGTGAGCCTTAGCTTGAATATGACAGGACGGGTGTTAAAGTTTTAGAAACTGATGTACAGGGTCTCTGTTTATATCTGAGTATCTTTGGTGAAAATAAACACGTATTGTTACTTCAGCCATTTTGAAGGAATAGTTAAGCATTTTCGCAAGTATCTGCTTTTATGTTGACAGATGAAAAGATAGATACCACTCTCATATCTCTCATATCACACATATATATGTAATGGAGGTAGGATATTTAACAAAAAAAAAAAATCACATTGTGCAGCATATACACCCATGCAATATATCTGTAATAGGCGAATATCTGCCTACCGATACATTGGTCGGGCTGCAGTAAAACCTCCCTACAAGCACCTCTAAAGCTCTCTAAATTAACATTAGGTAGCTCCTTTGTTTATTCTGTACAAAGAACAAAATTAACAAAAACAGGTTATGGTTTTGCGAGGGTAATATAGTTCAGTAAGTCAGTGCAACTAGCCAAGAAATAGTCGTCCCATTACCCTCTGTAATCCCACAATTTATTGTTCCTACACTTGAGTTTTTGTCCGGATTAAACCAAAAGATTACATGCGTGTTGATGAACTTCAGAGGCTGTGTTAGGTCAAGTGTGAATAAGACAATATTAATGTTTCTATAAGTGTTCCTATAAAAAAACTGTAATTTTTGGCATAGACTGGCGTATGGACGGATAACTAGGCAGCAATTCTGTCATAAGTTGCTCTTTGTTATCTGGAAACAGAACATTTTTTCAAACTTAAATATATTTGGAGATAAGAAAATCTTGTTACATTTTTCGGATTCCGTTCAACATTTTAGAAATGTGTGAATACTTCTTCTGGTCTACTCAACTTTATTGTAAACTGGAATGAGGTCAAAACTACCACCACAGGTTCAGTCAGTTGTTATAAAGGATGCTGAGTGGTGCTGATGAATGAGTGGAAGGAAAAACATTCAGTATTGATCATGTGGTCTGCTTAGACCTTATTTGCTTGCTCTGCTAATGTGTTTAGGCACTGGGATGAGCTGCTGAGGATTAAAGGTGGACTGATCACATGTAACAGGCATTTCCTTTCACCTGGTCACCTTTGCAGAGAGCAAAGTGACTGACCAGTACTACAGAAACACACACATATACGTACATTATGAGCACCAGAGGCTGTACATTACTGGTTTTAACACAGTAATCCAAACCATACAGCAGGTAGCTTTGACTATGGAGCTGGATCAGCTTGTTCATGGTTTAGGTCTTTCTTAGACTTCCTGGTGCTGGTTACAGATAAATGGATTGAGTGGAGCTAATTCCTCATGCTTTGCTTCTGTCAGATATCTAAGTGCAGAACAGGCTTAGGGAGGTTAGCAATTACGCCCACTGACATCTCATTAGGGCCTGAACCATTAGAACACTGTACTTTGTGTGTCTGTCTCTGAGTCATGTATCAGTGTCCAGTGTTTCAGAAAAAAAGTGTAAAAAAAAAAAAAAAAACTTTATAAATTGACTTGTTACATTTTCTCAGTCACTCCCATCACACCATTAGAAATTAATTTATAATCACGATTTTATCATTGCTATGTACTTACACACAATTTTTTAAGTTGTAATCTTTAAAGGGGCACTGTGTAGTTTTGGAGATTAAATTAAAACTCAGAATGTTAATATTTACGATATTAATGAGTTAATAATACAAACTCAGAAATATAATTTTTTTCCATAATTGAATAAACAAGCTGTTCTCAGAGGAAAATAAGGTCCCAGAACACTGTTTGAAGCTAGAAAGGTGGCAGGGTCCGCCACATATAAACAAAGTAAAACAGTATAAACTCTGTTGTCCTTTAAGGTCAGTTTGTTTATTCAGTTTATTCAGTCATGGAAACAAAGAGAGGTTGATTATTTAGTTTGTTTAGATAGAAAAAAACAATCAGTCAGTGAAGATCTTTCTCTTCTGATTAACTGCTGTTAAAGGTGCAAATAATCATCAGACTGATATGTGTGTTGACTGCTTTTTTCAGTGTGCAAATTCAAAGCCCATAAACGCTGTGCTGTCAGAGCCACTAACAACTGTAAATGGACAACCCTGGCTTCCATAGGGAAGGATATTATTGAGGATGAGGATGGGGTAAGTTTGTGTCTCAACTTTTATTCATTCATTCATTCTTAATTGAAAGGCATTCATGTTTGTAATGCATTAGGTTTTTGCATGCTGTAAATTAGAGGTCGACATATTCCGTAATAACGATGCTTTGGAGCAGGAAAAAGTCCAGAGCCCAGGGCTGTTCAAAGTGGGGTCAGCAGGCCAAAGTTGGCCTGTTATTAGATTGAATTTTGCCCACCAAATGTTTCCAGCTGTAAAAGTTTGTTTTTTAAAAAATGTTTGTTTTATTTTGTAGATGGTAAAAATGCTCTTTAAATATGTACAATCCCTAAATATGAATTATTTTTCTTTCTAAGCCCAAAGGCCAGAGTTACAGTTTGTGCAAGAAGTCAGCCAATTAAAGAAACTTGGGATCCTAGTTCCATTTTGTACCTTTAAATTACAATATATCAGGTGTTTGTTTTTCACCTGTGGCCCACAAATACATATCTTTATGTATGTGAATTGCTACCTATGCATTGCTGTTTTGGCAGTTTTCTGTATTTCCTTTAATTCGTATTTTAAAATTGTTCAACACACAGTTGTATTTAAAGCTTTGATCTGTTTTTTTTGTATCTTTCCTTGTTGGCCTGTATATGTATGTTGCTGCTTTTCTGCATTTAAAGCACTTTGTCAACATTGTTTTTAGAATAGTGCTATACAGATTAAATTATTATTATTATTGTTATTATTATTATTGTTATTGGTCATCCGAGGGAAAAATGTCACACCAACAGTCAGTAATTCCAGTTGAGAAGCCTAATATGATAGATGGAGAAAACAGAGCATTTCTGTATTATCTCCAGAAATGCAACTTTTGCACTTGTATCGGATCCCGACCACACCCAACACTCTGAGCCATCAGACATTATCAGAGCCCAGTTCCACCGATACCAATAATTGTAAAACATCCTATCAAGGATTTAAGGGGCTTCTAAAGCTCCCTGAAGCAAATGTGTGATTTGTCATATTGAGCGGTAGGAATAAAGTTGCCTTGACTTGACCAGGTTACTATACCTTTAGGAATTTGTCACCTCTGTTATCTGTGATGATTAAAATGAATGCAGACTTTTCATGAAGGAAGGAAAAAAGAAAATTCTTAGAAATATCCTGATACACTGACTTGTATGGGTTGTCCATAAGAAGAAGAGATTTGGCAATCAATAAAAGTGAGAAGAAATTATAAAAGTAGACAACGTAAAGTATTTCCCAATTCTTAAACTATGCTTGTTTTCAAACTACAGATTGCCATGCCTCACCAGTGGTTGGAAGGTAACCTGCCGGTCAGTGCCAAGTGTGCCGTGTGTGATAAGACGTGTGGCAGCGTACTGAGACTGCAGGATTGGCGCTGCCTCTGGTGCAAAGCTATGGTAAGACATCTGTGACATATGGATAATTATAAATGCGTATAACTGCTTGCACCTGTTGAATTACATTGGCATTATTAATAGGTTTCACACTATAGAAAAAAGCTGATCAGTCAGCTCTGGCTTTGAGAGAAAGGGATAGGTGAGTGACCAGACAAGCAGCAATAAACAGATAGATGTTACAGGTCTACACCAGCAGCCTTTCCAACAACTTATTTCCTCAATCGGATTCCATTCTTCATTCATCTATTATTCCCTGAGAAAGGAACGAAAATGTAGAAAAACGCCCTATCTCACGATGTTAAAGCCAGTGAGAAATATTCCAGCATTCGTCCCTTTATGCGGAGCCTCACTTAAAGTTAATTGGGTCTACTCTGGGCCAAGACCCATCCTCCATCCAAGTTTTGTGGTAATCCATTCAGTAGTTATGGTGTAATTCTGCTGACAAACCAACAAACAGACACGGGTGAAAATGTGGCTGCAGGAGCTCTTGAATGCAGGCAGGTTCCTGACCATGCAAGGCTCTAAATGTGATTACAAAGATCTTGAATTGGATTCTGAATTTGATGGGCAGCCAGTGTAAAGACTTAAAGATTGGTATAACATGAGACCTTTTGGCAGGCTTGGTCAGAAGCTTGACAACAGAAGTTTAGCAGCAGCATTTTAGACCACTTTTAATTGGTTTATGGAAGTCTTGCTAAGACAGGTGAAGAGAGAGTTACAGTAATCAAGATGGGAGGAAATAAAACACAATCATCTCCAACTGAGCTCTTGTCAGAATGGGCCTGAGTTTAGCAATATTTCTCAGCTGGTAGAAACAGGAGCAAACCAAGTAATTTACATGTTGGTCAGGACTCAAGGCCTGACCCATTAAAACACCTAGATTATAGAGGGTAGGCTGAACAGACACTCCATCACCTTCAGGTCACCATCAATGGCAATGAAGCAGTGATGATCAGTGTGTTTCTTTGAAAAAACCATAACCAAAGGGAAATTGATGTCATTGTAGATGTACAGCTATATGAGAGAAAAGATTGAATCGTCCACAAACGTTTACATTGTATTCTGTTGTTTTTCAAGGTGCACACAGCCTGTATGGACCTGTACCCCCGCAAGTGTCCTCTAGGTCAGTGCAAAGTCTCCATCATCCCCCCTACGGCGCTCAACAGCATTGACTCAGATGGTAGGCACCACACACATAGACACACACACATACAATGTAATCACGCTGACTCACTCAAACGGTCAGAGGTTGATGCCAAACGGCACCTATGAGCAATTGTTACATGTCAGTGATGAACAAATGAGGTTATGTTTGGTGGGCTGATGTCTCTCTAAACTTTGACCTTCTGCTCTGTCACATGGAGGGATGGTGGCAGGAGGGAGGAGAGGGAGCGTGTTGATACACACAATAATGCACACGCACAGACACACACACACACACACACACATACACCTCTTCCCTCCACCTACTTCTCTTGTAAACTGCTAGAGCATGGGCCAGAAAACAGAAAGAAAAAGACAATGTCATTATTTTCACTTTGGTCAACAGGTCTCAGCATCAAATCCATTCTTTCTTATGAGCTTCGTGCTGGTCATAAAAGTGTTCCAGTAAATTGTGGTTAAAAATAGCCGTAGGTGACAGGTCGACACACACCTTTCAGAGGGCTTAAAATAGAGACAAGATGTGTGTGTGAGAAGAATTATAATTGGAATCTTTCCTAACTTACTGTGAAAATGGACACACATGGTCACATCTCATAAAAGCACAAGCACACAGACATCACAGAAGAGCTCTGCAAATGGCTTCAAAGCAAGCTGAGGCTCACTTCAGCTCTCCGTTTCACATAGTGTCTGGGTTTTTTTGTTCATATCTGATGACGACTGCCTGTGTGTGTGTGTATGTGTACGTGCGTGTGTGTGTGCATGTGTGTGTTTGCCAGAGCCCACATTAAACCCATTGTAGATGGAGATCAGCACCTGTGAGACAGACACAGATAAGCATGTGTGATTGGATTACTGTTGCAGAATCCAATGGCTGGGTCTCGTGCACACACACACACACATACAGACACATATTGGGTACACACAGCCCACTGAGTCTGTCAAACACCCGAAACTGGCATCGGCTAATTGGTAGATGGATAAAAGAGAGGCAGAGAAAGGGAGGATGGGGGATCCACATAAAGGGAGGAGGAGAAGACAAAAAGAAAAAACAAGAAGGGTAAAATAAAAAAAAGACCTATTTCTACCCCTCTCCTCCCCTTTCTCTCTCTCTCTCTCTCTCTCTCTCTCTCTCTCTCTCTCTCTCTCTCTCTCTCCCTCTGCATCTCGTCACGTTCCAGGAGTTTGGTTATAATTGGCTGAGGGGCGGACTGTAACACGTGCTGGTGCTTTGTGACTCCCCCTCCCCTCCCTTCCTCCTCCTTCTCCTCCATTCACCCTCCCTCAATCCATCCTTTACTGACAAGATCAAAGAGAGAGAGAGAGAGAGAGAGAGACAGAGAGAGAGAGAGACATACGGAGAGGAAAAAAATGAAGAGGGTTGACTGAGAGATTAAAGAGCAGAAGGAAGAAGTGAAGGAAGATGCAAGTGAGGGACAGGAAAAGAGGGAGTGCCAGGAGTAGACAGCAGACACACACACAAATGCGGGAAGCCCTAATATGCAAGCTGTCAACACAGTGGGGGTGTACAGATTAGGCTATAAGCACAGAAACCTCTTGTTGCATTACCTCCCACAGATTAGTATATATATGTGTGTGTATATGTGTGTTTATGAATGTGTGTTTGTGCTCTACTACAAAGCAAAACACGTGTTTCTGGCATGTGCTGTTCTCCCATGAATTATTCCGCTCAGTTTCACGCACACACTGAGACTCCGGTGAGGTTGTTTAATGTTGACGGAGTCGTTTCACACAACTTTCTGCATCTAGCTTTAGCTGTACCCTGGTTATCGGTTAGCAAGTGTTAATGCATGAATTCAAGCTAGTCAAGACTCAGTTTTATTTATACAGCCAAGTATCACAAATCACAAATCACAAATCACAAATCGTGGGCTTCAAAATCTGACAGACAATACCCACTGTCAGACATGCAATAGGCAACATAGTAAAATTCCAATATGGACAATCAGGATTACAAAGATAGACTGTAAACATGTGTGAAGTATGTGATCTAGGAGGACATTGTGCAACATCCAAACAGACCTGACCCACACGGTTTCCTCTCCGCCATGGTGACCAGAGGCCTGTACGGTGAAGCGAGTTCCACATACCCAGGATATGTTTCTGTTAGCTGACTTCACTGACCCTAACAATCACAATCATGCTAAGCAGTCACACGAAGCTGGTTTTCAACTTGATAAGTCAACCCAGGGTTTCCACATCTAGCCATGAGCACATTTACATAAAAGCAGAGCTGTTTGCAACATATGATCAATCACAAACTGGTCTACTGACAGCAGAGTGGAGTATTTTATAAATGAAAAGCAAACTATTAGACAAATAGAAGAAGAATTAAAACAGATTAATCAAGTTTAAAAACACACAGTTGTAGCTGCCAAATGCAGCTTACAAAACTTCACTAACTGTGTGAATGCGTCAATTAATGTAAATTCATGTGTGCTTGACATGTATTCTTGTGGTGTGTATTGTTGACAGTTTTAGCCTTATTCTTTCAGCTGCACACCCCGTGGTGTCAACCGGACTTGGGGGGTAATAAAAAATGAATCATAACAAATACAAGGGATTAGTGTTTCAGTCTCAGTTGTAAGATGACATCAGTGTAAACATGCACGATAAAATTGCTTTGACGTTGCTTGCAGCCAACACGACAAAAATGAAATGAAGATAGGACGGTGGCCATCTTACACAAGAGTACACCTCTTACCGAGCTTCATGGATTTTCTATGAATGACTATGCCTTTTTCCAGAGATTTGACTGGCCAGATGGTGGTGCTTTTATATGTATTGATCTGTTATCTCGAACATAATCTGCTCCAGAGCATAAATTACTGTGGCAATGTAGCCCAATAAGAAATGAACCACCATCGTAGCCCTAAAAAAAAACTGGGCTCAACACTGAAGTTACCTCGCTAACCACAAAGAAAGAGGCGACTTCACAAACACACAAGAGTTTGGTTTAATTCATTGATGAAATTTAGTTTGTAGTGCTCGGAGCATTCAACAGATACTCACTTTCTCTCTTTCTGTTGCCATTTCTCCTCAGGCTTCTGGAAGGCCACCTGTCCCCCATCATGTGCTAGTCCCCTCCTGGTCTTTGTCAACTCCAAAAGTGGTGACAACCAGGGAGTGAAATTCCTACGACGCTTTAAGCAGCTCCTCAATCCAGCTCAAGTCTTTGACCTGGTCAACGGTGGGCCTCACCTTGGGTGAGGACACAAACTTGAAATAGTGCTTGAAATTCTATGTGTCTGCATCCATACACATAAAACATCCATAAATATATGCATGTACTGCATTATTTACTGTAGTTGTAATCTAACCCTACAGAATAATAAATACTGTAAGCATGTGTGTATTTTTGTCAGTCTGCGCCTGTTTCAGAAGTTTGACAACTTCCGGATCCTGGTGTGTGGAGGGGATGGGAGTGTGGGCTGGGTCCTCTCAGAGATTGACAAACTAAATCTTCACAAACAGGTACTGTAATGAAATTGTGATGTCAACAAAGACAGCATTGAGCTAAACCTTAAATATTACCAGTAGGATTGTTATTTTTTGTATTATCCTGTATTGAATTAACTGCACATGCTTTCTGTCATAAACATATTAGGTAGATAATCCTGCTAATGAATGCAAAAATTGCCAGAATAGAGTAAGCCACAAGTAGATAGAAACTGTGAAAACGTGTCCTTGGTCAATGTGCTAGTTGAGCTTTTTGCCTTTGCTCCTGGCCAGCTTACATAGAGACATGCACTCATTGTACACAGTCAGGCATGCATGCACACACACACAGACCTCATTTTGAGTGCAGCAGGCATGCATTCCCTGATGCCAAGTAAACCCTCTGCATGTGTTTCAGTGCCAGCTGGGGGTGTTGCCCTTAGGCACGGGCAATGATCTGGCACGCGTGCTGGGCTGGGGCCCATCGTGTGACGACGACACCCAGCTGCCTCAGATCCTGGAGAAGTTGGAGAGAGCCAGCACCAAGATGCTGGACCGCTGGAGCATCATGACCTACGAGATTAAGATCCCACCCAAACACAGCTGCCCCACCACGCCTGAGGGAGCTGACAACTGCCAGGTACTCACAGGAGTTGACAGATATTCACACACATCAGTAGACACAATCAAACCCAGCAGGGCTTCGAGACAGACAGACGTGAGCAGGCGGTAGTTGAGCACATGCAGGAAATAGGAAATAGGCATTTTTAATTCAAATTCAACTTAGTTTAAGGGCACACAACCTGTCTCATATATACTATACTATACTATATATTATAATAAAATTATGCATGTTTCAAGTACTGATGAGAGCAATGTGCTTTCAACTGTAGTGCTTTCTATTGTTTTCTAAACACTAACACATTTCATGCATACTCTTAACATTTTTTTGTGTGTTTTCTCTCCAGTTTCACATTTCAGCTTATGAAGACTCAGTAGCTGCTCACCTCACAAAGATCCTTAACTCTGAGCAGCACTCTGTGGTCATCTCCTCTGCCAAGTAAGTGTTTTTACCAGCAACATGACATCAGACAGTCTGACTAAAATCAACAGAAAATAACCAACTACAACAGTGTCAAACAAACAAACTATTTTTTATCACTGACATTGTTCTATCACAAATACACAATACTCATATTTTTTTGTGTACTTTATTTTAGATCAGTCTTACTTAATATTCCATTCATAATGCTGTTTTTAAATGTGCTATACAAATAATTCTTCTTCGTTTTCTTCTTCTCCTTCTTATTATTACTATTGGTTTAAATGCTGAAAGCTATTTTTCAAGTCATGCAGTTTAGCTCCCAACTTAACAAATACAGTTTTTTGCATCCTTCAAACGCACCCTAGTTTTACAACTATTCATACTCCTTCGGCTGCTACTTCAAACAAAGTTTAGTGTCAGCTTTTCAACAAAAGTTGGAATATTTGGAATCCTTCATACATGTTTAGTATCATTGAAATTTAAAGCCATCAATGCAGTTTTCACATCGGATTTTCAACACCCAGCATTCACACTGCAGTTTCTACAGAAATTGCCTTCTCCAGCTCTAGTTATTGTAATTATCATCATTATTTACTTGTAGGTAAAACCATGGTGTTGGAATTCTTATAGGTGATATAAGTTGTCTTGTAAACAATTAATACTGATATAGTTATTAAAACACAATAATATAAATAATGAAATTGCAGAGTTAAAGATGAGAAAGGACCGTACAAAAAAAGGCCAATTTGAAAAATGTTTAGACCATCTGCCTGATCTTTACAAAAGCAGCAAGAGCTCTGATTGACCTCGTCTTTTCTTTGTCATATAATTCAAGAAACACAGTCTTCTTCCTGTTTCTTAGGATCCTGTGCGAAACGGTAAAGGATTTTGTTGCCAAAGTGGGGAAAGCCTATGAAAAAAGTGCAGAGAACGCTGAGGAGTGTGACACGATGTCTCTCAAAGTAAGCCTCAAAAACAATGCAGTTAACATCCATCATCTGCCTGTGCTGAGAGTCAACTCCCTGTATATTAAATATCTGCTATTTTTGCCATGCTCTGACTGCTGCCACAGCACTCTGTCTAGCCTTTGTTTGTCTCCTCTCCTCTGTGCCCACAGTGTGCCATCCTGAATGAGAAACTGGACTCCCTCCTCCAGACCCTCAACACAGAGTGCCAGGCTCTACCTCAACATCCCCACTCCACTCCTCCTATTGTAGAGGAGGAGCAGGAGGAGGAGGAAGAGGAGGAGGCCAGCGAGGAGAGCCTGACAGAGCTGAAGGAGAAGCTGGAGGAGGAGGAGACGGAGAAAGGACACCAGCTGTTCAAAAGCAGGGAGCAGCTTATGCTCAGGGCCAACAGTCTGAAGAAAGCTGTGCGACAGATCATAGAACAGGCTGTGAGAGGTAACACATACTGAGTTATGGAGGGAAAACCCACCTAAATCCAGTTTACACAATGTTTTCTGTGAAGGAAACTGCTCATTTCAGACAAGCATATGCTTTGAAATCTTGTTTGGAGATTGTGTAAGAAGCAGGTTTTTGCTAAGGCAGAAATCAACACTTAAAAGCAATACTGCTTTTGTTAATCCAGACGATTATCTGCCTTATAATGATCTCAGTTGCTATGTCATTGGACACTATATCACTGTATTTTATTTTATCACAACATCACTATTTAGGAAATGCAACACACAGAAACAGAAACTGGTAGAAGCATGTACTGTACATACATTGTGGCATGAAATGCATACTGCACTGTCTTTATCCCTCCCTGTTTCATCTTTAGTGGTTGATGAGCAGAACGCCCATACAGAGGAGACCGAGCTGCCCTCTCCCCTGGAGTTCAGAAAGGACAGCGAGGAGGAGAACAGAGACAGTGAGAAGGATGAGGATACCAAGGAACTGGAAGCAGTACCATGTAAGTGCACAACTGTTCTGCTTCTGCTGCTTCAACCCTGTTTCATGTCTCTGACCTGTCTGGCCTGGTCCCATTGCAAATCTGTGATCTGTGACCTGCAGGCAACCCCTCTACCTCCTTGGCCCTGATGCATTTCCATCCTGGGCCATTTCCAAAACACTTAAGTTGTCCAGCTTTGCCTGTTTGATTTCCAAGTCCTCCACTTTGCCAGCTGTTGTTGTTCTCAGTGACTGTCTCTTCAAAGACACTTTCTTTAATTCAGTGGTAATTTTGGCAGCTGTTTTAGATTTAGTCTTTGTCTAAGTCTGTAGATTAAAATGCTTATTTGTTTTGGTCACAATTTATTCATTTTTATCCTTCACAGTTTAAGTCTAGTCTAGTTTTAGTCAATGAAAAGTGCAGTGTGATCAGACTATAGACATTACAGATGCAACATGTGATGTGCTTTTAGACACATTTTCCCCATATGTTTCACTCAGCAACAGAACATGATAAAGCAATTCACTTGTCTGACCACAATGTTTACTTATCTGGGACAAGTTACATTGTCAAGCCCCAAGTATGTTTCACTCATAAGCTAACACATTAACCCAGCCAGCATTAGCCTGAATGACAGGCTCATTCATTTATTATATTTCTACTGCAAACTGCAAACTTTTTTCATGAGGAAAACTGGCTTCCAGCCAGACTGAGCCATCGTGGCTCGCTAGCAAATTGGTTGACACAGATGACTGCGCAGTACATTGACTTAACATAAGAACCATTTATATGCTGATAACAGCATATTAACAATGAGACAGTATAGTTAGCTAACTCACCATTGCATTTATAGCAGCAACTAGCTGGGGTCTTGTTTTGTTGTTTTGTTGGACGACCAAACTTCACCTGACTTTCGGTTGGCATGGGGGTGAGTAGATAATGACTGAGTTTAAATTTTTGGATAAATCTATCCTTTTATCCTAATATATTGTAATTTGATCTAATTTAGTAATCAATCTTTAAATTTCTTTGTGTCAAAATGAATTAAGCTCTACTGCGTAAAAGTCCCCATTTCTGATGTTAGAAGTCTTTAAACCATCCACTGAACCTAACACTTTCTTTTTACTTTATACTTGCAATTACCTTTATGCAAAATGTAGACAAATTTAATTTACTCTAATAACCATATTCCTACGTAAAACCTACCTCGGCATGGGACAAAATATATTACTTACCTTTATACTTACCTGCAATTATTGAATAAGAAATAGATTATTTGTGTCAAAATCAGTCTTAGATTTGATTGAAAATACCTGTCGACACCCTGTATCAGTATATAAGGCCTCAGCTGATTAAAACATATTCCTTCCCTTCTTGAACTGAGAGAGCAGACATTGCTCTAGTATTCCCATTAGTCAGGTAAACATAAGAATAGACAAAGATATAAAAGCCAGTATTCTTCTCCTCTTAATAATAGAATAATGTTATTGTAGAAAAAATGTTAAAGAAGTTTATTCTACTTTGAAGTAAATAGATGCAACAATTTTATCACACAGAATTTAAATGTTGCCACCTTGTGGATATTGGACTCCCTGCACCACAGAGAACCAGACACACAGCTAATGGAAAAAAGTACTGCTGACGCAAATCATGTTTCCTGTCATAAATAAGCTCAAGGATTAGTGGTAAAAGTGCATGGAGAAACTGTGCTCTCCTGTGATATCCCACCTCTTGCACCAGACTAAGCTGGTTATCTCTCTATCTTCAGTCTCTACACCAGTCAACTTCTTGAATAATACATTATTATGTGTGTCTGTTGCATATGTGTCTGAATGTGTGAAATGTGGACACACATGCATGTCACTCTGTGTAAATGTCTAGTGTGCCTCGGTGAGTGTGCGCGTTGGCCACAGGATGTGTTATTGTCTTAGGGGCAGAAGTTCTTCCTGTTTATCATGAGGCTGCTTCCTTCCTTCCACACATTTTCCAGCCGGTGGAAGACTAGGAGGTATCAGTCAAACCCTCTGCTTTGTATCCTCTCCTTGTTTCCTCATAATGCCTCCTTACTTCTTCCTGACCTGGACACAAATTAAATAAACACACTGAGCGACCAGAGGATGTGAACAGAAGGGATAGTTTCTTGTGGTTTGGTCAAATCCATCAGTAAATGTCTGAAAATCCTGCACGTATTTGTATGCCCATAGAGGAACATGCATTAACATGGAAAAATGCATAACTACTGAAAGCTAAAAAGAAGAGAGGCAGCATGAAGCTATACTTGCTCAGGGCTGTGTAACATTACCTTACTGAGCATGCAGATTATCAGTCAGCCAGAATATATGTTAAATCCTCATGATTTTGATATGGCTGATAAATCCAATTTCTAATCCAAAACAACCCAACGAATCCTTCAGAGTAAACGCATGATCTTCACAAATATAAACTGACTAATATTAAGAACTGCGGTGGTTTCAGACACGTTGTAGGGCTGCAACCAACAATTATTTGCATTATCATTCGATCTCCTGATTGTTTTCACGATTAATCCATTAATCATTTAGTCTAAAAAAATGTGAAAAATGCTTGTTACAATTTCCCAGAGCCTAAGGTGATGTCTTCAAACAGTCCAATACCCAAAGACTCTTTATTTATTTATTTATTTATGGTCATGAATGACAAAGAAAAGATTATCGATTATCAAAATAGTTGGCAACTCATTTTCTTTCAACAGACTAAGGAAATAATTGACTAATCATTGCAGCTCTAGTACATTGAACACTTAATGCATATTAACTTTTATATTTCCCTGCTTTCATTCTGAAGTCCTATTCTTCAGTGTAATCTTAATCAATGGTGTTGAGCTGTGTATAATAAGGAGTGTGTGTTGAAGACATTTGTTTGTCTTCCTCCCTGGATCACAACCCGACCTGTTCATGACAGCTGCAGTGAGTTTTGTCATGCCCTCTGGTGGAATCACATTAAAAAGTGATGCCATTGTCTTCCCATCATTGCATATGCCAGGAATATGTAGCTAAAATTTGAGTGGAACAAAACCATGACCATTCTTTCTGTGTGTGCAGCTGCTAAGAGTCCCTGTTCTCCAACGGAGAGGAGGGTGAGCCGCAGCACCCAGTCCTGTGGCTCCTTCACCATCACCCCCTTCACCACCAGCAAGGAGAACCTCCCTGTACTCAACACACGCATCATCTGTCCTGGTAAACACACAGAAGACAAGTCATTATATATTTCAAAACATGCATACAAGTTTTATTCCTTCACCTGACCTTAACTAAACAAACAAGAACAGGATCACTTGGACATTTCAACTTCAGCACATGTGACAGATGTGTGTGTGTGTGTGTGTGTGTGTGTGTGTGTGTGTGTGTGTGTGTGTGTGTGCGTGCAGGCTTGCGGGCAGGTCTGGCTGCCTCTATCGCTGGCAGCTCCATCATTAGCAAGATGCTGCTGGCTAACATCGACCCCTTCGGTGCCACACCCTTCATTGACCCCGACCTCGACTCGCTGTAAGAGCTGTCACTCTCAGTTCGCCTCCTCCCATTGTTATCATTCCGTTAGAAAATCTGTCGGGTTCTACTATGTTTTCTCATCCTTCTCTTTCCATCCATGTGCAAATCTGCATCCATATCTGGCCCTCTATTTTTCCTTGATATATTTATTTGTGATTATTTATTTGTGAGTTTAACTGTTTGTTTGATGCGTGGCTGTTTATCCACCCAGAGAGGGCTACATGGAGAAGTGTGTGATGAACAACTATTTTGGCATCGGCCTGGATGCCAAGATCTCCCTGGAGTTCAACAACAAGCGAGAGGAGCATCCAGAGAAATGCAGGTGAGACACATTTCACGTACACCCAGGCATCTCTCAGCCACAAGCAACAGATATTTTCATTCAGTCAGCCATCAGGGGGATGTTGTTGTTTTTTTTATCAGTGAAAGCTGCTCCATTGCCTCCATTTGTATTTACAAAGCATGTCGTGTGATGGAAGTGTCCAAGCTCCCAAATCACTGACTTTCAGTAGGCTGATGTTCATATTCATTCTTACATTCAACATATGTAATGATTAGTCAAGCTGACATTGCTTGTTTTCGCAAGTTCTCACTCTTTAAAGGAGTACTCTGTAGTTTTGGGGAAGACATTTTAATCAGTAGAGAAAGATCTTCATTGACTGATATTTTCTGCCTAAACAAATTAAATAAACAAACTCTCTTTGAATACTGAATAAACTGAATAAACAAACTGACCGTCAAGGCCAATACAATATATACTGTTTCACTTGTTTACATGTGGCGGACCCTGCCATTTTTCCAGCTTCAAACAGTGTTCTGGGACCTTATTTTTCTCTGAGAACAGCTTGTTTATTCACTTATGGAAATATAAATATTTCTGAATTTGTATTATTACCTCAGAGTTCTAATTTCTTCTCCAAAACTACAGAGTAAATATAATCACTGTAGGCTATAATCCACTATAAATGCTTATAATGCATAGAGCATATTACTAAGTCTATAGCTGCACTTCTTCCATCTATCTGTCGTGTGATAAACAACCATTCTTTTCCAGTCAGTGCTGAGACAACAACATTTTAAGCTCTTCTCAGTTAATTCCACAACCCTTTCCTTCTTCACCAGAAATGTAATGTCACTCTCTGCTCCTCCTGCACAGGAGTCGTACCAAGAACATGATGTGGTATGGTGTGTTGGGCACAAAGGAACTTCTGCAGAGAACCTACAAGAACCTGGAGCAGAAGGTCCAGCTAGAGGTGAGAAACAGAACAGCAGAGGTCATGCCATATGTATAACATGCACAGCCCCATTGCACCTTGCTTTACTCCAAAAACAATCATCTACTGGAAATATAGACCCAGGCAGCTGATAGCCAGACCAATCAGCAAACAGTAGGGAGTGATTTAGATAAGGATGTGATTTACCACCTCTCAACAATCTTGAATCTCTTGAACAAATCAGGAATGGGAGGCATATTATTGATGTCAATCAACATCTCACAGTATATTTTATTATTATTTCATAGTTAACCCACATAAACCCACACAAGACAAAACAAAAATAAAGTCCATCCATCCCAATCCATTCACCCCAGATAAGAACATTTACAACACTACAAATAATTACAAATAAATACCAAGACCAACATATCCATTCAGTGCTCTCTGAGAAAAACAAAAGCAAGCCCGTGCATGATGATATATTACCCCAATGCTCAAACAAAGCTAAAAAAACAAAAAGAAGAGTATTTAGGTAGTAGCCCCATGCAGATACAGAATACATCACAAATGATACATCAATTACCTCTTCAAGAAATCAAATTAAGCTTCTTATTAAACTTCATTATTTACAATATGATACATAGGGGGCTCAGAGGCAATCCATGTTAGTCATATATTTCCTTGCAGGAAGAATTTATTTTTCTTTGATCCTAGAAGTTAAACTTAGTTTTATTTGGTCTAATGTATTCTTATTGACATTAAGGAGGAAAAGCGATGGATTTATATTATAGGAAGATTAAGTTAATGTCTGCTTTAATACTATCCTATAATTATAGGACAAAACCAAACAATGTATATGGAAGGCAGTGTCTAACTAACATTTTATGCAAAATGGAGAGACCTAGGAATTGAATTGGCTTAATGTTGAAGATGTTAAGTGGGGCCTATGAGACATTTTAAACTGTGTGTTTTACATAGCCAGTTATGTAAGATGATGATAAGATAGATAAATAAGGAATTTATTGAGTTCATGGTTTTATTCCAGTCATGTTCATTCGAGTCAATTTCCAAGTCTACAGATTTGGTCTTTTTAATATTTTCTGTGACAAGGTAGCACTGCATGTTGTAGCACAAAGTGGTGTAATTCAACTGAAAATGATATCAGGTCCTGAAAAACCCCAATGTAAAAAGTAAAATGATAGTAAATAATAGACTGGATTTCAGACACATATACCTGCACCTTTTACTTCACTGGTCCAGCTGAGCTGTACTTGGTTGTTGTCTTTCCCAGTGTGATGGCCAGTACATCCCCCTGCCCAGCCTTCAGGGGATCGCAGTGTTAAACATTCCTAGCTACGCAGGCGGGACCAACTTTTGGGGCGGCACCAAGGAGGATGATGTGAGTACATTTCCTGTACACTAGATGTTCACACTGAACGCTGTGTAATGTTCCGCCCTGCTGGAAGTGCTCTTTGTAGGTGACTCGAATCACATTGTCAGTGTCAGAAATTGGCCTGGCTTCTGCATCAAGGCTTCACCTCTCTGTTTCTGTCTCTCAGTCTTTCTCTCTTGTTTTTTTTACATTAACTGTGAAAAGAGCCTACTTCAACATGACCCTGATGGCCTGGAGGTGCAGGGGGAGGGATGGTTAGAGAGATATTTGTGCTTGTTTGTTTAAGGCTGGGAGCACAGGGGATTAGAGTCAGTTTGCACACGCTCACATACACAAACATACACACATACACATGCACACACCCCTAAGTGAGCCCCTGCAGAGGTTACCCTTGGACACATATAGTATGTGCATTTGGCGTTAGGTAACCATTTGCTCGAGAGGAGGAAACTACAACAAGGAGAGGACATTTAGTTAAACTTAGTCATTATGCACACACACACACACACACACACACACACAAAGACACATGCAAACACAGACGTACAGTGAAATAAACATTTCGTCTTTGTATTGAATGGATCCACTTGTTTTGTGATATAATTGTACATTTATAAACTCTGCAGCTGATCTGTAGTTTAACTCCAAATCAATGATTGAAAATATACTTGAAAAGCAAATTAACACAAAAACTGATGAAAGAGGGAAAGATATCCCGTTTGTCACTGATCAACATGTTACAAGCTCCACTTTTACACTAAGTGCAGTACTGAACTTTTTGCTGAATGTGTTTTGGTTTCCATCTAGTGGCCGGGGCCCCAAATGACAACACATCGGATCATTTTCTTTGATTATTTAATCTCGACAAAATGTTACCTATCCAGCAATTTTTTTGCCGACCCTTTCTCTCTGTGCTAAGGCCAATGCTGACTCGATATTACTGTAACCTTTTCACGGGCAGTTTGCTGACAGAGATCAATAACAGCCTCTTCACTCAGAAACCATGCATTTCTCCCACTAAACTGAGCCACAGGGCAAAATGTCTCCTTTGAGGCAGTTTTTTATGAATATAGAAGAAGGACAGATGTATTGGTTTACAAACCCTCCCTGTCACAGTAACATTAGAAGACAAGGCTTGTGATCATTTTTTGTTTCTTCTTGTCAACCAATGTCACAAACACACCAAATTCAATTGTTTCTATTGATTATACAGAACTCTATTTTTTGTTTACATTGGTCATAACCTCAGTTCACAATATATATCTCAATATTATGAAATCAGATATCACAATGTTTTTGACCTTTGACATAAACAAAATTGTGACAATATTGAGATGACTACTGGTACTTTGAGAAAATATTCACACAATGGGATTTTTGATCAATAATCATCAGTAATGTGGATATAATGACTAAGTGGGTAAAGACAAGTGTTAGAGCAAGTAGAACAGTCTGGTAAGTTCAGAAAATGACATCACTTTACTGTAATGTAACCTTTGAAACCAGGAAAAGACAACACTTATGCCATATCATGTTATAACAATATACACAATCTAAGACCATAATGTATAGTCTCATATCACAATAAAAATATAATTTTATTATATTGTCCTGCCCTTTTTCTATATCAATAAAATAAAATATTTCACTTACTTGATGTTGGTTCAGTGGTTTTTTGATTTTTGATTTTGAACCAGTCAGTCAGGGAATAGTATAGTAGTAATAGAATATTTCTAAGTAAACTCTAAAGCCTAATGACCAATTTAGCTGACATTTATTTATATGTTTAATTAGTGGCATTCTTTGGGATTTAGTGCCACAGACTGGGTAGGATAGTCGAAAAGCATGAATGTTATACAGTCCACAATCAACAGATTGAGCACAACAACCACAGATCCTGAATGTCATTATTGTGTTGTGCAGATCTTCTGTGCCCCTTCATTTGATGATAAGATCCTTGAAGTTGTGGCTGTCTTTGGGAGCATGCAGATGGCTGTGTCCAGAGTCATTAAACTGCAACACCACCGCATAGCACAGGTGAGAATACAGACTAAAAATAGTATAAAAATAAGACCTGTATAGTAAAGAATACGTACATCTAATCTAAGCTTCTTTGCCCACACAGTGTCGAACTGTGAAGATCACTATCCTGGGTGATGAGGGGGTTCCAATTCAAGTGGATGGTGAGGCCTGGATTCAACCGCCTGGAGTCATCAAGATCCAGCACAAAAACAGAGCTCAGATGCTCACCAGAGACCGGGTAAGTAAGAGGGAGTGGGGCTCAGCGAAGAGCAGAAGGTGTCTGGAATATAATGTTTAAGGAATATAATGGCTTACTTAAGTAAGGAGGTTGGGCTCTGGGTGAGAGTCGCGATGGTAAATGGATGAAGTTTTACAAGAGTTGCGATACATAATAGATATAGTCATCCTTTGATTTTTTCCTGCAGGCGTTTGAGAACACGTTGAAGTCATGGGAGGACAAACTGAAGTATGATAAGCCTCCTTTGAGGCCTCATCTCTACCCACAGCAGTCTGTGGATCTGGCTACAGAGGAGGAGGCCGCCCTGGTGCAGATGTGCGCCCGGGCTGCAGAGGAGCTCATTACAAGGTAAACATATACTGCCATGAATATTATGAATAACATGAATATCTACAGATCCACAGGTATTACACATATATGAAGAATCCAGGAAATTGCCATTTTGTTTATTTAACATGAATTGTGCCCACTGACATGTGCTCTGTCTGATCACAGGATATGTGAGGCTGCAAAGACCAATGGGCTTTTAGAGCAGGAGCTGGCTCATGCTGTTAATGCTGCATCCCACGCCATCAACAAAACACACCCGAAGTTCCCAGAGGTTAGAGGTTATAAACATGTATCACACAATATAGAGTGGTTTTTCCTCCTCGGTCGAGCACTGTTCGAGTCATTTGCATTTTTTTTTGCAAGTTTAAATCCACTTTTTTTTTTTACAGATCTCCTAAATGTGATTGCTGTGTCCACAGAAGCTGCAGTTTTAGCTGAAACCAGCTTTTTCTGTCTTGTAAATAAAAATTACTGACTTGCCTCTAGAGGTCGCTGAAACCTAAAGTTAAACCTGTTGCACACATGATTCATCTAAAGCTAGGGGTCATACAGAGTAGTTAAAACTGTTGCAGGGGTGATTTCTACACCGTGTGTGTGTGTGTGTGTATAACTCATGTTTTGGGGATCTGTTTACACAGTCTCATTGTGGGGACCCTCTTTCCTTATGGGAACAAAACTCAAGTCCCCCCGAATCATTAGATTTAAGGGTGAAGACTTGGTTAGGATAAGGTTAGGTTTAGGTTAGTAGAGGCTATGGTTGGGGTAAGCTAAATAATAAGGGTTATTTAGCTGTGCTTGCACTGTGTTTTTTGTATATATTGTATGATGGGTGAATAACTGTTGTCCTGTTTCTAGAGTCTGACCAGGAACACAGCTATAGAGGTGGCCAGCACTGTCAAGGCTCTGTACAACGAGACAGAGTCTCTTCTGTTGGGCCGAGTCTCTCTGGTGAGTTATTATGGATGTTTTGAACACTTTATCTTTACATTAATTACTTACTTTTACTTTTACTACATATAATTGAATGTTTCAACCTTACTATGGTTAAAGAATGATTCTAGTTGAATATAATTTGGAGTCTTGTTTTTTGTACTTACCAATTGCACTTTACTTTAGTGTAGTGCAGTTAAGGTTAAAGTTACTCTATTGTCACCTGTGGGAGAAATTTGTCTCACATCAAGGGAACTGCTGCATCAAACTAGGCATTACAATAAAACACACTGATATGAGCACATGGGCAAAGCCCTAAGATAAAATCAACCAAGCAAGCTGATCACAAAGTCATCCACATTGTGAAAGCTTACAAAATTGGCACACTTGTCAGAATATATACACATATTTGTACATAAATTACAAGCAACAACACAACTCACTTGACATGCTTACAAACAGCAGCGACAGTTGGAGCCTGCACTTATCTGGGAGTTATCTTCTCTGTCTGCACTCAAGGAGCTGCACATTTCTAAGTTTAAGTAACAGAGAGACGAACAAGTGTTTATAAAGTTTGTGCTTACACAAAGAGACCCTTTACATCCTTCCAGAATGCATCAGCACGTCCTCAGAGTTCAACACAGTTGTTGTTCTTGCCTTGTGTTTTCTTCCTTGCAGCAACTGGACCCGCCAGAAGAAGAGCAACTGTCCAATGCTCTGCAGAGTTTGGAGTTGGAACTGGGCAAACTGGGAGAGATCCCCTGGCTCTACCATATACTGCAGCCAAATGATGAGGAGGTAAGCAGCCTCAGCAAACACTCACACATGGATGGGCAGGTGCACACACATTATTTGTAGCATTTCTATGAAAGATATAATATTTGCAACATTGTGTACTCCAGACAGTCATAACTAAGAGCTATCTGCACACATATTCTGAATGTCTTTAGTGTAACATGGCTCCAGGTAACGGGAGAGTTGAGTAGCTAAATGAAATGCTATAGGTTGACTGTGCTTATGTACCAGGACCACTCTCTGGGTTACGGCAAGAGGAACAGTCGCAGCAGCATGTTTCGAATAGTGCCCAAGTTCAAGAAAGAGAAGGCCGCCAAGAAGACGAGCCCTCAGTCAGGTAGGGCTGTGCCCACTTTGCCCTCAGAAGTCAACAGACAGGCTGCTTACATCTGCTCAGGATGGGGAATCAGTCAGAGTCCATCTGCCATGTGGTTTTAACAAAGAGCAATATTTACAGTTCCCTGCGTGTTCTGTCTACCTCAAAATATATTATGAGTGTTGCTGCCTTTTATTTGAAAGGATGGTAGCATGAAATGTGCTGAATGACAAACTGAAAGCTCAAATATTTACTGTGCTTCAAATAATTCTACATAGAAGACTAAGTGAGATTTGATTTGTCAATAATGGTTGCACTTGTGATCAAATTAACCACATTACATATTCAGATTATTAAATACTTCCACTAGTGGTAATGACAACCATTAGCTGCTTACTGTATAATTGACTGACAGGCTTAATCTTTACACACTTAACGATGAAGGTGCACATTCACACACATACACACACAAACAAACAAACTTGATTCCGCCAACAGTCGTCATGGTTATCTGTCACAATACCCCTCACTACCATCACATTACTGTCCTTGGTTAAAGCTATTACTGCATCGGAAACCCTTGGTAAAAAAAAAAAAGAATGTGTGTGTGTTTGAGGTCTTATTTCCCACAGTGTGACCCTTACCATCAACTCACACCATCCCCTCCATTCATGCTCCTGTCTAGCTGTCAACATGTCTACAGAAGGTGCAAAGGCAGGAGAAGAATAAGGCTGCACCAAGGGAAAGCCTGCAGGGATTGAATATTTCATATGAACACAAACCAGCCATAAATCAAATATTTGCTACATATTGAGCGTGAAAAGTCAGTATCAGGTCTGAGAGGACCAAACACTCCACTCTGACATGATGTTGCTGCACACTGAGTGGCTATGTTTTTATACATACTAGGGATAATAAGTGTAGGTTCAACAATCAGACCAGGTTGAAGAGCCCTTCCTCTCATAACAGGCTGGTTACTGATTAGTTGGGCTGTATTTCCTGCACAGGCTTCCGCCTCCCATTACCTCCTACTTTTTCTGTGTGTTCTGATACTGGTCGATGATATGCATGCTCCCAGCCTTCCTGGAAAAGCATTAGCAACTGCCTTGTTCTGACCAACATTTGACCTTTGTCAAACTCCCCTCTCTTTTGCCAGCTGCCGCCACTGCTCTCCCTTCCTCTCTGATGTTCTCCCTCCATTTTTTCTCCTTCTTTTCCTTTAATGATTTGCCACAATTTGTGCCCATTTGTGATGTTGTTTTTATGATAACATGCCATAGGCAGACAAAGAGTGAGTGAGGTGTGAGAGCAACAGTTTTTGGTGTATGGCAGTGTGTGTGCGCATACCTGTGAGGCGCCCTGAGCCTCTCTCTGCTCTGCTTTGTGTGTGTGTCTCTGTGTGTGTGTGTTTGTGTGTGTGTGTGTGTGTAGTGGAGAGATGGGGCACGGAGGAGGTGGGCATCTGGCTGGAACAGCTGAGTCTGGGAGAGTACAGAGACACCTTCATCCGACACGACATCAGAGGCTCGGAGCTACTCCACCTGGAGAGGAGAGACCTGAAGGTATGCACACACGCCTGTTACCACACCTCAATCCCTCAGTGAATCTGTGTGAACCCTCTCGTCCAACCCACAATCTACTCTTTCTCTCTATCTCTTGCTCTACTGTATCTCTTATGCTCTTTAATCTGTCAGATGTCTCCCTGTTTTGCCACCTCTTGCGCTGCGCTGCATTGCTCTGCTTGGCTTCAACTGTCTGATTGTTGCTTGGTGAAAGAGACTTGCTGTAACCCACTAACACTGTGTATCTGCTGAAGAGGGGAAGCCTACAGGGCAGGGAAGGGATGTACCAAACAGAGCTGGGCTGATTGTCAAGGGCCAGAAGTACAAATCCAGGCAGTGAGTTTAGGTGTTATATTTAAACTGGCTCAGTCCTGTGGAGTTTACAGGAGACTGAAATTAGTTGGTGTCTTCACACAAATGCACAGACTGCACGGATCACACATTCACACATGTTCACTTGAATTTGTTCTGATCCGTGTGACGTTTGTGATGCCTTCCTCCTCAAATTGTAGGTGTATACATTGGAATGATGTTGCAACCCTTTTTGACATACAAAAGGAAGTTGATTAAACCATGACGTGAGCATGAACACCTTTACAGGCTGAAGAGATGAAAAATGAGCTCGCCATCCTAGCAAAAAAATGATAATGGCATCATGTTGGACATACTTCTTATACTTTGGATTTGTATTTCTCCTCTTTTCTTGCTCAGGCAAGAATTACACAAATGATGTCATCATGACATGCACACATGAATCTTCTTCCTCAGAGTACAGATTTTGTCCAGACTGCACATAAAACCATTTGAAAGTTCCACAAGTAAGTTTATACCCAGTCTAGGTCAAACAGTTGATTTTACCCAGTTGTCAGGCAAACCCCCTTCCAGATTTAGATTACAGCGTCATTGTGAAAGCCAGACTTGTGACTCAGTTTATTTGGTCCAAGTCTCAAGCAAGTCCCAAGTCATTTTTTCTAAGGCAAGTCATGTCAGGTCAAAGGTTGTTTCAAGTCAAGTCCTGAGTTTAATGTCCAGTGTGTATGATTTAAGGGGATCTATCTATTGGCAAAGATAGAATATAATATTCAGAATTATTATTCATTAATGTATAATCACCTGAAACTAAGAATCGTTGTGTTTTTGTCACCTTTGAATGAGCCTTTTATATTTACTGAGGGAGCAGGTCCTCTTCTACAGTGTCCACCACCATGTTTCTACAGTAGCCCAGAAGAGACAAACCAAACACTGTCTTGAGGGAGGGCCTACAGGTTTTTAGCAGCAGTCACAGGGGAAGGGAGTTGGAAACTAGCATTAGCTATAATCTCTGTATGCAGAACATCAGTCACATTGACTTATTTGTAACGAGTGGAAGTGTTACCATGTTAACCTGCATTGTCCCTATCAAATAAACTAAGGTGAGACAACGGGTGTTCAGTTGGTTGCAATCTGCAGTCTCACCACTAGATGCCACTAAATTGTACAGACCAGGTCTTTAAGGCAAGTCAAATCGTAAATCAAGTAACCCCTCCATACCACCCAAAAATACTGCAGTCTCACAGTCTTACCAGTCCAATTTGCTGTCTCCTATCTTTTTAAAGAGAACAGACAAGGTGTTAGTACCTGTCAAATAATGGTATTACTGACCAGTTCATCTAACCTGTTTAAAAAGTGTGTAATCAATCAATGTAACCAAACAAAAACAAATAACTTTGTAAAAATGTAAATGTACATTTCCTCTCAATCAAAACACATTCCCTCCGCATCCCTTTAAACAGTGAAATACTGACTGACAGACTTTAAAAGAGTCATTTGAGACAAAAATGTCCCAGGTAAAGTCACAAGCCTTCAACTTCCAAAGTCCAAGTTGGGTCTCAAGTCATTTATTTTCTGTCAAGTCAAGTTGCAAGACATCAAAACAGTGACTCGAGTCAACTCTGAATGCATCACAAAACAATGACGGCCAATTGTGTCTTAGTACAGTAAACTTGCCCTAAAATATCTATCAATCAATGAAGAAACAATCATTGCTATGAAGTTACGATTAACAGAATTTTTTATGCTGATTCCAATAACAATATTTACTTTCTTAAGGAATAACTCCAACCAATTTTACACATCAAAAAAGTAGTATAAAGCCTTTTTTGGCTCCAGTGGTGGCTAAGTTGTATTGTTGTTGTTTTTTCAAAGGAAGAAAAATGTGTGGATTAAAAAAGGTGATCTCTGGTAATAGGAGTGCAATGCATGCCAGTGGGCTGTTTTTCAAAACGTGGTGTCTACATTATCCACAAGGCAACAAAGCAATTGAGTGACATGGGGCTCCTCTGGGCTCACAAAAAGCTTTCTACTACTTTTTTCACAAATGTAGTAGTACTCCCCAAGACCTGTAAACACACTTTAATGTGTAAAATGGGTGGTTACCCTTTAACTTTGGCTATTAAAGAATTGTGATCACTACTGAGCATGATATTTAACAGCTGAAGAATAAACTTGTCAGTGCTCTCTGGTGGACAAACAAGAGGTGTGAATCTTCACTGGCCTCACTTTATCATCATTTAAATTCTTCTTTTATTCAGAAAGTCCTTCCAATAATCATACTACAGCAGTCTACAAAATAAAAGTTGCATCTTTTCAATACATAAACATTACAAACACAAAACATTTATCGCCTCAGTGCTTCCTCAGATCTTGCAAGTTGATAAAATCCGACTTGTGCCCCGAGATGTCCGTTTAAAAACATACTCGACAAGTTTTTTTTTTTAATCACTTGCAAATGATCTCTGCCTCCCTCCGACATACCTCCTACATAAGTAATGTTAGCCTAATGTCCACCCACAATTCAAAGCATGGGAGCAACGTCACAATGTAACTTTATTATCCAGCTGAGGCCGGACAATCAACAATCAGCATAAGCTGCAGACTCTCAATTATGCTCTGCCTCTGCATCAATGCAGAATCTTCCACGTCAGTGTCACGATGCATCTTATAATGGAGACATTTCCACAGCTCTAGGACAAACAGTGTAATTGGAAATCTGCTTCTAAACTTAACTTTAACTTAAACATATCTTAAGATTTGAGATTCTTGGTTAAGACGATATCTTTACATACATCCATGCGCACAGGTGTGCGCAGACATGCACACACACACACACACACGCAGACACACACACACACACACACACACACACACTATTCCTGTGTTTTTTCTATATCTGTGCCCCTCATTCCATCATCCGACAATTTATCATATCATTTGTCCAATTTGCTGTGTTGCTTTCCTGTTTTATTAAATAGTATTAGACATTGCTGAAATGATTAGTCAATTGATTTTTTAGTCAATCAACTCAAAATCCAATAAAGTTTTGATATTGTTGGATTTTGCGTTAGTCAGACAAAACAAGGAATCTGAATATGACAACTTGGGCTCAGGAAAATGTTTTGCTCTTCTGTCTTTGTGACAGTTTATAGACCAAATGATTAATTGCAAAAATACTCTACAGATTAATCAATACTCAAAATAACCTTAATTAAATGATTTAACTGTGAAGGATATAATTTTAAGCAATGTTGCAGCTGACACCTCTGGAGTATTCAATAGACTGTCAAAAGTAATTGAATGAAGGCTGATACCTTTATCAGCATCATTTATTGTAATGAGTTTACCAGGAGAACAGAGTGTGTCTTTGGCGATCTGATGGCGCACTGTAACTTTGATCGTGGTATGCTCTGCCCGCTGTTGCAGGTGCCCTGCATCAAGCTCTCAAAATCGCAAATTCATTTCACTCAATCAGTGTTTTGCTTCTTTGATTCACTTAACCTATATATTTTTCAGTTAGCTTACCAAACAGCTTCATTTTGCTGAGTGATCTTTGATTTTTCATATTAGGAAAAACACAGGTGTTCCTAATAACATTAACAATGACTTTGTACTAGTGTCACAGTCACCCATGCCAGTGTGACAGTGAGCCAGCATGCTCAATATCAGGACCCCAAAACAGAAGCAACAAAATGGAATTTCAGCCATCAGTCATTTTGTTGCTGAGCTTTTCCTATGGATACATGTCAAATTATCCTCCACATGTAAGGCCACCACTTGTGGCTCAGATCTGGGAAACAGGAGTGGACTATCCAAGTGCCATCATTACACGCGGTACAGTATGTATGGTGTGGGCCAGATCTGGGCCACAACAATTTTGCTATCTGGATTAGTTTTTTTGTTAGACTCATCCGAAGTCAGCAGGTATCCTCTCCATCTCTTCTTTCTAACTGGAGTTTCGAGTATTGTCAAGCTTTGATAACATATGTCGGATCAATCGACGTTTGATTCAGTCTTATGCAACCAACGCTTGAATGTTGTGAAATTACCACACATAGTTCCATACTTACTTTTACACAATTTCATTCTCCTCTGCAGTGGCACTTGTTAGTGTTGCACAGCAGTGTTGAAGACGCACATCAACAACAGTTGATCCTTGAAGTTTCATGAAAAATATATTGGGCAGTTTGAACTTGTCTCCCCTTAAATCACTTAACCTATATTCCATAGGTGTAGGGATGACATATTTTTGTAGGCTAACCCGGATGTTAGCATCGCCCTAGTTCCCGCGACAAAAAGCCTCTGGAATTTTTGAATTGGATTTTGTATTATTGCAGAAAATAATCTCTGTGACAAACACAAGTTTATGATACACACACATTTTGTTCAGCAAGATTATCTTCACAGACGAACACCACTTTTGAGATTTTTGAAGCGTAAATTAAATCAGAAGCTAATGTTTGGCTATAAACAGACTACACTGTGGTTGCATGACTTAAACGTAACCACATCTAAGCGTTTTACTACACAATTACTAAACATGTTTTCTGTAAATTGATCAATGTACAAATTGTAAAGTTAGCGTTAGAATAGTTTGTTACTAATTTCCGCCTGTAAGGACGGACTAGTGAGGGAACTAGATGTGAAAAAATGCGAATCCAGGTTTTAGGACTCATTATTACATCACTCTGTTAGCACAGTCGGTTCTTTCATCTAAAAGCACTGGGTCACCAGGGCAACAACTGCATGTCACATCTTTGCTCGACAAGACGGGCAAAAGTAGTGCTTAGAGCACCACATTTGAAGTAAAGGCCCTGATAACTTATTTTCTCAATGAGCCTCATGATATGAGCAACTTCCTACAGGAGCACAAGATTTTCGACCAAAAGCAGAGCAGATTTAGTTCATTCAAACAACAGATTTATGTAGTTCTGTTTTTTCTGTGTCCCTGCTCACTGGATTTCAGTGGCTCAGCTGAGTTTGAAAAATGTGATGTCATGTACTTCCATGCACCAGTTGCCATTTGGCAAACATTTGAATTAATGATTTGATGACAGCTGTGGAGTTGTTTGTCTGTATCACATTTGTAGTGTAAAGGTTTAGTAAGTAAAGCAGCTATAATCTATAATTTTATACTAACAATGAGTCACATGACTACGTAAGGTTAGAAAGTTGCCTTTAGTCAAGTCAGAGTCACTCACACTGTGAACCATATCCTTATCACCTCTGCCATTTCTCTCAGATCTAC
Source organism: Pagrus major (assembly GCF_040436345.1). NCBI lineage: Eukaryota > Metazoa > Chordata > Actinopteri > Spariformes > Sparidae > Pagrus > Pagrus major. The sequence goes on from NC_133223.1 coordinate 4,357,415, forward strand.
AGAGCATTATACAGTAACATGTTTTAAAGTGGCTCATTTTTGTTGTTGTATGACCCACAGTAGTGTCATTTTCAGTCGCAGCAATAACCTGTTTAAACCCACTGTATGCTACCTGTCTCACACTAAAGAGCAGACAGACACAGCTAGCAACAAGCCTGGGAACAAAGGGGAGCAAGAGTTGAAGGAGACCAAGAAAGAGCTAACAGGATAAGGAACACTGTATTTACATTCATCAGGTGGACAGAAACATGGCCATAAATGAACATTAAATGTGTCTCTTTATGGTTTTGAATTTTGAACATGCTCACAATGACAATGCAAAAATTGCTAAAGCATGTTTATAATGTTCACTATCTCAGTGTAGCGTCCAAGTTTGCCAACATTTGCTAATAAGCACTAAACACAATGTTTAGCTGAGGCTAACAGGAATGTCATTAGGTAGCCAGGTATTCAGTCATATACCAAATACCTGCCAGTAGTCAAGGTCAGAGGATCACCAAAGGCACCTATACCATACAGCATGTACAAAGTTTTATTGCATCCCATCCAATAATTGTTGGGATATTACTGTCTGGACCAAAGTGGTCAACTGCAAGTATGGCCAAACACAAAAAAAAGACACAAAATTCATGATATAGAGCATCTTATTTTCCCATCTGTTTATGTTAAGTTTATTTCTCAGGTGTGCTGCATTGACACTGGCAACAAAACATTTATCTCTCCCCGTTAGATATTAAATAACCATTATGACCAAATAGCTGTTGTCCTTAAACTCAAAGGAACAGTTCACCCAAAAGTGAAAATTCAGTCATTATCTACTCACCCCCATGCTGATGGAAAGTCAGTTTTGTAGTCCACAAAACATTTCTGGAGCTTCACAGTAAAAAAAAAAAGCATATTGCAGCATTCTCCTAAACAACTGAATAAGATGGGGACTGAAACAAAAAAACATAAAATGGCACAATCCAAGTCACCAGAGGCCCCAAGATCCCAAATTGATTTGAAAAGATATTATTTACCCTTTTTTAATTTTTTTTTAATTGCCAAATCTTGTCTCTGTAGCTGCTAAGCTAAAGATGTCTGAAAACCCATCTAAATTGGGTGCACAAGCTTGACAGTGCATCGAGGGTGTGAAATAACATTTTTTCAAATCAATCTGGGAAACATCTTGTGGACTATGAAATGTTGTCTTTCCATTGGTCTGGGGGTGAGTGGATTGTGATTGATTCAATTCATATCAGACATACTAAATAACATTAAATGCATCACCCTTAAGGCCAGTGTTTGGTCATAATGCTTGACTTGCATTTGTGTTTCTCCTCAGGATCTGGGGATATCGAAAGTGGGTCATATGAAGAGAATTCTCCAGGGAACTAAGGACCTGGCCAAGGCCTCCATGGTTGACCTCTAACCTGGAAGCAGACGGGGGAAAAAATACCCCCCTTACATCAGTGGAGCAGTTTGGAAGCACCATAGACAATGAAGGAGGGGATAGGTTTTCAAGGAGAGCTGGATTGTATCCCTCTTCTTAGAAAGCCTTTGTGATGTTGTTAACAAGATACATTCATGTGTTTGTTTGTGCTTTGGTGCCAAAATGAGAGTTGAGAAAGCTGATGGAAGTGCAAAAGGAAGTCATGGATTTTCACAATAAAAGCCATTTCTAAGTTAATATCCATTCATAGCAAACAATCAGGTATGCAACTAACCATACTGTTGACAGTTGACTTGTCTGAGTTAACAAACTAGTAGCTAAACCAGGACTTCCATCAGTGTGGGATTAAGTTTCAGTTTAGTTCGGTAATGCATTAAAATGTGATGTTTGCTGGATCCCTGCCTCACTTTCCAGAGCTGCAGATGCATTCAAGGAATCTTTGTGTTTCAGTAGCACTGCTGTTCAGTCCAGACAGGGAACATATATTTGTAACATCACAGTCAAGGTGGTAATCTGGAAGGTGTGGGATACTGTCGCATGCTATGCTTGCTCAATTTTAGATACGTTTAATTGCATGATTAGTGTCTTGATTTTTTTGTGTGCAAAATAACACTTGAACAAGTTTTACATGACTTAAGTATTATGATGCCATTTGTTACTACTGAAAGCATCCCTTTTGGTCTAAATCCGACTTTTTTCTAGCTTTAATTTATTTGTTTGCATGACAATGGTGTGTCAAAGATTTTTTGTCAAGTGCCATATTTTGAGTCATTTAAAAATGTAAAATGTGCTTTATTGGTAGACATCATAAGAAGTTTTTTGATGAGGTATGAATATATGGAATTAATATCTGTAAGTTGACACGTTCTCTGTGGATGTGAAAATCAGTACCAAAGTGAATGTCTGAGAAAAACATGATCACCTGATGGATTTGTTCAGATTGCAACTCATAATTTTATAAGCCAGTAGGTTTTAGGTCTTAAATCCATTTAAAATGGAATGAAGGATTAGTGTTAGGAAGGAAGTAAAATTGTTGGTCTGAAGCCAACCATATATACTGTAGGGTTGTTGAGTTTTTTAAGGAATACTTAAAAAGCACTTTTAAATTCTTGCTTTATGCAAGTGCAAATTCTCATATCATTACATAGAATTAACGGTTCACCTCAACTTTTTAACTTCAGTCAATTTATCACAATATTTAACACTAATGAGAATAGGCATTAGATATCGGTTCTGAATATGTAATAGAGCAGTTGATCTGCAGTCTGCATAGCATTGTTCAAGTGCAGCTTTTTGTTTCTTCAATTAAACGTGAGGCGTTGATAGAACTTTACTTTTACTTTAGTTTCTTTTAAGACTGGTGGCATTACAGGGTATATTTCTATATGTGATGCTAAGTTTGTATATATACATATGCACTGTATATACAGTATACCAGTGTATGCAGACGATGTTCGTAAGTGTTGTAGTCTAATGCATTTGTAGATTGCTGACATGGCATGCATTGTCAACAGCTTACACATTTGATTGTGTATATTACACCATAACAATTGTGTATTGTTGATTTGGTTCTAATCTCTTGTACATGATAATGCTGTTGTATTCTAATGATGGTGCAATATTTTATCTCTTGTTTTGATACTGTCCCTGCAGCTTTCTGACATGATGTTTCTCAGTGGGGAGAAAACCTTGAAAGAGTTTTTTTGTACACATACTTCCCCTCAAGATTTGGGGATTAGATTTTAAAAATTAGACCCGTAGACAGACTGCTCTTTCTTACCGACTCAAAATTTCTTCCAGCGGTTCACTAGTTTGTAGTTTGGCTCCTCTGTGCTTCCAAGATGATACACTAAAGTAGGACTGTGTCAATGAATGAGTAGAGTGGGCAGACATGACTGTTGTGTTAATATGTATTATGTATTACAATGTATTTTTGTGTGTTTGAGTGTGTCTACTACAACAGTGGCATATTGTACTTTATCAGCAATTGTATGCTTTACCATTGCCAACTAATTTTATCATCCCATATCTGATCATTTAGTTTCCCTCTTTGGAGAATAATTTGTCTGTTGGTTTTAATATATCAGACTAATATTCCTTCTGTCAATAATTAGTTTAAAAACCTACTTTTTTGTTTTACTGATTTTTGAACGCTAAAATGTATCAAGGCAAACTGTGTTTTGGTAACGCTTTACAATAACCATCATTAATAACTGGTCAATTTATGGTTAATTAAACTTTGGTTTATAGTAATTTCACTGTTAATAATCAAATGCTTTTTAAACCTTTTTATTAAGCAATTGTCTGTTGTGAAGTTGCAACAGATGTTTAATACTTTACTTCCACACTTCAGCAGAATTAAAGAACCTCAACAAATATTTCAGAGGCTTGTATAGACTCTCATAGGTCTCATTGTTCACGTTACGTTAAAATCCGCTCTCATATGGCCATAAAAAAGTTATTCATATATGTAAATTGCCACAAATTGTTTCATAGAGCCTCTTTAATAAATGCTGTGTACTTATTTGAATGGCCATTATAAAGTTGCAAGTGATGTTTATAAATCTTTAGTATTATTTAATACATTGTTAATTAAGCATGTCATTGAGGTTAGCAGTGAAATAACTATGAACTTAAGTTTAGTTAACTATAAATGTTTAAAAAATACCATTTATTAATGATGTTGATTATGTGTAAGTGTAAGCCAAGTTTTCACCATTCATCAAATCATCCTAAATAATAATAGAATGTGAGTGAATCAGAGGCTGAATTGACAGTAGCCATGTGTTATCTCTAATGTCCCAACAGAGGGCGACCTATTACATCTAACGTCTACAGACCCTGACTATGTCAATGAGTATCACTTGGCCGTTGCTTATGGCAACAATCAGTCGTGTCAGACTACTGTGTTCAGTATGCTGTAGTGTTGCTCACTGGCATGCAGATATCAATAAGCCTATGAATCATATTCTAATCCAAGATTTTTTTCATCTACACACTAGTGTTGATCCTGCAACTCATAGCCAAAGATAGTTACCATTAAGTACAAATTTATAAACATCAGAGATTCTTTCCCATTTTATTGCACCTGACTGAAGATCATTTAATCTAATGGATTAAATCAGCCTTTATTCATTTAGTTCATTGTTAACTTTGTGATGACAGTTGGTTTCCAGTGGTCTGTAAATAATGCTGCAAACTGCCTGGTTTTCAGAAACCAACAAAACCCATGCAAGGATCTCGGAAAGACAGGATAACATATAGTCTTTGACGTGGTTCCTAAAGTGATGGGAGAAAAGTGAGTTTCATTTGTTTACATTATGTTTACAATGGCACAGTTTTAATTTTTAAGAATATATATGTAGGTATAAACAATATTTGCATATTTATTGCCTAAGGTTAAATGATATGATGTGTATTGTGTTTTCACATTTGGAATATAATGTTACAGTTGTCACCTGTATTACTATCTGGATGATTTTGGTAAAGTAGTTAATAATTTTTATGACTACTAAGTGACTGTTTTCTGTGCCTTTTTATGGTTAGAATGCATGGTTAACTATTTATTACAATTTGGAGTCACTGAGATGTGTATTTTTGTATTCTGAATAAATAAATGGTTCAGCTTTTGTTGTACATTTTTAAGGTGCCTTAAAATAGGCTACCTGTTCATATCTCTCTTCTTCAATAAAACCAAATACATATGCAGTGTGTTTCTGCCTCATTCTTGTTTGATTTCACTTCCAAGAAAATAATCTGTGTGTGTGCGGGCGCGCGTGTGTGTGTGTACAGTATATAAACTATATATAACAGTTTTGCTTTCTCTCAAATGAAAAAAATCTTTTTAATTCCCTATTTTGCCACAGGATAAGTACTTTTGTAGCAAAAACATCTATGTGGCATTTCAGTACAAAGCTTCAAAAACAGAAGTTGAATAGCCACATTGTAACTTAAGACTGTAGGCCATATGTGACATTTGAAGTTCTCTTGGAACACCCACATCCCTGAGCATTTCTCTCCACATCCTCTCTTCTGTTGAAGCTTTTCTCTCGTCTTCCTTCATTCTAGTCTGACGTAGTTCCTTTTTTTTCTTTAACTAGAAATGTGCTCAGCAGCTCATTCTGCTTTAAGTCAATATTTCCGTGAGTCTGCGCTGGAAACAGTCATGGCCAACCCATTATTGTGAATGCAGCATCTCAGGATATTATATTCAGAGATATGAGATATTTCTGACAGATTTTCTTCAAATTCAGCACAAATATGCACCTTAAAATATGGTGCTCAAAGGTCATTGTGACCACACAAAACACCTTTTTGGCCATAACTCAAAACTCCATATGCTAATTATGACAAGATTTCACACAATTGTCTAATAGGATAAAATGATGAAGTGATGACATTTTATACCCAAAAGGTCAAAGGTCAACTTCACTGTGATGTCATAATGTTCTGCTAAAACACATTTCTTACCATTTCACACCATGACTCAGTGAAGGAGAGATTGTGACCATATTTTACATTTGGTCAGATACTGACTTGGTGACACTAATCTTGGATGTCCACCTTGAAACTGCTGATTGTAGAGATCTTCTGTGCTGCTGGTTCAATGTGTGTGTGAAGCATCTACATTTTAGAATTTGTAACTTCTTTGTGTTCTATCAGAATCAGATTTATTGTGAATACATTCAAGGAATTTAACTGTTTTTGTTTCTGTCAATTATCTTCAACACTAATAGACATACAGCAGTAGTCCCTAAGCTCATTGGTTTTGCTGATACTGAGCATCAGGTCATTGTTGTTGCACCATGTGATGAAGCTCTCTATCAGTCCTCTGTGCTCCTCTTTAAAAATAGTCTCTAAGTGAAGACAGCATGTTTCTCACTGGAAATTATTCACTGGAATCAAACGTGTCAATATAGTGAGAAGTCTTCACTACAAAGGTTATATTATATGAGTCTGGACAGACGTGGATGTAAACTGTAACTGGACTGGTGCACGGAGGCATACAACCATGAGGCGGTAATTCTGGTTTCTCATGTCATTCACTTCATCTGTAGTAACATGTTCTTGTTCCTTGCTGTTCCCTTCCATGTCCATTTGACCAATTACCAATAAGGAGTGGACTCAACTTATTTCCTCAAGAAGCAAAGCTCTGATGAACCCCATACATGTTTGATAGTTATAAAGTTTTATTTAAATGTTGTTGATGTGCCCACAGTCAGCAAACGTTTCCAGATTTAGCAGGTTTTGTGTTTTATTTTTTTTAATTATTTTTTTGTTTTTGTTTTTCTGAGATGCATAAGTTAAGCAAAATGATGTCAGTTCAGGTTGGGCAATCATGATATGAAACTGTATATGGTCTTATATTTTAGATATCATTGTATAATTATATGTTGTCTTTTCCTGGTTTTAATGGCAGTATTACAGTAAAGTGATGTCATTTTGTGAACTAACCAGACTGTTCTATTTGTTCTTATACTTGTCTTTACCCACTCAGTCATTGTATCCCCAATATGGTATAATACCATATTTTTGATCAAATACCTTGATATCCATTATAATAATGGCTATCAAGGTATTTGATCAAAAATATTGTGATCCCTGATTTTGTTGCCTAGTCCTCCTTTGTGAAGTGCTTTTGAGGAGATTTCAAAATGTCAAGGTATATATTGGGATATAACCAAGGAATATTGTGACATTATTATAAGGCCATATCGTCCAGCCCCATGATGACATAACATATAGGAAACCACTTACAGATTTAGTCAATAGGCTTAAGTTTCAATTCTTTTAAGGTCTCACAGACTAAAAAGCAATAATATATAGCAACTGTTTTTGCGTTTCTTTTTTTATTCGAGCAATTACAACAGCATACAATTTTCTTTATGACAGGCCACACAGTTTTTAATTACCAAATGGCTGAACCTCCCAAAGGTCAGTCTATGTATAGTTGATCACAGAGCTTAAATTTCTCTTTAAATCAGTTAATTTTCTTGTGCAGAAGGCCATGTACTTGATTCACAAGACAGGATTAATTACATTGAGAAATGCAAAATAACTACACACTCAATCACTAAACACATCACTCAATCTGCATTAGCAGATCTGCATTAGCAGATTGAGTGGTTTAAAAACTATACGAATGCAAACTGTGAATTGTTCAGGCGCTGCAAATGTTTTATTTATTGCATTATTAAGATGTATATTGTACACCGACTGTTTGGATGCATCAGCAAAGGCCCTAATAAATAAAATAGTACAACATGTTTTTGAATTCCTTTTTTTGGTCCACTGTATATAAATTACAGTTCTATAAAACATAAATATCAAACACATTTAATTTGGCCGCAGTTTGATTGTTCTGTCTTCGACAGTGTCAGTGCGACACAGATCGTTTTCTCGGTGTGTGATTGATGATGCCTCAAACACTCTTGTTTTCACGGGAAGAACGTTAATGCACCGCAGATGGGGAGTTCGATTCAGTTTTGAGAATCGGTGAAATACCATAAGAGGGTAAGGTGTAAGGCTATACAGCTTCTTGAGCACATCCAGTTAACTCTCAGGATAGGTCAGGCTCGATTCAGATAGTCATTTTACCTGTTGAAAAAGGTTCAAAACGATGGCAAAATTTGAGCTAATGTCATTTTCCCAACTGCAATTAAAAATGCATTTTTCCATTTTCTGGTCATTCGTTCATTCATCAAGCTTATAAACCATGGATCCGACTTTAGTTGTAAAACTGGACTATACATTGCAGTAGTGGGTGAACCAAAGTGGGCGACTCGTACTTCTTTTCAGTAACGATAACGTTTGCAAGAAGAGTTCAAAACGAACGAATCGTTCGCGGGTCGCACATTAAACACAGCGGCTACCGTCAACGCTGCTGGAGACCAACTCAGGGTGAGGAAAAATGGCTTGATACAGGCAAATAGTTATATCTGGAAAACACCGCAAATGACCAAAGATTGTTATTAGTAAGGCATTTGAATCTACCATAGCGTTATCATTAGCTTGGTGGCTAGGTGCTAGCTAACGACAGTAAGGTGACATCACAGACCGAGCGGACTGCGGCCTGGTTTTGCTGCTAGCCGACTGATTGACAGCCTGTCAGATAACTGAGTGGTTAATGTGGCTGTGGATGACTGTCGTGTAATGTCTTCCAATGGTTTGATATGAACTCATCTGTCTGCGTAATGTGCTGTGTTTAGCCAGCCAGCTAGCTAGTTAACCGTGTGTCTGTTTTGGTAGTGACTGCATAGAGCCCGAGTCGTGGTGATTGAACATCAGCATCCACAGTGTGTGGCTCCTCTGTGGCCTGCTGCTGCGGCGGGTACCAGCCACACAAACTGGAATATTTGGCTAGCTATTTCCTTCCAAACACCCAGTGCCTGGTAGAGTTGGCTTTATTAAGCTTTTGCTAACCTAAATAGGCGTATTCCATTATTTATAACATGTAGAGGTGTAATATAACATTCCACTCTGGTGTATGAAAGTTGTCAACGTTAAGTCAGGGCTGACAGCTGAAAATGATGTTTTGTTGCACACGTTGCTTTGTTTAGCTCCCTCTGTTCACGTGAAGGAGGTCTGTTGTCTGCAGTGGTCAGGCAGACCACCGCAGAGGAGTCACTTAAAGGGTACGACCACCCTAAAAGAGTTTTGGACAATCAAGTCAGTATAACTTATCCACCCTAGACCCAAATTTAGAGCCGTAAATGCATGACATCATTAGTTTTTAAGAGATGTCAATGTAACAATAAGGTTATTTAATGCAACAAATGATTATTTTGGAGACAATACATTCTCATTATGTTCTAGTTCTGTTACTTTACTTATCACACAAGACAAATACAATCGGCAAATCATCACAATAAGCCTCTTTTTTACAGGATACATGTTGACATGTCAAAATAGAGTAAGGTGTAAACAATAAGATAATTGATGGCTGAATTCCATCTAGCTGCTTCAGTTTCTTGGTAGTGGTAGTGGTATTGTCCACCTGTCCATTGTCATTGTCGTTCACGGTCAGGCTAGTCTGACTCACAGAATGTAGATTATTGGTGTAAGCCTGCCTTTGAGTGCCCATTTCAGTCAGCATTCTCCTCTCTTCCGCCATCTGCATGTTAGTCAGTTTTGTGAGCTCGCTAACATACAGGACCAGCTCTAAAGAGTTCCACTTGTTGGTTTTGGTGAGCGAGGCGATGTCACTTCAGTGACTATTGGTTGTGTAGTCTTACTAGTAATGTATTTTGACTGTCTTATACTTCAGCAGTCTAATACTTACCTGCAGAACTCAAACTGGATCCTGACTGGGATCATTGAAACTCAAACTGAAACAGTTTATGAAGAGGGATCAGTCATGTAGTCATGAATGATCTGGTGCTTCTTGTTTTATAGTGTTTTATTGTATTGCATTATATTCTGTGTCTGTATTGTTCTGTCTGTGTTTTCTTGTACATGTTTATTCTTGAGTTTATATTTTTGTTTTTGTTGTTCAGTTTTATGCATCTTTAATGCTCATCAAGGGATGGCATTGGAAATGAGCTTAGGCTACAAATGCTGTGGTTTGTGGCATCAGTCAATGCTGCATATTTATATGAATAAATGAACAGTTTGAAGATTCAAGATTTAATACTTTATTGCCATATCAACATAATTAATTGGAATTTGTCTTGGTGAGCTCACCCAAACACAGACAAGACAACCATAATACATACAAGCACATTTTCAGTGCTTGAAATGTGACTTTCTGCAGTGTAAAAAAATGTCTTTTAAATTGACAAATATCCTATATGTAATTCATGGCACATTTCAAAAGGGATCTCTTGCTATTAACTACCATACAATTTTTTTTTTTAAATAAGGTCCCATGGTGGTCCACCACTAGGGGCGTGCAAGTCATATTTTACAGTCAACAATGAATTTTATCGTCTAAAATGACATCATTGAACTGAAACAGTAAACTTTATTGAAAGTTAAAATAATTAATCACCCCAAACATCGTTTTCTGCACTGTTTTCATATCGGCCAATATTGACAACATATATGCCGATACTGATATATCTGTGATCGACCAATATCGGCCAAACGATATATTGGCCTGACTCTACTCTCTATACCAGGGCTCGCCAACCCACATGCAAAACAAGTTCCCCCAACACTTATTTGCAGGGGTACTGTTGCTGCATCCTGGACTTTGCACCACCAAAGACACTTGTGATTGGGTTACCAGAATAAAAATTGATTCAGCCACAGAGTTCTCTAGTGTTGTGGAGACAGGTGTGGCTTTGCAAGACTACTATCAGGCTATCATGACTTACCCTCGGTAAGTCATGATAGCCTGATAGTAGCCTGATAGTAGTCTTGCACTTGCACTTGCACTTGCACTGGAATAGAATGGAGCCCCTGTTTTTTTAAATTAATTTTATTATTTTATTTTAATAGTGACATCTGTGCTTTTGTCAACAGGGACAATTCTTGATCAGAACAGTTGCAGAGTATTTATTTGTCTAATTGGTTTGATTAATCATTTGATCTATACTATGGAGAATCTCCTGCTCCAACATTGCCCTCTATATGCAACCAGTCCCCCATTCCTGTCTCTTTGCTTGTCATCTAAAGAAAAGTGCTGATCTCACCTGATCAAAAAGTCACCTGTGCCTCATTAGAGACCTGTGTTTGGTCTCACAGTGAGCTGTGAGTTTTTCTCCTGTTCTCCAGGCTGTGTTTCTCTCTCGCAGTCTCTGTTTATCTATCCTTCTGACCACCCAGACTCATGCTCAGAATTTGGCCCACATCATCTCCCAACCAAACAAGATTAGACTACACAGCTTCTGCCTTTGACAGGTTGTTTTGCTGTCTCCCCTCTAAGATGATCACAATCTCCCCCCCAGAATCCTTTTACTGCATCTGCTTAGCTCCATTACATTTTTTTATCATTAGTTTTACAAATCAGCTTAGGAGGATTTGTTAGGCCCAAACATAAATTGCAGTTTTTTCACGACATAACTAATACCAAATACACGTGGCATTAATGTGACCACATTAGTTGCATAGATGATGATTTAGACCTATTAAGTTTACTCTCATATACTGTACCTCTGAATGATACATCTGTAAATTAAATATGAAACATACAAGGCTCAAAAAGCACGCTTCCCAACTACTTTATATTGTTCATCTCTGAGATAGTCACAGCCATAATAGACATCATTGTGCCTTCTTCCCTTGTGAGTGAATTGAGATGTACTGCATAGTTGAGGTCAAGCAGCAGTTGCTGGCTGTGTTGTTTTTGAACAGCCCACCAAAGCACCCATGAGAAGCCAGGAGGTCCTGGATCACCAGAGGAAGCCAGTGGCATGTCCTCTACCCCTCTGGTTCTCAGGATGTAGGATGGGCTGATCAATAGGACCGCCTGCCTGGATCTAGACTCAATCTAGCTGCTTTGGACCATACCTCAAAGGAGAGGCTTGGATTTCTTGGGAAACTTTTCCTTCTTGTACACTGTAAATATTTTGCCTCCTTTACCCGCTCTCTCATGCTGCTTACCAAGTGTGTTTCCCCTACTCAGAGCCCACACCCCAGTTATTTTGCTTTGCTGTTTGATCTTTGATGCAGGCCTGACTGTTTGAAGAATATCAAAGAAGCATGGCCTACTATAGCTTATCCTCACCAGCAGGACAAGTCTAGGCCTACTTTTAAAAGCTTGATTCATGTTATTTTCACACAGGTTGGGTGAAAACGTTGGTCTAGAAGTTTGTGCTGTAAAATCTCCCAAATTTGACTGTAATGTCTTCTGTGGTGAAATGTTTTTTTGCACAGGCTAGAGTCCATTGGTAACTCTTGGCTCATTAGATTGAGGAAAGCTACAGGTGCAGCATTTAGCTCATTGTTGTCATATCATGCTTCCTATTGTAATGTGGGTGTGCAACAGTGGAGACGTAGTGTGATATTTCTTTGTTACTTAATGGCACTGAGACTGCCATTGCTTTGTCATGTGATTGTTGCTGTAGTTGAGGGCAAGACACCATTGAGCAGTTCTGTTTTCTTTTACTTGCTGAAGATTATTGATAGAACAAGAGGGAGAACCTCGGACAAAATGGTCATCTGTGGGACTAAAAGTGATGATATATTTCCCTTGAGTGTCCTCATTTTTTTAAGTTAGACCTAATTATCTCCTAATTAATCTCTTTGCCATGCTACTCACTCTGTGATTTTCTGTCTTCCTCCTTGGTACTTTTCTGTTTACAGGTGTGCGGCCTGTCAGCCAGCCACGTGCAGCCCTCTGTTGCCATGGATGCCTGTGCCCGTATTAGAGGAGTTCCCATAAGGTCCAGGGCCTCAGTCCGAAAAGAGGTCTGTGTACCGGGACACTGCATTTTGTTCTGTAACAATCTGTAGTGTACTGTATCTTTGAAAGGGGATTTCAAGCAGCACTCTTTAGCGATTCTTACTGCCTGCCATTACATCTGACATAGCATTTTTAGATGGACATTTGCCCCTGATGTTACAAAGCACTTTTACAAGACAAATTAAAGTCAGATGTAGGCGTCCACATGAACACAGGTATTTTTAAAACAGGATTTTAAAACAAAATGTTTTTTGTCCATTTGTCATGTTTAAGTAATGTTAAAGTACAACAGGTCTCATCAGGTTTTTAACAATGTTTGTTATGTGTGCTTGTGCTATGTAGTTGCTAGATGTTTTCTCCAGTTTCTAATGTAGTGAAATGTGTTTTCACATGAGTTGGATAGGCTGGTAAGATCTTCAGTGTTTTTAAATGTCCATTTTAATATAATCTGATTACCCAGGATCTATATTGAAGTCATGTGTAAAAGCAGGAAGAACAATAAGAGGATGCACAAAATACTGCTACAAGCATGCTACAGTTGTGGATGAATACATATACATTGATTTCTCATTATTTCTGTTTGGTAACCATATACAATATATGTGTGTTTACAGACTGTGCGTGACAGTGGGGCTCAGTGTGTGAAGAGCCTCTTTAGGAATAAAAAGGAGCTATGCTGCATTGGCCTAGAGCTGCAAACCAGAGACACGACAAGACTGACAGAGGTTAGTCACACAAACCACTTTGCAAATATATACAAAGCTCAGCCAAACATAAGATATGTTGATACTGACTATCAACTGTGCTCTTTCAGATTCATTTTGTGTGTCTGCCTGGTCAGTGTGAAGGGGAAGATGTCACCCAACAGGTAAGATTTCATAATTACAAATCTGAGTTGTGATAAAACACAGAGAGAATGTCCTGCTTGTAGATTTTCACTTGTCAAATACATTTCTGATATGGTAGTGATGGACATTGAGTCATATTTTTTAGAGATGTGTAACAAAGATAATTTTCCATTGAGTTCATGGTATCTTGCAATTTCCATTTGACCTACAAGCTAAGCTGCTTCTGTGTCTTATTCCCAAGGCTCTGTCATCTCTGCCAGGAGGGCTGTGTGAGCTCCTCAGGTCCGTCCATGTTCACAGCCTCAAGAATGACGAGGTTCTGCTGCTCAAAGACTCCCGAAGGCTGGCAGAGCACAAGGACGCTGGGCCTCAGGTAGGTGACAGGCCTTTCATATTGAATGAATGTGCTCAGTCAGCATGTTGAGTAGGTGAGAAGAAGGCAGGGAAGTGAGAGTACAGAATAAGGGGAAGTAAGAATGAGGTACTATGTAGTACTCAAGTTTTTTTCCCGTAGAAAGATCTGTCCTACCAAGAAGTTATTTTCATATAAAAAGCATCAGTGGCTCAAGATAATTTCTTGAGATAAGACTTGTTTCCATTGAATTCTCTCAAAACAAGTATTAATGCCTAACTGTTTACTGAATACATCTAAACAACTTTATTGATACTAAAAACATGCATATTTTAGAGATTGCTTACCCTTATGGCAGAATCTGGAATCTCAAACTCAACCACTTTCTAGGTGTGGCATTTTTGTTGTTTTTATACATTTGCTGAATAGTTTTCCCCACATTTATGGCCTTGTCTGTTCCTGCCAGTAAACTGCAAGTCTTTCTCACGCTTTTGAAAAAATGCAGGTGGGATAGACATCAAGATGTTGTTTCCTCAGCCCACAATCGCAGCCTTTTCCTTCCTGGTCCTGTGTGCTATGTTTGGATTCACACAGGCCCTGCAGCTCACTCTGTGGTTTTGTTGTCCATTTAAGACAGCTAGACCTCCCACCTATCTACATTACAGCTTGGACTTGCCTGCAAAAGATCATCTCGCAATCAGTGTACAGACATAACAATACACTTCCGTCCCTCTTGCCCCCAGCTGTGAGATTAGGATTGGAAAATTCTTATGTGAATTTGCTTAATTTGCAAAAGCCATCATCTTTCACATTATCAGCTTGCCTTCTTCCAAGTGTTTGCGGGATGTGATCAATTTGACAGTTTATAGATACAATTTAGATATGTCTGCCTGTTGGTTACAAATGCTGTAATTTCTCTTTTCTTTCTCTCTTTTTTCTCTTTCCCTCTTTATCTCTTACTCTGCTGTTTCCCTTTGCCTTCAGTGCTGGTTAAAAGCTGTGTGTGTGCTGAGGCATAATCCCAGCATGAGCATCTACACTCAGGCCAGTGTAGGATCTTTGGTGGGTTTGCTGGGGTGCTACATGGCAGGTATTCGCTATGCATTGGAGCTTCAGGCTCTTCAGAGGGGCACAGCTGAGCCCAGCCAGCCAGAAGAGGATGACACCAACCAGTCAGTCTCATCAATAGAGGATGACTTTGTTACAGCCCTTGAGCATCTGGAGGAAGACGACACAGGAGACAATTCTTGTAGGTTTAACATCTTATGCCTAATGGCATTTAGTAGACTGCTTCTTGGTCTCTTACATAGAGTAGCTTGTGATCCCATCTACTTTTGAAAAATCCTAAATTAATTTTACACCCTCTCTGTTTTTTATACGATTAAATTTTGTGGAAGGAATTTAAATTTTGTCATTGAACTGCACTGGCACTGATAAGTTTATTTTTTCGTTGGGATGCACTTTTCCTTATACCTTTGTCTATAAGCAGCACAATGGATGAACAATTTTTGTTTTCACTCAGCTTCTTTTTGTGGATAACTTTTTATCATGTTTATCTTTTATCCTATCTTTGTATTTACTGTATATAACCAGGTTTCTCCCCTCTCCCCTTGTGCCTTTCCACAGCTGTATCGTCCTATAGCCATTTTAAAAAGCGTGATGTGGCATCACAGACAGTCCCAGCCCACAAGAGAAGAAAGGAATTATCAGGCTCCCGCATTATCATAGGCTCATCTTCAAAGAAGTATTCAGCCAAACAAAGGTCTGGTCCAGATGTATCTGTCACGGTGCAGAGGTCATCAGGCGTGGAATCCCAATGGACTTACTGCAGTCCTGGAGCTCGTCTCCCCTCACCTTTGATTCATGTCAGTGAATCAGAAGAGTCAGACTGCTCCAGCCCCAGCCCAATCATTTTCCTGGATGAGGTAGGCTATCAGAAGAGCCTGCTGGCCAAGCTGGATATCCCCCAGGTGCCAGGGGGACCCAGAGAGCGAGTTGAAGACTCAGACTCTGAAGTCAGTGAATTCTTTGATAGTTTTGACCAGTTTGATGACCTGGAGGAGCTGAGCTCAGAGAGCTGCACTCTCGCACTGCCTCTGGATGCTATTAGTGCACCAACCTCACAGAAAAGGGCAGCTGAGTCTAGCATCAGTGGGTCAGCATCCAAATATGTCTCTAGGGGCTGCTCCACCAAGGGTATGAATCCTCACCGCTTTGACCAGCCCACTCTCCCAGCTAATGTAAAAAAACCCACTCCTCTGAAACCAGGCTCTCCCTACTCACTTCACTCTGAGGTGCCTGACTCCCCTCGACCAGTGCAGACCCCTTCTGAGGAGAATGGTGGCCCACTCTTTAGTCCTGTCAGCTCATCCGCCTTCAGCCCTCTGGTGGACTCTAGTGGAACACTGGAATACTTCTGGAAGACAGATGAAGATGGACAGGACAGTTCAGAGCTACGTAAACCCCAGGATCTCTGCTCTCTGTATAAGACCTACTCAGACTTTGCCAGCAGTCTGTCCAAAGAAATTCTGGGATCTGTGTGTGGCTACCAATCTGCTGTTGACATCAGTGACAACAAGAATCTCAGCTGCGTCTGCCACAAGGAGTTCCAGAATCCTTCAGGCTACCTGATGAAGCTCTCAGAAATACAAGAGACTGTAACAGTGGCCAAGCTGCAGAAGAAATCTCAGTCTCTAAAGGATGGCATTCAGAGGTTTGCCACTGACTTGGTAGAAATGAGCTTGGGCAGCGCCTTGCGAGACCTCCAAAAAGGTGTATCCTCCTGTACCACTACCTTGTGTCACCTTGCTGCCAGGCTCACATCCTCTGTATTTCAAATGGCCTTCCATGAGATTGGCATGCGCCATGCCTATGTGTTAAAGGAACGAGCAATCAATGGATTAGCTGGCTTCCTAGTTGGAGAGGCTGTATCTGGGGCACTGAAAGAGTTCCTGACAGTGAAAAAGCAGATTTTCCACAGCACAGTAACACGTTTTGCTGCTGATCTGGCTGAAGAGCTGGTGTTTGAAGGCATTATGGAAGTGTGCCAGTTCTCCCACCCCTCAACCCCTCTCACCCCTAGTGATTGGTCCTTTGGCCACAGGCAAGAGGAAGAGGAGGAGGTGGTTTCCTCCTATGCTTCAGACTTGTCTGAATCTGTAATCCAGGAGGCCTTCATAGAGCTCTCTCAGGCGGATGTTGCCTTCACTAGCCAAGCAGCTATTAGTGTGTCTCTGGACAACATCTGTTATGTGAGTGCAGAGAACACTAGCACTCACACGTGTAGCACTTTTGCTAACCAGCAGGTTTTAAGTTCCAGCTCAGCTGCAGCTGTCCCAGGTCCCTCAGGAGAGGATGCTTCCTGCACAGTGAAGAAAGCCCTATTTACTGTTTCAGGCATGGCCAGCTGTATTCCTGTGCCCCAAGCAGGCCAAGCCCTCTCCCACCTTCATGAGTCTGAGGAGACCTGTCAGGATCAGTCTAGCTTGTTAGATACCCCACAGGCCAGCCCTAAAAGAGTAACCATATCATCCTGTGACACCACCACATCTACACAAACTCATCTTTACAGTCATGGAACTCAGACAGCTATATCTGGAGGAGACCCCTCTCAAGGAAAGTCCCCATTCCAGAACTTCTCTGGCAACATGGTGGATATGATAGTAACTGAGGCTTGTGAGCTAATAACTGCTTCTAAGATGAAGAAGAGTTTTGGTGACTGTGCTGATTTCCTCACAAAGACAATGGGAAGCCGAGGGATCTCTTCTTCAAAGCAGGATTCGGTTAATTTTGAGGCTTCATATGAGGATTCCCCTTCAAAGCAGGGAGCTGGCAGGGAGAATTTGAGATATGACTGTAGAGAGACTGGATATGTTAGAAAGGACAGCCCTGTTGAGCAAGCAACAGACCGTAGCATTCCTCACATTTCGTTTCAAAATCAGGGGAGAGCCAGCTGTGAGTTGGACCCCAGGACCAGAAGTGTGGCTGAAACTCATTCTGTGATGATGGATACTCTTGGTGTGCCAGGTACCGAGACAGGTGGACAAAGAAGGACATCTGTTCCTGGGGATGACTCTGTTCCAAGCTCTGGTCAAAAATCTGGTGGGACTCCTGGCACTCCTCCCTCTACCCCTCAGCAGCCCAGTGAGGTGTCCCAGGAAAAACAGATAAAACAGTTCTCCAAGAAGCTGAAAAGCAAGCTTGCCAAGGAATTTTCCCCTGCTACCCCCCCACCCACCCCTCACTATCAGCCTGAGCCTGGCCCAGGTCCAAAAGACATCACTCCTGAGGCAGACAAAGCTGAGTTTATGCTCAAATTGATGAGGTCTCTCTCTGAGGAGGCAGATGGCAATGAGGACGAAGAGGAAGAATTAGCAGAAGAGGGTGGTGTATGTTGCACTAATAGATGTTTAGAGGCAGGGGGTGGCCGGCATGAACTGAGCCAGATGTCTGCACGCAAAATGTCCAACAAGGAAGCTCTCCACTATGCTGAGAGGCTGGCTTGTCACATTGTCTCCATGGCAACAGAAATGGACACCCTGGGAGTGGCAGACGAGGAGGGAGAGATGAGTAAGGGCAGCGAGAGAAGGAGAGACAGTGTGGCTCAGTTCTCAGAGCAGACCCTGAACACTTTGTGGGTATATGCTGGTGAGGTGGCAGGAGAGGTCATCAATGATGTGAAGAGGATGGTGAGCTCTGCACAGCAGTGTCCATATCACAGAGCTCTCAGGAGAAGAAGCTTTGACAGATCTAGTTCTGAATGTCTGCATCACCACCATCACCACCAGTCTCAATCCAGTACAGACCAGGACAGAAACTGGAGGCTAGGGAGGCTGGCTGAGCAATGGTCTAATGACCTGATAGCCTCCGTCTTCCAGTCTCCCACCTCCAGTTCAAGCACTATTTCCAGCTACAGCTCTGGCCTGTCTTCGGAGTATCCCAGCTGTGAGAGTGTGACAGATGAATATGCTGGTTACCTCATCAGGGTATTGAAAAAGGAGGGAGGCAGTAGGGAGCTGGTCCTAGACCAGTATGCAAGCCGTTTGGCCTACCGCTCCATAAAACTAGGCCTGGCTCATGCCAGTCGCAAGATCAAGCAGAGATCGTCTGGCACCCGTCTTCACTCCTCCAAGTCACTGCCGGATGAATGGAAAACTTCTGGTAGTGACACATTGTCATCCAAGGACAGAGTAGATTCAGTGGTCTGTCCATCAGGCGAAGATGCTCAGTGTTATTGTCGGGAATCTGAAGACCACAGTCAGAGGGACTACATGGATATGGTAAACTTTGCAGAGTCTTTAGCTTACAATATCACCTGCGATGTCACACGCAAGCTGCATCTTTCCTCTGTACGGCTGCCTAAGTCTCTCACGGACTCCTGTCTTTATAAGAAATCCAAACTTGAAGACATGACAGAAAATCTCATCAGGAACTCTTTCTCCTGTCCCCTGTTGTCCAAGGAAGGAAAGAGCAAGCATTACCACAGTACAGGAAGCCTGTATGATGGAGGCTACAGGAGTAGGGTGATGCAGGTCATCGAGCATTATGCCAGGAAAATAGTTGATGACACTCTGAAGATGAGCCTGGCTTCAGTTGGACATTCATCCCGTGAGCACCAGAGGGTCCAAGGCCATGACAGACACTCTCACACCCAGAGGTTGTCTGAGGTGCCATCACTGGGCCCAGCCCTGGGAGAGAGGACATGCCGTTATTGTCAGATCCAGGAGTGTCCGTACTGCACCAAACTTAGCAGGCACCACCACCATCCAGTATTACAGAGGAGGAAAAGGGGGCCGGAATGTCAGGCAAGGGCTGAGCGGCTCTCTAGCTTGGAGATTCCAAAGATCCACATTGACCTGGACCACAGGGCAGCGCTTGCTGAGGAGATGGTGTCCATGGCGATGGAGACGGCTAAACGTGAGCTGAGCAACACCAGTCTTAATGCAGACAGTGGCATTGGCCATGATGGGACCAGCTATGCTGAGAGCCTAACTGCTGAGATTATGACGTCAGCCCTGTCCAACATCTGCCAGGCTGGCAACATCAGGTACATACACAAGATTCCAATCAGTAGTTGCTTTTGCGCGTTCTCACTGCCATGTCCATCTTTCATGTTATGGCTAAGGCCACGCACATAGCATTTAATCAGCTTTATTCATTTTATTTACATTTCACACTAACTTATTACCTGACTTTACCAATTTACCAGGAATTTGTAGATTTTTGCATACATTGTGAAGCCTTTTCCTTTTTCATCTCTTTGTGCGTTTAGCTTTCCAGGCAGGGAAGCCACAGAGTCCTCTGTGTCCCAGCAGCTGAGTGTAGGTGATGACAGTCTGGGCAGCTGGTCTAACTTGAGCTTTGAAGATGAGCACCCAGACGACAACAGCAGCTTTCTCCACCTCAGTGACAGGTATACAACCACTAGATTTCTCGTACATAGCATACCAAATATCCAGTTACCTGTACACTGCTACAATTTCCCTTAGTGTTTTACTATAGTGATACATGATAATGTAATGCTGTAATAAATGTATTTTTATACTTCTGGTTTTACCATTGCTGTGATGTAAACAGTATTGATTTAAACCATTCTGTTATTTAATGCACAGCATCATACTAAAATGTTAAAAGCATGTCATTTTTTATTCATGAGATCACTGTTGGCTAGTAATGACTTCTGGTCTTACTATGGCTTTTTTAACATACACAAAATTAGATGAAGGGAATATAGCTCTTAGCTCTCCCAGTCTTACCCTATAGAACTTTCAAACCAACTACAATGTGTTAAGACACAGGAGTACTAAGGAGTACAGATTTTCTAAAGATATTTCTAAGAACAGGGTTTGGGCTCAGGTTTCAGGCAGTTTTTGAATTTTCTACCAGAAGTAGGAGTTTTTGAAACCCCTGCTGTGGACCAGGTCATTTTTTCCACTCACCCACAGAGTATGTAGCAATATTTTCTTGTGATATCATGACAGCTGCTGTTGCAGTCATCTCACAGGAGCCAGGTTTGATAGCAACAACAGGTGGCACATGTGACTGTCTCAGCCACATTACCCCCTGTCTTCAGATGTGAACAAACTAATCATGGTTTCGTGAAATATTTGTTTGTATGGTTGTAGCATAACTATTTTTGAAGGTAACATATGGTACTAGGTAGGGGTGTGCATATCTCCCTTATAAGAAGATCTGATATGCATCTAGATACACGGGCGCCAATATGTTTCAGGGATGAAACATTTTCACAGGATATACAGGACGAATCAGTACTGTATTAATAAGTCTGTGCAATTTGATGCGATATGATGCAGTCTAATACAGTTCTTAATATTTGTGTCATTTAGTAATTCATTTTCCATTATAAATGAAGATAAGCTATTTCTGTAAAAGAGGCAGTACTTGTGGTTCCCTGGTCTTTTATTAAGTATATCTGATATACTTCATGAAAGAACGTATGTTTGTTACTTTATGGCATGGGAAAAACTGGAAGACAAATGTCATTTTGAAACCACACTGAGGGCCGCAATGAAAATAATGATTGGTTGCACTATCGCTAATGTCCATATCAGTATTATCTTCTACTCACTGGCTGTTTCCAATCATGATTGTGATTATGATTTTTGCAGTTAACAGACAATCGTATCATTTCATCATACCATCTCTCCAAGTGTTACTACTGTATCGTGCCACCGGTGAACTTAATCGCTGTTCTACAGACCTCACATAAACAACTACATGTTCTTCAAGTTTTCCTTCTTTTTTTTAATAAAAAAATCCAAATTCAAACTTTAGACTTAATGGTTCACTATGAACCATTAAGAACCATTATGAACCAGTGTTCTCAAACATATTGTCTTTCTTTATCCTTCGCAAGCATGGATCCAATCGAAACAAACTTTTGTAAAAGTAAAGTGAGAGTCTCGCTC
The DNA here is from genome assembly GCF_040436345.1 of Pagrus major. NCBI lineage: Eukaryota > Metazoa > Chordata > Actinopteri > Spariformes > Sparidae > Pagrus > Pagrus major. The sequence goes on from NC_133223.1 coordinate 4,379,322, forward strand.
TGAACTTGCACAGCAATGTGCTCACATCTCTGATGTAAAAACTGATTTCCAATTCATATCAGTGAATCTGATATAAATTGGAAATCCCCCAATACAAGGGAATATCAAAATTACAATATGAACACTGCTTACAGGTGTGGTAGATACTTACAAAGTGGCACATGTAACGATCTGAACAGTGCTGACATTGGTTCAATATTTCAGTTGGAGAAAGTAAAATGTATTTCTGTGTAGTCATGGTCTCAGGACCTAAACAAGGAGGTTGTCACTTTGATCATGCTGTGTCAGATTGTGCTGTTCATCTCCTCAGGCCTAGGTCAGTATAGAAAAAGAATGTTACTGGTAGTGTTGGACCTGTTTCAGCAGAGTCTCATTTAGACTTCACCACAGAAATATAATTTTGTCTGATTTGTGCAAGTATTGCATTATATGTGAGCTCTAACAGATATTTGTTAAAGGAGCAATTTGTAAGATGTAGCAAGAATTTTGATTTAAGCATTAAAAAAGTAAACTAGTCAGAGTCCTGATCTGAGGCCCCGTAAATCTCGTATATACTGTATCCCCCGTTTTCAAACTCGCATATGTCGGTCTCGGAGGCTGTGTTCAGTCCAAGTCTGGTGTGAGCTGTTTTCACTGAGCGGCAGAGTCTGGTTGAGCTGAGCCACTTGGCACGCGGTGACTCCCCCCGTGATCCAAGGCTGACAAATTGTACCTTTTTTTTTAAACATTTTTTGTAGTTGTCCATGCAGCCAAGTTCTGCCACGGAGATAAGGCCAATTAGTAGTGAGACAGTATTAGCTTTATCCTCTTGGATGGACATCACCACTATTTTAAGAGAGTGGGACGAAATTAATGAGTCAGAGTATCAGTCTCTGAAGTGACATGGTCCCATACACCTCTCCAGTCTCTAGGAATTATGCTGTTGACATTCCTGGCAAAAGTTCTTATCTCTATGGAAGCAAAACTGACAACATTCAAGATTCTTTCCCAAGACACTGAAAGAACGCAGTGTGTTCGCAGCTAGTTATTTTGGCCATCAGGGCCAAGTTAATGTATCATAATATTTTCTAAAGGTGTGTCTGAGTGCTCTCTTCACTTCAGGCAGTGTTTCTACAGGAACAAAGTCCACCATGTGTAATTCATTAGACTCTCTTCAAAAGCACGCTGCAAACATTTCCGCTCAGCAGATGAAATAACGGAAGGAAAAATTCACCTTCAAGGGCTGATTGAGATACTGAGCGTGATAATTGACTAAATGAAAAAGCTCTCACCATGTGTCATTCACTGAAACCACAGGGAGAAAGCTGTATCTGAGGTAATGCAGATTAAAGGAGGTATTTTTAGATATCAGAAATGTTCCTCCCTTCAGCTTCACTGAGAGTGCTGCACGCCACAGTATGCAGGTTCCAGCCAGCAGGCTAATCATTGACTAATTACAGAGCGTGTATATTGTTGTGCTTCTGTTGCCAGCTGGTTGTCCTGGAGGAACCCACAAGATTAACAGGATTATATGAGGACAGGAATGTAATGATCTCACATTTTAGGCCTTTAACAACAAATCAGCATTACAGATGATTCAGTTGGATATGTGGTGGAAAAATCTGTATCATTTGGAGATTCCTCCTCTGTTTTGAACCTCACCTGGCGTTTAAAGGATTATTCCAAATACCAGTAATGGTCATCACCCTGAGTATTGTTTTTTTAAAGCTACATGATAGACACGGTCATTATAGCATATGGGATAAAACTGCTTATTATATTCTGATCTTTGTTTCATTCCAGTAGCTCTTATGATTATGTCTCTCTCAAATTGGGCTCAGACCAAAGGAGTTTCAGGCCAGTTTTATGCTGATATGCCCCTCCCTACAATCAAAGGAGAAATCTGGTCTGGGACCTTGGTCGCTACCAATGTTCAGACCAGATTATCTGCCTGCAGACTTCTTACATCAGTATATTTCAATCGGGAACACAATGGCCAATGAGAGAGAGGTGTCCTAGAGCAGGCGATGGTGTTGCCAAGCAATGGTAAACAACCCTAGCACTTGAGGCTAACGTTCTATTGAAATATTAAAACGCATCCACCTCCTGTTCTCATTGAAGAATAGACAGCCCATGTTGACTGCGTCTCCCCAACCATTTTTTCATTGACTCGATTCTTCAGCTTTTGTTTTTTCTCACTGCAAAATATTAAAGTTAATACAGCAAGTTGTTCCGCCATATTTTACAACTGCTTCCCCACGATATTTCAAGTGAGAGGGATCACATGAGGTCGTGCATCACTCTTCTGACACGATAATCTTAATAATATCCTGTAGTGTGTGATGTGCCAGTATTTTAAAATTTTGTAGTGTGTGTGTGTATGTTTGAAATTAGAGAAAAGAACATCTATGACGATTCTCCTTATTTGCATGATTCAACCTGACTTTAAAACTCCTGTAGTCTAGGCCCGGCCTTAGCTGATAGGGTTTATGTTATAGCGGTGCATTACCTGCTTTCTTTCTTCAGCAGCAATGGGAACAGCAGTAGCTGGAGCAGTCTGGGCCTGGAGGGCGAGGCGTGTGAGGAGCGCCTGTCATTCTCTCCCTCTGACAGGTCAGTCAGCAACTGGTTGACATGGCTAACCTTCAAAAATGCCAGGAAGACCTGGGGGCTAGAATGGGACAAAGATATAATTAAGTCATAGAATTTACTCTGAAACCGAAACTAAGCAAAGAAGTGTGGAACTGAAGTGTGGAAAATCTCAGCACAAAATTGGAACCAGGCAATTGCTTCATCATATGAAAATGATTTAAAACAGTGGACAGTGGTATTTTTGATCTATAGGTCGTCTCATACTTGGAACCCCCACCCCTCTTACATGACCACACTAAAGCTCTAAGTGCTCTAAGTGCTCTAAGAATAAATAGGCTTGACATGGCATATACTTGTTGGTGCTAAATTTCAGCATGCAATGTTTTGCTGTTTCTGCATTACTTGCATGTATTCTCATTGCTTAAGATGATAAGTTGTAGTGTTGTTTTATTTTGGGGGCTCTTGCACCTCTTGCATTAATTAAAACCGTTCCAACCCACTAATAGGTTCACATATTTGTCCTAAAGTTCTTTTTTTATCATGGGCCCTAATCCCTAAAAAAACATAGACATATACTGCAGCTTTGACAAGTTTAATCCATACTGCTAGTCATTTAAAAACACACTATTGTTTTGTGTGTGAATGTGTTTTGCTTCCATCCTTGCTGCTGCTTGTTTCGGCTTATGGCAGTGCAGTACAGTCAATCAACATGTTAATCACCATGCACTTGTAGGGAACCCCAGTATCAATTGAGTTTGAGAGCAACTGAACAGCAGTCTTTTAAATGCAAAAAGCTGCCACAAGTTAGCAACTTTCATGTTTGCTAGGTTTTATTTTCCATCAAGTCCATGAATTCAGATCTGTTTGGCAGCTGACAACCAGTTCTCGGATGTCAGAGCTTCCCACAGACATCTGAATGCACCAGCAAGACAGTTAGTGCCTTAAAACTGCATGGTTACTACTGACAAAATATTCACTTTAATAACCCTGTCAAGAAAGTTTATGCATGGTAATGTTGATACTGGACTAACACCAGCTGAAACCAGTGGCTTCCTAGAACACAGCAAATCTGCTACAACTTTTTCCATCTGAATACCATTAGGGTCCGTTTTGTTTCAACCCAGTACTGTCAACAGATACAGTGTAACTGTACAAAAATGAAAATTGTCTTCATGGAAGTAATCCACATATACAATATGCATGTGAAGTCTGCTGATAAAAAACAGAGGACTTCACTGGCAATCTGCTGTTACCTGGTCTTTTGTGTCACTCTCCAATAAGTACAACACAGTAGGGGGCAATGGGAAAATGTATGCAAAATATATACTTCATGAATATGTCAACTGTCTTCCATCAATATGATGAAGTAACTTCACTATTTCTGCCTGGTTATACCATCCATAAACAGTTTGCCAGCTGATTTTTCAGACAATGAATCATATCACAATACACATTAATATAAAATACAGTGCAGTAGTAGAGGATTTTATACATATCACCCACTAACATCCCTTGGCACTGACGAGCAGCAGATGGCAGATGGCCAGTTCAGTGCCTGCCATTAGGTGGAAAATGGGTTGTGCATCACTTGCCTTTATTAAACTTTGATTTAAAGGAAATTTTAAAAAAATGTTTCTAGTTGCCAACTGCAGCAAATAAACTGCTGGGTTGGTACTCTTCAAGCACTGTCATTGATGGTCATAGGTGATAGATAAAACTTAGGTCACTCAAATATTGTCCTTAAATGCATGACTTTATTGTTGGTACTGCCCTGTCTCTCGTAGTTTGCTGCTTCATGTTCCTATTCATAAAAACAGTGAATGTGAAAGCACCTTAGATGTCCTCCTTCTGCTATGAAAATGATATCCTTACATCATATTGAACAGAGTCTGAGTGTCTGTAGCCGTGGGCTGTGTCAACAACACTGTGATTAACAATCTTATAAAGTGGAGAAATGACTGTTTACCTGTTGGCACGTCACACAGCAAATATTTGCACAATTGACAAAATGGATATTGAGCAGATTTTCAGAATGGAAAAATCAACTTTCACACCGATCAAAGTGTACTCTTAGTCACTTCATCTTAACTGGCAAAAGATATTGAATCAGAAGAGTAAATTTACTGGAATATAGAAACAACGCTGACTGACTGGAAATGTGCAGCACAGTTCCCTCAATGTATGATGTCTTTTGATCAGTATTACTTCTGATATCCTGCTATGCTTACACCAAAAGCTGTTAGCTTAAGCATGCTTTTTGTGATTTGTATCTCCTTGCATGTAGCCACATCTCCCCAGACGTCTCTCCCTTTTTATTAACCTGTGTGGCATTTCTCATCCAACAGTGACAACACAGAGGACAAGGAGACTGAGGTCAAAGAGGAATCCAGTGGTAAGGACATTTTATTGCCTGTAACTTCACCTTTTGAGTAGGCTGGAGTCAGTAGTAATGCACTCAAAGCTATTGTGAACACAACTTCCTAAAAATGCAGATTTTGGCAAACAAAACCTGAAATCCAAGTTTAACATGGCACACTTTTGGACAAATGAGGGATATGGAGACAGGCCCCCGTCCGAATTTAAGGGTCGTGCTCTTTCCACTCCTTTAGATTCAGAACAGTTGGTCTTGATTCATACTGGATGTCTATGTCTGTCTGCCTGTCTGAGTGTGTAGCCGGGGATTTTACCACCCCCATATTCAGCCACACTAATGCTCATTCATCCACTCCTCCACAGACATTCATTGTGTGTGTGTGTGTGGTGTGTGTGTGTGTGTGTGTGTGTGTGTGTGTGTGTGTGTGTGTGTGTGTGTGTGTGTGTGTGTGTGTGTGTGTGTGTGTGTGTGTGTGTGTGTGTGTGTGTGTGTGTGTGAAATCAGAGCAGCCCCCACTTAGGAGGCGGGGGGCTCCTCATTGGATCTGTTCTGCTGTGGGAGCGTGGGAACCTAGCATTGATCAGTGCTGGGGGAGCAAACGACTGTTACATATTACACACATCTGTCTGTCTTTGAGATTGCCCAGGGAAGGAAAAAAAAACAAAACAAAAAAAACAGGAAAATGGGTGGTAGAAAAATATGCTGATTAGTCTGATTAATCTTGAATGAACCACTTTTTCCTGTGCTGCAGGGACTCTCTGTGTGGACAGGACTCAGGTGCAGGCTCCCAGGTCTGCACTGGTTATAGTAAACTCTGATGTCAGGGAGCTTGGGCGTGGCCCTCCACATGTGACCCTGGACCCTCAGCTCAGGAGCATGCTGCAGTGGGTGGCAGCCTCCATGGCAGACATCCCTCAGATACAGCTGAGTCCTGACAGAGAGCTCCAGCAGGTGATTGCCCTCAGTCCATTCTGAACATGTTCATTACCTCCCATCTCAAACAGCAAACAGGCTCCCACTGTGGTATTTACTAGTAAACATGAAGACTTTCTTTAATCCAGTCAGATTGCTTCAATGAAAGAAGCCATTCTTTCCATCATTGTTGTTGATGTTGGTTTTATGGTTAGTTATCTTGTATAGTTGTATCCTGGTTTCTGCTACAGTAAGCTTTGCTGTGGAGAGAAACGGCTGAAAACCACCAGCTAATGTAATGATTAAGTAAAACAGGTTGCATAATAAATTACAGTGCAGTTTTCTGAACTTGTTAGGTAATGTTTAATACTTTCAATGCCCTGTCAGACGAACTCAGGTAACCCCTGACCCCTTCATCGACAGCACTCTTCATGTTCCAAGTGTGTTCATTTGAACTAATTTTAAACTGCATGATATTTTCCATCCATTTCCCCTTATCTATTTCCACAATGTATCAATTAACCTAGCTATCATATTGACCAATTAGATTCAGATTAATTCTTTAATTTCCTCTGTATAGGAATTGCTTTCACAATCGTTACACATTAAGGACATCCAGAACAATGTAAAAAGAAAACAAAAACATTACAAATGAACAACACAAGTCTGCTACAGTGTGCACAGGATATTTAGAGCCCTTATAGCTGAGGGTACGCAACTCCTCCCAAAGCGTCTTTTTTTTTACAGATTGGTTGTCTGTATCGGCGGCCAGGGGGAAGGAGGTTGAAGCATGGATTGAGGGGCTGGCAGGGGCACAGAGGGATGCGTTCAATAACAATTATGAAGTACTTCTAGGTATTTAGAACCTTTCTGCACACTTGGAATTGCTCCCAAGTACACCCTGGGGTATAAGCACCCCTGATGTGGAATCACTGTTACAGAGAGCAGCAGCGGTGATGTACTTAGCATCGCCCTGGTTCCCTCGACAAAAAGCCTATTGGATTTTTCAGGTGGATTTTAGATTATTGCATAAAATAAGCTTGGTGGCAAACACAAGTTTATGATACTTACACATTTTGCTCAAGAAGAAAATCTTTACAGATGAACACCACTTTTATGGTTTTTGAATGGTAAATTGCCAAAAGTAAAAAGCTGATGTTAGGCTCTAAGTGAACTACACTGCGGTCACGTCACTTCAACATTGCCACCAACTTTACTATACATAGATAAATCTACAAGTTATAAAGTTAAAATGGTTTGTAACTAAAGTGGGCCTGTAAAGACGGACTAGTGACTAGATGAGTCTCCCTATTTGGTCTGATGACATTTAATGTCCCCGACAACCTCTGTAGTCTCATTCAGACACTTGTTAGCAGCCACCTTTTTTAAGATGGGTAAAAGTTTTAAAATTCACATGTGGATTATTTACTGATGTATTTTATGTTGTAGAACAAAACGTGAATATCTCTTAAGCTTTTGTTAACCAGAGACCTTATTTCATGCATCTAACCGAAAACCCATTCCAAAAAAAACCCATTGACTGAAGAAGGGGGAACCAGAAGAGGGAACCCTATTACCATTTGTTATTATTATATTCTTTGACTTCCCTGTAGAATTGACCAATTTTTCTAAATTTACCTGCTGAAATTTTAATTTAATGTCTGCACCTTTCATAACTGATTGGAAACCCTTAAACATTTATCCAGACCCATGCATTAGAAGTTAACCGCACTAAAAAAATCTGCATTGTAATTGATGTCACTGAATGATAAGTGTGTGGCCTTTCAGCTCCCAGCAGTGGTCCAAAGACTTCGGGAGAGGAAGTGGAGAGTTGGAGAGCTGCTGCACACACTGCTGCGCTACTGTGAGGAGAGTCAGACACACAGTCAGTCCCCGGCCAGAGAGGAGCCACTCCAGGCGGGCAGAGAACTTCACCACATCCCCCTTTTCCAGTGGCTTCTGGAGCATGCCTAGGGCAGCTGTTCTTTTTTTCTTCTTCTCTCCTCTCTGTCCTCTCCTCTCCTTAATTCTAAACAGGGCTTTGCAAACTCCACAGCCCCTAGAGGGCGCCATACCAATCAGCTGATCTAACTTACTCTGATGAATGTGGGCGGTGTGTGTTTTGCATTGCATGCTGTGACCAAGAGTACTTCTGTTGTATTTTATTTGTCTGTCCACCTTCTGTTTTGTTGTTGCCGTTCATTATTTATCGGGCTGCATATGCCAGGTGTCGATTTAGTGAGCTGTCTCTCCCGCCTACCTACACTTCTGAATTGAAGCCCTCACACCTCACTGCTGTTGTGCTTGAGCTACAGAAAGAAAAGGAGAGAAGAGGAAGAGAGAGGGACCCATCCCATCTGTTCCAGACAGAAACCAATGAGTTGAGAGAAAGAGAATGTGTTTTTTGTTAGGGAATCCCCATAGCTGCTGGGTGGATGATGTCATCACACCCACAGCTCACCTCTGTGGTGGTGTTTCCACATGTTAAGAGACAAACTGTGCGCACACATACACACAACACACCACACCCTCGTATTATCAGAGGAAATCTAAGATACAGCGACACATCAACATCCGACACCATTATTCCCCTAAAGTATTCTATTGTTGTATTCATCTGTTCAGAATGACTGTGCTTGTCATTCACATTTTGTTCCAGTGAGGTTTTTCTCTGAAGCACTGAATGAGGTAAATGCTGGTGTAAAGACTCCTCACATTTGACCAATATGCTGCCATACCCACAGATCAACTGTTTAAGTTGTAAAAACCCATATCTTTAGTCATTTTGCATTGATGATCAAATGGGCCATTCATTTGGCAGTAGAATAATAAATAGCGCTTAATGAAGTTGCCTCTTTGCCAGTATTGGTATTCATGTTAAATCTAATACTGTAACACTGCTTTCCTAGCCTCAATCTACTTTGTTGTCAAACTTAGTAAAATACTTAGAGTGGATGATGTTTACTAGGGCGGTTGGTATTAAATAAAGAAAAGTCTATTTTTTGAAGGTAGAGTATGTCTAATCAAACATGAAATGCTGCTCAAAGCTATGAAAGAAGCCATGATATTGGCTTAATGTTGCCAAATGTAGCGCATAAGGTGACTCTCCTCCCCTCCTGTCAGCAGTCAGTGTATGATTCCCTGGTAATTTTCTCAGTGGCTCATGTCCAGTTTGGGGAAGATCCAGTGACGCAGATAGTGGATCTTGTAGTAATTAAAGACACCCCACCGGCCTGCACCTCCAAAACCACAAACTAACAGCTTACATTGCTCAACCGTGGAGTCACACATCTTGTCACCCACACTCCACAGTCACCTTGTGGAATGAAGAAGCCTGAATACCACAACTTCCACACAGCACTAACCCTTCCAACACACACCCGTGTTACTCACCAGCCCCCATGAGTATGCACAGCACTACCGGCTACTTGCTGAGATGCACTTTTTTTGATTTGGCCCAGGAGCGACTGGGCATTTCCAGCCCTGGCTTCCTCTGTGAATTCACTCCCAGCGTAGCTGGTCTGGTCTGCAGTCAGTTAGCGTACATGCATAGTGAACCCCCTCCCCACCCAATGTAAAATGATTGGGATACATTTTGCCGTTGCTATTTATTTGTGTTTTTAAAGCATGGGACCTTAGGATGACACAATGCTGCAATGTCCTGAGATTTAATCAGGACTTCTTTTGTGAGTTTGCAACACTGTAATATACCACAGCCTCACATCTAATATGATAAACTAAGTGTTGGTGGTGGTGTTCACCTGCATGGCTTAATCTTCATTGACTTTTAAAGCTCAACATTATTCTTCTTGATGTATTGGCCTCCACTAATTGAGCTGCAGTGAATCATCTGTGTCCACACTGCCTCACAGTATGCTATAGGTCTCTGCAGATGCCTTGTCTGTTACTGCTTAATCTCTAGGCTGCCAAATGGCCATATAATCTTAAAGGTGTTTGTCCTGTATGATTTGTTTACATGCAAAAATGAATATATCACAAATTCACTATTTTTAAAAATAAATCCAAGTTATACCTACTATTTAGAATAATAGTAGAAAAGAAAACAGTGAAGTATTAATGAGAAGTGAGAGAGTGCATACATCTTGGTTTACATTAAAGGAATGTATTAAGAGTCAAGGACTTGACACATGAAGAAGCATCAGTGTACAAATTCTCCCCCAGTGTGAATGTTTAGTTGTTGAAGTAGTATTTTCCCAGGTTTTTCCATTCCCTACCCTCTTCCATGTTTTCTTTATCTACTTTACATTCCCGTGCATACCACATGACCTATAGCGCTATATTGTTGTGTTTGTGAAAGCTGAATGTGTACCTGCAAAGACTCTATTTAGAAGCAGATACTGTAAATCTGTTTTGCTACTGTGGTCCCAGTGTTACTTTCTGGCTCTCTCTGAACACAGGCAGGAAAACTGAAAAGAAAAGAGAGAGTACCTCACCTCCACTAACTTCTGTACTTTTTCCTGCTTCCTTGTAAAATCCTGCCAAATAAAGATATTTAATAAATTATGTAAGTTATATAACAGTGAGTTCACTACTTGTTCTCCCTAGTGGCATTGCTAAATAGTTTACACATTCTAAGCTTAAAGTTAAAAACTCTAAATTTGTTTATGTTAAGGCTTGGTGTGACAATAAAGCTTTTTCATGTGCTCTTATTTTTTGTCTTAATTTCATGAAAATCATCTTTGTGTATTATTAATGTTTCACTTTGTCAAGCTACGGTATTACAGATGAAGTTTATCAGGAAATGTTTAGTCGCCTTTAAGTATTTTGCTGAGTGAAAAAAAAGCCTGAATAGACTGAACAACTGATATTTTGTATCCAGTCACTTGTGTTAAAAGGCTTAACGTAAATTAATTTATTAGTAAATTGACATAAAATATATCAGTAATTACCTGTCATCACTTTACCAACCAAAAATGCCACAAAAAATGTCCCTGATTCTAGTGTCTAAAATGTGAGAGGTTGCTACTTTTCTAATTTTGTAAATTGAATGGTTTTGACAGATCAAGCCATCTGAAGACTCACCTTGGACGTGACATTATTTGACAGCTGTAGTTGCTAGTTATTTTCAGGTTCAGATTTAATGTGCATAACATTGAAATAATATATGATGCATTTCTATATGTTATAAAAGTTAAAAAGTTGTACCATCAAAAAAAAAAAGCTGCTTTTGCATCAATAATAATCCTAATTTAATATATATTATGTATAATATAATGAGAAGGGCAAACTAGATACTTGCAAGTCATTTTTTGGTACTTTAATAGAATTTTGAATGCAGGACTTTACCTTTCAAGTATTTTTCCACTTAATTTGACTTATTTTTTCACTCAAAGGAACAGTTCACCCAAAAATGGAAATTCAGTCAATCCCATGCTGATGGAAAGTCGGTGAAGTTTCATAGTCAACAAAACATTTCTGGAGCTTCACAGCATGGTTTACCCCCATGCTGTGAAGCTCCAGAAATGTTTTAAGGTAACAACTGAATTTTCATTTTTGGGTGAACTGTTCCTTTAAAGGATCCAAGTGCTTTTTCTACCTCTGACATACAGCGATCAGCCACAACATTAAAACCACTGACAGGTGACGTGAATAACATTGATCATCTCATCATAATGCGATGTTCTGCTGGGAAACCTTGGGTGCTGGCATTCATGTGAATGCCACTTGACACGCACCACCCATCCAAACACTGTTGTGGACCAAGTACACCCCCTCATCACAACAACACTACCCGATGGCAGTGGCCCCCCAGCAGGACAATGTGCCCTAATACATCGAAAACACTGCTCAGGAACAGCTCGAGGAACACAATAAAGGGCCCAAGGTGTTGACCGGGCCTCCAAATTCCCCAGATCCCAATCTGATCGAGCATCTGTAAGACGTGCTGGAGCAGGTCTGATCCGTGGAGGCCCCACCCCCCAACATACAGGACCCAGAGGATCCACTATAAAACGCCCTGGTGCCAGACACCACAGGACACCCTCAGAGGTCTTAAGTCCATGTCTTGACAGGTCAGAGCTGTTTTGGCTGCACAAGGGGAACCTTCACAATATTAGGCAGGTGGTCATAATGTTATGCCTGATTGGTGTATAATTAATTCATTAATTAATTACCCTCATCAGTTACAAATGAAAATACTTGTTACTTGCAGCCCCCTCTCACTGCAGCAGTTATGGACTGTATCAGAAACAACAGCACATCAAAGTCAGTCTTCTTTCTTTCAGTGAAGTACCTGAAGGATTTGTCTCTGAAACACTTTGATGCAAACTTCTGTCTCTCATTTCTGCTTGTAAATCTAAGAGCATGGAGCATGCTGATTTAGGGTGCATTTCCCTGTGATAACAGCCTAACTTAACTACAGTGATTCCTCCAAACCTATTAAAAGGCTGTCACTTTACAAGGCATGGCTGATCCACCTCCTTACTATTACTTGTGCTGCAGGTGCCAAAGCAAACAGAAGGGATGTGTATATATTAAAGCTGGTCTCAATAACAGTGCTACAGTTCTTGGTTATGCCTGGATACAGCTGCACAAAACAGCCATTGTTGCTGTGTGATTAGACCGTACCACACACGCACAAATATATAATTAGGTAATGCTCGCTACAATGGGTAGTACCTGTCAGCATTCAGCTTTCTGTGCAGTGGATGAATGGAGGTGTCTGTCTGACATGGAGGGAGAGAAAAGAAGAAAGAGAGAAGGAGGAGGGAAGGTGGGAATACCTAATTGCAGGCTGTATAGTGATACAGGAGGTGAGGAATGTCTGACAAGCACATCTCTGATCTTTTGAGCGGTGGGAAGCCTGCTGACAGACAACAAGAGGGCTCCCAGGCCATGCCATACAAGGATATGGTTGGCTCAGCTTGTGGGTGACCGGACTGAGTGAAGTCATTTCCAGCAGGCTTGAAATTAGGGGATATGTGAGGGAGTGTGTGGAGACAAAATCTCTGCCAATGGTTGGTGAGAAAGAAGAGGAGGCTTACTGAGGAAAAATGGTGAGATTAGAATTCCCTGCTTACAGTAATGTTCCTGAGCAACATGACAAATCTTTGTGCAGTAATGAGTCAAGGAGCAGTCAGAAATTCATAACGTTTGTTCCTGAGCTCAAAGATCTGAGACAAAGTTCACAGCCGTTTTAAGCACAAAACTAAAATAAACCCAGGAAAACATAAACAATTCTATGTTTAATATCATCTATAAAACTACACTAATATAGTTTCAGGGTTCATGACATGTATTTTCAGAGAGTTCATTATTTTACTTGGCAAAATTATCATATTTTCAATACATGTCAGACATTATATTCATGGTGGGATGCCAGGGAGGATTCCAGGGAGGACGCACGTAAAAGGGCCCAGCAAAGAATGAATGAAAACAAATTGGGAAAGTCCCATTACTGTATGATGTAGGTAGAAACCAAGACTTGTACTTTTTCCTCGTTTATTGAACAAAATATTTTTAAAAGTTGATTAAATGACGTGTGATTGTTTTATTGATTGGTATATAGATAAAAAGAGAAGGCTCTTTTACAGAAATCAGTGTTAGTGCTATCTTCATATGGAGATTTTATACATTGTGCAGAGGAAAATGACAATGACAGCTCAGGGTCTACTTACTAGCTATTTATGTTTGTCTTCATTAACAGATGGAGATGCACCAGTTGTCCATGTGATGTCAAAGACGTCTATGTACTGTAAAAAACAGAGGATACCCCACGCACAGCAAAAAAAATAAATAATATCCCAGTGCACAGCAGGATACAATTGACAGTATTTTATTCACAATTACATTAAAATCAACAAGGAGCAAGCTATGTGTTTTGCATGGTGCTTCATCAGATTTGTTCTGTTCTATGTTGCAGATATATCAACTGAAGCTATGCTTACAAGATACATGTTTACTGGCAGGTAGTTGCTACAGCCAAAGATTACAGTAACCCAGGTCTACAATAAAGACTAGCAAGTCCAGTATAGTGGACTGCCCTGTATAGATTTGGAGCTACCTTTAAATTCTGGCTGTTTCTTAAAAATCACACCTTCAATGTACAAACTCCTTATGATTTCATTCATTGAAGGATTTCTTGTCCACAATGGCATAAAGGTTCATTCTTTACTGTAAAAATCTTTTTTTTGACAAAATAATCCCAACTCAAGGCCCACTCAATAGCTCTTTCCAGAGCTTTCAACCATATCACAGAAGACAAAGGAAAAGGATGTTTACTGTAATAATAGAGAGCATCAAGGTGGTTTTAAAGGCTAAAACCCTGTGAGTCTAATATTTAATAACAGTTTAGAAAACCACTATTTGTACACTGTTAGATTAATTAAAACATAAAATAAGGGATGAAAATTATTATAATATATTATATTATATTAATTTGACAAAAGAAAAACCTATATTATGCCAACTTAGAATGACCTGACCAATGTACTGACTGCTTTCTAAGAAGGACCTTAGAGTTCAAGGTTCCATTAAATCCATTATTAAAGTCATGAAGGGCTGATAAAGCTCTCTCCAATGAACACTTACTTCTTAATCCTGCCAAAAATATTTTCTTCTAGTTAGTGACCTATTTCTTGTTTCCCTCCCCTTTTTTCTCCTTTTCTCTATAAATTATTGTGGATTTATCCGTTATTTAATTCATTTATAGTTTTTTTTTTCTTTTTGATTAATTTTGACTGAAGATTCTCTTTGTTATGAATTGTAAACTAGAAGGTAGCTATGATGTTTATATGAAAACAGTGTGGAAAAAAATGTATGCCCTCTCATCCTTTTCTCGGCAGTGGTTAGATTTGTTATCTGTAAATGTCCAAGATAAAGAAAACATTTCCATGGTAAAGTTATGCAGACCACTTAGAGTGCGTCAGTTGATGCTTAAGGTGGCCACAGCAGAGTGAGTAGCCAGGATGAAACCTGGTCCAGAATCATACTCAGACTAAAACATGACCACAGGAACCGTAATCGAAGACCTTCACAGGGATGAAGCCACAGGAATGTCACCCAGACACAATAGCAGTTCACAAGGAAATCAGATGTTTTCAGTAATCTACCCTGACAGGCAGATTACTGTGAGCTGTATGAACACACACACACACACACACACACACACACACACACACACACACACACACACACACATGTCCTTGTTTTCGTCACTTGTGGGGACATTACATAGACTTATATGCATTTCCTGGAGCCTTATCCAACCATAACTAATATGAGATCCAGCATTTTGGTCCCCACAGAGTTGTCGGACCCCACACCACAGTAGGATTTTTTTTAGGACCCCTCAAAGATAGAACAAGATGACACACAGAGACACACACATTTCATTAATTTAACAAAAGAAAAACCAATATTATGCAATTTACAGTGACCAATGTAGTGACTGTCTAAGAAGGACCTTATAAAGTCCAAGATCCCATTAAATCCATTATTAAAGTCATGAAGCTTTCTCCATTGATCACTCATGTCTTAATCCAACCATAAATATTATCCAATTGGCTCAAAAAATGTTTTCATGATTACCGCCATAACATGTAAAAACCTCTCTTCCTCTCCTCAGCAGTGGTTACAGTAGATATGTTATCTGGAAGTGTCCTGGATAATGAAGACATTTCCATGGTCAAGTGATGCAGACCAATTACTATTTAGAGTGCGTCAGTTGATGCTTAAGGTGGCCACAGCAGAGTGAGTTGCCAGGATGAAACCCTGTCCAGAATCATACTCAAACTAAAACATGACCACAGGAACCGTAATCGAAGACATTAGCAGAGGTGAGGTCACAGCAATGTCACCCAGACACAATAGCAGTTTACAAGGAAATCAACCATATGGACACAAACACACATTTCCTTGTTTTCATCACAATGTGGGGACATTACATGAATTAATATTAATTTCCTGGAACCTTACCCTAATGCTCACCCTAACCGTAACCCAAGTCATCTAAAACTTAATGATGATCCAGCATTATGGTCCCCACAAAGCTTTTGGACCCCACAGTGGACTTTTTTGGGACCTAACAAAGATCAAAAAGCAAGATTACACACATACTCTCTCTCTCTCTCTCTCTCTCTCTCTCTCTCTCTCTCTCTGACATCAGATAGGCTGTGTCCTGGCCTGGCGTATCCCCCCTCTGCCTCCCTCCACTGTAGCAATTTGTGAGTCACTGACATCACTTCCCCCCCAACAGTAACAAACGGCCGGGTTGTTGGGAGAGTCCACTGGATGAGGGGAGAGGAGGGGGGATGTTTGAGTCAAGCCCATGGAATTCATGATATACTGTACTGGGCTTTGTGTTGGAAAGGGGAAAACCAGCTACATCATCACTACAAGTGGCCCAGCCTGAAGAAAATGTCCTTTGTTTTTTTTATCTTCTCTTTCTGATGCATCTGCCCTTTCTTTCATCACCATGGACTAATAGGTGTGAGCGGTTAATGAGCCGAGGGGCTGAACCACCGAGGTGGGTCTGAAGTCATGCTGGATGACCTACTGTACTGTAGCATGCAGAGCAATGAGGCACTTCCACAGTTTTTGACATAAAAGCTAATTCAGATATTAATTTTCTCCAGGAACTTGTGATAGATTGTTTTTTGGCGGAGGCTGCAATCATGTAGCCCAAAGCTCTCACAATCCAACTGTAATAATGAAAAAGTTTATGGAGTGGAAAATCTAATCATTCAAATCCCTTCCCATAACAGGTCAAGTATCTTTTACTTAGTATCCAACTTTCCCACTGGATTTATGAAAGAAGGGAGTGTAGAATTTTTCATTATGCAATTCCACCATCTGCACTTTGTACAGTATTTTAAATGTTTTACTATAGTTCAGGAATTTGTTTATGCTAAGCTACATAATGAGTTACTTATTTCTTCATCCTCTTACATTGAGAACAGTGGTTTGCAACCTTTTTTGTGTGATGTATCCCTTCAGTGACTCCACCTATCGTGTTACCAAATGTGTTCATTTGAATTGATTTTTAAGCTACATGTATTTTAGCAATAATTGTATAAAAGTGGACCGTAAAGGTAGAAGTAGATAGTAGATAAATTATAATGTAATAATAATGATAAGTTAGCACTATTATTCCACTGCTTAGAGTGGCAAAAACTGGACAAATCAACCAGTATCCAGTAGCTATTTTAACCTTTTATCCTTCAATTCTTCCAGTAATGTATCCACTACTTCTAGCTAACTATTTCAACTGTAGCCCAATAGGTAGAGCGTGCCACATGTACAGAAGCTGTGTCCTCTGTACACGGGGCGCACCCATAAGGGTGGGTAGAAAATGACAGAATTTTTGTTTTTGGGCAAACCTTTCTTTTAAGCTATCTAAACATTTTATCTATTCGTTTTGGCTTGCTTCCTTTCTAAATAGGTTTTTATGCGTTCTATGTGTGGATGCCATTTCTATGTTTTTAAACTAGTTTAGTTTAGTATGTACACACAGATGACTTCAGTGATACCCCATAGGAAAGTACTCATTGGGAATCACTGATAGAGAAACTTTATCAGTAATGTAATCAGATACCCTTATGTGCTGTTTTTGCTGATATCAGGGTAACAGAGGCTGTGGTGGACTTCCTAAATCCTGTTGACTTTATGAGTGAGGCCACAACTAATGAAAGATCCTACCGAGTCACCACCCAGGAGTTGGAAACTCATCTTTCAAAATGTGAGATGAACAATACCCATGACATTTCACTGCTATTGTGTGCTTGTTTCCAGGAGTGACCACACAGTAATGCTGTAACTGTGAGCGTGTGTGTGTCTGTGTGTGTGTGTGGGTGTGTGTGTGAAAGCCAAGCAGCGGGCATGGACAAAAACTTGCTTAAATTCCCAGGGCAACCCAGACCTTGGCACAATGAAAACTATCAGCGTGGGAGCGAAGGGATGGAGACGGATGAAAGAGAGAGGGAGGGATAGCAAGAGATAAGGGCTTACGTCTGAAGGAACAGCTGAATCATGCTGAAATTATGAGTGTTTATCTGAAAATGATTGGAGGGGAGCAGAAAGAGTGCATCGTGGGCGGAGTGGAAATATCATAGTCAAGAGGGGCTGCTGGTGTTTCCCAAACCGACTGCTCTGTTTTGACTCTCTGATTGAAAACAGCAGCTGGAGCTTGGTGTGGACCTGGTAACGTGGTTCATAATACAAGGTATTATCTGTGAACATTGGTAGTGAGCCGGTCTGACTCACAAAAACAACAAGCATCCCTCAGCTGGTGCAGACTGCACATCATTGCTCCCACCCTAGATGAAAAGAAAACAGCCAAAGCAAGCTTTCCCCGTTTCATTTAAGACTAGTTGCTTCATCTACTGTTGTGTCTCTGCTCATCTTTGTCTGCTTACACCCACTGCTCTATTGACTCAGGTGAATGCGCAAGTTTGGGTTCGTCAGACAGCACATGAATGAGGAAACATCTTGACAAATCATGTTTCTGGATGACCTCAGGGTGCTTCCTGCACACTCACACCCACCTTGGCAATGACAGTATGGTCTATGTCTTTAGGCCGGGCCTCTTTGATGTGACCACAGAGAGGAAGCAGAGGTCAGGTCTGGGAGATCATGACATGGCCAACTGAATAAGAGACGTCTCCTGCTGATGTCATGGTCGGTCCTGCCCTGTTGTTTTTCCTTTTCCTCCTCCTCCTCCTCCATCCTCCTCCACCTCCTCTTCCCAGCCCAGTTCAATGGCAGTCAAGCTGGGAATGGATTTCCTATTGAAGGAGTGAATGTTTCATAAGAGAGATGTGGTCTGGAGATGAACGAAGAACAAGAGGTCGTCCAAGACATCAAATTTACACACCATGCTTCGCTGATTTGCTCATGCGCACCTCATTGGTCATAACCACACCCTCCTCTTTTGGGCTAAAGTATTCAAACTCTGGACTGACATCTATCATCCAATCTCATTAAAAGGGGAACTCCACCAATTTTGATGGAGCAAAGTAGATATAGGATTTCCTCACTCTGTTTGTGTTAAATATGGTAATGACATCGGGTCCAATGCACTCTCCAAAGGGTAACTCTACCAATTTCAAACATTACAAGTGTGTTAACACTGTGAACAAAGTAAAAGCCTCTTGTGGCACCGGGGGAAGCTACATGTGTCACACTCTGAGAAACAACAGGTTCTCACTCCCAACTCGTCAAATATGGCAGCTTGGTCAGCGGCCGTAGGCTTCAAACTATGATGCTCTGCCTACCCCTCTAGCAGCAGTTTGGCACATGAAGGGCTCCACGGTCAGGATAGCAATAATACGTTATATACAATGTCACTTTCAAAATAAAGCTTATGGACAAACAGTTACTGTATTATGATATTTTATGACTTTTGTACTGTTATTAACGTTGTCAAACAGTGACAGTTTGTTCAGGTTTGGGCACAAAAACTACTTGGTTAGGTTTTGGTCATTTATGTTTGTTACTAACAAATCACTCTTGATTCTTAGTCACTAATGGGATGCAAACCCCACTCTTCGGAGGGTAAAGTCTGCTGTATGATGCACCCAACCACCCTGACCACCCCCTGATTTAGACTTTTCACTCTCTTTATACTACTGCAATAGAAGGGTACTTCAAGAAATAAGGTGAGAGGGGTAACTGCATTTACACTACTTTTTTCACATCTAGAGTAGTACTCCCCAAAATCTGGAAATACACTGTAATCTGTAAAATAGGCGGAGTTACCCTTTAAAGAGTGTATTTACCATATTTAACACAAACAGAGTGAGCAGTTCCTATAGCTACTTTCTTTGTCACTGGAAACTCTTTCCAATTTACTCTGAAGTGTAAGGATGAATCTCTTGCTTGGAAGGGGAACACTGTTCCCCACAGTGTGATGTAAGATGGAGGATGGAGAAGAAGAATGGCGCATGGGAGCAAAGAGGAAGAAACACAGGATGAGAGTATGTCAGAGCACTGAGTGTTTAACTTTTGCTGAGTGTGTTGGGTTCCAAGAGGAGGGGCAACGTGTGTTCACACGCGTTTTAAACAAAGAAAGCTGGGCTCCCACTGACTGAGCATAGTTTATTTTGCAGCTGTGTGTGCCCACATGGGTGTGTACAGTACATACTCGTGCATGTTTTTCTATGCAGGAAATTGTCTGTGTGAGTCTTCATCTGCATATTTTTAGCCATGCTAGCGGCATGGGTCTGGGGATGGCAATGTTGGTTTGTTAGTCGGTCAGGCAGTCCATCACTTTGGTTCAGATTGAAACAGCTCAACAGCTTGGCTAGGTTGTAATAGAGATGTACATGCCCAGAGGTTAATCCAAACTACACTGATGATCCCCTGGCTTTTCCTGTAGCACCACCATTATGTCAAATTGTTCTCTTATTCACTGAAATGTCTCCAAATCTACAAGCTGGAATAACATTCATGGGTTTCAGGAAGTGATTCTCAATAAATTTGGGGTTCCTCTGTCTTTCTCTGAGCACCACCCTGAGGTTTTGTCTGAAATTTCTTGACCACTATTGATATGAAATATGATACAGACATTCATGTTCTCCTCAGGATGAATTGTAATAACTTTGGTGATCCCTTAACTTTTTATCTTGTGCCATCATCATCATCATCATCAACAACACATTTATAAATAAATATAAAAAAATAGAATATAGACTAAATCGCTTATTATCAAATACCTGTAAATAAATGACATTATTATCAGCATCAGCTGTACATTGTCTTAAAGCAACATTATTTGGTCATTTGTATTTTGTACGATTTGGCACCCCACCCTCTCTGAGTGCAACTATCATAATCCCAGGTTTTTAGAACAATTTGTCTGATGTAATGTAACATTATGTGCTACAGAAAACAAACTGACACATCATGACAATTTAATGTCTATTTGTAAACATGCATGCTCAGACATTTTTTCCATGTGGCAGTCAAAGCTTGCAGTTCAGACAGGACGCCGAAGCACCGCGATTAGCTGCAAAGCGCCGAGGAGCAGAGCCATTTTCGTTTCGGCGCCCATGTTAACCAATGGTGTCGTCACAGAGGTAGGGCCGCGGCGATCGTTTCGGCGTCTGGTCTATTTTTTTTGCGTGCCGCAGCCGAATGCATCAAGCCAGGCAGGAAGTCAGACAAAGCAACAACGAGAGAATCCATCGATTTTCAAAATAAAACTATTTTCGATAATTAAACACCCCCATTGACAGAAAACTACTCATTACTATGAAGTGGACAGCTCCAAGTGTGACTACAGAACAGCTGAGGAGCAGAGCCGCTTGCCGACCGGCGCAGAGAAATTCGTGTCTGGTATGAACAGAAGGGCCGTGGCTCGCGCGAGAATTTCCGTCCTGTCTGCATTACATAAAACTCAGAACGGTATCAGCACGCCAAGCTAATGTAACCTGAACCAGAGACAGTTAGACTTGGCTGTCACATGCTACCATCTTAACCTCTGTTGAAATGTGCTGACTCTGCTTATGATCCAAAACTAGAGAGCTGATGACTTCACAAACACAGCCAGACATCAAGCTAGTGCAACAACACAAGACATATTACCTAGCAAGCCAGCTAATCCTACTTTCTATTCAACAGCAACAAGTCCAGCTCAGTGCCTGTCTGCAGCCTTTAATTTAGCAGCAAACAATTAGTCAGTTAGACTGACTGACTGAGATTTACTCTGGCCTCTCCCTTGGTTTTTTATTTTTAGCATCCTCCATCAACATCCTCTTCAGTGTCTTCACCTCTGTCATGATGTCCACAGGGGTTGCTGAGCCTGGTTCTGGTGCTCATTCCAGCCCCTCACCTGAAAGACTCCCGGCAGACCAAAGCTGCTAGAATAGTTGTGCTCTGAGCAGAGTCAGCTAGGCTAGCAGAGCTAACTTGTAGCTACAGTACACAGCAATTACTGAGTTGTTTTCAGGAAACTCCATAAATTACAAAGTCGAGGCAGAGCAGCTGGAGAACATCAGAGGAAAGCTAGAATACATTTCTCCATAAAATATGATCCAGTTTTGCCAGAATCAATGATTGTTGTCGCAGTGATGCTGTGATGCTACCTGCTCACTGAAGTTACATAGTGCAACAAACAACCATTCACCCGATTACAAGTCACATTAAAATGATTTTGAAGCTGTTATTTTAAAGAGGCACTCTGTAGTCTTGGAGAAGAAATTCAAACTCAGAATTGTAATATTTACAATATTAATAAGGTAATATTACAAACTCAGAAATATGTATTTGTTCCATAACTGAAGAAATAAGCTGTTCTCAGAGTAAGGTAGGGGAGACTGGGGTAAGATGAGCCATTTTTCATATTTAGGATCACTACATCAAGGCAATCATAGTTTTGTCGCTAACTAATATATCTGCATATATTTCAGGATGTTGTGCATCCTTTCAAACAAACAGAATGAGTGTAAACATAACTGTTTCAATAATATAGCATGTCCAAAAAAAGTGGTCTCGTGGCACAACTTACCCCGTGTATGGGGTAACTTCAGCATAGGAGCGGGGGTAAGTTGAGCCGTACGTCAACTTACCTCTGGCCAAATGGCTCAACTTACCCCAGAGCTACCATTTTGACTTTATTAGTCCCCACAGCTAAAATGGTGCACTTTTATGCTAGGTTTGTGACCTTATGTTGTAGCTCTTAGATACCACAATTGATGTATGAAACAAATTTAAAATTATCTATTTTGGTCTAAACACAATTCTCATGAAACTTATGATAGACTAAATTCACTTTCAAGAGTGAAAAATGTTTTTTTGGAAATAAATGTCTAACCACTTTACCCATGTGGTTCTTACCTTCACAGACTCCATGAAATGATGCCTTCCTCCTAAATATTTGGTCACATGATCAATGTTTTTACCATTTCCTAGCAACAAGGGGTGGCTCAACTTACCCTTTGGCTCAACTTACCTCAGTCTCCCCAAACACTGATTAAAGCTAGAAAGGTGGCAGGGTCCGCCACATATAAACAAAGTAAAACAGTATGAAATTGTGTTGTCCTTTAAGGTCAGTTTGTTTATTCAGTCATGGAAACAAAGAGAGTTTGATTATTTAGCTTGTTTAGGCAGAAAAAAATCAGCCAATGAAGATCTTTCTCTACTGATTACATTTTTTCCCAAAAAGTGCACCTTTAAGTTAAACTAGTTACATAGGTCTAATGATGCTTTAAGTGCTAACTAGCCGATGTCAGCATCTTTTTTACACGTTTTTTTATCACCATTTTTTCTTGTGTAAACAGATTTAGGATTATAGTCAAGCCTCATGGTTTAAATCTTTCTGCCCTATGAAGTTACATTATTTCCTTGAACCTGCCTCATTATAATAAACTTTTTCAGGGGTCTGCCTCTGCTGCATTTCTACAAATGGAGCTGCTTCCTCTCTTGGCAGGCGTGGTCATGTGACCCCTCCCACAGCTTCTTACCATGTTCTGCCGCTCCAGAGGAAATACAAGCAGCAACATTAGTGCCACAACAGTCAGGTAATTACTAAGAAGTGAATAATTATTGCAATTTATGCTACTCTGCTGCCAACTTTGGTGGTGTAACTTGTCATTTTACTGCTTTTCCCTTCACACAGTCCAGAAGGGCCTGCTTTAATAGTCTGCTCAATGTTCATACTGACTCTCCCACACTCTGAAACCCACACACATCAACTGAAATAGGATCTGCCTAATGGCCTGGAATATCCCTGTTTGGGCTGATCATCACTCCAATTTTCTTTTCAAATGTGTAGTTTTGATAAAACCGCAGGCTGGTGTGATGTGACGGGAGAGGTGGAGGAGGAGGAGGAGGGGAATGGGGTGTAAACATTGGGGTTTCTATGGAAGCGGCATTGTAAGAAGTTTTGAGCGGGGAGCAAGACAGTCAGATAGGCAGTATGTCTATGTGTGTTTGTGTATTTTATGTGCAGACTTTGAGTGACCTTCTTACCACAGAGGATGTGGGAGTGAGGCGAGAGACAATTCTCTACTCTTCATGCCGTGAGTCTTAAGAGCAGACTCTCAATCAGATAAAAGAGACTAATAATAAACAGTGGAAAACTCTGACCTTGTTATACTGTTACTGAGTATGTTGTCCTTCTCATGCGTAAGGAATCTTGAGAAGGGGTGTTATCGTTTTAAAGTGCTCAGTTAATCAGATACTAATACAACAACTGTGCCAGGATCCGTGCCATCAAATATTTACGCCAGGCAGCAGCTAACCCATTTCCTCATATTTGGCTTCTCCAATTCATGCATTTCTACCCCTCTGGTTTCAAAACAAGCTGAATCTAGTGGAATCATGCTGGTTGCTTTGAAGCTGAAATAGCCATGGGCAGAACCAGAGCGACCAGATCCTGCTCACTGTGACTCCACATTCTGTCTGTGAACCCTGAACCTTCACCCTCGACCCCCATACCCCAGACAGACAAACTGCTGACGTCACAGTTCACGGAGAAGTATGAGGTTGCTGAGTTTACCGTTGGGGTGAGTGTGAGGGCATGGTTAACAAGGAATGCTTTTAAAAACCAGAGATAATCAAATACTCAACAACAATACAAGAGTTTGCCGGTGGCAAAGGTAAACACCCAGTCTCAGGTTTTATCTTTGCATGCAGTTATATGGGCACTTTTGTATTTCTCTCTCTCTCTCTGTCTTCTACTTTACCTCCCTTCACTCTTTCTTTCTCATTCATGCATCATTTTTTTCCTTGTTTCCCCTCTCTTCAGCTACAGGGCTTTTGGCTGTCTGTCATCTTCTGAAAGAGCATCAGGTTCCACTCTCTGGCAGGCTGTACGTAACAAAACAGAGGGGCATGGAGACCGTCCAAACACTCTTTCTCTCTCACACACATATCTGTGCATGCATATGCACACTTGAGGGTCAACCCAAGATGAATAAAAGTGTGATACAACTCAAACAAACACATGTTAACCTGAAGATATGCACAAACCTTTCCTCCGCTCTTCCATGCCACAGTCAGCTCCTTACTCCTTGAGGAAATTGCTGAGGGCACAGGAAACCCACAGCTAAACACAGGTTCTCACGGTGTATTAACGACCCCTGACCGAGAGAAGAACACTTCATAGTACCACATCCAGAGCCAATGCCAAGACCACGCCACGGCCAGCCAAGTGCAGGAGGTCGCTGGAGCCAACATGAGTTCAAAAGGTCTCCTGAGAAAGATAAGATCTACATCCTCACTGAAACAGTGTCAGGGGAAACTTCTGGCTGAGCACAGACTCCAGTCCTTGTGCTACATTTCAGAAGCAAAACATCAACAGAGGCAGTTCTATACAGAGTGGTAAAATCGAGAGTAATAGTAAGGGGGGAATGTGGTTATACTACAACATAACCGAAATCATGTGTGTGGTTTCATGAAGTTAGAGAGCCCATAATGATGGAGTATTAAATGATTGTAGCGCCATGAGGTTTGATGGTTTGAGGGGGGAGGCACATATAAAAAGCCAGCTTTCTCCCATGAACTCCTCTGGCACCCAGAAATTCACTTGGATTTCGCAAACTCACCCAACCTACTACAACCACCCCTCCTTTCCATTGTCACTGCTTCTGCCTAAAATAACTCCTGTTCCTAAAGAAGGTTCGTTTTCTGCTGGGTTTTCAAATACTACACTGTTGTTCTGCTGGCAGTGGGAAAACAGGAGAGGTTAGGGAGGTCACTCTCTGGGCTAACAGGAGCCACTGCCATGTTTAGATGCTGCAACAGCCACGATGTGTGACCGCTGGACCGTCTGTGGACACTCAGCCTTAATGAGGTGGTCCAGCAGTACCATGTGACAATCCCTTATTGTGCATGAACATGTGAGTGGATTATAATTGGAGATGAGGAATTAATAGCATCATCGTTTGTTTATTTTTATAACTTTTTTTAGGTACAGTATGTAGCTGAGACTGTGACAAGTGCCTTTGTTCATCATACACGCACACAGAACTTCCCGCACAGTTCTCTCAGTCATTTAATGCTGTTTTAATTTATATATATATATTTTTTGTATATATGTATAATCTGTTTGCAGGATGCATGCTGATGAGGTAGTGTATCTACTTGCAGCTATGTGACTATCCAACCTGGATATGTCTGAATCTGACCCGTTACAGGCATTAAGAACAACTATATTTATATAGGAATAATCAATTTTCTCTCTAATGGTCTTGTTTGCTTATGTTGGTTATGTAGAGGTATGAGTATTAAATTGAGATGGTTTCATAACCAGTTGTTTCACATGTTATGTTTTCTGATTTTATTTTACTTTTAGCATTCTTTTATGATTAGAGAGCACTTGGTGCATATGTTTTAAAAAGTGCTATTTCATTTCCGCTGTTTGCTTGTAGTCACTGTGCCATTTAATAGCCCTGCTTATTTCTGGATGAAGCCACCCTTGCTCTTTCCTTCTTTTTCCCAGTCTTTATACTAAGCTAACCTAGCTGGCTGCTAAAGCTTCATATTTAATGTACAGATATGAGAGTGTAAGCAAATAGGTATATTCCTCAAAATCTCGACCTATTTCTTTATAGAATGAAAAGACCAGAAATGTCAGTGTCCAAAAAGGCAGATAGAAATGATGTCAAAGGAGAAAAAAGACAATTACATACAGAACAAGTGTGTGGGAGTACTCCAGTTCAGCTTTACTACAAAGGGACTTTCACAATGAGCAAGCAGGTAGGTGGACCAATGCAAACTGATGACAGTGCTTGACAACTCTTCATTCACAGCTGAAAAAACAATTACATGTTGCTTAATTTACGTCATTAAACAGTTGTCACAAATCAAGATCTTCATTACAACACTGAAACTCGTCATCATGACAGAGAAAGTTTTTGTTTATTGTTCACCAAAAACCCTGCAAAACAATGGGCTGACAGTTAAGGTAATTCCATCCATAAGACTGTGGTAAGACGCAGCTTCAACGAATACTTAGATGAAGGTGAGAGGAAATTACATGTCTGTTCTGAAGGAAGTAATATTTGTGACCACACACACACACACGCAGTGTGACTCACAATGACGCTGTGTTTTCTGGTTCGTTATTAGTTTCTTCACTTGTAATAATAGTGGAAATCCAGGTTGGTTGTCATCTGTCTTAAGTGCCTTTTCCTAGAAATCACAAAATAATTAATTATATGAATTGTTGTGGAGTTAAACAGTGCCTATTTCATGGACTTCGACTTTCTAGCAATAAGTTGCAAGTCCATTCTTAATTAAATAGGTTTTTGTAAGTAACTACTTTTGGAAAGATAAGAGAATGTTTTTTTCCCTTTTTTTTGGGGGGGGGGGGGGGGGGGGCAGAATCATCAAAATCAATGTTCTGTATCATGAGCCAACCACAGCAAAATATTTCCACTGTGGAGAACATCGCTGATGTGCAATGACGCTGGCTGGATGTGTTCATACTGAAAATGCAACCCAGTCGCCAGAACAAAAATGTTGACAATGTACACAGATATGTTAAAACTTTACCATTTTTTATGTTGCTACTTTCCATTTCTTTGGGTTCAATTTTCTATTTTATGTTGTGACAACACTAGATTTAGGCACAAGAACTACTTGGTTATGATGAGGAAAAGATCATGTTTTGGCTTAAAACACCTGTTTGGATCGATGCAAACACGGCTGGAAATAATTCTGAGGTCTCCTTAAAAATATCCACTGGTGTAACAATATAAATTGATATACAAATATTGAAACACAGAGTCGAACTGCAGTCACTTGCTTGTAACTCCACCACTGTCCCGTCCACCTCCTGATATAAAGGTCAGTAGTCCGGATGATATGCGACAAATTTGAGGTGAATTATTCACTTTTTCATAAAAGCATGAAACTTGGTACACTTGTACAGTTTGGTGCCCTGAACATTTTCAGAGATGGAGCCATCGTAAAAACGCAATGCTGCAGCCATGGCGGCCATTTTACTTTCCACCATAAGTGAATTATGTATTTTGCATCATATCTCAGCCTTCAGGTATGACTGAGTAACTGTTTGAATTTGATCAGGGCATTCCCGAAAAAGAGCATTGCAGTCCACTAAATAAATTAAGGTTAAAAAAAATATATATGTTGAATATTGTTCTCCTCTTTGCAGTCACTCTGTTAACATGGTTAATAAATAATAAGATTAAGCTTTAAAAATCTTCACAACATGCATGCAACTGACATGATATTAAGGCTCATCCAGGTTCTCAGATACTGTCATTTCCTTCTCATAATGTCACAGAAATTCAGCATTACCTCTTCACCTGAACAATTTATCGTAATCCTTGACCATCAAAATAGAGTTTATATAGGTTTCTGTGTTGTCATGTTTGGTTCAGGAGCTATGATGCAAAATACATAATTCAGTTCTGCCGGAAAGTAGAATGGCCACCATGGCTGCCACATGACATTTTTGCAATGGCTCAATATCTGAAAATGTTTAGGGCCCCAAACTGTACAACTGTACTGAGTTTCATGCTTCGATGAAGAAGTAATGTTTTTTTGCCATATCACCCGGACAATCTAGTTTTGTTATCACAACGTACTTGAATTCACCATTAACTGTTACCCTGAACAATTTATGATGTAGTATTTGGTATCATTGTAATCCTTGACCATCAAAACATGGGAGTAGACATCACCTTTTCTGTGTTACCATGTTTGGTTCAGGAGATATGATGCAAAATACATAATTCAGTTATGGCAGAACATAAAATGGCTGCCATGTTTTTACAATGGCTCCATTCCTGAAAATGTCAGGGCACCAAGTTTCATGCCTTTATAAAAAAGTGAATGATTTTTTCGCATATCATCTGGACTACAGGTCATAAACTTGTAATCTGAGCGACGCGTGATATGACACGTACTGTAGAAATGGCATTGTAGTACGTAGCCTATGACATATACAAATGTGAATGTGTGCAGAACCTTTAACTGCTAGCATTTTATCCTGGTGACTGAGCTGAAAATATTAGATTGGACTAAAAAAAAGTGTCACATTCATATGTTTACTGGAGTAGTCTTATAGCAGTTATCTTACCTCAACCTAAAAATATTTAAAGGAGATTAAAGGAAAGCTTTGCAATTTTTTAGGCTGCTTTTAAAGAATAGTCAAGTGCCCATATATAAATAGGTTTGACTTTAGGTCATCATTCCTCCTCTTCATGCTGACCATTTAAAAATCCCTTCCTAATGCACTTCCAACTTAAGTGAGGGGGCACAAAATCCACAGTCCTCACTTATGGTTTGTGTTTGTAACCCTACAGCACAGCTTAGCAAGGAAGCACAGTTATTTTATAATAAAAAAGACTGAAGATGCCCACTTATTTGATTTATTCAGACTGCTGAAGCCTTACACTGGCTTAGATAGAGATACGAATATAATATTGCACAGAAAGAGCACTATAATATTTTCCCCTATTAGGCCTGGGCAATGTCTGTTAGTATGTGTTTCTGAATTGGAGGTAGTGTGTCCCTTCAGAGTTGCCGTAAGGCCACTAGCACATCACTGCAGTCACCACTGTTTACCACTGACGCTCTGACCCCCTGATTCCACACAGCTGAGAAAACTGTCTCCCATCACAAGCGAAGGGAGTGAAATCAGCTCTCACTTCCTTATCTGGTGAGTGTCTGACATACATCCCAGAGCCGGGTTTAAAAGGGTCTTTGTCTCTGCACCACATGTAGTCTGATGAGGTTTATGATCTGCTACCCTGTACTGTTCCCTGTTTTTCCAGTGCGTTGGCGATGATGAACGTGTACCACAAGGAAAAAAAATAACAGAAAGGCAAACTCAAGAGTTAATCACCAATTTACAGCAGGCATATACAAAACCTGCATATATATGCTAGTTTTGGTGTAAAAGTGGTATGAGAAACCACAAATAACAATAGCACGACTGAAAGAAACAAGTGAATAGGGGCCCGCAGAAAAGATACATCCCCTGGCACCAGTGTAACTGAGCATCTTGGGTTCAACTAAGCAGGTTTAATCAGAAAATTATAAATGGAACATGGAGACGTAAAGTTAGTGAATTGAGCAGCATGAAACTTCTTGTCATTTTCTCTCTCACGTGTCACAACTCTTGCCTTATGGCGACTCTAAGGGGGCACACTACTTTTTTGTACTCTCTGGTGGGGGCCTTTTAAATCACAATGTTATGATGGTACAGGGCTCAGAAGTTAACGAATGTCAGCCATCGGTGATGGATGATGGCATCATCTATCGGCCCAACACAATCCCTGATCAGTCACATTGGAATCATCCTATGAAGGGTTCTCTTAATGAAGCCCAGTGTAAGTTCAATCAGGAAGACTATCTTTTCATTCACCTCTCTCCCTGCTCCCTCCAGTCAGGGGCGGTTTCTCATATGGGCAGTATGGGCAGCCGCCCAGGGCGGCATGAGCGCCCGCAAAAAAAAAAAAAAAAAAATACCGAGCGGACAGTCGCCCACAGTAACCGGCTCTGTAGCAGCTGCCTCTGGGCCTATCTATATACCCGTACCGGCTGCCTTAAATTGGTTTGCATTCATTTCATCCGGTTCTTGTATTGCTCATTTACACGTGAAGTCAACTTTGTCATGTTGCCGTGTGAGGAATGGGCGGCTGGGCGCCCTCTGTTTTGTAAAGGTGCGTCTGCTGCTGCTGAGAAAGTCTCACATACAGAGGTTAAGGAAGAAGAGGAGGGGAAGGGGGGAAAGGTTCGCCTCTGGACCTCAGCTCTCCTACTGGTGCGGGGAGCGGTGAAGCAGGGGATTCAGAATCACAATCAGAATCAGAATTCCTTTATTAGTCCCGAAAACGGAGAAATTTGTGCGTCACAGCAGCCAAAGGACAGTTCAATATAACAATAAGCAATACTAATAGTAAAAAATACTAGCTAGGACCGTCACTGCCTCCAGTCACCTGAACATGGGTGTTTCATGTACTCCCTCTCATTTAACCAACCAGATTCTGCCACAAACACTATCAGCCAACTAGAGAAGGCAAGTTCTGAAGAGCTTGAGGTTGTGAATGCTACCTGTTGAGAAGCTGACGCCAAATGTGCATTGCTGGCTGTGAAAACCCTGAATAATGTCAAGAATATATAAAATATGTTTTTGAAGAGCTGACGCTAAATGCTTATTGGTGGCTTTGAAAATTAATAATGTCCAGAATATCTAAAAACTGTGAAATAAATTAGGGTTTGGCCAAATTGAGTTGGTGGCTTTAATTTATTTTAAATCTAATCAGAAGAAAATGAAGCATAGGTGAGAATGAAGGATTAAAAATAGAATAGAAGCTGTGAGCCAAACTGCAATGCTGGCTTGAATTTGTGTCAAAAAGCAGCTGATGGAGTATGAAGAGATGTTACAGTGAGAATGAATCAAATACTGTGAATGACAGTGTCACTGAATGACGATGATTGGGAAAATTTAAATATGTAAATGGAAAAGTTGAATATTTTCAAAAGTTTTAATGGGATTTGAAAGATGAATACAACCTTGAATGTATACAAATTGTGGAATATTTCAGAGTTTGAATGGAGTTTGTATCTGGAAGTGTGAATGACTAGATAAGCTTTGAAAATGCTTGAAAAAGTGTGAAAATGTGGGATTTTTTGAACAATCTGTCATCTGCTTGAATGGGAAAAAATGGCTGAAAAAAGTTGAATATCTCTGAAATTATGAATGATTTCAATGAGAAAAATAGACGCGGTCGATTGCTAACTGAGACTAATATTTTAGTGTTTGAATGGATTGAATACATTGAAAACGTGGAAGGAGTTAGCGGTCAAAATATCAGACCCAGAAGATATAATAGTAAAAATAAAGAATTCCGTGTGCAGAAGAACATATGTCGTGAATGCCTCCAGCATTCACCAGTTATGTATCTGCTGTCAAACTTAAAACCGCTCTCCTCTCTGCTGTCAGCTGTCATTTCAGGTATTTGTGCGACCCTCCTCCTCCAGCTCTTCATCCAGTGGCTAGGCTCTACTCACCAGAAACAACTCCCCTGTCAACAGAACTCCAGGATCTTCTTCCTCCATCACCACCACCAGTGTCTCCACTCCATCAAGGGGTTTCCTATTCTACACACAGCTTCATCACCTCCCCAAATATTACTTCATCACGATGGAGTCTAACCGCCAAAGACTCTCATTCTTTTTGTACACATGGCAATAAATTTTCATGTTCACTCAAAAAAATACAAGTTTCTCCTGATTGAATGGCCAGTATGAGCAGGAAGAACGATTACAGCAAGCACAACTTGTTTCAATGTACATATTGGCACCTTACTATTTATTATATTTAATAACATAACTTGTACTTGATTAAAACAGTCTGAATAGATATGATATGTCAAAATAAGGATTAAAATGAACATTCTCGATGGAAACATTTTTAATAATGTGGGAGATATTAAAGGAATAGTTCAACGTTTTGAGATATAGTTTTATAGTCTTTCTAGCCACGAGTAATATGAGAAGATTC
Source organism: Pagrus major (assembly GCF_040436345.1). Lineage (NCBI taxonomy): Eukaryota > Metazoa > Chordata > Actinopteri > Spariformes > Sparidae > Pagrus > Pagrus major. The sequence continues at coordinate 4,411,619 of NC_133223.1, forward strand.
ATATCACTCTCTTGTTTATACAATAAATATGAAGCTACAGCCAGCAGCTGGTTAGCTTAGCTTTGCATAAACACTGGAGCTGTCCACAGGGGCTGGTTGCCCGCTATTCATGACTTGTCATTTTTATACTTTGTTTTTGTGCTGAGTAAACAAACACGATGTAACATATTTTGAGTGAGTTTCACAGGAGCTGGTAGGCAGATTTTGTTCCTTCTGGACACAGCCAGGCTGTTTATTCCAGTCTTTATGCAAATGCAAGCTAACTGTCTGCTGGCTGCAGCTTTGTAGTGTACTTATAGTGGTATTTCTCATCTAACTCTTGTCAAGTACGCATATTTCTCAAGATGTCTAAGGAGTCCTTTCAAAATACACCTATATAATAAAATTCAGTTACATACAGTGCATCTTGTGTGTAGGTGTACTCCAGCTTGCCTTTTCTCCAAAGGGACTTCACCGTGACCACGATATCAATCTTATCATCTAACTCTTAGCAAGACAGTGAAGTTGCAGTGTAGCATAGTTCCAGAAATGAAGACTTTCACATTAAATTCACATTAACATGTACCAGACTTCTTATGGTAATGACCGCAAAGCTCATTGGGGGAAAATTGGGGTCAACAAGAAAACATGACTTCAGGAGCTAGACCCAGTTGTACCTTAAAACTAACAAATACCCTTCAAATGTAATGTATTTGAAAAGCCACAAGAAGTGACGGAGTGCAGTGATGAGTCCCTGTTTCTTCAGAAGTCAACCATCCAGTTGCTGGAATCTGAACTAGCTGGAAGCCTGCCAGGGACTTCCAGTATAGAGAACATTACAAGGGGATGTGATGAAGGCGTGAATAACTCTTTCTAGGTATATATCAGACAGGAACATCTCATTCATCCTTAGAAAGCAAAGAACTGCATCATTCATGCTGGTCAAGGCAGAGACCACTGACACCTCCTGGTCACTAACACTGAGAATGGACTTTTCAGAGAGACATCTTGTGTCCTGCTGTTAAGCTTTCCTTAAAGGACCAGTTCACCCAAAAATGAAAATTCAGTCACTATCTCCTCACCCCCATGATGATGAAAGACATTTGTGGAGCTTCACAGAAAAATCGCATTGCATCACTCTCCTGAACAACTGAAGTACCTGGGGACTGGTTTCAAAAAAAAAAAAAAAAAAAGAGAGAGAGAGAGAGAGAGAGAGAGAGAGAGAGAGACAGCAACAACCAAAAAGTAAAATGGCTCTAACAGGTTGTCAGGCATAGCCCAAGTCTCCAGTAGCCCCAAGGTGAAAAGCCCGCTAATGCTTTTAGCTTAGCAGCTACAGTGAAGATTTTGGCTTAAAAAAGGGTGACTTACACCGACTTACAGTTCGAACTGCCATTTTAAATCAAGTCCCCAGCTACTTCAGTTGTTTAGGAGAATGCTGCAAAACTGTTTTACTGTGAAGCTCCAGTAATGTTTTGTGGACTACGAAACTTCACCTGACTTTCCATCAGCATGGAGGGAGGAGATGATGACTGAGTTTTAATGTTTGAACAGTGAATTGTTCCTTTAAGGCAAGTTATTATTTTAAGCAGAGCATTTTATGCCTTGAAACATGACTGGAGGGGGTCTGTAGGGAAAATGTGATGAAGTGCCTCATCAGTTTAAATCTTAATATTAATGCATTTCATTTCATTTACGTGACGTGTTTTGTTTATGAAAATAACCGTTTCTAATCCATGGATTAATTCTGGTCCCAAATGAATACAACAATATGTTGAGTCTGTTTCTATGTATGTGATAACAACATTTTTTTCTTTTTTTGTTGTCAAGTCAGACTTAACTCATCTTCATTGTTCATGGGCGTGTAAACTGATGACTGATGGTTCAGTTGACTTCTTCTCTACATCGCTGCTGTGTTGAGCACTCAGTGAGTCTCAGTGCGCTGAGTGTGTGTCACCAGGGGTGTGGACGCCCAGAAGGGGTGGATCACGTGTTCATGCCTTTTTGTCAAGAGCCTCTGGATCCATAAAGGGATCGCTTTTACCTGTCGTGCGCTCAGGTCGATCTGGTTGCCTGTCTTGTTTCAGCCTTTCCCGTCTGCCTAGCTGAGCACCGAAGGATCCCTCTGATTGGCTGCGGAAGGAAACGAGCGCTCTCAGCCCACCCACCGCTGATTATAGGGACTCTTCCTCGCAATCTCAGTTTCGTTACTTGCATTGAGTCTGGGACCTGGCCCCGGGGCTGAACGGCACATACAGAGCACACATCATGGCAGCTACCCACAGCGAATACAGAGGCTACCTGCGGAGCACCGTCGACATGGAGGCAGGGCAGCACCGCTTCCACCCGGTGCAGAGCTCGGAGCCCACATACCGGCCGCTCCTGTTCGGGACCCTCGCTGTTATGGGATTGCTTCAGGTGGCTTCCAGCGTTGCGATCTTATTACACCTGACAGGTTATCTGCAGGAGGTAGGCTCAATATGACACTGTGTGGTCTGCTTGGCTATGGCACACTTTGCAAAGTCATCCACTGTCGTCAGCATGTATGTAGGTTTACTCAGGCTTTGGTGCAGTGTGTAAATATTTATCTACAAATCCTTTCAACAAGTCTCTACTCGGCTTCATGCGAGTTAAGATAGTCCAGCAGTAGGCCTATGTACGTAATTTTATAATGCCATAAAAATGGCAGAGGAGGTTTCCAGCGCTATATAAAGTTGGCGGTGTGTGCTCTTAGAAGTCAAGTAGGTGTAAGAAGTGAAAAAAGAATGTTAACATGCAGCCAGTTGTGCAGTTTTGTGCGCCAAGGTTCGGTGCGCTCTCTTTGATGGCGCTGCGCTCTGGCGCCTGATAGATACCATCTCAAAAGCCCCGGTGAAGTTTTCCACGGAGATTAGTGATTTCAGCGAGATATCCTGTGAGGGCTGCTGCTCGAATCAGAGCGTCGTGAATCCGCGTTGAACAGATAACATCTGTAAATACATATGTCAGTCTTGCTAGATGACTTGTTTGCACAGTACAGATGTTTTCACTTGAGGCTCTCAGGCTGCAGTTTCTCTTGTGCATGTTTACATGCCATCCGGGGGTTTTATTTGTAATTCATATTTGTCAGAAGTTGTAAACTTTTGAGCGTAAGCAGAGCTGTTTTTCAAGGAGTCTGGAGGCAGGAAAGTCTGGCGAGCTCAGTGAAGACTGGATGTTATAACTTGCTGGTCTGACAGTGCAAAGTCAGAGATGCTATCAAAATACATATGTGCCTACATGGTCCATTGCTTTTTGTCTTTGCCATCGTGTAGGCTGCGTGTCTGTGATCTTGTAGAATAACATTTACGTTCTGCCACAGTTGTTTTTCTTACTTTATGGCGGTTTTGGAGTTGAATAATTGTCATGTTTCAACAAGTCAAGAGAACCGACCGCATGTCCGCTCTGTCAGGATGCTCTAAGTTCACCTGGGGAGCATCTGTCTCTCTTTTTCTGTTTGCCTCAGTCTCTTGCTCAGTGTTTGTGTGTTAAATTTCTTTGGCTTGTCTTTGGCATAAACACATTGCAGTGTGGTAGTAGCTAGTTATGTACTGGATGTGAGCCAGGCGGAAAAAAATAAATAAAAGGGAGAGAGGCAAAGGAGTAAAAACCCCAGGAACAGCAGCCAAAAAGAGAGACAGTGTTCAACTTAATAGCTGTTATCATATTTGTGTCATGACAGTTTGACAGTATGACAGAGGGATGCGGGTCCAGATCTTTAAGAGTGATTGGAGCATTCCTCGAATACCCAGCAGCATGAGATGCCCTCCTTTGGAATAACACGCAGCCCTTTTTCCAACTTTGATGACAGCTGCATATGGTAGCACTTTTAGATTGAGTCAGGAGTTGTGCTGACTGAACCGTTGGCGGTGTGTTGGCACTTAACTGTCATCTGCCCTCAACACCTGTAGAACTTCCTGGAGATGGAGAGGAGAGCTGAAATCTGCACAGCGCCATGCCTATGTGGGAATGTGCTGATTGGGACAGGTTTAAAAACGCTGCTGTGATTTGAACATGAGGGCTAAAGTGACTTTTTATTGTTGTGTGTCTTTGTGCATCGGGCTGCGTGCATACATGAAAGCCTTGTGGTCATTTTCTTTAATATTATACACATGAAATCATTCAGAAAGAGCAGGAACCAGTGCTCAGTCTTCAAATCACTTTGACTTTCTTCTGCTGTGGTGGAATGCAGAGTGACATGCGGAAAATAACTTAACCCCCCCCCCCCCCCCCCCCCACACACACACACACACACACACACACACACACACACACACACTGTAAAATATTTCTCCTACTCACACCTGTCAGAGATACATTCTCATTGCAGATTTCATTCAAGATGCATAACTCGTATTTTTACATTTCTCTCTGACCTCGGCTCCTGTATTTCTGTCTCCAGGTAGATTTGTCCACAGCCCCACATCGGCCAATTGAGGTGAGTTTGACTCCAGGCAACACTGCAGCACATCACAGCTTCTGACTGGAGCACAGTACACTCATACAAATGGCATTTTAACAGATTTACTTCCTGCTACGACACTATAGGCGTTTCTGTGATCTTTGATATTAATAGCAAAACTACAACACTTAGTTACTTACCATTAAACATCAGGACTGATTCCATCGTTTCAATTTCTGGGAATGACAAATGGAATGACAGGAGACTTTGTCTGAGATGCTCTGATCAGTCTTGGACATCACTAAACTGTGGTGAAACAAAGTTTAACCTGAAATTAATGTCTCATAAACCGAAAGCTGTCATGCTTGAAGCATACCTGGAATTTCCTCTTGTCACTACCAAGGGGGAAGTACAGCACATGCAATAATGTGGTTAGCAGCACCATATCAATGAGACAATCATTTGAAAGTTTGCACATAGTAGTCATGATATTCCCATGGGTGTGTTTTCAGTACATACCACAGCTTCTGTAAAGCAAGCCCCAAACCATAGGTGGTCACACAGGCTGGAGAGAGGTCAGACCACAGCAGGATAAACACCTTTCTGCCTTCAATATACGGTCAAACAGCTTATCATTTAGGATTTTTCCACAAGTTTTGAGTAGTTGCTTACTGACACTGTGCACAGATAGTTTACTGCATCAACTGTTCGTGAGTAACTCATCGGCGTCAGTGGTTGCGGCGCTCCTTCAATTATCAGCAGTAGCATGAGAGAGTTGTAAAATAGGAATTCTTAATTGCTGAAGTCATATTGTTTTTCCTAATCCCTCTTTGGAGGTCACCGCCTGTTTTTTGGCACAGGTTTCACAGAGCAAAAGCAAAATCCATCCAGGAAGTAAAACAACACAGAATAAAGGCACAGCTTTGCTTCACTGGTGTTTAGTTTCCCATAATGCTTTAATTTCCTTTGAAATTATGTATTTGTGTTTGCCCTGGGTATCCCTGGTGGAGTACTTACACAAACCACCCAGTCTGTCTTGGACTGAGGAGCTCATTGTGTCGTTGGCCCTCGGCTGTTTCCCATGGAGTGCGGGCAGACGTGCTGGGAGCTTTATGAGGTGTCAGGGTGACAGGTCCACTTGGCCCACACTGTGTTGTGTTAGGGTCAGCTGTGAGACCACCGGTGCTCTCTGCTGACAGTCGAGGGGATTTGCTAGAGAGCAGGCCTCAGTGGACAGCTGTCAGTTTTGTACTCTCTGATGTGAGGCAGGATGTGCTGACCCGGCCCACACCGGGTTGGGTCTGTGGTCAGTGCGTTCTCGAGAGTGGTGAGAACACAGGACCATGAATCAGACACAGCTCATGAACTAAAATGTTTACAGTCTGTGGAGATCTGTACAACTGTGTCAGAAGAAGGTCTGACTGATGCAGTATCAAACACAAAGAGACGATCTGCTTTGGTGGCCAAGCTTTGAGTGAGAGGACTTTTGTTCTAGTGAAGCATTGTAGAAACCACTCATCAACATAATGGAGACAGTGAATGATGTATGCGGTGTGTAGTTAAAGGGCTGAGCTGAAGCCTGCATGCACTGTGGTATTCCAGGACCAGGCATGTGAAATCAAGTCAGCAGCTGAATGTGTATTTAGAGGCAGACATTTGTCCCGCATGTAGCAACTCCCTCTGGTGCAGAGTGATTGCCACCGTGCAACACTTTAATTCTAGATCACACTGTATCTCAGGAAGCTGCCAAGCTGCTGCTTCTTTGTTTAAGTAATCTCTTCTCTCTGGTTAAAGAGGTATGACGTGGTCCCGCCACAAATCAAGATAGATACCACAACGTAGGGCCAATTGCAAGCACGTTCACAATTACTTTGTAGCCTTGGCAAGGTGATGTTTACCCCTCTCTCATTCCAAGTCGCTGCGCTATAAACATGTTTGTGTAGCAAATTGTTTTTGGAGGACAGACAGTGCTAATCTTAGTTTGAGAGCCGTGCAAATTTGTCTGGATTTGGGTTGTGAATAAATACTTCATGGTAATATTAGCACAGCACAGGTGCAGTATTGCGAAAGCATGTTAATGGTGTTGATGCGACTGGCAATAGAGTTGAGTTTGTTTGGAATGTGCTCCGAGGCGCTGTGTGTGGTTTCTAAGTTGGTGTGTTTAAAATTTCTATCCATTTCAACACTTTCCATTTCCCCGTGTTTTTCCTTTTTTAGGCGGTGGCTCAGAGTAAGGGTGAGATGATATTGCCAGGATACCTGAGATTATTGGATAGGAGGAAATTACTCTGAAACCATAAAACAAGTTAAACACATTTACAGTAAGGTATAATAAAAATGTATGTATGTATACATTCACAAGCTTGTACAGACTCATGTTGTACTGATTTAATTTACAGTTTTACAGCATCCAAAAAGTTGTCTTACCTAAATCACTAAAGGGTCTTTTTCCAAGGAACTTACAAAATGGTACAAGTTTAAAAATGTTATTTCACTTGTCCGGAGATCTCCTGTGTGAGTGAGAAGATAGAGGCAGAAAACAAAACACTCACACATCTGGCATGGGATTAAAATATCAGGCTTAAGAGAGTTGGCAGCTCCGGTGCAGTAACTGTTTACTTGCTTGGAAACCATGTTTTCGTTGAGTGTATATGCTCTGTCTTGCCTGAGGATGACAGCCCAGCTCAGACTGTGTATGGCGGCGTCATTGGCCTTGAATAGAATCAGCACTTGGGGCTGAATACAGTCCAGATACTTTTTTGAGCCAAATCCGTGAGAAGCGCAGTCTATCTGAAAGGTTACACTCACTAGGAGGCCTCTCTGTCACTGCCTCCGGCCCCAAGTACGACCACGGCTGGAATAAGAAGATAGGCTAGCCAAAAAGAATGGATAATACACACAGACATGCAGTCAGTGTACGCTCATCCATTTACTGTCTTCAGAGACACACACATAATCCCATACAAGCAGACGATTATTAAAAGAGACAGCAGAGCAAAGCTGTGGTAAAATATGTCAAAATCCTATCGTTGCTTTAAGAGAAAGTCATTTGTGTGCGTGTGTGTGTGTGTGTATGGGGGTGGTGGTGTGGGGTTTAATTGCTGATGTCTCTTTACTGATGTGGGTCTAAGTTTCAAATTGGGCAACTTCTCCGAGTAGCAGACGTTACACAACACACACACACACACACACACACACACACACACACACACACACACACACACACACACACACACACACACAGTAAAATCATCTGTCATTTAATGTTTGTTAAATGAGCTTTTTCTGTTTTCTTCAGGAAGTACAGACGGAGCCAGTGCTGAACGCTCTGAGAGACACGAGGAAACCTAGTAGACGGTGCAAAACTCAAAAAGAGAGCCTGCCGTCAGCTCATCTACAAATCAGAACACATCAAGAGTCCCTAAAGAGTAAGTCCACATCAATTACCATCCTACTGAAATTGCACTAGAAACCCTAACCTGTCAATCTTGCTTTGTTACAAACACAATGTAGCTATTTGGTTACAGCTGATTTCGCCAGCTCTTCCCAAGTTTACTATCACTGTCAACATACGTAATTAGAACGACTACACAGCCAACAGTCACATAAGTGATGTTTCGTTAAACACTCACTGAAACCAATAACAAAAACCTTGTAGAGCCAGACTAGCATATTCGCTAGCTCAAAAAACTCCTTTAGCTGCCAGTATATTCAGACTTGTGATTTTCACCTTATTTCATACCTTTTCTGTGCCAAGGTGAAGGCCATGTTGGTGACGTATATTGAGCAAGACGATGTAGTGCACTGAGCGAATGTACACAAAATGAAATGGTCCTTTAATATCTTCACAACACTGTGACTTTTTTAACTTGTTAAGCTATCTTTAAATGGACAAACATCATATGTGTAATCCATGGTACAATTCAGACACGGTCAAAAATTAATTTGACTCTTGCCATTAACTACTATATTTGTATATATATGTGTGTGTGTGTATGTGTGTGTGTGTATATATATATGTATATATAGACATGTGTGTGTGTGTATATATATATATATATATATATATATGTATATATATATGTATATATATATATATATATGTATATATATATATATATATATATATATATATATATATATATATATATATATATATATGAAATATATCTGACTCAGCATGATAAAATACTGTTTCTTAATAATGTAGGATGGGAAGATTATATTTCATAAAAATAACACAACATACCTCAAATTACAAAACATAAACAATCAAATAATGCTAGGTTAGCATGATTGGATATTACCCATTCATTTCTGAACTGCATCAGTACTAACACTGAAACACACATTGTCCATGTATGCACTAAACAAAGTCATAACTATAGTTTAATTTATTTTTTATTGAAAAAAGGATTAGTAGTTATGGCTAGTATGTAATTTGCACCCTTTTAAACAATAACACTTGGAAGTTATGGTGCAACTTGTGATGCTACAGCTACTTCCTGTTTTATCTGTTGATTCTCAACAACGCTACAAATGTTTGCTAGCATCTACACAATACTATGTTTTAATTTGACAAGCAACCCAGTGAATCACAAGTTAGAAGAGAGGTTAGTTAGTTAGAAGAACTTACAAAGGGCTTTACACATAATTCTCTGTGTGGATTGTTTTACGTTAACCAAAGAAAAATGAATAGATGAATATAAATTGACCAAAATCTCTTGTTTTATGCTTGCCATGAAGAGGGTGAGCCGAAGGCCATCACCATTGACTGGGACGATGTGCATGATTACCGCCACAAAATGGGCTACGAGAAGGGAAAGCTGCTGGTGATGGAGTCAGGCTTCTACTATGTTTATGCCAAGACCTGCTTCCGCTACTACAAGATTGGACAAGAGGACAGCAGTCAGCAGGTCCCAGTGGATGTTAGCAACACCCAGCTTATCCAGTATGTCCTACATGAGAGCATCAATAAGAGGAGCAAGGCTTTCGAGCTGATGAAGACGGGCAGCACCATGCGCTGGAACAACACGAGTTATAATATGTACTGTGCTCAGCAGGGCCGAGGGGTTCGACTGGAGCAGGGAGACGCCTTGTTTGTGAATGTGTCTAATGCTTGGATGCTGGACCTGGAGGGAAAAGGGACGTATTTTGGGGCCATAAAGTTGGGTAATTGAGATTTAAACATGTAGGGAGCGGACATGCTACTGAACATTTCATATGCCAAAGAACCACTGTTAGTGATTTGTAATGTTGATTTGTCTAAAAAGTGTGTGTGTTTTTTATGTACATGTGTTGTTCTTTTACGTTGCTCTTTGCCAAATAGCCTTGGAGTCCTTTTGTTAAGAAAAGGTAATGAAAAAGGTAGTGTTCTTTGAAAAAATTGTCTTGCCAAAAAAACAAAACAAAAACAAAAAAAACGAGACACAACCGTCAACTTCATCCAAAAAATAGCACTGGACTTTCTTTTTTTTTTTTTTTTACTTATATTTCAGTTCAGCTGAGACTTAAGCGTAGACATGTGTTTATGCACTAATTAAACAAATCACAAGGGAGCAACTAAGGAGGTAAGTTTGTTGGCAAGAAGTGCACTGAGAAAGGATTTATCAGTGTTGATTGTTGGAAAACATGTCATAAAGGACATTGTAGCTGATAGAACATCTGCTTGTACTCAGCAGATTATCACAGAATAAATAGAACCAAACTCCCCGGTCTGTCTCTGACCCACAGCAGTGAATGCACACATGTTTTCCGGAAAGGTTTTGTAAGTGTGAACAAGGCAAGCAATGAGGCATCCTCACAGTAAGTAACTCAACAGTATCATTTGAAAGAGGCAGTTAGATGGAGACTTATTTCACCCTCAAAGTCTCTAAGGCAACACTGAAACTTAATACCATGAAAAACTCACTTAGACTCTGACATTGTTTTTTCAAGCAACAAAACCAGTTCAAAAAAGGTCATGTGTGTGCTCCAAAAAGTCTTGTTATCCAGTTTTCTGCCTTGAAAAAATCTAATGAGGTGCCTGCTTCACTGATTACACGACAATGTCATTTTAAACAATGTCATTTTAAACAATGCCATTTTAAGGAGGAAATGACATTTGTTTGTTAAGTTAATGTCAATCAACAAGCGATGCAGATAGCTGGACTGTCTGACCATAAATGACATGAATAGACTTCTTTAACTAGAGGAACCAAATTGAGTTTGGTTCATCTTTAACTTAAATTTTGTTTTTCATTTGGCTCTTCAGTGAGGTAAATGGGAATATGCACTAAATATTTATTTATTAGCTATAGAAGTACAGAGACAGGTCATTGTTTAAGTGACCTTTCGGCTGTAAAAATCATTTATATTTTATTTCTGTATGACATTCATTATGCAGCACTTAGTGGATATAGTAGACACGCTTTTTGTTATTAAAACACAGGGGCTTCATTTTAAATTCCATATTTATGTATCATGATTTTGACAATTCTGTGTGCACTTGCTTAGCCAAAAGCAATATGGATATATTGTTTCTTCTCCAAGATTGTAGCATATCTGTAAGAGCTTCATCTGATTTGTTAGTTTTTCCATTCAGTGTTCTTTTTATTTATGTTTGTGTATGTTTTAATAAAAAAATACTTTTGTAACAGTGTTTCATGTGTATTGACATTACCCAATTCAGACTGGTGTTGCTGTTTGCTGTGAAGAAGATTAAACTTCACAGGATTAGGTCGCAGTCACCTTGTACTATAAACAGATGAACAGGCCACCCTGACTGTAATATTATTGTGATGTGTAATTTGATAATCTCCACAATCTCTGGAAAATTCAACACCACTATGGCCAAAGAGTGAAGTCATGCTGTTCCTTTACCCTGCTGTGACCCCGGTCAGAGCAGCCCACCAGCTCATTACAGAGATAGGTTGTATAGAAAAACCGCCCACTGGTGCTGCAGCGCTGTTAACTCACAGCAGACATTTTGGACCACAGCACAGAGCGACCTGCAGAATAAACAAGAAACAGACTGCATGGGATGGGAATAATGATGAGAATTTCATTACTTCACTGTAATGTGTATAAGTCGTTTTGATCATTGTGGTGATGGGTCTCCCTTGAAACCCCACGGCATGTGCAAGAAAAAAAACTCTTTTAATGTTGGAGCCGAAGCCAAACAATTCCTTTATTGTCTGTACTTGGGCGTTCACCAGCATATGGCCAGAGAGTGGTTCACACGTTTGTGCTGTATGCTGGGACCTCACACGGCTCTCAGCTCATTGTTACTGAGTTTGAAATAAAATCTGGGGTTTGAGGGGAAATACTTGGCTGAGGCAGAAGGAGCGAATGAGGATTTGAGTTTTACATGATTTTCAGTGCCATATTTTCTGAAGTGTAACCTTCAGAAGTGTAATATTTAAAGCAAGGGTTAGTACGCGATTCTATAAACATTTTTTATTATATCTGTAGAAAATCTCCTAACATCCTGACAGCAATCAACAAATCAAATGCTCTGACAAATAAAAGGAAAAAGCAGTTGGCAGTGTACATGCTCAGGAACCAAATCCAGATCTTAGCTAGTGGCTGGTTAAAGGCACTGACTGGAGAATCAACATAGCATGTTTTGATGGCGGGGGAAACCGGAGTACCTGGAGGAAACCCATACAAGCACAGGCTAACTGTCTTGTTTAGCTATGTACCTGGATAGCACTCTGCCATTTGCACTCTTTGTACATGACCAGAGTCTTCCCAAGGCTACGCGGATGTATTGCTGATTGCTGATAGGCTAATAGTGAGCTAGTGGCACAAGAATGGGAGAAAAAGCGCAGCCACAATTTCCCAATACTATCATGCTAGCTTGAGTGCTAACATTAGCCATGTTCCTTGTATACGTTCATTATGATAATGTGATAAGGTGTTTTCTTACAAGTAAGTGAGACATGAGGTAGCTGGATATGGTTAGCGAAGACATTGATGTGCTGCGCCTCTAAACCTGTTGTTTAGCAGCTAACACTAACCCAGAAGCACAAAGTACAAAGTCCCTGAGCCGAAGAACAGAGCCGCAACAGCAGCAGCACACTCCTTCTGCGGCTAATGCTAGTACAAAGCACATACCTACAGCACTGGGTAACCTTTTTGGACTGAGGTATGTTAGTGACCGTTATTAGGGCCGGAGCGCTTGTCAGCGCGAGGACCTATAGTATCTGTAAGGATTATTTTTTCCCTCCCAAACGATCGCATATTTGGCGGCCAAACTTGGAACATACGTCACATCTGGTGAAAAATTTGATCATTTCACATGATTGTGGGTGGGTGTGGCCAGGGGACTCCATATCGCCGCCTAATGTCGAAAAATTTGTGCGCAAATCATTTTTGATCGTCATGAAATTCACAGGACTCATAGATCTCATCGATTTAGCCACAAATTCGTTTTATTGGAACTTTTGCCGCAACTGTTTAGAGGACTTTAGGATGTTCGCAGACTCACCAAATTTGACACGTAGGTTCAAACTCGACTACTACTACTTAACTACAACTACGACTACGACTACTGCTACTACTACTACTACTACTTTAATTTGATGCCACAACTGCCCTCAGGTGCGGCACAACAGCTCAGTAGTGCCCCCTAACGGCTTTTCCCATTTGGTACGTACAGACAAACTCCTACAAACACCAAATTTGGCAGATCCATCGCCAGTCACGAACATTGATATCTGATATGGGTCTGGGCCTTTTACGTGCAAAGATGGCACCACAGCGCCCCTACGAGGATTGAAAAGGGCGCTTAAGCTTGAAGCCCCACCTCCTACATGCACATACATGAACGAAATTCGGTATGCATATGTATCATCACCAGACGCACCAAACAAGAATCAACACCCAAACCCTCAGTCCAACAGGAAGTCAGCCATTTTGATTCGAAGTTCAGATTTCGCCGCCGTTTTCACACTTTTCCTGCCTCGTACTTTAACAAACTCGTCCTACAGATTTAACACCACAGACTTCACATTCACTCAGTCTCATCCTCAGACATTGAAGATGAAAAGTTATGAAAAGCTTTCACCTCCGTTGTACCTGGTGGGCGTGGCAGTGTGGTCAATTTCGATCCTTTGCCATAAAGAAGGAAGTCCTTATAACTTCAACATACAATTTCCCATCTACACTAAATTGGTCACACATGTAGAGGGCTTTGGCCTGAATATGTCTATGCATCAATACTGTGTTAAGTGAAAAGATGGCTCTATGGCGCCCTCTGGAATATTTCAAACTTGAAGCCCCGCCTCCTACATGCACATACATGAACGCAATTCGGTATACATATGTATCATGACCAGACGCACAAAACACCTCCAGGCTCTGAAACCCTCAGTCCAACAGGAAGTCGGCCATTTTCATTCAAAGTCGATCCTTTGCCATAAAGCAGGAAGTCCTTATAACTTCAACATCCAATTTCCCATCTACACCAAATTGCTCACACATGTAGAGGGGTTCACCCTTAATACGTCTATGCATCAATACTGTTTCATATCTATAGCGCCCCCTAACGCCGGGTCATGTGAACAACAACTTTCTCCAATGTTCATGAAATTTACAGGACTCATAGGTTTCATTGATTTAGACAGGAATTACTTTTGTGGAATTTCTCTCCCCAACAGGAAGTCGGCCATCTTGGATTGCGTGTGGCCATTTTCATTTTTCAAACATACAATTTCATATCTACACTAAATTTGTCACACATGTAGAGGGTTTCGCCCTGAATACGACTATGCATCAATACTGCGTCATATCCATAGCGCCACTGGACACAGGAAGTCACTGAAAATGTCACTGTTGTGTTTTCAGTGACACGTATCCCATTTAGGTAGGAACCTTTCCACAGGCAACGGGCGAGCACACATCTAGTCGTGCGCCCTCCAACAGTGCCACAGCCCGACGTACGTGGGTCGAGGGCCCGTTCATCACTGCTTGCGGTTTTAATTTTTATTAGGGCTGTCAGTCCATTAAAAAATGTATTTAATGAATTACAAGCTTTGTGATACATACCAATTTTTTCCCGTAAACATTTAAAAATATTTCAATGCCAATGGATTTTGGTAGATGAGTGAATCAATGAATAAATTGACTTTGTAAACTTCAAAAGGAGGTGATATTTCAAGCTTATAGTACTCCAATTGTTGACAAATAACTTAATTTTTTGCTTAAACTTGAAAAAAAGTGGCCTGAGAAACACTGGCTGGAGTGGGATTTTTCCCTTCAGTATGCTCTGTAGCATTAAGTCATCTGCCTCCATCATGTTTTATAAAGCTACTGTGAAATGTGTTCCGTGACATACGGTCAAGAGGCGTCATAGAGCATGTTTAGCATGCGCTATTTTTTAACACGTTATTTTATCTATAATTAATTTATCTTAATTAACACATTATTTTGACAGCCCTAGTTTGAGGTATTTTGGCATTTAACTTAGTTTAGTTATATTCATTAGAGTTAAGTACAATGGTTGCTACAATCTGACCAACCCCAGCTTTAAGTGGCCTTTGAATGATACCTTTTTAAGGGACATTGTTCACTTGTGGCTAAAACAATGTGTTTTTTGCAAACTACAGTATTTTATGCAAATGACAAACAATACTTGCTCAGAGTTTTGCAACAACACAACAATGCTGCTGTGGTGTCCATAGGGCTACTCTGTCTCAGATTTAAATAGCAGAAGCCATAAGTGTAAACAGCGGACTTCCGTAGTGTGCCACCCTTTTGAAGTGACTTGATTTCTCAATTCCTGGCGCTGAGCAGAAACCATTAAAATGTGTTGTGTCAGTAAACATTATGGAAAGCTTGGCGTCTGCTGGACCCCCACCCTGAGCACATACACACACATACATACTCCCACTCAACACACATACTCACATCCATATACACACACACACAGACAAAGGTTTCACTTGCTTGCTCTGCTCAGTGGTTCATAAAATGGGCCCATTTGGCAGAAGTGTAGAACTTACTGGCTTATTTTATTACTTACATATGTAAAAACACAAGGGGCTATGGCAATGAAAAGCAATGGCGCAATCCACGTCAGAGTAGGTCTGAGTTTTAACTCACACTACAGGGCATAAAATGAGTTGCCGATGGGTTTTCACTGCTGCCGACAGGTCTTCAGATATTCCATGATGGTCTGTCTCAGACAAGCTCCAGTGGAACATATGTGGGACTTTATTCATGTCTTCTATGGTTTTATGATGCTGCTCCATCAGACATTATTTCAGAGTCTTCAGAGTCAGCTAAGAGGTGGAGCTGTTGATTCAGAAAAACAAAGTCATGTGTTGGAAAATATATCAGGGTGTTTTCCCCAAATAAGCAGCACCAGAGGCATCAATATAGAAGTGAATGCCATTAGCTAACTATGGGTGCTTAGCTTTATGAGACTTTGTGGTCTGGAGGAAATGGAGCTCTGAGAAGTGAGTTTTAGTGAGCAGCTGGAGGGCTTTGTTATGTGCAGTCAGGTTGCTTCGTGATTTGCACACTCACACACATTTAAATAGGCACGCACTTACACACTCAAACTATCAATGCATACATTTGCGCCCACACACATTAATAAAACACACATACAAAGGCACAACCAACCTAGTTCATGCACACTCCTCTGCTGAGTCAGCAAGACCAGCTTTTTTCACAAGCAGGGCCCTCGCCCTTTGTCTTCACCCCAATATAGCTCACGTCTCTGGCTTTTGATGTCTGACGTTTTAACCACTTGGCTAATGCTAACATTAGTATTATTAAAACAATAACAGAGTGAGATTTACAGGCTATGGTGCAGACGCAGGGGCGTGAGATAGCAGGAGGGTTATTACTGTAACCAGGCCCTGTCATCTCCTGCATGAGCTGTCAGCAAAGAGTGTGTGTGCCAGACTGTCTATGTCTGTGAACGAATGCGTCGGTCGTCAGCCATTCAGAGGTATTCAATCAGTGCCGGCCCTGACCAATTTGGTGCCCTAGGCAAGATTTTAGCTGGCGCCCCCTTGCATCACAGTCAATTTCACAATCAGTTTTCATAAACTCACACTGAAACTGCATGTATGTATTCAAGATTTTATTTCTTTTAAGTCAAAAATATCACACCAAATAAAAACTGAAGAAAGAAACAAGTGATAAATGAAAAATACAATAGAAATAAGGCATTGCACAAACATATTAGAGAATATTGTCACTCTGCTGTGCTGAGGTAGAGGGGACAGGAGCACCTGATGCTGTGTCACTGGGGGTGGTGGTGAAATATTTTAAAAGTGCATCTGAAGAGAGAAGAGAAGTATATGTGACCACAGGATGTTACATTTTAATAAAAAACAGATGCTTGGTGTGTGCTATACATAAGACTAATATAGACTAGTAATGAAAATACGATGAGATTCATTCAACTTTATCGTCATTGCAATGCAATTCAGTCTAACCAGAGTGCAAAAAGCAGTAAAGTGCAGTGAAATTTATATATGTATATAGTCATATATCCCACATCATATATATATATATATACATATATATACATATATATGATGTGGGAAAGCTAAGGTATGGAGTATTAACAGTAATACAACACTGATGTAAACTTTAACAAACATAAACTGTGACACAATAAACCAAAGGCTTACAACTACCCTATTACTTATAAAGGGGATGGAAAACTAAAAGCATTTTAACTGACATACAAGCAGGAAAACACAGTGAACAGGTTAAAATAACACCTGAACTGGCCTGATATATATATATATATATAATATTTTGACACAATATTAGTAATAGCACTGGTAAAAAATAGTATTTTTTTTTTGTCTCCCCCCATTTGCGGCGCCCCCCCATGGATGACGGCGCCCTTAGCATTTGCTTATACAGCCTATGCCAAGGGCTGGCTCTGTATTCAATTAAAGACCACACCCATTATTTCATGAATAACTAATCGAAAGAGCATTCTAATGAGTTCCTCTCTTTTTTTCTCTCCCGTCTTTTCTTTGTGAGGGTTGTAGGCCACCTCCTCTGTTCAAAGGCAGTCATTCCAGTTTGACATAGATGGATTCGTTTACTCCTCTGTCAAACCATCTGTCTTCTCTGGCCAAGATGTTTACATTGTTGTCCTCAAAGGAATGAGGTGTAAGTGGACAGCAGACTTTGCTGTCCACTTACATCTGAAGGAGAAAAACGACACTACTTATTACCCACCTACAATGCAGTACTGAGTTCCCTCCCCAGAAAGCTTAACAACCATTCACACCTGGGTTCACCTAGCCCTAGCAACCCACATGAAGGCTCTGTAAGGACACTCCTTACACAGAGTTTAAAAGCCTGTAACTCCCCTCCAGTTAGTTAGAACTGAAGAAGCCTCTTGGATGAGAGGTGAAACGTCTTCAAGAAACTGAAACAAGTCCAGTTGTCTACGATACAGCACTTAGAATAACCATGACCTGGATGACTGAGAACCTTCATCAACATGTTGACGCATCACATTTGTTTATAGGTCAACAGTTCTACTGCATGTGTGAAAGTAGTGTGAAACCTGCTGCATGTAATCTGGTAGATTGCCTCCGTTGCATTGTGATTTCGAAGAATAAAAATGGTGATATCTCTGGTTCTGCTCTATTGATTTTGATCATTTGTTATACTGTCCATAATGTGTCCAACAGTGTTATAGGAGTGCAACGCTATACCAGTGGACTGCGTTTCAAAACCTGTCGCCTTCATTACCCACAATGTCACTGAATGCCGCTGAAAGCAAATTAATCAGATTACATGCAGCTTCCTCTGGAGACACAAAAGGCTTATACCACTTTTTTCACATATGCAGTAGTACTCCCCAAGACCTGTAAACACACTTTTATGTGTCAAATTGGAGGAATTAACCTGTAAAAAGTTATCTTCCATGCCTTAAAGAGCAAAAAAAAATGGTGTGATACAGTTGAAAGCGCAAGAACAACTATGGACCTTCTGAGATTGTGTTATCAACATTTATTCATCACAATCTTTCTCTGCTTTTATGTTAATCTTGACTGCTCATTCAGAAGAAAATGCTTACAGATATACTGCATAATGGCATGAGAAGGTCATATTTTTCGGTGTTAAGAACTGAATATTTTCATAATACATTATATATAATACACTGCAGTGTGCTTATTTTTTGGTGGGACTTTGTGGACTGGAACAAGAATGTAACTACTGCTGAGGTGCCCCTGAGCAAGGAACTTAACTTCCAAATGCTGAAGTGGATCTGCTCCAGGGGCCAACAGATCAGTCCAAATAATGAGTGTCTTAATATGGGCCATCATTAGCAGCTAACATGTATCAACCCTAAGCACGCACAAACCAATATCATTATATTGCTTGTCATAAACAAACTCATCATTATGTTAAGAAATACCCAGAAGTCAGTTGTTCTACTGTTGGCACATTACACAGATAACAAGCCAGCTTCTGGCTAGAATCTCATCAGACCACCAGCTGGCTGTCAGTGTTGAAACCACAAGATATATTTCTCAATCTGACTTCATATTGGGAATTTGGAATATTTAAAGGAAATTCATGCTAACAATACATTAGTGTTAATAACACTTTACAGAAACCATAACAAAATGTAATGTAATGTAAATAATTCTAATTTAAAGTTGCTTTAAGCGAGTGGTTCTCAATTTCTTTCTTTTTTTCCTTTCTTTTTTTTTGTCATGCACCCCTTTGGAAGTCAAGAAAATGCCCCTGTCTGGAGACAACTATACCCATTAGATTCATTGTCAATGTAAAACGTATCAATTAATGGAGATTTTATTGTCAGAATGAAGCTGTTTACCAACAATGCACAATTAATTCACATCAACCAATGATTAATTATTCCAGCTTACAATTTTGAAGAATGCAAACAATAATCAGCAAGTATAATTATCATGCACAAACTAATGATGGACCCACAAAGCAGACAGGATAACAGTTCAGGGGGTTTTAATTCAATTAATTACATGTGAACTTGCTAATATTTTAATAACTAAAAGACTGTCTTTCCTTTGACAGCTTCTCAGACAGACCTTATTCCCGGGATCCAACAATCAAATCTTATACTTTATTTATTAAATGGTATTTAATAATTAAACAACTGGTCTTTACTAAGCCAGGTCCTAACTGATAGGTCGGTCTTGCACCAGCAGAGTGGAGAAGAAAAGTTAGCAGTAGGTTGTCAGTTTTCCAGTAAATGACAAACTATAATGATTTATCCCCTCTTGTAAATTGTAATGTAATGCATTAGGTGAATCCTTTCTCTGTATTAAAAGAATATTGTGTTTGTCTCTGTGTGTTGCAGTACCAGCATGTCAACTGCTCCGTGACTACTTAAATTACATGCCTTGTTAACAGCAGGTGAGCTGCAAAGATGAGTGCAACACACAGCCTAAATTTTTGACTTCACGTAATATTCATGTAATATTGTCATAATGACGTTTGTGCACCCATGGGTCAAGATGGGAACATGTTGGGGATTACCTCGGCTGGTGTAATCGCAATTCTTATGGTTTCTAGTGCGTGTTTTTTTTCTGCTGCCTCACAATTTTCAATCATTCTTGCAATGGGTTGCATTTAACATAGAAAGAGGCTGCATCACAATTTACACTGCATGTACTTCCCAACTTGAATGGATAGAACTCAGGTTAAAAAACTGCCAGTGAAAACACACAAGACAGAGATGGTCCAGGACTTGTTTTTTTTATCCATGACAAAAAGTATTATGTTATATTTTATAAATCAATCAGACAAAGCCCCTACACTCAGTAGTGCATGCATGTAATGACCGACAAAAAGACAGGAGGATATGCATCAGGCAATATGACCCCTTTATATTCAGATTTCTTCTTTCTGTATTTCTGTTTAAAAATGTGCAAGACTGGACATCTTCTATTATTCTCCTTTTTTAAACTTCCCTTATGGGGATCATTAAAGTTTTGCCTAATGCAATGTTTTCCATTCAAATGTTATTGTATGCCTACAAAATCCCTTTGCTTTGCCTTCAAACCTGCGGTATAGAGTTCTGATCACTGGTTAGCCCACATATTTATTCATGGGACTTCAAATTACACCCAGAGGAAGAGGGAATGTTCATAAAGTTGAAAACCGAAAACACTGATTGAACTTCTAATAGACACAGTCAATACAGGCAGGAAGACACACACGGATACAAGAATCCACACAACCACACTCAAGTGTGTGCGCAATACCTCATGCACACACAAACACAGATACACACATGCATATACAGAGGGAATCCCCATCCAAGTCAAGCAGCTGCAATCTTCAGTGTAATCCCTGGATAAAATGTCTCAGATGGATCAGGTAGCTTCTATTTAGATGTGGTGACACCTGGACAGAGTCATAAGCAACATTGGCAAACACATTAATCTCATGAGGACACCTGCAACTCAGAGCCCTCCGTCTGATCAACTCCAAACCTTTAGTAGGATTAGCAGCCTATGAAAATTCTTATGACAAATTAAGTAACATTGGAATGTGTCCTTCCTCTCGGTCAGTCAGTCAGCCAGTGGGTCTGATCTGTGATGTAGTGACGGTGGGGCGATGACTCAGACAAAGGGGTTGTGCCAGGACAATGTCAACATATGAGACCTAAATCAGCAGAGGCTCCCAGACTTCCCAAACCGCCAGCAACAACAAGCAACACACCCAGAATTGAGACTAGCTGGAATGTCATTCATATGGTCCTGATTTCATCCCTCTCTGACTTCCTCTCCGATTTTTTCCATCCCATGTCAAAGAGATGGATTGGCTGCTTGGTTGTTTGGTTGGCTGACTTGTTGACCCAAAGATTTGTTGAATGACTGGTCCTCAGTTGCTGGGTTGCTGGTTGGCTTGTCATAAGGCCAGTGTTGGTTGACCCTCTGAGTAGACAAGTCTGACAGTTAGTTGATTGGCTGTCTTGTTGGCTGTAGGGCTGCAAATGTGGATTACTTTCATAACTTTGTATTTTAGATATTATTGTGACACTTACTAAGGTAATCAGATACGTTTTACTTCATTTTAAGTAAGAGTAAATATGAGGTCTCTTTAAAATCTCTGTTACACAAAAATAATTTCAACAATAGAGAAGATCTTTGCTTTAACTTCTCATTATGAAGTAAATAAGTAAGTTGTATGATGACATTTATGTTTGTAATTCCCTAAGCTACATACACAAAACATCAGAAACTATATAGACTAATACATAATAATTAAGTAATAATCAAGTCAGAAAAATAAACTATTCAGTGTTGAGGATGAGTTCAGGAGTCTCACAGCCTGAAGAATGAAGCTGCTCTGTAGTCTGGCGGTATGGCAGTGGAGACTTCTGTATCTTTTACCAGATTGCGGCAGGGTGAACAGTGACTGTGGCCGGGGTGGGTGTTGTAGATGGGTACCAGTCCAGATTACTTTTGTGACAGTGGCACCAACAATAATACACCTTAGAAATGCTAATAATTTTACATTATCAATATTATTTATTCACTATTGCGCAAGCCTTCTCAGGTTGCTGCAGGCCCAACTGGCCATCAGAAGCATTGGGAGAATTCCCAGAGTATCAGGCCACTGTTAGAAATGCTACATGAGATGAGTATCTTCTAAATGCCATCAAAAGGCATTGTTTTACTGAGGCTATAGCAAGATTGTCTGATTGATTTGGAGCAGTGTCCCACTCTGTTTGTAGGTTCTTCCAGCAGTTCCACTTGAACGAACTAAACCCTGAACTCAAACATCACTTCTACATTTTTGTCCAAACCTATCCGTTCTCTACCCCTCACCTGCTTTGAACCTGCTGGCATGACATCTGACAACACGAGCATGTGACCATGCAGTGTGGAGAAAAAATGGACAGTGCAGGAGAAAGAGAGAAGGAGAGAAAAGGTAGAGCTGTGAGAGTGCACATTAAAAGCAGAAAAGCCCTGGAGGATAGTGCCGCTAAATGCTGCAAGATGACAAAGTTAGAGCTTAAAAGAAAAAAAATACAATTAATTTTAATTCCCTTTCCTTTTCCCCTTTCTTTTTAGTCCCTCTCCTTTTTTCATTTTAACTCCTGCCATAAATACACAGACAGAGGCCCTGCTTTTATGCAACAGTATGTAGCTCCATAATGACACTTTGAGCAAGAGATTTAGAATCAAGATCAGATAGAATCAAGTTTGGTAAGTGGAATTACTTGACTTACTGTCAATTCAGTCAGTTGTTTGGTTGGTTGATGATGGACTCATTATAGACTCAGATCAACAATGAGCTGTCACTGACTTGACAGCTTATTGCTGATCTTTTGGGTTTTATTAGCCAGTGGGTTGTGGTGAGTCATGGCTGCAACTTGCTGTTTGTGCAGATTCTAAATATCATAATCTAAATAATCCTTGCATTGTGTAACAAATTACAGTGACAGTAAAATTGTTGGTCATGATGTAGATTTAAGTAGCTGCATATTTCATGCTCTCTTTAGGATTGTTTTAAAAAGAATGAACAGACGCTTGGGCCAAACCGTGAAGAGGTGGCTAATCTTTTATCGTAATCTACATCGAGGAGCAAAACAAGTTAGTTTAGTTGGAAGACAGTGTATTGAATTTTGACCACAGGCCACAGGCAATTTACCAAGATGTATTACTTTCCATAACTCAAATGACAAAACTTCCCCTTTAAACTCAAAATGGAAATATCATGGTTGGAAATCTTTCTGATTCTTTGTCAAACTAGGCCGATGTCAGCAACAATGCAGTGCATTAGATTTGATCTTATCTCAGTGCTACAACACACATATTCTGATTAGAGCAGCAGTTTTCTGTTGGGCTGGCCTTGATACGACCACACAGCACATCCTAACCACCAAGACGTTTCACTACCAAGAAGGCCTCAGCCACATTCTCTATATGTCAAATCCCCATGGCTTCATATCTATAATCTTATTTCATTAAAAATACTCCTGCTGGTTTTCTGTCTGTGCAGCATTGTGAACTCGCAGCCTGTTAGCGAATATTTGGACTGTCGGCTGTTTGGGCACATCAGGAGATGAATTCTCATATTACATTGTGGACGATGAGAAGAGACAGTTGGCCAAAGATCTGCCTGTGAAGCTGTAGCCTCTCCTTACAAATATGGTGCTATGTTAGGAATGTACAGAAACAGCTTGACAGAACATTTATGTTAAGTCATGTTACTCTGGGCTGACACAACCAGAAATATGAGTAAAGGCTGGACACTTAAAGCTTGTGTGTGAGCTGGCACCTTTGGCATAGAATTTTGCTCCCTTAAAGTGCAGGGAATATAACAGGTTAATCAGGTTTTCGAAAGAGAAAGCTGCGGTTGAAAATAGACTTGGAAGAAGATCAGGAATGATGAACCATCAGGAAACATTAGGAGCCAAAGACTGCAGTTCTGTTACACAAACTCCAGCTAAACAAGCTAAGGTTTATTGCCATCTATAATGCAATGCTTGTCTTGGTTCCAACGTACATGTTTTTCCTCATAAATAATTATTTTGTCTTGATATAAACTCTTGTTAAATGTGTCACCTTTGCCCTATTTGCAATTATAACAGTGTAACGCTGAAACTCCTTAAAGTTGTGCTGTTGATCTTTTCTATCTTTATTTATCTGCAAAAGTAACAAACCAATAAATCTGTAAGTGGTTAAAAGGATTGTGTGGGTATGATAAACAAACTTCTGTGACCCTACACTGTCATCTCACCATGAGGAAATTCAACAATTACAACATGTTGATGAAGGTTCTCAGTCATCCGCTCAATCGCTGTATCATAGGCAACTCTCATCCAAGAGGCCTCTTCAGAACTGAAGAAGCCTCTTGGATGAGAGTTGAAACGTCTTCAAGAAACTGAAACAAGTCCAGTTGCCTAAAATACAGCATCTAGAATCAACAATTACAAGAACAACCTAATTCAATTGATGGAAAAGAAAATCTGGTACTTATCTGTTATGTGACAGAAACAAAAGTGGGTGAATAAATTATACCTAACAATTTCATGTACTTACAATAAGAGCAAATAAAACAAAATAGATATGACATACATGTATGGAGAATCTGCCATGCATATCTAAAAAAGACACATGAAGAAACTTGCCTCATCAGTGAAAGTTCAAGCTGAAATTTAAAGTGAGGCTGGACTGCTGAGCCAGGCAGGAAACTCACACCATGCACAACATTACTTCAGATTGGGTTCCTGGAAAAACACTCATGTATTTTGTAAACTGAAACCACTGGATTATTTCAGTGGTTCGTTAAGATGACCTCTGTGTTTCTTTTTTTACCATGGTGTGTCCTCTCTTGCTAGAATGTATCTTTTAATGATCACAACACAATACTTACTCAAACACTTAAGGAGCTGGCATATGATTAAGGAGCTGGAGATTTGGGCTGATCGTAACCAAAGAACCAAAAAGACATGCATATATACTGATAATTAGTAAGTCTACAGTATGTGTGTGTGTCACTGTCACAACACTGTGAAATCGGCATGGGAAACTCAAAACAGTTTGGATCTTACCTCTTTAGCATGTGTGTTGCTTCTCAGTCCTTTTGTCTCCTCAGATACATGGAAAAACAATGCAATGCTCAGTTCCTGCACAGACTCGAAAAGATCCTCAGAAAGGTCAACTTCTGGGCTGCTTGTAAATACAACATTGTGGCTTTGTGGCCTCTTTTAAAATGCCATAAAAATAATGTTTAAAACAAATGTTAGGAAGTCTGGGGACATGCTCAACCAGGGAGATTTTATTTTTTTGCAGAAAATATAAGAAAGCACTAGATTTAGTTCCAATGTCCAACGCATACCAATTCGGTAAGTCACAGTTTAAGTCGTTTAAGACTTCAGTAACAGACAGGTATGTAAATTTACTTAAATTGAACCTAACTTTTGCCAAATGGCAGTCAAGGGACCTAAAATATGCACTTGATTTGAGTGACTATGATCCATATGTGGCAACACGAGGGTTATTACCATGTTATGTACCAAATACCAACAACGCCACCTTGGGTTAGGGCCCAAGGACCCGTACTAAAGGTCAATTATTACCTATGAAAAAAAGGACACTCAAGTTCATTCACTCAGAGAGGGCAGCAGACGGAGTTCAAAAAAAGGAGAAGGGAGCTCAACTGGAGAAAAGGGGGGGGATACAGGCTGAGGCTTACCGGCTGGAGGAGGGGTTGTGACAGGAGAGGTGACATCCAAAAGAAAAAGGAGAACACCCCACTCACAGCAAAAAGATGACGTGCAACAAAGAAAATCTTGAACGGGGATCACACAACACACAAGGGATCACCGTCACCCAGGGGAACCACCACCACCAACACCGTCGGCCTTCAGCACTAGGGGAAGAGGAGAAACACAATTAGGAGGGCCCACAATTAAAGAAAAACAAACAATATTTTATAATTTGTGCCAACAAACTATAGATAATCAATTAATAAACTGAAAAATATTGAATTAGTCATAAATCAACCAACCAAGACAAGAAATCAAGAGTCTCTGGCCAGAGATCAACTCAATGATTAACCATAACTAATCGGGTTTAACACAAATAAAGGAGGGCTGAAGCATGTGCTGGGAAATTCCCCTCCCAAAGAAAAACTTTAATTACAATAAACTCCCAAAATAAACAAATTACCCCAACAAAAACAATAAACACCCAAACTACTAAGAAATTACCAAAAGAAATTCAACCATTAAACAGAAGATTGTTGTGTTGGGGAGTGGGGAGTCTCTCAAATTCCTGAGTGTTGGCTTATTAAGCTTATACAACCAGTTGAACGACAACATCTCGGCGAGCCATAGCGATACATCCACTATAAACATTAGCGCATGCTACCGCTAGCGTAAGCGGCATCCTCTCCCTGAGAGGGGCGTGTAGCAGGTAAGGCAGGCGTTGACAGACGGAGCTCATTAGCATTTAAAGGTGCAGGCACAGAAACAGCCTGCTCTCGGTAGAGCTCAGTAGAGCTCACTTGAGCGACTTTAAGACAGCTGAAATTCAGGACCACAGATGGGTTTGGGGCAATACATTTCGAATACAGTGTTGTTGGACCTCTGATAGCTGTGTGAAATTGAGTATAATATGGGAGGTCAGATGACCCCACTGATCACTTGTAACTACCACCCAATCAGTATCCTACCTGTGATCT
Source organism: Pagrus major (assembly GCF_040436345.1). NCBI lineage: Eukaryota > Metazoa > Chordata > Actinopteri > Spariformes > Sparidae > Pagrus > Pagrus major. Next base: position 4,438,179 of record NC_133223.1, read on the forward strand.
CCAAGGTTGCCGAGAAATGTGTGTCAGAGCAGCTTGTCTCCTTCCTCAATAATGGTCCATTTACTCTCCACCCTATGCAGTTCGGCTTCAGGGCCCATCACTCCGCTGAAACAGCTAGCTGCGTCTTCTTCGAGAAGGTCAGAGCAATGGCCGACAAGGGGGGTGTGGTTGGCGCTGTGTTTTTAGACCTTCGTAAGGCCTTTGACACTGTCAATCATCACATCCTAATCGCCAAACTGTCTGCTTTTAACTTCGCCTCACTCACACTCAAATGGATTGAGTCATACTTAAATGGTAGAAGTCAACATGTTTCCGTGAACAATCATTGTTCTCCAACTCTTAACCTATGCACTGGTGTACCACAAGGATCAATACTTGGCCCGCTTCTGTTTAGTCTATATATTAATGATCTACCATCGGTTTGCCCGGAAATCAATACACTAATGTATGCGGACGACACAGTAGTATATGTGCATGCCAGTATGAAACATCTGGCTGCTGCCAAACTCACTCCAGCCATGGATCAAATCACCAACTGGCTAAACTGCTCCTGCCTCCAACTTAATCTCAATAAAACTGTAGGAATGTTCTTCACAAAAAGTCAATGTAACATTGTCTCGAATATAACAATCTCCGGTAAAATCATTAGTTATTGTTCCACATTTCAAATATCTGGGCATCACCATCAACTCAATCTCTCTTTTAAAGCACACATTAAAAAAGTGTGCAATAGGGTCAAGTTTGACTTGGCCAATTTTAAATACATCAGAAATACACTAACTTTTAATGCTGCAAAATTGTTTATGGATGCCATGATCACGTCACATCTCACATACTGTTTGACAAGCTGGGGACAAACTAACAGCTCATCATTACAACCATTAGCAACCCTCACATCATTTTAAAAAAACATAAACTACTGAGCTGGGAAGATATAATCAAATGTTAAAAAATATGCCTGGTCTTCAAAATCCTGCACAACATCGCTCCTCCCCCTCTCAACTCATTTATAATCCAATGTCCCAGCAGTCACACCACTAGAAGCACTACACGAGGTGACCTTATAACCCCATTCAGGAAAAGCACATTCGGTCAATTATCATTCTCAGTAGAGCAATCTAGAGCAAAACAAAACTGGAATTCACTGCCCGCCATTATCAAAAACATAAATACATACTCCACCTTCACTAAACACCTCAAAACATGGCTATCGGATAACTACAACTGCAAACATTAACCCCTTCAGACATGATATGTGACGTAGTCATTATCTGTTGCTGCTCGATGCCTTGTATGTACCTTTTTTTAAATTTATTCTTTTATTTTTCGCATTCGTTCTTTTTATCCCTTGCATCTCCTTGTAATGTTAGTTATTCAAGATTGCCTATTTCTGACAACCGACCGGGGACTACAGCTGGAAATTAGCCGTAAAGGCTAAAGCTACTCCTTTTACTGTAAAGTTTATTAAAGGAGACTGTCCACGTCATCATAAACAAATAAACTAAACTAAAAATTATTTATGTACGCGTCAGCAGTTGTTCTCACACCTTTGTCTGGGCATAAGTATTACTTCATTGTTTCAAAGTCGAGACTTAAGTGACGAGTCACTCTGGGAATCACTTTAATGCAAGCTTACATGTTATTTGAAAATAGGGATCACTGACCAAAAAGAATGATAAAGGCTAATGAGGGATAGAACTCTTGTTTGGAGGAACCTCATTAGCCCAGATGACCCTGTTCACTTGACTTGACATGTGAAACATCCTGTCACAGAGCTGCTGTCATCCATTTGCAGGAGCCAGCCTCGCAGCCCACACTTGTCCCTGAACGCTGATGATTCCAATATGTCATAAACAATGGAATACTGCTCTGCCATCCATGAAAAAAATGTTTATCTATTGCCTTCTCAAAGCTGACAGAATGGAGACCGTCATTTTTATTACTGTATGTTTTCTTCTTTGCCACGAATCATAGATATCTGATTACATTCACTGTCACGCATTGCATTTTCTAACTTTATATTAGGTTTGTAGTTGATTGCAGGCATGATTAGGTGCAGCAGTTAGGAACTGTCTAAAATTATAAAGCAGAGTTTTGTGGCTTGTCACTTTGATCACAGCAGTATGACGCGATTTCCTCTGCAATTACTCCTTTGAAATCCCTTATGCAATCCTTTTTGACACTGTTTCTCTTCTCATTTAAAGTCGCTCCAGTTCTTGCTTTCATTGTCTCTCCGAGCTTTGTTTGTCTTCCCAAACTGCATTTCATCATTGGGTCTTGCACATTGTTCCTACTACGACCCTTGATGACTTAAGTGTTTGTAAAACTGTGCAGACAAACAAATGGCCTAACTTTCAGTAAGCAGTCATGACATTTGTACAAAAGAGCAAGATGTTCAAAGGAGACACGTGCATGTGCACACACACACAACACAGACACACAAACACATATAAATACAACAAGACACACACAGAGAGCTAGTAAAAACCTCCCCCTACTGGGTTATTGACATGAGATTGTGCACCGCCAAACATCCTTTTACCAGAATCCAGTCGGCCTTGGTATGGGATCAAACTCAAATACCGTTCTTATTGCTGGATTAACCAGCAGCAAGACCACATTTATGAGTTGGAGGCGACGTGTGCATGTTGCCGGAGATGTATCACCTGAGAAGACCCTATTTATTTTTAGTTAATCCTTCCACTGATTGGAAACAAACATGTCATGTAGAGCCATTTCCCTGCAGCGGACCGTCTGTTTGTCTGCTGTAAACCACAGCAGCGGTAGCAGATTAGAGAGAAGAATCCAGGAATCAACAACTGTCTGTCTGTGTGGTGTGGTGTGCTGGGGTTAATGTTAGTCTGGGAGAAGATCTCTCTCGCACACACACGTGCGCGCACACACATACATGCGCGCGCACACGCTCACACATACACACTTTGATTTACACAGGATTACATGAATGCACCGCCACACAAGACTTACACACAGAAACAGCTGTTTAGAATTACATATCCAGGGTGATGAACTCGCTGACAGCGCTGCGGCTCATGCAACATTCAAATACAGATGAGGACGTGGGAAAACACATTATATTCATCGATTTCTTGTAATCTCTCTTTGATATCTGCATGTGGATTTTGACTGCTGGCACACAGTCATGACCATAATCTAACAAACAGGTATGTTATTCCCAAATCCATCTCGGGGTATTCTTCAACTTGAAAAATGAACAATATCAGGGCAGCTTACAGGAAAATTAAGTCTCAGCAGGGAACGCGGTTTGAGGAATCAATCAATCTCAGTCAATTTTCAGTCCATCACCAGAATTTTTCCAACATCCCTTGATGTAAAAATGTGCTCATGCTCAACACTTAGTGCTCTGATCACCAGTCTTCATATTGTATAGACTGACATCACTCATCATATTTTTTTTTTGGATAGAATGATGGAAAAACCTGAGGGATGCTTCAGAAAGACACATCTGGCAGTAAAGCTGCTGCTGGCCTGTTGGCTAAGCCAGGAACTGTCTGATTGTCACGTGAAACATCAGACGGCTGAAGGAGAATGTGTTTAGATTGGAAGGATTAAGGTTGTAGCAAGTATCCTTAAAAGAGTGAGACGGGTTATTGACTGAGAACCCTGACCAAGAAGAGAACCTGAACGGACTTTACAAATAGGCTTTTATACAAGTTCTTAATGTTTGAGTGTTTGATTTGGGAGTAAACTGTTGTGAAGTATCAGCTGGAGAAACATATTCAGTCTAAACTATTAAAAACCTATTAAAAAGAGTTTAGGACAGAGAGTCCGGCCTACAGTACTGTTTCTATTAAAATTCAGAGGGAACTTTTGGCTCATGAGCAGGTTGAGTCAAGTATGATTCAGAACATACTGTGTATACTAAATAGTTGATGAAAAATTAAAGGATTGAAAAATATTTATACTCCCACCATGGTTGGTCTTAGACTGCCTATGCTGTCTTTACACTGATGCCATAATCAACCCTCAATTTTCTGACTGAAGAGGAAAGATATACTTACCAATGTAAACACATCTGAAAATGTAGATCATATGTTGAAAGTTTCTGCTTACACTAAAAGTTTAACTCTTTTCCACCTCTATATTTCATCAGTTAATCTAGCACATTAGCACTACTTCTACCTCGTGGCTTTCAAACCACATTAATAGTTTTGTTTGTTTCAGAGTATGTGGAAAGAATTGACTCATAGGTTTCTGAAAAGCAAGAATGAAGCTCAAAGTGGGTGGCATCGCCATCTCCATAGTACCTGACTCCTCCTCCCCTGTAATCAAAAATGGGCAAATAGGTGGACTGCATGAGGAGCTGAAGTGAGCCTTGTTAGTTAAACACACCCACCTAGCTGGAAACTACAAAGCTAGCTAAGGCTAACAAGCTATCTGTGTTTACACATAAAGACAAACAAATTTCGCCTCACATTTTTGCATGAGTTTGATTGTAGGATCATTCGTGATTATCTGAGTTACTCGCACAGTTTGACCATGGCTTTATTTGCCCCAAACAGCCAGAATACCTTACAGTACATTAGCCACAAGACAGCGAGCATCAACAGGCACCAAGGGTGTGTGTCTGTGTTTGTGTTCAGGTTTGTCAGCAGCCAGCCTGATACTGCTTCTTTCTGTTATCCTGCAGTGTCATTTAAAAATTCACATTTTAATACCAAATGTTTAAAAAAATAAACTCTGTGGTCTCCTCAACTCTGGGTGTTTATTCCTCAAGAAGCTCCCAGCTCTGCCCACAGCTGTCTCCTCCAGAGCTTGCTTGCTCCAGCAGCTGTCTGCTGGTTAATACTAACAGGGTCGCTCACTCGCTTTTGGCACCAGGTTCTAGGGGCCATTCCAGGAACTGAGGATTTTTTTGGTATTTCCGCATTGTTGGCTTTATTATTCAGCAGAGGTTTCTGTCTGCGCTGTTTACAGTCTTTCATTTACTTTATGATACAGAGCAACTTTATCTACAACAGTGTTGACATTTATATTTGACATTTGACAAGACATTTATATACTGTGTACGGAAATATCTACTGAAGTTAACATGCTAACCAGCCCCTCCTGCCTCATAATGCCACTTTGTACTTTGTACTCAGTCAATAAGTATACAGAATAAACTCGCAAAATGTCAATAAAAAAGATATTTCTCCCTAATTCAAACTCGACATAAACTAAATAAATCTCTGTCTTGGTCTGTCTTTCCACAATCACTTCCAGTTTGGTCGAAATAGATCCTCAATTCACAGAGTTAAAGCCGTTTCACACCGGTGCGATACGAAAATGCGGCACGGATTTGCGGAATATCCATGCCGCAATTTTCCGCATGTAAAGCATGCACACTGAGTCCGGTGCGAAATGTTCACATTCTCATGTTCTAATTTCGCACCAAACGAAAAAAAAGTCGCGGTTCATTATCTGACAGAAAATGGACATAGGCTCATCCAAGAGCTGCGCCTGTATCATCCACGCTTCAGACAATATTTCAGGACACGAACCAACTACCGTGAGCCAATCGATCCTGAGCAATGGCTTGCTGTAGCTATGTTTGAGGTAGGAAAGTCCTTTAGGCTATATATGCTGCCTGTGAAGCGTAACCATACTCTTAATTTGACAGGAGATACTTTTAGCTGGGGATATAACATCCATATAGCCTGCCTAGCCAAAGTGGATCAGAGTGTGTGCGTAAAGGCGCACGACGGTGTGGTCACAGGCTATATGGACACATGATGACTCGTTTGTTAGAAAGTGCATAAAGCAAAGATATAATATTAATCAGTGGCTTGGCATATAGCCAAATAGCTGGTAGCCTATGCCTAACGATGAGCCAACCGGTATAATGTTTTCATATCGGCCTCAATGTTGTCCGGCCGTGAAGCATAAACATGCCACCAAGATTACAGCCGCTCTCCAGCTGGGCCGGGATGAAAGCGACAAACAGCTCGTTGAGGACATTGTTTGGCTGAGTTCAGGAAATAAATAAAAATAATAAATGTTTGCCTATATGAATGGAGTTAAATAAAACGAGTAGCTTACATAACATATATTTCTATGACCGCAGCCGCCGGCATACAAATAATTTTTTTATATGCCAATTCCTAGTCTTCCTTATATCAATAGAGATGTTTTTCGTTTTTATAAAGATTATTACTGATGCCTTTTCGTCTGTATATTGTACCTGAAATTATGAGAAAACCTCTACCTAGTTACACAACAATGATCAGACAAAGTCAATTTATCAATCGAAAGCCAAATGTTGTCTTTTACCTCCGTGTTGAGATAATCATCCATACTCTTGTCAAATAAAATAGGGTGCTGGGACACCAGAATGATCAATCTTTAGCTCATTTTATCAGCTAAATCGTTTGCTTTGTATGATGAGGCGGAAAGTGACATCATACAAAGCAAACAATTTCATTGGTCAAGCGTGGAGTTTTGCAGACGGAATTCCGCAGACGTCAAAGTGGTTCCGGATTTTTTTTTGCCGCATGAAAGTTCCGCCCTGGTGTGCAAGCTCACATTATAACCCATGAAATCATTTTTTATGAATTTCTGTGCGAATAATCCGCACGGTAATTCGCACTTGGTGTGAAACGGCTTTTAGAAGAAAATATTCTGGCTACACACCATTTTCACCCGCTGCTGATGTCAGCTCTGCTCTGCTGCCGCTGCACACCTCTCCTATCCCTCGCCTGCCGCGCATTCTCATCCCCGGAGTCATTGTCCTGGACAGAGCTGCTGTAAATCACCTCTGCACTGTGTCCCCCTGCAGGTCTCAGAGGCTGTTTTCAGTCCCTGTCTGCTGTCCAGCCGTGTTCACTGGGAGGCGGCTGAGCCTGCTTGAGCTGAGTCCCATTTCCTGCGGTGACTCCCCCCGTCATCTGAGGTTGCGGTGCAGGCAGACTCCTGTCAGCCAATAAGGCCACTTAGCTTGCGGCTAGCTAAGCTACTTGCTAACGGCAGACACTAGCTAAAGCCAAAGATAGCTACAGCAAGGAGGTTAGAGTGCAGCTGTTTGCAGTTTTGAGCTACCTTCAAATTTTAGCCATTTGTTATAAATTACACCTTTAATGTAAAGTATATCAAGCTTAGGTCAATATTTAAAATAATCTTGTGAATGTTACATGCTAGATAAGAAACTCCCGTTAGCGTGCTCATTATTTATCATCTTTGTGTTGGGCAGTCTTTCAGCAAAAGAGATAATTATAATAAACTGTAAGAAGCATATATCATCTTTATGGTTGGATGACAATCTCAATCTGTTAAACATAAAGAGAGTAGCAAGTCTTGTCAAAGACTTAACTGTTGCCCTGTTCTGTGTGTATATAACCAAAGTTTTGTTGTTTTATAAGTAAGAAAATCTTTATGGGAAAAACAAGCTCCTTGTCAAATTTGACTTTGGAAAGCATTTTTTAAAATACCCAAATGATGGTTTGTTGTTGTAGAATCAAGGCCAAAAGCATTAGTGTGGACATGTCCTGACACTCGTTGTGCCTAGATAATGTAGAAAAAGCGTTGTTCACTTGTCAGGGTTGGGGTTGATTTACTTGTTTCTTACAAACATATAACATTTCAACTTGAAAACATAAAATGGATTCATGTTGAAGTGGTCTTTTGTGTTTTCTTGATACCCTAAAGCACACTATGTAAATCCCACACTTCAGCACTTGGCCTCTGGTTTGATTCTGATCCAGTAAGTGTTTGTTTCACCGCCAGTCAGAAGTAGGCAGTAGCTTTACTGTAAACACAATTATGCTAACTGTGGCAAGATTCAGTGACCACATGAAGGGAGATAGGCTCTCACGCAAAACACTCGCTTGGGCACTCTCACACACTATACTTACTCACTCACTTACACGCTCATAAACCAAAACATGGCATGCATCCGCACCTGCAATCTCACGACATGGACCTACAGGCTGCACACATGGATACACACATGGATACACACCTACACATCATAAACAACTTCCTCTGCGGTCAATATGATTAGAACACACCCTGAAAGAGTACAACAAGGGGGGCGGCCCCCTTACTGCACACACACACACACACTCACAAACTGGAACCACAACAGACGATGGAGGCTGCACTGATGGTGTCCAGCACTATCTGCAGGAGCACTAATTCATGAACACACATACACACACACAGCTGAAGAATTAAAAAAACATTTTGATAGCTGCTAACTGCCGCACGCAAAATGATTCACACATGCATTTAATTTCTTTCTCTTCTACACTCACACACACTCACACACAGACACACACGCATATACACAATGCCCAGTGTCTCACCTCAGGCAAGCATCTGTTTGGTCAATAGTGTCATTTACAGAATAACACATCATTCTTTCCACTGTGGGAGTGGGCTGGGCTCTCTTTGGTTTCAGAGTCACTGTATTCCCTCCAGCCAACACACACACAAACACATGCACACACACACAAACACTGAGCCGTATTCGACCATATACACACCCTTGCTCCACACAACTGTTATTCCTCTTAACTGTGAATTGAAGGGAATCCTCAGCCGGCGTGTTCCAGTGACATTAACACTCCTGCCTCGCTTCACTGACCGCAGGCAGGCAAACTGACAGATTTATCTCAATCTCAATTAGTTTAAACAACGTGCAGATTAATACTGCCAGGAGGGGAAAAGTTCAGGCGTCCTGGCTATGGTGTGTGTCACTGCCATTGCTAAGCCTCCTTGTCTCGGCCCCTTGACGCTGTGCAGACATCGATCCAGCTTGGCTGGATGTTTATTGAACATCGTTTGCAAGCTTGACATTTCCCACAGAGCAGGGTGCATTAGTTTTATTATTCACCACAAAGTCAAGTGAAAGGCTGCGTTCAATCAAACAAACCTTCATGAGGATTCTCTGTAACTGAGCAGCACTTGAGCTGGAATGCAGCTGCAGACGTCACTACTCTCCAAGGTGACTTCACTTCACATGGTACCAAAAAAGTGCATGAAATGCAGACTCCAATGGCTTATGCTTTAGATTGATGTCCTAAAACCTATTGTGGTGGAGGCAGTGTGTCAGTGCTAAGCTGGTTGTCTCTGCACTGTAAGATAAGAGGAGATGAGGTTTTCCTTGGGACTGCAAAGTAGCTGACATTTACCCTATCTGCAGCTTACATGGTAGTGATAAACATCTGTGTCAGAGATAACCGAAAACATCGGTTGAAAGTGAAACCTCACATCTGCAGCTTTTGTTGCAAAAGGTCATGAGGATAAAACCGCCCACGGATAACCAATCAGTGTCCTTGCATTTCCTCTCCTGCTTCCTGTTTCAGATGTGGCGCTAAGATGTGGCTTAGACACTGAATGAAAATGAGAAAAGAGTTCTAGTGTACTTTAAGGTATGTAAAGTTACTGGGAATTTGTTACTGTCATGGAAATCCTCCGCTCGGAACATATCATGTTGCAAGAGCTCTCTGGCCAAGCTACATATTCATAAAGAATGCCATATCTTCTTTATCTGTCTGTCTTTATCTTTAGGCAATGATCAAGCATCTGTTGTTTATTGTCTCTTATCTACATGGGTATAAGGTCTGCCATTGAAATAAATCACATTTTTCTTATTGATATACTTGGCTTAGCATAGAAAAAGTGATGTCATTTTGAGATCCATAGAGGAACAGAAATTATTTGCAGAAAACAATAGTAAAATAGCAGATGTGGTTTTGCTGTCCTCTGCCATCAGTATGTGAAAGCAATAATCACAGAGGGAGGAATTGATTTTAAAAATCTTTGACTGACTATTGCTTCAGCAGACCAGAATGCAATACAACCACAAAACACTTGAAATGAAACCATCACCACCACTATTGCACTTTCTGAATGTTACAAGTTTCCATCTGTTGTCAAAAATGTGTTGAAACACAGGAAATCATGAACTGAAGAAGTGGAGAAGTGAAAGATGGTCACACCAAAAGCATAAACTGAAAAGACTTGGCAACTTAACATTCCTGGAAGGCAACATCACAACATGATTGTATCTCACATTTAAAGAGCATCCAAGGGTTGATCTTCCATCAAGATACGACTGACAATAGGAGAAAGTGTGTGAGACACTTTTCAAACAAAAGTACTCTTTGGAAATCTGACTGAACTAATCCCTGGTCCAAGTGCCGTGCTTCATTTCTCTGCTCTCACAAACTGGCTACACTCAGCACAAGCAACTGGATAATGACCCCAAAAACCCCAATTGCAAATCAACTCGCTGAGTCAAAATCTATTTCTCAACTAAGGCACTGACAAGCCTTGCGCAAGTGGTTGTCACAGCTCTACATGTCAACAGGCAGCAGACTGGTACCCACATATCTGGCTTTTCAAGGCAAGCTAAGTCTTTAGGATTTGATTTGTCTTTCCAATAATTGCAACAATTACACAGCATTAGTTAAGCCTGTCCACCCATTTCTGGTCATGGCTGATTTTTCATGGAGCTGCAGACAGAGTTGGGGGAGGACGAGGCATTTACTGTAGGAAATGACGGCAGAGTCAAGCTAGGTGTTACGTCTCCAACCTCAGACAGATTTGGTGGATCTTGGATAGACACGTTTCTGGTAAGACTCCCTAACAGAAGAGAAAAGGCCAGGAAACACTCGCTCATGCAGTCGTCATTTGCCTGCTTGTGTGTGTGTGTGTGTGTGTGTGTGTGCGCGCGCGTTAGAGGATTTGCAATTGTGGTTGTGCTATAGATCTCACTTCTGAGAACACACTGGATATTAATCCCCTTTGAGGATTTTGCTTCTTTTTCCTTCGTGTTCTGTTGCATATATATATATCTATATATTTCTGGTTCACACACACACACGCACACAGACACGCACGCACGCACACACACAATACAAATCATAGAGAGACAGAAACATTCCTCACTTTTCCAAGGTGTGGCCTTTAAAGCACCTCAAATCTCATCAACATTACATGACAGAGTGGTTACATTAATGATCCTCTTAACAGTGCTTCTTAAACTGTGGGTCCCCACCTCAAATGGGTTGTGAACCCTTTATGGGCGGGTTCTTCAAAGTGTTGCTATAGTGGTTCTCCTTCACACTATCTTCTTCTTTTGTGTTTTCACAACATCTTTTCCTTGTAATTTCCAAATTCAAGCCAAGTGTCATCTTTATAGGATAAGTTCACCAAAAAGTGTAGATTCAGTCATTATCTACTCAACCCTGGACTGATGGAAAGTCGGGTGAAGACTTTGTCCACAAAATTGCCTTCATCAACTGCGAGGAACCTGGGTGTGATCCTCGACGACGGAATTCCTACACCGCCAACATCACCGCGGTGGCCCGATCCTGCAGAATTGCCCTCTACAACATCCGCAGGATCCGGTCTTTCCTCACAAAGGACGCAACGCAACTCCTGGTCCAATCGCTGGTCATTTCCCGCCTGGACTACTGCAACTTGCTCTTGGCTGGACTCCCACCCTCTGTGACCAAACCGTTGCAACGTATCCAGAACACTGCAGCGCGCCTCGTTTTCAATCTACCCAAATTCTCCCATGTGACCCCCCTCCTCCGTGACCTCCACTGGCTTCCTGTTGGGGCCCGCGTCAGATTCAAGACCATGGTGCTTGCTTTAAAGGCTGTCAACGGAACTGCACCTATCTACCTCCAAACACTGGTCAGACCACACGTCCCAGCGCGAGCACTTCGCTCTACTACATCAGCTGGCCGGCTGGTACCACCATCGCTAAGAGCAAACAAAAGCCGCTCAGCAAAGTCGTGACTCTTCTCTGCTCTGGCGCCCCAGTGGTGGAACGAACTCCCGACCAATGTCAGGACAGCAGAATCACTCGCCATCTTCCACAAAAGACTCAAGATTCACTTGTTCAGACTTCACCTCGACCCCGCATAGCATGACTCCCTCCCCACCCAAAAAAAAAAAAAAAAATGCTCTTGTATGTTCTTACCCTTAGCACTTAAATAACAGCACTTAGGTACTTGAGGTATCCTTGATAAATAGCAGCTACTTTGCTCAGACGAGGGCTTGAAAATTGTTTCTATTTTTCTACTTTATCGACGGTGATATGTCGTGGTTTCTTTCTTGTGACAAATTTACTTATTGTAAGTCGCTTTGGTCAAAAGCGTCTGCTAAATGCCCTAAATGTAAATGTAAATGTAAAGCAGCTGGGAAGATTGTATTTTACCTGGAGTTGTTTAAAAGACAAAAGGGCCCTGAAATAAATCACACATTTTCTTAATCTGGGACGTCCAAATGCTCTGTATCCACTGTCTGTCATACCTGATAGGAAACCAGGGTTACCTTGAATTGGGATCAGTAAAGAGGTTCAATTTGTCCTCCCCTCAAATTTCTGTGTTGTAAACCACACCTTCAGAGTATTGCAAATTATAGGATTATTGTTATAAAGACAGAATAGAAGGCCCAATAAGGAGCCTGATGTTTGTGACTTTTCCAGGTCCAACCAAACAGAAGTAGGATCCTCTTTCACTTTTCTAGTGTTTTTGACCGTTTTCGATCCTGACTTTTTGCCTCTGAATGATCCCATAGTTAACGTTTGCTTCGCTGACTGATCTTCTGTGTACCGAACCTGTCTCCAAGGTCTTTCACCTATTGAACCTGAACTGTCTCAAGTTGTGCATTTAGGTCCTTATCTAGTCTGTCAGACCTTGTGAATTGGAACCAGTCACAAAGCCAAATTCTTCACTGTAGCTGCTAAGTTAAAAGAATTAGCACGCATCCCATCTGAAGTGGGTGCACAAGTTCTACCACACATTGGATGAGCTGTATGGAGCTATGTTTTGTTGTGAAGCTCCAGAAATGTTTTGTGGACTATGAAAACATGGTGTGATTTGAAATGTACAGTATTTAAAAATTGGAATACTTAAAGTTTCAGAAAGTAAGATAGAGAATAACAATGGATCCCTGAGCAGTCCTCTTGCTTCCACTATAAAATAAAATTCCCTTCACATTGAAAGCAGCCAAAGCCTTGTTATAAACACTGTGTAGGCAATGCACAAAGGGACTTGTAGAGGGTTTCCCCCTGTATTTTTGTGTTTATATGAAATTTAGCTCAGCTTGCTTTATTAACATCTACCAACGAAGAAGGAAATTCCTGTGTGTAAACAAATGAACCAGGCACACTGGCAAATGTAGAACATATTGCCCACCTTTTCACAGGATGTGTATGATATAATTGCCATTCTTTTCTTGCTTTTGTGGAAATTGTGAAGTGGGCCGTTGAAGCATTGTCTGCAGAACATTATAACTGTCATTGTTAAAGTCTCAGAGGATGTTCTCTGTTGCAGAGATTACATTACGTTCCTGAGGGAACTGAGCAATTTGTTATTTTACAATATTCAGCAATAATGTTCTCAAAAAGAACATTCAAATCCTCCCCCCGCACCAACATTGTTACATTTCAAAGCAACATTCTCATAACCTAATGGGATTGTTCAGTTGACGCTCTCAAAAACCAAAAACTGCCCCCTGGGGAAGAGTTTGTTTGAAAGAGTATGGAAAATGTTCTGTACCCATACACTCAAATATGCACGTGTCTCCCTTTTCCCCTCAGACACATGCACAGACACACAGACAACAGTCTGTTTCCCTAAATATCTGATTTAGAAAGACAATAACCACAGTGTAAACACAACAAAGAGACGGAGGGGAGACAGTGAGCACAATCTCGAAGCTCATCAACATTCTTGACATAAAGTATTTGCATAATGTATCCAATCTACTATGGTAAGATGTCACCGCATGAAAATATACATCACAATTATGCTGTAACATCTATGATTTATTGTATGAGATGGGTCCAGTGAAATAAAGCTCTTTGTGCAGAGCAGTTGGACAGACAGAGTCTTAGGAGACCTGTTTTGGTAGGAAGACCATAATTGCTTTGAATTGGCCCTTGCGCAAATGTAGCCTGCTACAGTATGCTGAGAAAGCATTATAGTGTGCAAATGTGTGTGTATTTGTGCATTTGGGTATTTCTGTGCATGTGTGACTGCACTCAAGTGTGTGTATGTGTGTGTGTATGTGTGTGTGTGTGTGTGTGTGTGTATGCGTATGTGTGTGTGTGTGTGTGCGCGCGCGTGTGTGTGTGCGTGTGTGTGTGCGTGTGTGTGTGTTTTGTTCTGCAATCTCCTGACTTGATGAAGTGGGTCCACTGAGCCAAAGCGCTTCTGAGAGTTCAGAGTCATCAGTGAGGATCCTAGTGAGACAGCAAGAGACCACAGATTTGGTCAGGACATGGTCAAGCTTGGGTCAGGGCAGGGTCCGAAGGGAACGGCTATATTAAGTCACTGAGTTTGTTTCAGGGAATGTTTTTAGTGAAAGGAGCTGACCCGTGTTTTTGGGTTCATTGTACTGTAAGTTGTTTGTGTTATTCTTTCTGTTGCTCCTGATTCGAGCCTTTTCTGGACTTCTACGATCTCGCAAATCATTTTGATTTCAACGTGAGCAATTTGGATGTTTGGAAATGTTATCAGGCTTCTGTAGAAGAGTATTTCTACAGTTCTAAATCTTTCTGAATCATTTCTGTTTTACCACAGAAACTGGGCAAATTGTTTTCCCACAGAGGTTTTTCTTATTCCATTAATCCTTCATAATGTGTAGCTTGATATGGAATGTTTCTCTGGTGCCACACCACTGTTACACAGGGAGAGATTTGTTTCGTTTCAACACAGGAGACGACAGGAAGGTTATTTGTTATTTGCCCCTGATTTTATTGAACTTGTTACTTACATTTTCTAGTAATATTTGAGTTGCATTACATAATGTGGACTAACAAATGGTGAGTTCTGTTATCTCTGTAAATACACAATGTGTCAGTGCAACAACCAGCTGTATGCTTCATGTGCACATTTGTAGCCCCGTGGGATTTTCCCAAAGTTCTTTCCCAGACTCAGGGACAGCTCGTGTACATTACACGCTGCAACACAGTAGGTAAAATGCCCATCCATTCATGAGGAGGACCTCCAGTGTTGTCCTAACCTCCCATTACACGCCATCAATCTGTCACCGTCGCAGCCTTGTTACTGTAAGGTCTGTTCCACTTGAAACAAGCCTCTAATTATACTCCCAGTCAACTCCCACTGGACCACATACTGTACGCTGCGCCGACCAGCCACACTGCACTGTAGGTCTGCATCCAGGCAGTTTGCAAACGTTGTCATCTCGCTCTCCATCTGTCTGTGTCTCTTTCCCTCTCTGTGTCTCTCACTCAATACCCAAACCTCCACTCAGAATAGCGTATAGAAGCAGCCACAGCACAGATTAACACCCTTCTGAACAAGCTGATGACATAGCTGTGGGAATGACATACTAAAAGGCAAATACGACCACCGCTTCTATGTTTGGGTCTGGGGTCTGGGGCTATGGATATGAAGATGAAACCTGGCGACAACTCTCTATCTTTCTATCTTTTTTGCTCAGTCTCACCGGCTCTAAAGATGAGTGGGAATCGACACAGTGGTCCTGAAATAATTAGTGGTTTTAGTCATTTTCATCCCACTGCATGGGTGTGAGTGTGTGTTTGTTTGTGCCTGAGAATAAGCAAAGAAATAGAAACGGGGCACCGGGCAAACCATTCTGTGGGTGGAGGAAACTAAGGACCAATCCGATGATAACATTACCTTTGGTCGCACTGTTGACAGTTGCTAAGATGGAAAGCTGTTATTTTGGCTTTTTGCATGAGGGTTAGATTACCAGAACACGTGTTACTCCGATATCAGCAGAATATTATGACCTTTGCGTGTGTGTGTGTGTTTTGAAGCTTTGTTGTAGCTTGTCTCTGTGTGTATACCTTTGTATATGCCATCCTGGTGTTTCCTCTGAACCCTGCAGCCTTTCACCTCAGTTTCACCCCGGTATCTGCATCTTTTAAGCAGCTGAACTTGTAACCTGGCGTAATGCTGAAGATTAGACTGGAGTCTGCCATTATAAACATGGTGAGTCATGTTCATTAGAACTAAATGGATAAACAGATCAGACTGAGGTCAGAGTATTGACGATTAGAAAACACCAGTTGACAGACCGACTCCCCTGTCACAGGCTGTTATTCTTGATCCACGCACAGCCAGCATCTACTATTTGTGGGCACTTTGGTAACTCTGACTGAGATTTCTATGGCCATGATTACATTGCAATTAGAGCAAAGGTTTATTTCCATTGGTCAAATTTTATTTCCTAAGGATTTGTAGGCTAAGTGAAATGCAGTCAAGCTGTAAAATTGTGTCACGGACTTGGATCGAGTGAGTGTGAGAGCTATATCCAAAACCCAAAGGACTCCGTTGAAACAGACGAGTGTATATTATCTTACTGCTCTGCATTTTCTAGGATATCACAGAGTTATGAATAAGCCCATAAATCATCATTACAGGGTAATATCTGTGCTCTGACCCCGGCTTTGTCTGTCTAGATGCTGGATGAAACAAGGCCTGTGTAACACTAGATGCAAAATGTGGACCACACAGGAAACTAGTGAGGATGAGGAGCCAGAAACTCTGCATACCTTTGCGTCAGGATCCCTCGCATCCCTCCCAGCTCCAAACATTAGCTTCTTGTCTTTTTTGCGTGTTTCCATTTAATTTAGTTTTTTATGTCTTATCAGGATTATGTTGCTTCCGCTGACGATTTATGATGATTTTTTTCCTATTTTCCCTTGAGGGCCAGGGAGTGTGTGAATGCATGCCAGCAGATGAGTGTGAGCAAAGTGTGTGGGAACGCACAGGACATGTGTGTGTAAAGCACTGCTGTCAGCGCTATCGGGCAACAGTCGAGGAGTGCCTTCGCTGCCCTCCTTGTGGAGCCAATTTTCCCTCAGGAAGCAAAGTGACTCAGTTGTGGTTTGACATTGTTTGTGAGTGCATATGGTGTGTGTACGTGTCTGTGTGTGCGTGTGTGTGTGTGTGTGTGTGTGAGAGAGAGAGAGAGACAGAGAGAGAGAGAGGGATACAAAGTAAGAACAAAAGAGTATGTATGTACATTGCATGCTCACTTTTTTTTTGGTACATCAACTTCTTGTGTTTGTGTTTTCAAGCATTTTTAGGTGATTACATGATTGAGTTCCAGGACTGGCATGCTTTTCTCAGGTCAGTTTGAGGTTTACCGGTGTCCTGAAATATACCTCTCATTCCTCGCAGTAGGAAATGTTTTATGACAGTTGGTACAGACATTGCACCACTACGCCCCATATGTAAAGTCTGAGAGGAGCGTGCAGGGTGCTATCAAAACCAAAATGCACCCAGACAGCACAGTGTAGAACTTGTCTCCTGGATGAGGAAGTCGCCTTCGATGAAAGTCAGCCAACTACAACTTGTAGGTTTCTCACACGGGAAATCATTTAAATGGTCTGTAAACTTGAAAAACATGTCTTCTCGCTTACTGCTAGTGGTAGCTAACCATGCAGATAGTTTTGGTTTTATGTGCTGAAGTTTTGAAATATCCTCATGTGAGATTTCTGTCACCACCTCCAATACAATGGAGGTGACCGGAATTCTGCTTGTGGTGTTCAAAGTGTTGAAAAATTACAATTGAAAAAACGTAAATCTATTTCTAGAAAGAATTTCTCGGCTGCCCCGGATAATCCACAGACCTCACAGTGAAGAGTTTTCATTGGAACTACTTTCTCCTGAAGAAATGGTCCCAGTGCAAGCTGCCCAGTGAGGTCTGTGGATTGCCCAGTATAACCAGGACATTGTTTCTGAGAAGACACATTGCTGCTGATATTTTTAAATGTAATTTTTCGAATTCCACGAGTGCCAAAAATGATGACAAGAAAAATGACAATGACAAAGAATGGCTACTCTACACTCATTTCTACCAGCTGCCATCACACGGTTCATTAAGTTTCCTCTGTGTCGACAGATTTGAAGCTTCAGCCTCTTCTTTTTACTTGGACGAACTTTGTATATGACACATATTGATCCAGTTATGTCGATTTGTCCATACAATATATTTACTCTCTGCTAGCACTTTTAAATTAAAACAATCATGGTAAATATTTGTATTTCTTAATTTTTATCATTATGGTCCAATGTCTTGCTTCTGTCATATGCTATAACAGTTTTTGTCTGCAAGTATATTCATGTATTTTACTTACCTGTCATAACTGTGTATATATAGAGAGAATTTCAATTCCAATTCCAATGAAGCACCATGCTATATCAACACTAGACAATATGAAGTGTATACAAGACTATGTGTGCTCCGTTTAACTGGAAAAGGGAGTTGGACACACCCTAAATGCACTTGCGCCATGCATTTCTAACCAAATCAGGCAGAATCATGAGTTCTGTTTAAGTCGGGTTATCTGTCTGACCATACTTCAGCCATTCTTGCCCCATTGGAGCCACTTCAACTGCTTCCAGACAAGGAATGCACATCCATCCACATCTCCAAAGTTCTTGGCTTCTGGTCTTCCCAAGTTTACCATAGCTACATCTACTGCCACCTCAACGACATCCAATTAGCCCATTCTCACTTTGTTCAGGAAGGTCCTGAGGATGATGAAGGAGAATGCTCATCAAGACGTGCCCCCTCTGAGTATCAACGCTTCAGCCGCACCACAACTTGTTTGGCCCCTCTTCATCCCCCGGTAATTGACCCCCCTTCATCCCACTGCTTGGCCCCCAATCGTCTCACCTAAAAAAGGCCCTCATCCTATCTATTCCATCATCTAACCATTCCAAATAAATGTATTTATACAATACAATGGCATAGTTTTGAAAAGTATGTTTGCTTCATCAATGTGAGCATGTTGAAAAGTTGATGTATTTAGCACCACTGTGTCTAAGAAGAGCTTCACAGAGCCACTATCATGGCTGTACAGTCTTGTTAGTGTTACTGTGGTGTGTATTTAAGATGTCAGTAGTGTATTTGTGTATTCATATTATGTATTTGCTTTATGAGATTCATGCGTGACATGGCTGCTGTAATGCTGTCATTTCCTATGGGAATTAGTAATGTGCTCAATCTTTCTGTCTATCTGTCCTAGCTAGCTATGTTTCTATCACTACTGGTGAAAAATGTTTTGTTTAATCAAGTCAGATGTTATCATCATCACAACTTTGCTGCAAAAATGTTGGTCCACCTTCCTGGGTTAGCACACAGCACTTGTCTGGCAGAAAAACAAAGGGGATGTACAACTTCAAACTCTCACATTGCTGGCCACGCATGAGCTCACATTGTAATTTGACACGAAAAATAACCAATCTCCAGAGCTATAAAAACAAATGGAGGTGATTTCCGACATATCAAGATGCTTTATGCTCTTCAAACCAATATTTAATAATCTCCAGAGCTTCATGGCTGTGTGACTGTTGGGGTGTATCTGAAGTTGACATATTTTATTGTATTTTTCACCCAGAAGTTTTGGGGTGTGTGTGTGTGTGTATGTGTAACACACCAGAATGAGGTGACCTCATTCTGACTGTGAACCACCCTCTGGGAATCCCCCAACTCACAACTATTTGTAGGCCTCTGCATCCATACATGTGTGTGCGTGTGCTGGTCTGTGTAACTCTGCCATATGTTGAGGTAATGGTCATCCTCATGGGACAGCTCATCCTCAGAAACAACCAGTGGGTGGTCCAGTGACTTCATCAATGACAGTTACTTGAAGTAAAGGTACAAGTTGGAAGAAATAAAGTGTAATACTCTTATTTGATCTCACTGGAGTCCATTTCTCAAACACACACACACACACACACACACACACACACACACACACACACACACACCTAGTGGCTATCAGAGGAGATGAAAGACCTGCACTGAGCATATTAGCATGAGAGTGAAAAGGCAGCTCTTCCTGTACGCTGTGTGCTCTGATTCATCTCTATACAAGAACAACAGTATACCAACACTGACGACCAGACAGGAAAGGATCAGTATCCCTCACTCTGGTGGGAGTCATGTGGGTGTTTTGTGTAGTACATGTGTGTCAAACATGTGTTTGTTTTGTGCAGTTTGGCTGTTATGCAGGCAACGACCTCCCCACGTTGAAGCTCTGGGAAAGAATCAGTCTCCTCCTGCACCTGCCCCCTTCTGCCTCTCTCTTACTCAACTAAACCGCCCTGTTGCAAGACTTTTTCTCATTTTCTGATTGCCTCCTTCCCTGGCATCTGTATGTGCACAAAGGACCGCACCACATGGAGGGTTTAGAAACATGCAACAACATACCTACAGGCCAAAGTAGGTCATTTGTCAAGACCTTCCAAAATGACTCATATGAGTGTTTTTTTGATCTGCCACAGCTGTGTTTAAGGTATGGTTATTCTCAAAGTATGAGGTTAAAGTTATGCAAAAACTGCTGTGATGGTTGAAGGAAACTACCTTTGACTGATAGAGGGAGGTGCTGATTGGACACAAAGGAGTCATTTTTATTGACACTTAGAGGAGTCATCTACATGGACCTGCTCAGGCCAGCGCAACAAAGGACAGCTGTAGCCCATCAACCATCATACCTGAAAAAACTTGTTTGACCACTTGGGGTCAGCTGAAACAAAATGTGAACACAACAACGTCATATCATTACATATGATTGTTGATATGGTGAAGTTGCTTATTTAACATGAGTCTACTATTTAGAACGAGACACAGCAGCACACCTTAGCCTTGCTTCCAATTTTTCCCAGTGTCCGAGTATAATATGGCAGTGGAAAATTACCCAAAGATCCCAAAAAGCACTTTACCCAAAGACCACCATTATAGGTGAGACAGCAGCCACTAAGCAACTTTCTTAGAAATGAACGGGACACCATCTCCAGTGCTGTATCTGGATTTTAACTGTCAATCCATGGTTTGCCATTACGCAGCCAAAACAGGAAGACATTGTTTACTCTGGTCACTATCTCCAGGTAACAATGGAACAACTGGAATAACTGTGGAAATTCTACACTGCAAAAGAAGAAGAACCACGCTGATGGAGGAGGCAGAGAAGGTGACGAGGGAGAATGATAGAAACTGAGGTAAAACGAGAGCAAACAGATGTACATTCACTTGATGGAGAATGTTCTGGTGTTGTGTCAAAGTCTGTTACCGTATGTGTTTCTTCTTACCACCACATGAGGCAGTTCAAAACTTGCCTTCTTTCTCCAAGATCAGAAAGTAACAAAGCCTGCCTACTTACTAATACAATCGTGTGTTTTAACCTGCCTTTTCATAGCACTGAGATCAGGGTTTTAGGTCAAATTGGGATTGTTACGGTTGTTTTTTTCTTTGGACAATAGCCAGGCTGCTAGCTGTGGCTATGTTGTAATGCTGTCTATGAGACAGTGGCACCGACAGTAATACCAGGAGGAAACACTGGGAGGGGGTAAAGTTGAAAAGTTGTCTATTTCCGCTTTATGTTTCTGGTCTGTTGTCACGCTTTATGTTGTATTTGTAGTGTGAATGAACCTGATGTGTCTTTGAAGTGTATTTCAAGCACTTTGTATGCCAGTCCATGTATCCCAGCCTCCTACCAAATCACTAACCTCAGCTTTTATACTGAACATAGACATACTGTAGTTGTTTTCACTTGTCATTCTGTAACAGTCATTGTAGCAGACAGATGGAGAAGCATGCACCTACCCAACGTTTTCTTCAGAAATACAATATCACAACCTGCATAACCCTGCCACTCACATAAAACACTGTCAAGTTCAGTCTTTTCCTAGAAGCAGTTTGATTATTTGGAATACTTGGCTAAGTGAAACATCAGTCCATGTAACACTCTGAGGGCATTTCTTGTTTTTGTCCTGATTACTCAGTAAACTGGCTTCCTGGAACAAGCCACAGATCTGCTGTACCGGGTCCCAGAACTGTTTCCATGTGAACTGACTGAACTGTCCTGTAAAAGATCCACAAAGCTTAAGGAGGCATCATATGATACCTTCCCACACCAGTGTCTCATCAGACATGCTGTGAACTGTATTGATTAAGTGACAGAGCAGTAGTGTGTCACCACCTCTCAGCATGTTCACTTAATCCACACAAACAGCCAGTTCATTTTAAGGTTTTTCCTGTTTACTTGATAGTGATACACACAAGAGACACCCACATTCTGCAAAACGCACATTTTTTATATAACTGGACATGAACATTAAGGACCTTACCTCATTATTCCCCACCCACCCTGAGCCCTTACTCTAACTTCATCCAAGTTTTAATTAGGGCCCGAGCACTGACTGCGAAGGCCCTATTGTATCTGTAGGCGGAATTCTTATTATTATTCCTCCATCCCTCCATCCATTTCCCCCCATTTCCATGCCTCGTACTTTAACTGACTCCTCCTACAGATTTAACACCACAGACTTCACATTCACTCAGGATCATCCTCAGACCTTGAAGATGAAAAGTTATCAAAAGCTTTCACCTCCGTTATACCTGGTGGGCGTGGCAGTGCGGTCAATTTTGAGGCATGGCGATTGAAAGAGCCATTTACATGTATGCTGTGTGTTGGACACACATTGTCCACTAGGAGGCACTGTTGTGTTTTGGGTCACATGTATCCCATTTAGGTAGGAACCTTTCGACAGGCAACGGGCAAGCACACATCTAGGTGCGCGCCCTCCGACGGTGCCATAGCCCGACGTACGTGGGTCTAGGGCCCGTTCATCGCTGCTTGTAGTTTTAATTCTAATTTAAGTTCCCCAAATGAATCTGTTCACTTCAAATGTCATAAGACAAACTGCTGCATATATAACATCCATCCATGTATATAACATTAGTCAGAACTTACGGTATAACATATTTTTGAAATGATGTGATAACGTTACATAATAATGAAATAGTATTGAGTGGTTAAACTGTTATTATTCTTTACAGATGATTGTGACTGTTGTTATGTTACATTAAGAGTATAATGTAATATTTTGATGTTGTGTAGAACTTATTCCTTTATGAAGACACATCTTTGTAATGCTATGAAGTCAACTGCATTAAAGGAATTTTTTTAATCAATGTTTTTTTTTTCATTCCTCATGTTTGAGGAGAAGATCCATGCAACTCAAGTAGGCATCCTTCATAGAAAAGTATTCTTACCTCACAAAAAACCCCAGCATATACATTATTGTTATTGTTGAATTTTTTGCATCCTTGCTTGTGATCAACTGAGTCTTTAGATGACACCCCTTTCATACCCGATCATGATACTATCACCTGTAACCACTGAACCTATTTATCTGTGGAATGTTCCAAACAGGTGTTTATGGAGCATCCCACAACTTTCACTCTTTTGTTGTAATCGTATATTTACAAAAATCTATGAAGCTGATGAGATAAATATGAAGTATATGGTGTTTGTGCAGTTTTCAACTTAGTATATGTCAAAAAGGATTATTAAATCATCACATACTGTGTCATTTGCGGTGTCACAACTTTTTGGAATCAGGGTTGTTTTAGGAAAATAAAGAAACCTAAAATGAAGCATCAGAAAGATCTTGATACCTTTGTTAGTTTGTGCTCCTCATGAGTGCAGGACTGCCATAGTGACATTGAGTTATCGTTGATGTTCAGAGCGAAGACATTTACTGGATGACATCAGCAGTGAAAAGGGCATTTTTAGTCCCCCATGATGAGAGCACCACCCTTTGTTCTTTGTTTCCTCGGTCAGGTGATAACCATCTCTGCTGTCCAGCTCAGTGGTGTTCTGAGGTGGCACTGCCTACTGCCCACCTGGAAACCCCACCCAGTATTACATAACACACTGATGACACACACAAATTCAGACAGTCATAAACAGAATCAAACAAAAAAGTGTTTTATTGAAGTCCTCTAAAGCTATTGTGACTTTAAAATGAAAACAATCATACAAGGCCTTTCTATAGCAAATCCTACTCAAATTTGCATCTTTTGTTGTCCTGAAGAATCCTGCTATACATACATCACATACGACTTTGATTATGAAACAAACAAAAACATGCATTTGGGTTGAGCTGTTTCCATCTGCACACACTGATTTAATTAAGAGCCCCAAATATGATCTGAAGATTATGAGTCATAGCGATGACCTTCAACTAAACTGGTAAAAACGAACATCAATTTAAATCCATGTCAAGGCAAAAACCCGACATGACTCACTTGTGCATGCAGACAGATACAAGACACCAAACACTCAATGATTAATGGGATAATCAAAACCAGATTACAAGCACATACTGCGCTGTAGGTACATATTTAATGCAGTCAGCAAAGCTATTTACAGTCATCCAACACCAAAGTAGGAGACTTCCTTCTAGCTATTATTAATAAACATTTTCATTTGGACCAACTACTTAAACATCAAACACAATATCAAGGGAAGGACAATCCTGCCATTAAAGACACATAAAACTCAACTGAGCGTGGAGATGAGTAGTGAATAGGCCTGCTCGTAATCACCATTGCACTGGTCGAGGATGTCCTCCAGGAAGACTCTGGAGCAGTCTGGAAAGCTGTTTATTAGTTTCATCAAGGACCAGTCATAGTCAGGATCAGTGTCTGGAAAACACACAGGAAAAAAATCATTCTCACAGGGCCCTATTTAATCATTATTGTTCCCACAAGGCCTCTGCTGAAAGAGTGTTCTTTGATTGTCATGACGTACACTACAGTGCACTTTCTCTCACTCTCATGCACAACAATAGGAGGTCTTATCATGTGTTTATTGTCTTCTTTTCGTGGATGAGCTTTTACAATCTGTTGAACATTTGCACACACGATCACCCACCAAGAACTGAGGCATCTTCAAAATGCTCTTTCCTTAGCTAATTTAAATGCACTGAAAGAGAGAGAAAGGTGGGATTCTAAAGGCACACATTTCTTTCAGGCAGCTTAAAACCACTTTGGTATCTCTTCCCTACAACTACCAACACTGTCCAGGATCGGACTCCCAGTAGTTCTCGCTGCCACAGGCTGGTCCATTTCTAGAGCCAGTTGATTAGCAATGAAGGCCTGGGCAAAAGTCTGGTATAGGCAAGAGAGGCCTTCACCAAACCAGGCTTGGGCTGGTAATAAATAGATGAAAGGTCTGATCAGCACACATGGATGGAGGATGTTGTGGGACTCCGACATACAGAACTGTGCCCACAATGGCAGGACAGGACTGAAGGTTTGAAATATTCTTCGGCAGTTTACAGTCGCTTTAACGTCAGATGTTATCGATGAAATTGCTCTGCTGTGGCTGCTGTATGAGCACTTAATTAGGCTTGGGCTATAAAGTAAGACACAAGCCTCTCTACCTGACACATGATGGTCTATAAACTACACTCTCTTAGAAGTTCCCTTTCTAAAAGGTTCAGAACCTGTATACCTTGCAGTCTGTGGTAACCCAGGCTGGTAACACTAATTTTTTAGTTAGACACTTTATATTGTCCTTCAATTGTCTCTGTTATTTTAGCATGGGCATTCCAACATAAGATGGTTATGGGAATTGAATTATACTCTAACCTTTCAGTGAGATGTTAGCTAAAACTAACCTTTATCTTGCCAAATCGTTAAACCTCTAATGTTAACCAGCGAATGGAAATTTCATGCTCTTTGTACCTTAAACGCATTTCAAATAAACTTAGTGGATTTCCAAGCCAACTAATGGTAAGTATAGTAATGTACGCCCTCCCTCAGTTTTTAGAAAATACATTTTATTTCAACAATCTAGCTTGGTTAACATAAATGCTAGCTATTAGCCATAACAGTAAGCCCATGAATGTGGAATATCTATCGTTTTTTTGGTATCCTATTAATGTTGTGTAAGCAAAGACCTAGCTACTACAGTAGCTACTATTCAGAAGTTGACTAGTTGACTTTTCTTTGTAAAAGTGTCTTTATGATCGTTATTACAAGAGGAATGCTGCTGCCTTATTACGATTACTCTTGTTAGAAGAGAAGATGAAGTTCCTGTACTGTCTTAATGACAAAGCTTATTGAACCCTTTCATTGCAAACACAGATGTCTCCCTACAACACCAATCATGTTTCATGGCAGGCCACTCATTACAGAAGCTGTGAAAACACAATCAAATCCTCACATTAGAGAAATTGGAGCAAATCAATGTTTTGAATTTCTGTTGGGAAAATGATTAATGAATTAGCATCATTTGTGATCTAATGTTGGAACTATATAGCTCTATAGTAGTTCTATAAGTAAAATAATTGAATTTAATGGAAACCTTTTCTGTGAAGAAAAACAACAGATCTTTAGAATTAGGACTTTCAAATCTTTTTGAAAATTGAATTGTGTAAGGGTGACATATATGTACCAAGAAAGAGAACCTAAAAAGGTTCAACACAAAATCCTTTGTTTTAAGAGTGTGGAATAAGGGCTAAAACTAGTTTGGATTACTGTGTATTTGAGAAATTAAACCAACTGAACAATATGTTAAAGAAGAGAAAGAGTTTCATGACACGTAGCATGCACACGTGCAGTAGCAGGAACTGCTTCAGTACAGTCGGTAATGAACATGACGTTCTCTGTTTGTGTTTCTTCCGTTGTGAGTGGCAGGTATTCATAGGTGTATGGCAGTCAGTCAGGTATCGAACTCAGTACAGTGTATGTCAATCCAGGCCAATTATAAAAGGGCGGGACTGCTCCTCTTGGTGTGTCTGTTTGGCTGCAGGCCATGTCTGTCAGTCTAGCCTGGGTGCTCCTGGAGAATTTCCTCTCTGACTGACAGAAGCCTAATGAGTGTGTGTTTGTGTGTGTTGCTGTACTGTGTTGCTCAATCCATAGTAAGAAGAGGTTTGTGCCCAGAAAGAGGGGAAAATACTTTTTCACACAAACACACACACACACACACACACACACACATTCCCCACAAACTACAAGTATCAGCAGGATTTGAATGCCAAGAGCACCAGGATCACTACGTACCACACATAACTTTCTGCCTGCATTTTTGAAGAACATAAGACGTTTGATTTAACACAGACTAAACACACAATCACAGTCCTCTAAGGAAGGATGAGGTGGGCAACTCTTGTCACATGTCTGATTGAGGTTTGGTTAACCAGCGTTGAGCCGGACTAAAAAAGGGTGTGAGAAACAGAAGACAGAGTTATTCATCCATTCACACACAGCTCACCAGCTTCCTCTTTCCAGCCAGAGCAGCTCTGATCTGGATCTGTGTCCAGGTAATTGAGGGGGTGTTGTTGTCCAGAGGTGTTGGACGCCTGGTACCTAAAGTCAGATGTAGAACAGGGATACTCGACCTCCTGCATGACTTCCCCCTTTGGCTCTTTCTCACTCCCTCCGCCTCGACCCTCCAGTTTGTCCAGAAAGGCCGAGTTCACCCTGTCAAAATATCATGAATCAAAAAAATGGTTCACATAAAACTAACTGATGTTCTACTTTGCATGCTGGCAGGCTCTAAATGGCTGTATGTGTGATGTGTTTGACAGCTTTTCAAACTTTTATTCCAACTAAAATATAGTGAGGTCAGTGAACTGCACACGGCACACTTTGCATTTACTGACCCGGCCAGTCTCAACTTGTTTTACTCCAAAAGATGAACAAAACAAACGATTCACCTTGTTGAGTCCATTTTTGTCTGTGTGTGTATTCAGTTTGATGCCTCAGTGTCATCTGTGCACTGATGTGATCAGTATTTTTACAAAACTGCCTGCTTGTGTGTTCAGAGTTGGAGACAGAACCTGGTTAAATTAAATGGTATAAAATATAAATGTTGTACATTACCTCTTGTGTTCCAGCTGTACATCTCTCACACTTTTTGACTCCTCTCTCTGTTTACTCGCCACGGCCTCACTCTGACGGTAAAAGAAGATAAGTCTAACTATAAAGGAAACGATAGTAAACTACAAGGCAATATACCCCTGGGAAAGAAAGAATAGTATTTTATCAGTATTAACTGTACATGTCATTATCAGGAGCTATAGTATGTACATAACTGAGCCAACAAACTCCTGATAAAGAAGCTGTTAGAACTACAGTTTGGATAGAATTATATAGGCTTATATTCTGTGTTCTTGATCTGTACACATGACTGGCACTGACAATGGATTGTTACTTAGTTCCAACAGCAAGTTATAATACACAACAAAGCAAATACATGCAAGACATATGAACAGAACAAAATGACAAACAGAACATTCTGAGCAGAACATCTGTGCAGCCAGGATGACTGGGTGTGGGCAAAACAGCAGCAGCAACAGCAGCTGACATATATACAAAATATGAAAACAGTGTTGTATGACCATATGAAGCAAAGAAGTAGAAGTTCAATGTGTTTGTTTCCTCTCTTGTGTAATAATCAAATACAATGTCAATACAAATGTAAACTGTGATTTATACAGAGAAAATATGCATGAATAAATTGCACACACACGCACGCACGCACACACACACACACACACACACCTATCTCCTTCATTGTCACCCCCTGCCTTCCTGTTCCAGGAGAGCTAATGGGTCAGGGAGGTGGTTATTTAGGATGGCAAGAGAGGAAGAAGGAACACACAGCCCACCGGTGTGAGCACTATGTGCTCCCAACAAAGCTCAGCATTAAATCTCCCACTCAGATACACACATGTATACACACACCACAAACACACACACCTACAAATAGAGGATATGAAGGAGGGATCAATCTGTCTTATGGAGTCATTGCTGAAAGAACAACAGATCCCAGGGTCCCGGTCAAAACCACATCAAGAAGTTTGACTTTTGCTGCTCTGTGGCCACAAGCTTTCATCTCCTAATCTGTGACGTCTATCTGAAAGAGCTGCAGCCTGGGAGAGTCTGGAGAGGAGAGGAGAGGAGAGGAGAGGAGAGGAGAGGAGAGGAGAGGAGAGGAGAGGAGAGGAGAGGAGAGGAGAGGAGAGGAGAGGAGAGGAGAGGAAAAGAGACACAAATCAAGACTAGAGAAAAGAGGGTACAAGAAAACAGGAAAGAGAGGAAAGCAATGAAATGAAAAGGCAAGAAGAGAAGAAAAGACACAAATCAAGTTGAGATAAGGTGAGATGAGAAAGTGAGAAGGAAGGAAGAGGAGAGTCTTTGTTGCTGTCTGTAACCCAGGTATCATCTGGTGAACTCTATCATCCATTTAGCCTGTCTGCATCTCCCCTGTGTCTGTGTCTGTGTGTCTGTATCCCACCATAAAACAGAGACTTCTTTATTACTGTAACTGACTGCTTTCTGTGTAGTTCGACCCAAGGTCTCTTTCCCTCTCTCTCACCACTAACTTGCCTGGTGAAAGATTTGCATCAGGTCCATGTGAGAAAAAGAGAGAAAAGAAATGCACAACAATGAGAAAAGGGCCGAAAGAAAAACATTCCCTCTGTGCACGAGGGAGCTGCGTGTGCACTTTTAACAGTGCTGTCAGTCGCCACATAATACACTCACAGCAGAATACAGTGTGGACTACAGTGTGTCCTCCGGCTGTTTCCAGCCCACTCTCTCCTTCTCTTCCTTCACAGCATCACTGACAGACACCAGGCTGGGTGGAGGAGCACAGACACTATTAGCACTGTGTCTGACTTTCTGACAGAAGCTGTCAACACGCTCCAATAAATGTATGTTTTCTGAGCTAAGAATAACTGTGACCTCTTCACATTTAAGATTTACAGCAGCTATTGATTTGAAGATTTATAGCAGCAATTAGCCAAAAAAAGATTGTTAATTAAGAGGAAAGTTATTTATTGTGAGGGCAAGTGATTACCCCCTTTGGCAGACAGGACATGTGATTGGTTGGTGAGGAGCTTGGGTTTCCTCCAGGTACTTTTACTCGCGCAGGTTATTCCACTCTATTCTGACTTCAGCAGACTCTTCACAGTCATGTTGTGTTGTGTCTCTGTCTCTGCTCAGTGTGAACTCTGGGAAGTCCCTTGAACTCCGCCTTCCACTCATTCCCTCTCAGGAAAACCAACAGGCAGGGAGGAAGAGGGGCTGAGAAAAGAGAAAAGGAAGCAGAGAAAACAAAAGAGAGGGAAAGGACAGACAGACAGACGGACGGACAGACAGACAGATAACATTGAGAGGCAGGGGAGAGGATAAGCACTGGCCTTATTCCTCTGTGTATTTACACTTCCTTTTACTTAACCATGAGCTTGCTGTACTGCTGTGTGCCCCAACTCTGACCAGGAGATAATTGCAGGGGGATCTGGCTCCTCACCCCACCCGGCCCATTGGGGATACCGCTTAATACCCACACTGCCCCGGACGATGTTTCTTAGTATTTACTGAGAAAACAGCTTACAAAGGCAGATCTATTGGTGTGAATGACCACAGAGCTTCAGTCTCCGACCCCACAGCCACAGATATGAGACTCAACACTGAACCCTGGGACCCATAGAGCAAGTGTGTGTGTGTGTGTGTGTGTGTGTGTGTGTGTGTGTGTGTCTGTGTGTGTGCATTTAGGCACATACTGTGAGAGAACTGTATCTACAGCACATACAAGAGCGCACACACACACACATTATGTGGTTGCTGGCTTACCCTAGATGACGTGTGTGCGGCACTGCTGGATGCCACTGGACCTGGGGCTCTCCTCTCAAACCTATGCAAAAAACGCTCAGTCGTCCTGCAATTAATACACACATTACATCCTCTATGTTGCCAAAGACAAACACAGAAACACACATGAATGATGAGGTATGAAGGAGTGTTCGTTTACTCCACAGACACTCTACAAGCCTGGGATGCTAACAGGCTGGAGTCCCACCAAGTTGACCAAGTTTGTTTGTCCCTCTCTGACACTGCTCTCGCTGTTCACAAGCATCTGATCTGCTACGCCGTCTGACTTCATCAACTCAGCCCCATGTCTGAATATCTTCATTGTTCTTCAGGTTCACACGTTGGTCTGCTGTCTCCATTTTTTTGTTTGTCTTGTAAGGAAACCAGAGATGCTACTTGACAAGCAGTTTCCCTCAGAGCCGGTCATGCGTAATATTCTTATAACATCTTGGGGCATTTGATGTAAAATGGTCTGATACATTGTTGTCTTGTATGGCATGAAAACTTTGTGTAGACACTAGAAACTCTACATCATTATTGTCTCTAATATTCTTTTGAAACCCCTGGCCACATTAAAGGGGCTCTCCACTGACTTTCCATGTATAGGTCAATTCATTAATCAAGTGGAGCGCTACTCAGCGTGTGAAAACAGTCATATAAAGTCATTTATGGCATTGGAGGAGCTTTGTTAAAGCTGACAATTGGTACTCAAGTACCTATGTACCCTTACAAAAAGAAGTGTACTTCAGGTTCATTATCAAATAAACTTAAAGCTGCAATATGGAAGAACTTGGCCACCTTTTGAATTCATACTCAAAACAAACAAATCACTTACGTAACTGCTAAGTGCTGCTAACTGTAGCTGTGTGTGCAGCCGTGCAGCTAGCAGTCTGAAAATGGAGCTCAGACCAACAGGAAAGTCTTGATGTTTATATCACTAGCATACGAGCCATGGACCAGGGCAGGCTGGGGCTAGTTGGTTAGCATACTTACATATTTCACCTTTAGTACAGTTCAACTGTATTTCCCAGGACTACTACCAAGTACACTAATATCAGTGTACCAGAAGTATACTAGTAAGGGTACAAATGGGAACATAAGGAAAGGGAAAACACAGGGAAACACTTTTCAGGGACATGATCATGGCTGTGACATTAAGTATGCCCTCAGTAAACTAACTTACCCTTAAGTGTCTTTAAGTGAAGTTAACTCACATATACAGTGCCAGTACGAGTATAAGACATATATACTTTATAAACTATAGCTAAATTTTTGGTGTATAACCTGTTTTTCATTGTGTATTTTATGCCCTGATGAAGACACTTTGTAGTCGAAACACATAGGCATATCCATTCAGGAATAACAGATTTTTAAACTTGTCAGAGTGCCTCAGATTTTAGTCAGACTGCCTCCACACACTACGGATTTTCAAGAATTGTGATAATTTTGGTTAAATTGGTTAGATTTTGAGTTTTCATTTAGCTCCAATGTCAGGTCAAAATGTCATTTTGTTCATGACTAAATTGCTGCATACCAATCTGCGTCAGTTGTACTTTATGTTTAGTGCGGGTTATAAAAATGTCAGCATGCTACCATTGTAAACTAAGACATGCTGTCTTAGTTTACAATGGTAGCATGCTAACATCAGTATGTTAACACTGTCATTGTTAGCATGTTAGCATATTAACATTAGCATTGGTTCAAAGCACTGTTGTTCCTAGCATGACTGATTTCACCTGTGTCTGTCTGTTTGTTGGTTGATTGGTTTGTCAGCAGGATTACACAAAAACTGCAGAATGGATTTCTACCAAACTTGAATGGAGGATGGGTCTCAGCTCAGAACAGACCCCAGTGACTTGGTGTGGATCTGGGTAAGGGACGGACACATTAATTTTTTCTCACTTTCTTTAACCTTGCAAGATGGGGCATTACTCTACATTTTGTTCATTTCTCAGGGAATAATGCATGGATCCTGTTGAAATAAAAAATCTGGCATATTTAGCTAGCTGGTATCTGCCTATATATGCCTAGGCTATGATTAGTACAAAAGCAGACTGTAGGGCCTCGGCAGAGGTATGAGCTCTCCTGAGTGCCATTCCAGTTATGCTATTAATTATGCAGTAATACTGCTTACAAGTTTGAATAGAGACGAGGGTGATCAAAAGTGGACCTTGTGTCGCCTGTCTCCCTTAAAATTCTAACTGATATCCTGTTTTTTCTCTTTTCTGACAACAGGAAATGCTAAATGCCTGCTAAAACTTCAATGACAATTATGGGTCAGCAGAGGATCAGACACTGGGTGCTTCTTTTGTAAAGGGCAGGAGATGTTGTCATCTGATGCCGCATCTAAGACTAAGATCCATTGCATAGCAGGAAGAACACAACACAGTACACCCCAACCAACACAATACCGCACAGTGACAGTGATGAGACCCAAGTTAACCTGATCCAGCACTGACCTGAGGTGATCCTGCTGGAGCTGCTCCCTCCTCCTCTGCTCCTCCTGTCGTCTCCTTTCCTCCAGGCGCTCAGCCTGCAATACATCAGTCACCCCACATTAGACAGCCAGATGCACGGCATGCAGCCACCATACATGTCCTGTTTGCCCAGCATACATTCCATTTGGTATATGGGCTTTAAGAACATTGTAGAATATGAGGTATTCTGATGCACTGTAATTACAGACATGTTA
Organism: Pagrus major; assembly: GCF_040436345.1. Lineage (NCBI taxonomy): Eukaryota > Metazoa > Chordata > Actinopteri > Spariformes > Sparidae > Pagrus > Pagrus major. The sequence continues at coordinate 4,471,309 of NC_133223.1, forward strand.
TACATGCGCATGCAGTGGTACTTCCGTGAATATGACTTGAAAAACATGACTTTCAAGTTCATGATATAACTCACATATAAGCTTCAACAATTTGCTTTTAATATACCACAAACAATATAACCAACTAATAGTCAAATTTATCAATAAACATACCATTAGAGACATGTCAAAAGATGTAGTAATTTACAAAAATGTACATATATATAAGAAAAATCCAATTTCTGCAAGAACTGAATTTAAAAAATACTCACTGCAGTGCTATTATTTTATAGTAAATGTGACATTTTGGTAGATGATACATTTATTGGTGACTCAATCCCATTTTCCTATATATAAAAGAAAAATTTAAAACCCTTTCTGTCGCTTGTAATTTCAGTGTATTTGCTAGCTAGAGACACAGGTTTTTGTGTTAGAATTACATTTTTTTTTATTATTATATTCTAACACCAGTGACATGTGAAGCCCAACCATGTGGGCTGCTACAGTAAAACAGAATATTTCGACCCTTGGCCCTGGCTGAGTCCAGGAGCAGGGATGAGCTGTTGTATATACTAAAATTCTGTGGTGTGGACAGATGTTTTAATGTCCTAGAGGCATGTTTTTGCTAGCCTCTTGTTAGATCACGTCTATAGCCTAAGAAGAGGCTGCTTCACATGCATATGTTTGTTTGTTGGATTACCACTACATTCCTATGGTTTCATAGAGATCATTGCTCAACAGGAAAAGATCTGTGGAATAATGCTTTGGTCTTCAGCATTAATCACCCTTCAACATTACTGCAGCAATTCATTAACCACTAGTGGACAAGAGCTGGGCCAGACATGGAGTAGAACATGTCTGAGGACAGAGTGAGGAGCTGTCTCGGCTGATGGAAACCCATGAGACCGTTAATCAAGGTTGGCTTGAGTACAGGCTGTGGAGGGAGAGAGACTGCTCTGAGACACATGGACCTGCTCCAGCTCAGGTGGATGCTTGTCTCTACTGACATCTTGAGGCGAAACATGATATTGTTCCTCACTGAGGAACAAAACATGCCATGTGGTGGAAGGGTGACACCCCAGAGTGACATGTTTCAATGAAGCTGCACATCTTCATAACACTACCAGAAACACCGCCACCGAAGGGTCTCTCATTTTTTGTCTCTCAGGTGACATGAGTCACACCTCTGTATTTGGTTAAATTCACCAATAGTTGCAGTGAATGTTGTTATGCTGCACAATTGTTGTGCATTCTCTGAGGATGCTTTATTCATTTTCTGTTTCTTTTATTTGCATGTGTTTCTTGAGCTGCAGTGTAACAGCGTACACAGCCACTGTCGAGGATTCCCACAGCCTTCCTGAGAACACACTTATTATCATACACTCAGCATCCACTTATAAAGGCCACTGGTACAGTTTAATGAAATCCAATACCACTGACTACTTTAATGATGACTATAATGTTGTGTTCACTGAATTATATGTTTTAGTGTTGAAGTCATAGTGAGGGTGCTGTACTAGACTGAATTACATTGAGGTGTTTCTAATATTTTGCACTTCTCAGGTATGTTAGCAGGGACAGGCTTGGGGAGTAACAGAAGACATGGTAGGGCGTCACATAATTACGATACAAAAAAGGGTAACTGTATTCTATTAAAGTTACGATAAAGAAGACATAATCAGATTACTGAAACATTTTGTAAAAATTGGGAAGATTAACAGGATCATAATTTTAAACAGCTCTACAAACCCTCATATAACGGCAAGACTCACTCTACTAACACTTTTCACATGCTCTCGCGCCACACAGTGAGGAACAAGTGTATAACTGATATCAGCACAAAAAGAGGTCAGCAGTGTCGCTCTCTTTCCTCTGCACCACAGTACAGGCAGGCAGGAGTGACAGTGGGTTACTGTGCAGGTATACTGATCAACCAAACTTATTCATCCATGATTCATCCCGCTGCCAATTCATTATAATGGCCTCTGGTAAAAAAAATAAGAATAATAATGCTTTACTGGGGAATTTCACCATTACTTTGTCTTTAAAGCAGAAAACACCAAGATATCACACTACAGTGAAAGTTATTTCTTTTCTCTTACATTTATCTGAATATTTGGTATTGAAGTAATCCAAAAGTAACATAATATAATCAAGTTATATTTCCTTATTGTGATACTTGGATTGGAAACACATCAGAAACACCTCCCAATATAATGTAGCTCAGTAAAACACCACCTTTAATGATGACCTCAGTGATAACATTAAATTAACATATTTCCAAGAAAGTCAATGTTTGGCAGGCATGTATCGAATTGCACTACACTGTACAGGTGTCATTATAAAGTGTGCAGATGTCAAAGAGCTGGACGAGACTTGCTCCAGTAATTTTATTCGCTGCTCTGACAAGCTCAACATTATTATACCAGAATCCAGTCTCAACTCTTTAAAAACAGTTTGTCATCTTGCATTTCTTCACCCATTGTTTTAATGGGCTGATGCATTTTCTGGAGCCCGTTTGCAGCAACATTCAGCAACAAATGGGAATATCCATCACAGAAGAGGGAGAGATATGACGTTTTCTATTCAAATCACAGGCCATAATGCAATGTAGCCACAAGATATATTCTGAGAAAGTGGTGCAACAAAATGACTGGAAAAACACCAACTCCTTTTCTCTTACTACTGCAACTGCTATTTCTCTTTCCACCTACACTCACAACTCATGGCTGAGTGCAGTACATTCCTGACATAGAACTCTGGGGTTTGTCAAAACTCACTCTGGGAAATACAGGAAATCACTGTGCTGACTGAAATAGAAGCAGATTAGAAGTGTTGAGGCAGAGAGGAGGCACCAAACTTTTAAGTTATTACTTCATGTTAAAAGAAAACCCCCAAAGGGTGTTTAATATATAGAATGTGTTTGCTGGTTGATTCTTCTTAGATTTTAATGCTTTGTTTTCAATAATAATTGAAATATAAATAAAAAGGGTGGCAAGTGATTTGAGGGCAGGTTTTATTGCTAACCGAACACATATGAAAATGCTTTTGCAAGAAGGCCAAAGTACATATTGTTGGTCTCACCATCTCTCTCTTTTCATTTTTCATCTTCTGTAACTCCTCCTCCTCTTCTTGTCTCCTCCTCCTGTCCAGCTCTTCCTTTCTCAGCTTGAAACAACAGGTTGCATCAAATATTTAATTGTGGCTCAGCCATCACAGGAAGAGATACTAAAAGATATTTCATATAAATACTTCACACTCTGAGTTCAAAATATATTTAAAGGTGTATATAAATTGAAAGGATAAACACTGTTTGATTAAGTACCTTCTTCTGCAGTTTGGAGCAACGTAAGTCTCTCAACTGCTTCTGTCTGGCTTCCTCCAATGTTACAGAACCACCTTGATAAATTAAACAACAGATAACACCATGCTGGTGAGTAAGCATGTGCATAAGCATCACCAAGCAAGATTAGTGTTGAGGATAAGGTGAATGTGACAGTGGAGATGTTTTGTGTGTTGGTTTACCCAGCCTCTCTGGATTCAGGTGCACAGAGGGGGCTCTGTTTGCCTCTTTCCATCTCTGAAGATCCTCCAGTTCTTTCTGAGACACTACAGCAAAATAAACCTTCATTACTTGGGAAAGAAATTTCAGTATGTATGAAGATCAATATAAAAATAGATAGGGTAGTTAAAAGCAGCAGTCTCAGCCTACTCATTTGCATCTTGCTTCGCCGAGATTCGTTTGGTGCGATCATGGTGAATCCATCTGAGCTGGAACAGGAAAGAGACCAAAAGACCTTGGATTAAATGGGTTGTGGATACTGTAAAGGCTCAGTACTTTTTCAGTGTCTGCATCACTTAGTATCAAAAGTTAGAACAGACTTCTATGCAGCAAACTAAGGCATCAAAAAAGTATAGATAGGTATCAATACCAAAACTATGTAAAACAACTTCCTGACAGCAGACTATGTCAACTTAAATCAGGGTTATGACCTGAGAGATGAACACAGATAAACACAAATATTTTTAAACAATTAGAGGAGTAAGTTCGTTTCTGTTCTTCTGATTTTGGTACAAAGTATAATAGAGTAAATACCAGCATGTGGTTGAATGTGTCTCACATTTACTTTAAGGTGCAGTATGTAAGAATTTTAGTTTATAACACTTAAAAATTAAAATGATCAACACAATGTGAAGAAATAACACTTTAGGCATTATGTCAAAGACGTCTATATTTTGTGTTGCAGCGATAGCCATTGAATTTAGCATGCTAACCAGTTAGCCCTGGGCCTGAAAACCTCTTATTCCCAGCGGTCCAAAGCTCCTGTGCTGGCAGTGTAAACACCAACACTCCCTCAGTACTTCAGCTAGCTGCATGGCTAGCTGAGCTAACAAGCCGATGGCAACTACAGTCATGGATGCATAGACCATGGATGTATATATTTTAGGTACTGTGTTGCTTTGCTCTTTGATATCTACCCAGTGGCAACATCTCAGATTAACAGCTAGTTTTAAGTAAATTCAAACTGTCGTTTTCTTTGGTCTGTAGTCCAACAGGTTAGATCTCCAAACTAATGTAAGTGAAAGTGTTTTTATCAATACGATATGACAGCATCAAACATACATTTTAGATGAATGAGATGTACACACTTTGAAACAGCATCACTAAAAAAGATTTGTATATAAGCTAATAAATGATGCAGGGTTTTCTACCCTGAAATGATTGTAAACAAACATTGTGATTCGGTCTACTTAAACAGGGGCCAATTCTTACATATTGCAACAATACAATGTCATAAAATGTATACTTATACTTCAGCTGAGTCTCCTTTTTATAGTAGGCTACTTATCACTTTTATTCCTTCACATTTCAGAGGAAAACCTCCGTCATTACATTTATATAACATAGTTGCCATGGTTACAAGTTTCGTATAAGATTCATATTTTACATATTACATAAGATCACTCGATACATTGTTGCTGTAGATCACCCCCCATTCAAAACTATTCAAATGAACTCCACCTCGCCCAGCTACAACACGATGCTGCCTTCAAGTGAAACACAATTGAAAGTAAGTTGCTCAAGCAGCTGTTGATGTAAAGCAACAATATTACAATATTAATTTATATTTTGGTACAACACAAAGGTAAAAGCACAGCCAAGACACACGTCTTTTGTACGCTTTGTTGTTATTTGTGTTGAACATTAAATAGTAATCTAAACTACGTTTGGGATCCTACATGTCACCAGCAGCTATGATTTACGAGAAACAGTGAAGGCACCATTTCCCTCTCTAGGCACATGAAACGAAAGTGAAAGTGAACACCAGCAATTCACTGCTACCTTATCAAAAATATGTTTTTATAAATGAAATATTAGAACGCCAGCAGAGTAAATGTTAGCCCAGCTGGCTCTGAAGAGTTACACGTCATTATAAAGTAAGACGACATGTCTGTGCTGAAGTGATCTCAACATATTTACTCAAAGTTGTAGTGATAATAATCATTTCCATAAAACATAACTGATACTTACTACCGTGGCTGCCTGTCTGTCGCTTGTGGACTCGGGCCGTCAGGTTCATGTGTTTGTGGATTCTCAGCTGTCGGCTCAGTGTCAGGTGTACCTGCAGGGTTCTGTCTGAGGTGAGCAGGGGTCCTCCTGGAGCTCAGCTGGTCTCTCGCGTCTCTCTGGTTGTGATACGGGTCCATTATCACTGACAGCCTCCAAATGATCTCTAAAACAAGTTGGGCTCTCCGGTCATGTTGTCAGTTTTGTTTTACATGGATAATTACGAGTACACGAGTCATATGTCAGCTGTAGCCCACTATAATGAAACAGCGCCACCTGCTGGAATACCAGGCGGAGGGCGTGTTATTACATGAAGGCCAATCTGTGGGCTAATTGTGTAACCATGAGAATTATAATCATATCTATCTATCTATCTATCTATCTATCTATCTATCTATCTATCTATCTATCTATCTATCTATCCATCTATCCCAACTACACTAATATATATTAGGCCTACCTATTGAACAATATGAATGATAGCAGGTTCAGCAGGTTGTGTGTTTTTTCTTGTTTACATCTGTTAAACTATTATGCAGAGACAGACAACTGGTACTATGATAACATACATAATGAACATGTACTTGTATAGCTGTATATAAAGTGTTTACTCTTCATAAAAATGTTTATCTCTGTTTATGTTTATGTCTATGAGCCAGTGAAGCTTGTTATAGTTAAAGAGAGGAAATATAATTTAGAAGGTGTTGCTTGGTAACTAAAATAGTTTATTTTGTTCACTTCCTAGACTGAGTATGGAACTAAACTTTTATATCTCCCAGCTGGAACTACAGGGGCCATCAGACCATCACCTCCTGGTGGTGTAAGTGGTATGATGAGACAGGACGGACTGGGGCGGGGTGGTTATTTCAGTAAACATCTCTGCAACATGACAGCAACACTGTTGTCTCCTCACATTCTGTTGAAAATGTTAGTTCATGTTTTGAATGTTTTAAACTAAAATTCCACTGGCCATGTCTTTCATACTGCTGTAGATCGCCCGTATACAAAGCTATTCAAAAGAACTCCACCTTGTCCAGCGACAACACGATGCTGCCTTCAAGTAAAACACAACTGAAAGTATACGGCTGTTGATGTAAAGCAACAACATGACAATATTAATTTATATTTTGGTGCAACACAAAGGTACAACTCCCATAGCTTATTAGTCGAGTGAGTAATAAGCAACTGTTTGGATAATCAATTAATCATTTGCTTTATTATAAAGCAGAAATGCCAAGAATTTGCTGTTTCCAACCTCTGAAGCTCGTCTATCATTTATATGACTGTGAAATAAATATCTTTGGGTTTTGGACTGTTGGAGAAATCTTAAGATATTTTTCACAACACAAATAATCTATTGAGAAAAATATCAGCGGATTAATCGATTGTTAGTTCCAGCCCTAAATGACCGCAGCATACACTTCATAACAAGTTACTTATTTTTATTCTCAACTGTATAATTCAAACTGAAGGCATCAAATGAACCCAGTCCTGCTTAAAGAATGACACCCATATTTCTTTAAAACCTCATTTATTTTGAGTCTTGACATTAGAAATTGACAGACATAATGTTGATTACAAAGCAAGAGACAATTTGAATTGAATGAAGAATTTTCTGGCAGGATATACATTAGTGACATAACTGGATGTTAATACACACACGCACACACACACACACACACAGGAAGGACAAATAAATACACTCTTAAACAACTGTGAATAGTAAAGTTATAAGACTAAAAAATCTAAAAGCAATATGTTTTAATCTCGATAACATTTGTTTACAAATTGTGTAGAAGAGTCAGAACCCTTGTTTGAATGCTATAAATTTTAATTTCAGTCCATATAGTGTTTAATGCTACCGAACAGTAAAATTTCATGGCATGCACTGTACTGCTGCTGACAGGTTTCACTAGTAAAATACAGGCTGTGGTGGCACCTAATGATAAAATGTTGCTTGAGGTATTGTTAAAACATTACAAGACACAAGAGATGACCAGAATCAACCGATGACTTTGACACAAAACAAATAAGGCAGTGAGGTTGTAGAGGCTCCCTCTTTCTGTCCCCTGTCCACCACAGATCACCAACAAATACTGACAACACACACCACGCTCAGTTCAGGGGACCTAGTGCAATTAGGGTAAAAAAGGTCAGTGAGCCATCGGGTCACTGTCCAGTGTCAGTCCTGGAGACAGTTTTCACTGGCACAAGTAAGGCTGTATATTAGTGATGCATTATCAGGGATGATGCCCTACACTGATCAGAAGCCTCCATCCTTCTTGCCAAGGCACCCTGCTTGATTAGAGCCCCAGTCAGGGAATGACTTGTTTCAGTCCATTTAGGGTAATTGGATCTCCTGGAGTCTTGGGCACACTCCTTCCTGCTCCAGTGTTCATTCCAGTAAGTGTATAGATGTCTGTGTGTGCATGAGCATGTGTTTGAATGTGTGTTTGTGTGTCTGTGTTAAACTGCTGAGGCTGGGAGGTGAGATCACAGCTTGGGTTGGCTGGTTAGCTTAATCTTCAGGTTCTCTGCCAGCTTATCCAGGAACTCAAAGGTGTTCAAGTAGTCAGCACGTGTCACACTGCAAACAGAAGAAAGGAGGAGAAAGAGTTGAGTACACTAATTACAATTAATTTAGGAGGTATTGAATGTGACAGCTGGGTTTCCACTGCACATACAGTAGGATCTAACAATGTTGCCATCATCAGACCGAACAGGTTTTGCAGGTTGCAAAATGTGAGGCACACCACATTGCCTTTCTTTGTTAAAGCCTACATTTTTAAAAAGAGTAAAACCAGGATTTTTCCTCAGACTGTATGTGATTGTACTATCACAATCTTTAATCTCCACACTCCTAACCACAAAGTGAATAAAAGAATGTAAACACCAGCACATTAGCCTCACATTAAAGGGAACAAACTGCCTGATATTGTATGACACATGCAGCTAGACTTTTAGATATTGGGGTCATATCCTACACTGAACAATAAATCAATTCTTATTCTACAGCAGGAACACGGTTGCACCTGATGCAGAAACATACAAGGTACAAAGTAACATACATTGATTGTATTGTGACATACAGTATATTGAGTGTTATGTAATGAAGAGACGTACTTTGGCAGGCCTTTGATGCAGATAGCTAAATCCTTGGTCATGAACCCAGCCTCGATGGTCTCGATGCAGACGGCCTCCAGTGCCTCAGAGAACCGTTGCAGCTCAGCATTTTTGTCCAGCTTTGCCCTGTGGAGCAGGCCTCGTGTCCATGCAAAGATGGAGGCTGCAGCACACAAACACCCAGTGTAAGGACAGAATGTAGTGTATTAAAATCATATACAGTATATTACACACAATGTATGTAATATAAATTCAGATGATAGTTAAGTTTATGTAGTTGATAAATGCTCAGTCCATGCATCATTGTTTACCTATAGGATTGGTTGAGGTCTCTTTTCCCTGCTGGTGTTGTCTGTAGTGGCGAGTCACTGTGCCATGGGCGGCCTCAGACTCCACTGTGCGTCCATCAGGACAGATCAGCACACTGGTCATCATACCCAGGGAGCCGTAGCCTAAACAGGGTCACACAAAACCACATGAACAACAGATAAACTTTGAAGCTGAGATAGAAAAATCAGCAGTCTTTTAAAATAATGCAGTTTTGCAGAGATCAGATTATTAGGAATGTTGCTACTTAGTTCTTCACATAACCTCTGATTGAAATGATCTGTCTCTACAAACCTTGTGCTACAGAGTCAGACTGTACGTCTCCGTCATAGTTCTTGCAGGCCCAAATGAAGCCTCCCTCAGATTTCATTGCTTGGGCCACCATGTCGTCTATCAGACGGTGCTCATACCAGATGCCTTTGGCCTCAAACTGAGCACGGTATTCCCTGGAAAACAAGTTGTTATTTACATCAGCTATAAAAGTGTGTGTACTTGTGGCTGAGAGAGGCAGAGTGTGCCTGTGTTTGCATGGATTTGAAAGTCCTTACTTCTCGTAGATCTCCTGAAAGATGTCTTTGAAGCGACCGTCGTACTTCTTCAGGATGGTGTTCTTGGTGCTCAGGTACAGAGGCCAGCCTTTGGTCAGACCCATCTGAAATGAGCTGTGGGCAAAGTCCCTGATGGACTTATCTGTATTGTACATCCCCATGGCAACACCACCTGTGCCTGAACAGACACACAGACACAAATAAATACATAAAGTACAGTATATTCACATATGCAGACTGTGCAAACCTTTATTTGTGTGGCTGTGTTCAGTATTTTAATATGCAGTATAGTATGACCGACAACCAATATAACAATGTTTCATTTGAACCTAGACAAACACTGGAAAAGAAAGAAATCCCTGTTGCCAAATCATTACTCAACCTTTTATAATCTATTTCAGTGTTTGGTTCTGAGTGATAAAACCACAGGATGTGAATAGTTACAACAGAATTGAAAAAAAGAGATAAGCCATATCTTATATTTCCCCCTTTTCAATGTGAACACAATGAAAAATGTGCTTGTAAAAACTTTTTTGTTTCTGGTGCAAGTCCAGCTTAGTTAAATTGACTGACACACATTACATATGTTATGATATTTGACATCTTTGCACCAAGATAGTATTCCTTCAGAGGTTAAGCTTTCCCAATCAGGAAAATTCAGTCATTATCTACTCATCCCCATGCTGATGGAAAGTTGGATGAAGTTAGTCACTAAACATTTCTGGAGCTTCACAGCAAAACAGTGTTGCAGCATTCTGCTAAACAACTGAAATAGCTGTGGTTACAAAATGGCCCACATAAAATGTCTCCATACACCTTGCCCTGCGAAATTCGAGACTTGGATTATGCCGGACGAGTTGTATGGAGACATTTTATGGTCATTTTTCTATGTTTTTTTTAAATATTTTTTTTTATAAAAGGTTCTTACTGTTGTTGTTTTTTTGTTTTTTTTTTACATTTTAAAACAAGTCACCGGCTACTTCTGTTGTTTAGGAGAATGCTGCCAACAAAACTTTTTATAGGTCATCATTGGCATGGGGGTGAGTAGATAATGATTTTTATTTTTGGGTGAGCTGTTCCTTTAAGACTGATGTGTGTTTATCTGCACACCTGAGATGTGTATCAATGATATTAAATGTGAACTGTCAGAATTGTTGGGTATCTTGCATGACCCACTTGTGGTGAGAGGTTGGAAGCATGATGGTACATCTGGCGGGCTGTGTTCTTACCCTCAAACTCATGGATGACATATTTAACTGGCTCTCCATTTGTGGGAGTGTAGGTCATCTCCACTTTTCCAGGCCCTGGCACCACAAAGTCTGTGGCTTTGTACTGTGGGGAGCACATTGTGAAAGACAAAAGGTTAATACTAGAAAGACAACAAGGATGTATACCAATTAAACTACACAGCCCAGAGGCCACTTTAGAAATGAATGAACCCTGTCCAATAAAATGTTGTTAGATCAAAGTTCAAATGACAATGGCCAAGACTGTCATTAACACCTCTGCAGGACAGTGCAGTCAACACCTGTGGTGTTAAGTGATGCAGCAATGTCAGCAGAGTATATAATAGGTAGACCTCTGACATACATGGAGTAGTATGTAACTAGCAGTCATTTGACACTTCACCTGGATTTCTCTCCTCTGAGGGGAGAGCTGTTGACTTTGGCACAGCGCCACCAGCTAACCCATGATTTAGTTCTGTGACGTTGCTGCAACTTGTCCAGCCTGTACAGGTAGTACATTAAGGTCCAAAGGCCAGCTGATGAAATATAATTATTGACTTAGTCCCTCCTGATAACCCTACACTGACATATGATAGAAGTGTAACTCACTGTGCTCATATATGAGCTGACAGGAAGCCAGTAGTCAGCTTGTCAGAGTGGTTTGCTGGATTTAAATTATGCTTCAGTAGCAGAAGGTCTTTGTCGGATGATAAGTGAGCTGGTTCAAGTTTCTCTGTGCATGGATAAAGACTCTAACATAAATGCTACACTATTACAGTTGTTCCTTTTAGCTGCATCCCTGCAGTTTGACATAGCTCACTTCATATCAGGGTTATTTCAACCTCATATGGCTGATGTTCAGTTTAGCTGAATGTCAAAGCTTACATATTGAACTAATAACTCTAGTCCATGTTTTTTGGTTGTAAACTTTTGGGTTTGCCTTTTAAATTGCAAAACATAAATCACAGTACCAGCGCTCCAGACTAACTTTTTTCACCATCATCCTGGAACCGTCCCAAAAAACAATTTTAACTGTCCTGTCGTGATGTAAACTCTCCAAAAATCAAAATGTTGTTTATTTACTTTGTTATTATCAATAGTACTTCAGTACATTTATTTTCTGTAAACATGTTAAATCAAGCAGTCAATAGAATTGGCAAGCATACTACTGGAATATGCATACACTGTAATAAACTGGAAACTGTCAAACATGTACTGATAGATGGCATGATGAACAAAGAAGAGAATAAATATCAGAACTAATTGATGGAAAACTCATTACACTGGAGAATCTGCTAGGAAACACTATATGAAAAGTATGAACTCTTCTAATTAAGGGTAACGGATAACAGAGAGAATTTATGTTTACTTTTTCTGCCAATCGACTGCTACAGTCCCGTCGGTGGCGGTAATGCTCCTATCAGCTGGTTTGCCAACCACAATTAAAACTCAGAAAAGACGTAAAACTCAAAGAAGTAAACTTCTTTTGTCACATTAAAATGCAGTTTACTGTTAATGCTTCATGTTCCTCTGAACAGAAACTCTCATCCTGCTGTGTGTTTAGCTGTTCGCTCCATTGACTGCATTAGCTGTGAGCTATACTCAAGCCCTGCGTAATATATTCAATACAGTATTACACAGAACCAAAAACAGCTTATGACGCTTCATTGTATCTTAGCAATTTACCCAATCTAGATGAATGACAGAAGTTGTATCTCACCTTAACATGCATTTTTCAGTTTTTCAATATTCAGGAGCAAATTTGCCAGTTGGCTGCTTGTGAACAGTATACCTGATCTCCGTGGGCGTGCCTGCCAATGATGATGGGCTTGATCCAGCCAGGCACCAGGCGGGGAATGTTCTTGCAAATGATGGCCTCCCTGAACACCGTGCCTCCTAGAATGTTACGGATGGTGCCGTTGGGCGAGCGCCACATCTGCTTAAGCTTGAACTCCTCCACACGGTTCTCATCTGGTGTGATGGTTGCACACTTGATGCCCACGTTGTAACGCTGGACGGCCTCTGCAGCCTCGACTGTCACCCGGTCATCTGTTGCGTCTCGGTTCTCCATACCAAGGTCAAAGCTTTGCAGGAAGAGCAAAGAGAATAGAGTTTTAAACAAATAAACTATATTACAATGATTACATACATCTATACTGTGTTAAAATCTCCAAGAGATACTGAATCAATCCTTTTTTCCAATACTTATTTTGAACAATATGAACATACCTCCATCTTTTTGTTTTGTTTAATTAAATATGCCAAATAAATAAATAACTCTGCAGATGTAAAATATTGTCAAAGTTAGAGATCAGAAAATATCTGGTCAAAGAGAATCTAAACAAGCCTAAGGATATGACAAATATTCAATGGCAGCTCTCATTACTTATGATAGTCAATGTTACTGACAGTACTCAAAAAGAATCATAGACATCACTCTTTATATCGGTGCACTTCAAAGTAAGAGAGTAGGCAGAGATGCAAGGAGGAAGAAATGAACCGAACAGACATAGAGACCATTTATAATCTCAACAGCAGAGGCATGGGACACCACAAACAAAGGCAGTGTGTTTATAGAAGAACAGCGATCATTTACGCTTCAGTATTCACCATTTCACAGAAGCCATGGCACAACCAAACAAAGCCCTGAAAGTAAACATATACCACTGTTTTAGTTGGCTAGAAGCTAGTCTGTAAATGTTCAAGTACAATGGTTGTGATGTGGCACGTAGTCAGTGTCAAATGACCTGAACCACATGAATGAGTAGTGAATGAGAGTAAGAGCTTCCAGCTCAAGGAATGGCTCAAATTGCTGCCACAGTTTTATTCACTCTATATCTCAGCTAATTACATTTCTTGTGAGACCTGACACAGTGTTTGCATCAAGAATGGCCATTAACCACTTTCTTCATGGCACTGCAACGTTTGTGTATGCTCATTTTCTTCTTTTACTTCCTGTTATACGCCTTAGTGAGAGGGAGATCTGCAAAACCAGCCAGAAGAGCAAAGACAAAGGAAACAAGGATTCAACTGTGCAATGACACCGGGCCCTCTTCCAAGATATCTGAAAAGGCTGGGCCACTTGTTACACTTGTGCTTGAGGGACTGCACATCAAGAACAAACTAGGAAGTATACTTAACATAAAAACTAGACTAAGATCTATGTGCTTATAATTCCCTTCAAATATTAGCCTATAAGGCTATTGTGCATCCACTGGAGTTGTTTGAAAGCAGCCATGACCTTTTACCCACTTTGTTCCTCCCCTTCCCCCAATAGCCAATAACAAGCCACAACAATAAGACGCTCAACAACTGAAACATACCACAGAGGAAAGAGTGAAACGGTTTCAGGTTCAACAAGAATGTTGCTCTGAATTGTTCCCATGTGGCTTACTTTGTTTATTCAACCTGGATCATGTATTCAACAAGTTGAAGCATTCCTTGGACAACCTGATCTAGACTGTCCAGTTTATTGAGAAATTAGTATTTCATCAGAATAGTCATGACACCATGTTGAATCAAAGGTGTACTTCCGATGCCTGTTGCTCAATAGATCATTAACTTTTACAATGGCAAACAAGAAGAGATTGTGTAAAACATCTATCATATCTGAAAAAGGAAGCTAAAGTTCAAAATGTTAACTATCTGTCGCCACTCCACAGTATGAAGCTGTGATCCAATATGAGGGATGTTTTGTATTGTTTTGTATTAGGGACCTGAACTTCATATAAGGGTCATGCAAATAACATACAACTCTGAACAAAGTCCGTGCAAAAGATAAGAAGAGGGGTGAAGTCAAAGGAAAAAGCAGAGCATTAGGTGCTGACTGTAAATTGACAATATTCACAAGAATATTATTTGGCTGTGACCTCCTCGATCATTTATCAGAAAAAAAGACTATAAACAGGTAAGTCCCTCAGTGATTTGGGGGATTTGTTTGTAAAATGTTGAGGAAGACTAACCAATCAGTTGAAGTATCAGGCTCTAAAAACCTGACTACATGAAGAAACTGTGAGATCACCTAGGCATTAGATTGTATGCTGGTCAGTGTATAACAATAGTGTAATATGTCTTAAATAAGTTGAATAATACTTGTGAAGACACTTTTTTACACTTTCTTTATACTTTACTTAATATCCCTTTCACACTGGAAAAGACCCCACTAACATTCACTCCTGCGTCAGTTGACTCTGCAGTAATCACAAGTGTTTATGGGCTCCAGCTCTGATAAAAACACAACACCCAAGTGGACACATTCATTTTCACCCCTTGTCAGGTGCGATAATACGACTTGTGCTGCAGCTAAGGACACTGACTTGTTAGTCCTTTTCATTTGTCTATGTCCAAGCAGAGTTGAACATTGTTCATTAGGGATTGAGTTTAAAAGAGAGACTGAAGTAAAAGATATTTTAAAAAGTAATCCCCATTACATTGTCAGTGACTCCTGTGTCGTTACCCAAGGTTTGCCAGCTGTCTGATCGGTAAAGCACATTTACAACTCTCAACAGAAATGAGAAAGAAGCAAGATGTTTCACTCCTTATGTGTCTATTTCAGAAAATTATAAATAAAGACTTTTATAAAAAATTTTAAAAAAAACATTTTAACATCTTCTGGATGCAGTCTGATGAGGTATATGATCTGCTGATTTCTACTCCTCCCTGTTTTTCCACCAAGTTTGTAACGAAGAATGTGATGCACAAGAAAAAGCAGAACAGAAGTGAACTTGTCTCCTGGCAAAGAGAAAAGAATCAATCAACTGTTTATAGTGGGTTAACTCAGGTTTAAAAAACCCACATATACACGCTAATTTTGGTGTAAAAGTGGTATAAGTGTAGCTCGTCTTCTCATGGTAGCATGACATCTCCAATAATAATAACAACAGGATAAGTCTACTCATGTAAAATGTATAGAACTACAAATCAACTATTAACTATTATCACACTGCTACAGCATTGGAGAACTTTTCTCTTGTGGGTGAGATCATAACATTGTGCAGTTACACACTGTACCTACAACTTTGTAGGTGAGATAACACTCTGAGGAAACCGAGGGTGCCACAAGGTGGACTCCACCCGTATTCATAACAAACCCAAGAAGCGTTTCATTAGGTGCTCATAAGAAACTCTTATCAGCTGTTTTGCTGTTCACACTCCTTAGGTAGGGGCTGACCAGGATAAACAAGCCAGACTAGAAATCCAAGTACTGCAGGAACTGTCACTGACAGTTTACTTAAAACACAGAATTGATTACATACCGCCTATTGGAAGGCATAACCTGCAGAAGTGCTTTTCTAAACCCAAGAACAGACGTTAAAAAAATAAACAAACAGGTAAACTGTTGAAAGAAAGTCCCACATTATTCAAAGAAACATTAAAGTAACTAAAGTTGATCTACAGTGCAGTGCATGCCCTTCGGTCTTCATATTGACTGTCTTCACCTGTGCATGTCGAGCTCCAGGTACGGGAGGATGAGTTTCTGCTTAATGAGCTCCCAGATGACACGGGTCATTTCATCTCCCTGCATCTCCACCACGGAGCCTGCCTTGATCTTGTGAGACATCTTTGAGCCTGGTGGTGGACACAGGGGACATACACAGACATTGAAGAGAATGATTTAAGAAATAAAAGAAAGTAAGATAAAAAGAGAGATGGGAAAAGAGAGAACATGTCAAAAACAGTGGCAGTGGTAGCAGTATGTTATCAAGCTACTGCTGACTAAGATACTGTATGCTGCTGTATTGTTATCTCCCTTTACTATTGGTCTAACAAAATAAAACGTACACTTTTGGCTTTAGGACCTTGTGATGCAGATTTTTGACTCTTTCTTTGCAGTATAGTAAATTGTAAGTGAGGAAATAAGTAACAGAGTAATCAATCAGTTCTCCCTTTTGAGCTTTCATGTGTGACATTGACACCACAGACAAAAGTCCCTCTTTACACAACACCAGTCTCAATGAATGAATTCATTCAAAACATGAACCATGAGTCGCCCTCATGCTCTGCATGCATTTGCTCAACCTGATAAACTCCATAATCATCTTAAGTGTGAGTAGCTCAAAGTGAAGCAAACAGCACAAGCTTTGATTGGTCCACGATAGTTATGATAGTTTCACAGACAGAACTGCTCCACAGCTTGCAGGTTTCTATCAATTTCTGGCCAAAATTACACGACGTCCGCAAAAGTTACATAAGTAAACAGGCTGATGATCGCATGATGGGGAGGAGACTGGTAGGCAGGCAGTCTGTCTGTCTGTCTGTCTGTCTGTCTGTCTGTCTGCAGGCCACACCAGGAATACACAGTTAACTTAGCACATAACGTCCAGTTCTGATAGATAACGTTATGCCTGTAAATGACAGTATAAAAGACGAACACAGGACGGAGTTGGCTAACACAATGGGCCTCAATGACCATCTTAGAGTCGGCCTGCTGTAAATACGACTTCATTTCGACAAAAGGCCTCCGTACATGACATTAGGATGGACCTGATTCATTCGAACCCACAAAAGAATCATTCCAGCTTCAGTTATGTTAGCTTCAACAGCTTCAAGTCAAACTGGCTAAGCAATGTAGCAGGACAAGGAGATGTGAAATGAGATAAGAGTGGAGAACATTAACAACACACTTCCCTGTATCGTTACGTCGCCACCAAGCTACTTCGTTATGCAGCTAGTACAATTTCATGATATGATAGAAACAGCTACCTTAACGTTTGGTCTACAACACAGTCAGCGGTGGGAAGAGGTGGCAGAATGATGTCCTGTCCGGTCTGACTGAGCTCAGAGCGGTTCAGGCTGATAGAAAACGGCAGGTACCCAGCTCCCACCTCCCGGAGATCATTGACAAAGTATTGGCCAATAAGAGAAATGAGGAAAACCTAACCGCCAATCAGATAAGTCCATATAGCAGGAGGGGCGTGATATGACCGGGCGGGGACTGCAAACATGGCTCGCTGATTGGTCCGAGATATACCTCGCTCTTCCGCCTTACGGACTGGTGATGTATTAAGTAACAGCTCATTGAATCTGAGTTCAATAAAAATGTATATTGAGGAATCACATTTTTTTCTTATTTCTTCAATAAAACATAGTCTAGTGGATTGTGTCTCCTAAGATACTTAACAGGTTATACCCAAAAGTCATTATTTTCAGAAATAATTATATTAATCATAATAAAAAAAAATGTATATACCACTTTTCTAAACAAGGGTGCTTCACAGAAAATGAAAACACAGAAAAACAGCAGATAAAAACAGCACAGATGAAGAACAGCAGATAAAAACTAAATAAAACAACTCAAGGATTATAAAACATGGTGGGATAAAATAAAGGTGTTAAAGCAACATGATAAATCCCAGAATTCATTTAAGATTTATGAATGCCTTCCTATAAAAGAAGGTTTTAAGAGAAGATTTAACAGATGCTTATGATGTAACCTGATTTCAACAGACAGAGGTTCCAGAGTCTGGCAGCTCTGACTGCAAAACCCCCGTCACCTTCAGTCTCAAGCCAGGATTTTGGAACAACTAGCAGAGCTGTATCTGCTGATCTGAGCATTAAGCCACGCCAGCTGTGGCCCAGTCGCCGGAATTTGCCCATTTGTCAGGTCTCTGGGAGCTCAATGTGATTTCCAGTGGCCAATAACTCACTTACAACATGCTTGATTCAAGTTTGTCAAGTGTAGACTGTACCATGAAAGTGTTATGTAAAATTTACATTACATTGTAAATGACATAACAATTGACACAAAAGGCTTACCTCCTGTTGCCAGTAGGTGGCACAATGACTATACCTCGTAATGGGCATGTAGATGTGTTTTGGCCGGGACTGGGATCAAACATGTGAACTTTGGAGAAGATGGACAGTGTACACTCAAGTTACAACAACTTTCTGTTTCACAACGAATAACACGTAGCCACAGTAACATCATCCAATGATATCTATTAATGTTCATGTCATCACCACCATCAAGGCATTAAGGATTTTCTGACCACATTAGAGGTGGATTTGATCAACCTGCTAGGAGGAGCGTAAAAATGGCTGGAGAGGTTTGAGTTAGATTTAACCATGTAAAGTGAAGATCCAGCAATTTCCTGTTCCATGGCGAAACTTCCATCATTGCTGTGCCACCATGTCCATGCCATTCAATGAAAACTCAAAATATTCACAATACAGCATCATGAAGATCTTAACGGTTTACTAACCATGTTAGAGGTGGATCCAGTCATCTGGTTAGGAGTAGAACATGAATATCTAAAACATGGCATTTCCAAGTACCACTAGGTGGCGCTATGACTACAACTGATTTGTGGTGCATCAATGTCTTCGGGGTGGGACTCTAACCAAATGTGTGATGTTTGGAACAGATTCGACTACGATGGAGTTACAGTAACTTCCTGTTTCATGGCGAATCAGCGACCATTTAACAAAAAGCGACAAAGAAGATCTCCCAGTCTACATCTCCTCTGATGAGGAAGAGGTAGGTGAAGATGAGCTACAGGGAGTCTGCTCCTTCAACTTCTGGCCTCGGATGTACCACAGTCAGGAGATACTGGATGGGTCCTTTTGAGTATGAAATGTGGGCTGATGACAGTGACTCTGATTAGGACTGACAGCCCTGTTTGCTGCAGGATTGGAAAACCAATCCTTGAATAAATTGCATTCATATAGTGCTTTGGGGGGGACTGTGGCTTCGATCCTCAGCTGCATGTTGAAGTGTCCATGGGCAAGAGACTGAACCCCAAACTGCTCCCAGTCGTAGTTCCATCGGTGTGTGAGTGATTGTGTGAATGGCTGAGCATAGAAATATCTTGGGATGCTTTGGTTAGGATCGTTGGTCTGGCACCATGTACTAAATAGAGCACCTCTTCTTTTTGCATATTTTACATGTGAAATAAAGTAACGTTGGATCAGCACGTTAATCAAGGTCCGTAGTTGTAGAGCAGGAAGCCATAACAATAAGGATGTTAGTCCTTCCCCTCCTTATTGCCAGACTCTGTCAATCTCAGCATCCAGTGTTAACACCATGAGATTTCTCAAACAGCCACATTTTGTTTAAACTAAACTGTAGATGTCTCTACAAGAGGTAAGTTGATAAACAAACAGCAACAATCAACTAGATTGTTTTAATTAGACTTATTTAATAGTTCAGAAATAATTAATCTCGCTCTGTTATACTGTGATGTAGTTATTTAGAAGGTGTAAATGGTTAAAGCAGACAAAGGTAAATTAAAACTTAATGATACATGCACATCTTAATCTCAGTAACCAGTTTTTTTTTTTACTCACTCTGTTTTAATATCTGTCTTTATGGACTGCATCAACCTTCCCATGAGAAGCAATGACGTAGAAGACCGAGGCTAAACATCCAGGACTTCCATGACAACAGAGACGATACGGACCAGATGAGAAGGATGGATGACTGCAGGACCAGCTGGTGGTGGGCAACTACGTACGTGATGCTCAGACAGTCATATGTGCATTATCTTTATTATAGGAACTTTCTTGGATGTTATTTAATTGTTTATAATATCTATACAAATTCAAAAATAAAGCGTCCAGCAATGCAGAAGTTGAATTGTGGTGTCCAAAATGTGTTCATGACATGTTTTCTGTTTCACAGGGCAGGAGTCCTCCGTGTTTTGGTTGTTCCTCGAGTAGCTGGGCGTCAACCAGCCAAAAAACAAAACAAAAGATGCAGCAGACCACTGACCCTCTCACCCTACTTGCTTCCAGGCAACTAGAAAACACCTGTAGAAGACATCGTAACACTGTGAACCAAATCACGATTGCCACACACTTCTAATGATAGGAGGCAATGACTTCCTAACTAGCATGTAGATGTGTTATGGCTTGGACTCTCATCAAACACGTCAAATTTGGGAAAGATTGGACAATATACACTAAAGTTATAACAACTTCCTGTTCTTCCTGAGACTTATTTGTTGCCACTGTCACAGCATCAAATGTGAAGTCACACTGTTCACCATACACCATCATCACAGCCTGAAGGATTTTCTGAGCAAATTTCAGGTGTCTTCCATCAATTCTCATTTGGCTGTTGTGTCTGTTTTCACCGATTCTTGATAGATTGTGTGTGGGCTATACATCCTGGTTATTGCAGTGGATCTGGTGATTACTGGTTATTGATGTGGAAATCATTAAGGGTCCTTAACGCCTTCACAAAATACCGAGGCGAGACCACAACTGTTGCTGCCCCAGGGCTGAGTATGCGAGGACTCATTCAATACTGCTTGCTGCATTAATTACACTTCTGGTCACTCTTGCAGGTGCTGTGTCAAAATCATTTCTTTGTCAATATAATCCCTCAATTTAACCCAAACCTTATCTCAACCCAACCAGTTATTTCTGCTATGCTAGTCTGCCAAACCATAATCTAACGGGGAGCTCATTCAATTACTTGAATCATGCAAATATTAAGGACGTTACTGCAAAATGTAGTTCAACTACTAATTACATGTAGTCCACTACCGCTTACTTTATATTGCTTTTTGTGATGTACTCTGGTCAATTGCAGGTTATACTGAAGTTTGTCATTATGCTCACCACATACAGACACTCCATGTTACCTGGGCATGCCAGGGGTTTAAACTAATTTTAAACCAATACTCTGATTTCACCTTGATAATATCAGCGGCCATTTCACCTGTTTGGTCATATATGATGTGTTGCCTGTGTGAAGGTCTACCCGTTAGGTTTTGGATTTTGGTTGGACCCAAATGCAGAGACAGGAGGATTTGTGCCAAAACAAAAGATTTATTTGGCAGGTGAGCAGGTGGTGACAAGTGGTCTCACCGGATTACTGGGACTTAGCTGGCAGCACTGGTAGACTGGAGAAAGTGGCAGCATGGAGGGCTGGGAAGAAGGACGCTGGGGAAATCTGCACACGAGGTAGAGACAAAAACTGTCTAACAAAGGCATCCAAAAATGAGCACACGAGGCGCTTATTTTAAAAACATCAGAGATCAAAAACATAAGAGTAAGGCACAAGAGTGTGAGTGTGCTGGAGAGTCCCCGGTTGATGCGTGAACAAGCTGGTAATGGAGAGAGGCAAAGACCAGGGTTATGTATAGGCGGTTGATGAGACTGAATTCAGAACAGGTGTGCCTCTCTGCTGCAGCGGAGAACCACGCCCACCAGAACACACACACACACACACACACACACACACACACACACACACACACACACACACACACACACACTGGAAGGAGCATGTAAGGGAAAAGGAGGGGGAAACAGATAGGGAGAAAACAACAGGAAAAACAACAACAAAACAAGCTGCCACAGCACACACCAAGACACTACTGCTTCATTGATGGTTTTTTTTTGTCTGTGCTTTGGTTTTTGATTTGAGTAATTAGCCTTAGCCTACATTTACAAGGAATAAGGCTGTTTCTGTATCCCATAGATAGGAGGCCTTTGTATTTGACACATCTGTTCTTAGTATCCAAGCCCTGCAATTACAACCTCTAAGTTTTAATGTTGAAGAAATCAGAGACATGCGTAGGCCACATTTTGTTTTCATAAACATAAATAAGCAGTTTTAGATGTCACAGTACATACAAACTAAAAACAACACAAATGTGGTCCCTATTCCCACTGAGCAGGCAATGTCTGTGGACGTCCAAAACAGGTTGATATCATGTCCGTCGGGCCAGGCCATAATCTAGACATCCACTGACATCCAGAATTAGTTGAGAATAGACGTTCATACTGGCTATGATCTGGACGTCCACTGACAGCCAGAATTAGTCGACAAACAACATATAAACGTCTATACAACGTCCAGAAAAGACGTATAAAAAACTGTCATTCTGGCTCCCCAGAGGACGTCTTTTAGATGTCTTGGATGTCCATAAATGACGTCTTTTAGACGTGATCTAGACCACTTTTTGCTCACTGGGTTCAGTCAAATGAGAATTGCTCACCTGGCTCATATGGCAAAATTTTTTTCTAGCTTATGCATTTACTTCCTGTATATGTGGCCCAGTGAACATGCACGGTAGAGTTTTTACCTGCTGTCTCTGTCATCAAATTCCTGTTCAGCCCACATATCACTTTCCTCGCCCTGAGGAAGGTTTTGCAAACTTAAAACCTCCATGGATCAAAAATTCATGAAAGGGTAATTATTGACCTTTTTTGGAATTCTTGGTGTCCTGTCAACAGTTTTACAGACGTCTTTTTAATAATGTTGCTCTAGGGGAAAATGCTTTTTGGGGTACAGGGGAATTTTATGCTGCAATACTGCGAGTGGCCACTGGGTCTATAATACATTCATGGCAAAAAACTGCAGACCTGAGGCAGAGACAAGCTGGGTGATGCCTGCTCAGGCCTGACCGGTTGAGAGCAGAAGGGTTTTTTCAGGTAGGGGGTCTGCAAGAGACAGGCAAGCAACAAAACTATCAGACAGAGTGTGAATAGAGGCGCTGCAGCAATGAACAGTATAAGACAAATAATGAAAACATTTTTCAGTTGACAGCCAAAATACAAATATGAACATGAGAATAATATGCAACTTTCAAACTTCATTGTACCAGTGCAGATAACGTGTCACACATGGTCTCTTTAGATGATGACGCCATGCTAATTAGTGGTCTGACCTGTTATGCACAATTGTTGTAATTGTTTAACTTAGTTAACTTCATGTTCTATAGTGACTAATCAAGAAATGGCAATTCACTCTGATTATCAGACTATCAACCTCCCACCATACGCTCTGTGTGCATAACCTATCACTTCCAGCTTCCCATTAATGTAGTGCAGATAAACTAAAATGACTTTTGGGCCCTGGGACCCTGACACAGCTGCCCATTTTGTCAAGTTGACAATCTAACTTTGAGACTTCCTGATACAATTAAAGACACATTGTTGTAACTCCATAAGTGAGATAATATTAGATTCAGTGAACTTCAGCAGGATAGCAGTTTTTCATTTTTATTTTTATTTTTTACTCTAATTCAACTAAACTTGGACTCAAAGGCTCACAGGCAATCAAAATCCCATGGATCAATTGTGAGAAGATTTACACAAAACTGACTGTACTGCATTGCCTGCCATGACTGGGAGAGTGACTTTTGTCCTGAAAAGTGCAAGCCTTGGTTTCCATATTACATTTTTATGAATTATTGACAGTTAAAATGCAGTTATCCATATAAGCTGTAATATGATAAAATTGTTACAGCAAATATCTGTCATATAGTATCATTTTGACAATATCCTGTAAAAATTGTGCCCATGAAGTTGTGTAGACCTGCTGTCACGAATCCAATGAATGAATGAATTATATAACATAATATATAATAACATATAACAAAATAACTTTCAAGCATGATGTTTTAGATGGATTCCAGGGCCCAAAATATTAAATACAGTTTTAATTATAAACCAAGTCAGAATTTTAAGATTGAAAGAGATCCCTTGCATCTGATCCCATACTGTATAATAGCATTGCCCTTAATTGCTATTAGCATTTTGACACATTCATATGTTTTTATCACACAATCTTAGTATAGCCTGAACAAAAGACATATTTAGCCTATGTGTTTTTATGCAATTAGATGATTGTTAAAGCTGAACTTTAAAGGATAAGTTGATGGTCAAAACATGTCTGAAGCTTCACAGCAAAACAGCACTGCAGCATTCTCCTAAACAACTGACATAGATGGGGACTTTATCATAGTGGGCAATTTGGAGCCCTTATGAAGACCTAATGGTTAAAAAATGTTGGCTCTTTTAAATGACTGACCTTTTAATGATTTAACCACTATAGTCAAGGCTTTTTAACGAGTCCTTCCTGCTTCTTTTCCTTGTGTGCAGTGCCTGGATGGCCTCTGTTTTTTGTTGTAAATCAGGTCGTTTCAAATCAATTTAGACTCTCTGGGCTTCTGGAGACTTGGATTATGCCAGATAAGGAGCTGTGTAGAAGTTATTTAATCTTGTTTTTTTTTTTTTTTTTTTTTTTAAGTTTTAAAGCAAGTCTCCAGTTACTTCAGTTGTTTAGGAGAATGCAGCCATGCTGTTCCAATGTGAAGCTCCAGGAAAGTTTTGTGGACTATGAAACCTCCCCTGACTGTTCATCAGCATGGAGGAGATAATGACTGAATTTTCATTTCTGGGTGAACTGTTCCTTTAAGGTTCAATCTTTGGACTATCTAATCACAGTTTAAGGCCACATTAGGACTCCTGTTTCTCCTCTATGTACAAAAGGACATGGAATGTTTAAATTCCGCCGTGTAACCAGAGGATGGCAGAATCTCACTGTGCACTGAGGACTGAACGGCTCTCTGGTCTCTCCAGCTGCACGGGGCCATGTGGTCCTGAGGAGGCGAGGAGCAGGCAGAGGAGCACATCATCGTGCTTTCTTTTACGGTACGCTTAATTAAAAAAAAAAAAAAATCAGTCAGGTATAGACCTACACAGGCTTATATGGTTCATTCCATACTCTTGTATCGCTTCAGGACTTGGAATGAGGATATACTTTTAAATGCCGTAGGTGGGATTGTTTTGTTTTTATATTTGAACCGTTTAAAAATAACGCTGATCTTGCTTCATGTAAACAGCAGTTGATCCGTTTAAGGGGGTCTGCTCATTTCACACACAGCAGTCCACGTTAGGTGAAAGGCCACCGGCTCCCCAAACAGCCTCCCTTCCCTCTTCTTTGTCTCCAGGTCCCACCTCCATTCTGAAGCAGGACCACAGCATGGCAAGACCCGAAAGGCATCATGTGACTCTGCATCTGCTCTCAGTGTAGAGAGAGAGAGAGAGAGAGAGAGAGAGAGAGAGAGAGAGAGAGAGAGAGAGCGAGAGCTGAGGAGGAGCTTGCTGCAATAAGATTCACTCCACGCACCATCAGCATCAAAAACTTGCAGTCTATCCATCCTCGTCTCTTTCTCGGGCGCGCTTGCTTTTGCGAACACACTCTGTTCTCTTCATGTGTCTTTTCCCCGCTGGAAGGTGCACAGGTGCATCCCACGGTTGATAGTCGCTCTTTGCTGAGTCGATTATGGTCACAACCCCCACGGTGCCAAGGTGGAGTCACCGCGCGTATCTCGGATCGGTGCGCTTCTCCAGGGGCTGGGATGCGCACCGGGCACCTCTCGCTTCCTGCCAAGTTTCGGGTCTGAGCAGGAGTCAAGCGCTGCTGCCCCGGGCCGCCGAGGCAGGAGGACCCAGTCGACCCGGAGCAGGATGCCGGTGATGAGAGGGCTGCTGGCCCCTCAAAACACCTTCCTGGACACCATCGCCACCCGCTTTGATGGCACCCGTGAGTAATAAACCAAAGCTTTCTGCCCACTATACACAGTTTACATATAGTAGCGCCTTTCCCCTCTCATAACACAAAAAGAAGTCACTGTATGGAACACTACATACAAACTAAGCCGATGCCCCTGTGTACATTTAGGAATGATACAACTTCAAAAGTTATTGAAAAGATATTCACCTTTTCATTCTGTCTAAATGAATGAGGACATCTACACAGTGACATCCTGTGTGAAAACAGCCAATACTCTGCTCTTCTATTCTAATGATTGCACATTGTGATGACTGCTGAAATGTTTTGTAATAGATGCAACTGAAAGAGATGTATTGTGCTGTACCTGAAGTTGCTTCAGTTCCATTGTGCACCACTGGGTCTGTTCTGCACACATTTCACTCTGTTTTGTCTCCTGTAGTCAAATAGTCTCACCAGAGAGGTTGCAGTTCACTGTTTGAGTATCACTCTTGTACTTGGCTTCCCTGATGAGCCAACAAAAATCCTGTTTTACTCTGATCTCCATCATGATCTCACTCAGGGTGTTCAGGCAGGAGCAGCTGAAATGCTGCCAGAGAGAGGGAGGCAGGGTGGTAGGTTCTTTCTTTGGCGAGGGTGTCTTGTGAACAGATGCGATGAGCAGCCCGCGTGTGTTCGGGCCCATGCTGGGTAGGTGGGCGGGTGAGAGATGCTTATATCGTGTTTGGGCTGTTCAACTCTCCTTCTGTGTTGATTATTCAAGGCGACAGGAGTTTGTGTGAGTCTGCGAGTGAGCCAGTGTCTCCCCTAAACCAGTTATGTGTGACAGCATGATAGAAAAGATTATTTGACCATGCAGCAAGCATGTTGCTTAAAGGCAGATCCTGATCTCACTCAAGGTTTTTCCAAGTCCTCTCCTCTCCTCTCCTCTCCTCTCCTCTCCTCTCCTCTCCTCTCCTCTCCTCTCCTCTCCTCTCCTCTCCTCTCCTCTTCTCTCCTCTCCTCACAGACAAAACACAGTAGCAATTGTGCCTCCTGATTTTGTCAACAAGACATTTAAAGGCAAAGTGAGTTGTTATGTTGTCTTTTAGTAAGGATTCAGCAGCCCAGTCGCCAGGATAAAATGATGGCTGGAAATGTTTCTGCAAACCACTAATACGTTAGATTTGTCCTAGGCCTACTTGTCATATTGACATTTCTCCAAAACGTGCAACGTAACAGGTTCACATGACATGTTTATGACCTGACTGTCATAGGAAGAGGTAATGGTGGTGGAGCTACAGACCCTACAGAAACTGGATATTTTTGAGGCTGTCCACATTTGGTATCAACATCTGTCCTGCGTAATCCGATCAGAAGTGGACAGCTTTGTGCCCATCAGTTCACACCTGGCATTAACATGCATCTTGAGTGACCACTTGTTATCATATTGCATATCTTCATGTATAACATTTGCCAGATTAATAAGAAGGCCCAAGTAGTTAAGAATTTGTTGTAGATGCAGTTCACACAGTTCATGAAGTTTCTCCTCACTCCACAACTCACAATATGTAGCAATTCTTAAGGGAGTCTGGGGATTTTTCTCTACGGGTGTCAAAAAAGTAGTCTATATTGGTTACTGTTTACTAAAATTCACATGCTTACCCTCAATATAATGTTGTCTTCTTTCATAAATTGAGCGTACATGGTGAAATCCGTTGAAACATTGTGTTTCAACAGCTGCTTAGTGTTGGCAGGTAAGACGTACTTTAGACACAGAAGCAGACTGGCTTCTGTGTCACAGTGATGCTGTGTCAAACTGACACTTTTTTTGAGGAAAGGAACAACTTAGTGTATTGCATTTAATGCTGAATTTAGAAGAAGACATGAATAACTTTGAATTTGTCGTAGTTAACTTTCGCAAAGTTTGATACCTTTCTTCTCATTCAACAACTCTTACAATTGCACAATTAAGTAAGGGAGTCTGGAGATTTTTGGGGTAACTTGTGCAATGGTTAGTTGAAACAGACAAAGTTCAGACAAACATTTGCTGCTAATATTGGCAGATTAAGCAAGACCAATCATGTAGCTTGCATTACAGTGAATCACATGAAAATCTTTTCCTAACCCTAACCAGACCATGTGTTACAACATGAAGTAGAAAAATAAATGTAAAGGTTCAACATATCAGTGGTTTGCAGAAATGTTACATTGGCAACATTTATTCTGCCGATCGGGTTGGGATTGAGATACGCTGTGATGACAAAAAGGAGTTAATTGGTTCTCTGTACTGTATTGTCCTTTATCTTCACACTCATCTCTCTACTGCTCTGTTTCATATGACAAAGAGTCTACAAATACCTCAGGTCTCAAACACTATTACCATGTAGCCTGAATTATTCAGAGGACATGCTTGCATACATGTGCAGTGCACACAAATCAGACAGCACAATGTAAATCCCATTCCTTTTCATGTTCTGAAGATGAGCCCTCATCGTGTAAAGCAGTGGTCTAAACCCAGCCATTTTTCTCTGAGTGGCTAAAACACAGGCTTCTATTTGCTGAGGTTCTGATAATTATACATCTCCAGCAGTACATGTGCAGTCATTGTAATTAACTCACATGGATGTCAAGAATTCATCCCTGCCGTTGCTGCTTGTCAGTGGGGGGGTGGGGGGGTGAGATGTTGTGGGGGTGGGGAGGCAGGAGCGTGCGCAGGCTGGTGGGATGGGAGGGTGCGTAGCTCCTCTGGTGGGAGGAGGGGGAATTTTGGTTGTCTAAATATAAATCCATTCGGACTGGAGCTGTGACAAACATGCAGCTATGTGTTTTTTAATGGTGACACTAGTTCCTCATTAAATCAGTCACTTGAGTGAGAGTGGAGGATAGTTCAGTTATGTGTCTGTCTGTGGAGGGGATGGATGCTTTGTGTCTCAGTGAACACTGCTGTGTGTGCGTCTGTGTACTTCTGTGAATAGGCTTTTTGTTGTAATGTGAATCATATGGTAATCATGATTGCTTTAAAAAGGCACTCATCTCTGCTAGAGCCATACCTGAAAGCACTTCATTTTCTCATGTTGAAGACTATTAGCTGCTTTGTGTAGCTGCTCCATTGTTTTATTTGTCAATCGACTGTTGGCAGAGCTTGGAAATGTCCCCGGCCCTTAAGGTCCAGGTTGAGAGCACAAAAGGCTGATTTCAAAACATACCACCAACAAATGAGACTCATACATACAGTATACTCAGGGCACAGTGTCATGTTCGCTGGGCTCCAACAACACTTTCTGCACTTGCTCTGGCTCAAACACAACACCTAAGTAGAGAGGGTGGAGAGTGTGCACACCCAAACTCCAGCAAGATCCTTGATTGCCTGATGGAGACCCTGTTAATATATTAAAGGGTTAGTCTGCTTCGATAAACGTTCAGGAGCTTATTAACTCAGCGTCAGCACTACTCCTTTACAGACCAGAAAGGAGAGATGTCCTGTTTAGATTTTCCGTCTCCTGCTGATACTGAGTACCAAACTGATAACAGTGCTTTTTTTTCCAGAGGTGGAATGTGTATACCCTGTTGGAATCATTTTTAGCTACGTTAACATTAGACCAGGGACTTCTGTGGAAAAAATATTTTAATAATCAATTACTTGTTATTCATCAAGAACAAATGCCAAACACTTACCACTTCCTGCTTTTCAAATGTGAGGATCTGCTGCTTTTCTCTTTTTTTAAACCTTTGCCAAAGAATGTTTTTAACCGTGTCTGTCTGTGTGTTTGTTTGGTTGGGTTGTCGGCAGGATTACACAAAAACTACTGAACAGATTTCCGTGAAACTTGGATGGAGGATGTGTCTTCTGAAACCTTGCACATATTTATTAGTGCCTTATTTAATCTGTTCAACATCCTGAAAGATTCATGTCACATTTCACAGTGGTTGTATTTCACTATTAGACTGAGATTACAGCAGGTATTTGTATCATGTTGGCAACTTCTTGTCTCTCAAATGCTCTCATCCTGAACAACTTACTATTCACATGCATGACCAACATCAGACATAAAAAGCAGGGAATTTAATTCTTGGATTTGTTCTGATTTGACCAGAGAGACAGTGAGAATGTAAGAAAGGTTCATGTGATTGTTCACAAGGGCAAACACATACACAGATTCACACACACATACCACAATGTTGATTTGAAGTGCTGCATCACTGCAGTTAGACATCAGAGCCTCTGAATCATACACTTGGAGAAAGGTTATTATTTATAGACCCCTCTCATGACGTATGTTATAAGCAACACCTCTCAGAGCAGCATGACAAAAATAACGCGCGTGCGCGCACACACACACACACACACACCTTGTAAATAGAAAATTTGCTAACTGACTACACACCTCGCAAACTTCTGTTTATTTCTTTTCATTCTGCAATCATTGGATTCATGCAGAGGTCTCATTAAAATCATTACTTTGATTTTATGTGAAAATTACAGTCTGGGGGAAATTGTGGAGCTAGAGCAATAAAAGAAGTCCTCTGATGATTCATTATAAACCTCATGCATAGTTCAATCAATGTTAATTTGCTGCTCCCCGGAAAAGACAGAAGCTGTGTGGGACTACACCAGTCAATTGGTCCTATTAATTGAGTGGGTCTTGGCCTGGTCCTAATCAGGTTAGGGCCTGAGCCCTGCTCATCACGTGGACATGTCTGGACCAGCACTGTGCATAAGCTGCCACCAGCCTGTGAACACCCTCTCCTTCTTTCAAGCTTCCTTTTTAATCCAAAAGGAGATTTAATTGTAAGAACAAGGGAGAACAAAATAATGACAACTCAAAAGTCTACTGCAGTGTCACCTTTGAAAAAAATATTTTATAGAGATTCAGCTTTTTAAAATCAAACAACATAATCTAGGTGTTTTTATTTTATTTCTGTCCAATGTGCATGTACAATATAAAACTTCCCCTGAACCCCTTGTGTATCAGAGTCTCCTGGTGTCAGACACCTTCACCTGTTGCGTTTTAAGATAAGGAATAAAACTGGAATCTGATGGAACACCAAAGTCTTTACGAACTCAGTCCATACGTTGCCAATTTTGCAGATCAATCGGCATCGTTGAGTTGCAGCAAATTAATTGGCAGCAAATCAATAGAAGTGTTATCTGGACTGATAAAGGGCTTACTTTGCTAACAAAAACTAAAAGCAAATATTTATATTTGAGTATTGAGATTGGAGTACTGAACCATATTTTATTAACTTTAAAGATCTTTCACCTTCATCTTGTCAGTCTTATCACACATAATACTCAATTTGCCACAAAGCACATTTGCCACAGCCACAGGGACATATGGTATATTACATTCTGTCTCTCTAACAGCTAAGATAACTTCAAATATCTCACATCTCTGAATCTCCACCCTCCTCCCCACTGCTGTTCCCCACCTTCAGTCTTTCATTACTCACCTCCCACCCTCTCTTCTTGATATTCAGTTTATTTTGTGCATTTGTGTCCACGTGCATATGTGTAAGTGAGAAAATGAGTGTACATGGCTGCAGGGAGAAAACTGTCACCGCTTCCCTGTGCCTGTGTTTGTGTGTCTGTGTGCATATGTGCCTGTGTGTGTTTGACAGCACAGATTAGCGGTGAAGCATTGTTGTGTCTCAGGTGTGTGTTTCCCCTGTGGCGCTTTGTGCTTAAACCCCCTCCTGGCTTCTCGTCAGGCAGGAACAGATATAATGATAGGCCTAATAATGGCTGGGCTTGGCTCTGTCACTTTATGGTGTTAGGAAGCTACACCCATCATATTTTACACCCGATAAAAAGATAAAAAGGGTCTACAGCCATGCTAGCGGCTCAGTGAGGCTGCACTTTGATACAGTAATGCTTTGAACCAA
The DNA here is from genome assembly GCF_040436345.1 of Pagrus major. NCBI lineage: Eukaryota > Metazoa > Chordata > Actinopteri > Spariformes > Sparidae > Pagrus > Pagrus major. Next base: position 4,503,196 of record NC_133223.1, read on the forward strand.
ATGGCAATTTTAGTATGGCAAAATGCTCACAATGATATTTTAAACATGCTAATGTTTAGCATTTATAATGTTTACCACAGTCATCATCTTAGTTCAGCATGATAGCATGCTAAAATTATGAATTAGCACAAAGTACAGCTTGGTATTTAGACCTATTACGCATGTTGGTCTATAGGTTAATTAGCATACGGACACTGTCTGCTAAGCTTTACTAGAGCAGTCTGAGGTAAAAAAGTGAAGCACGCTAAAAGAAGCTCATTGTGGGAACATAACCTCAAGAAATGCAACAAAGTCAAATGTAGGTTAAAATGTGTGACGCTACGCTCCAGTTTAGTTGAACTATAGCACTATGCTGTTCCACATTGAGAACAAAAACCCTGCTGCCATGTCTGAGGATGGCCTGCAGCCAAAGATGAGCCTACGCCACTGCTAGCCGGGGGAAGAAGGTGTGATGCGTTGGTCCGAGGCGACATGCTGCCAATAAGTGTGATAGAGGGAGAGGGATTCAAAGTTAGTTAGTAGGCCTATGTTATGCCATCTAGAGCCACTGTGACCAAACACATGAAAAGCATTTTGAGTAGATGTATGAGCTAAAAGTCAGGCTAGCTAGGGCAAACAAGCTAATGCTAGCTCTGTAATTTCATCAGTGCTGACTGGGAGATGCAGCCCAGTGTGCTCCTTTCTCCAGCACAGGTACAGGAAATAGATCTAGCTGTGTGAGATGAGCTCCTCACTCAGAACTTTTCTGTGTCAGACAACCTCACCGGAACTCACTGAGTCAATGGAGTGCCATGCTAAAAGGAAAGCACCTCTTTATTTGATCTATATCTTTATAATTAACAGGGAAGTTACCAGTTAATGGGTGTCAGGCAATCAAAAGCAAAATTGACTGAAACTGACATACCTAGTAGATACTGAAGTTATTAAGTGTATCGGCATCAGCCATGATGTGTCTGATCTACACTGAACACATTTTCTTTGCCAAAATCATCATAAAATAAGTGTTTGTGCTCTCAGCTACATTCATGTAGTCACAGTGAGCTGTTGGTGAGATTTGAATGGGAAACAGAGAGTGGGGGTATTGGATTAGATTTGAGTTATCAGAGTCAGCATTGGGAGGGAAAAGTTTGATTGGTGCATCCCTCATGAAAATGTCATTAATTTGTAGGTTTTGAGGAAACAACAGACAGACAGTAGATTTTTAGGAAAGAACAGAGTATTAGGAGGGCATTTGAATTTGTGATGTGGAGCTACTTTAGTAGGCTATCCATGAATCAGGCCCACAATAATGCTAGTGTAATATGGTATTTAGTGCCAAACTCTTAGCACTGCCATGAAATTTTAAAAACTGGAGGATGTTGCTTTTTTTGTGGGCTTACAGTATGTTATATAGTCAATTGATCATGTAAAAAATTGTTTTTATGGCTGAAGCTTGCAGTGGCAGATTAAAATGAGCACACTGATCGTGGTTATAATGTGGGTCTGGCTTGCACAGATTATCTATTATCTGGCTGTATGGGTGAGTGGAACAAAGCTGAGGTGAGTATGGTGAACGTGAAAGCGGCCAATGATAATAATCAAAGTGGCAACATGTGACCTCTTACGTAAACCTAATTCCATTGACAGCACTGACGAATGTAGTTTTGACATTTCTTTTCCGTGGTCCAATCACAACACAAAATGGAGCTCTTCAAAAATAGGAAAACACATGAGCATAAAGCAAGATGGCATCAGCATTCATGGGAATTGTAAAAGGATGAATCAAAGAGTGAATAACTACAGCTAATAATGTTACCTAATGTAGTGTGGTTGTGTTTGTACAGTAGCTCAGCCTGCAGGTCACAATCTGCCTCTCGCTGTCACTGCTGGGCAAAATGGGGGAGAGTGAGTCACAGGGAGTGGGAGAAAGAGAGATAGAGAGAAACTGATGTGTGTGTGTGTGTGTGTGTGTGTGTGTGTGTGTGTGTGTGTGTGTGTGTGTGTGTAGGGTAAAGGAAGAGAGGAATAGAAAGAGGATGGGTGGGTAATGGTTGGAGGAGGCTACACAAAGTAATGAAGTGTGTGGTGTGTACAGGGTATCGGCAGATATGATCAAACTGCAAAACTGGAAGAAGACTGAAGGCAGAGAGGATGAGACAAGGATGGACAGATCAGGGCTTAAGCAGATAATCAAAGTGATAATGATTTGATTCATATTGCTTTTTTCATAAATGATGCCACAAAGTGCTTTACAGTAAAAGAAAAATAAGATGGAGAAAAAGGGTAAAAATAACATCCAAATTATAAGAATCAAACTGACTCCACAGTTATACAACAGATTATAATCAGATATAAGCTAAAAATATATTTGAAGGAGGGATTTTAAAAGAGGAGATTGACTTTGCCAACCTGAGACGTTCAAGGAGTTAATGTTAATGTTAATGTTAATGGGACAGGTGACCAGGGTTCCTCCACAATCCTGAGACTTGAAAGAGTCACTACTTTATTCTGAAAAGGTGTGTTGTTCTTTTGTAAACAGTAAACGTATGAAAGGGGTAATACTTAAAGCAACATTATTGTAAAATTGGCATTTTGTGTGATTTGGTGCCGCCCACAGTAAATACAAATCACAGGTCTGTCACAGTTTGTCAGATGTAATGTAGGTGCTGACTACAAATAGAACTCATGACATCAGAACAATGTTATGTGTTGAAAACTTGTATGTTGAAGTAAACCTGTATGTAACACTGTGATCCTACCCTCTCACTGAAGTTACATAGTGCAGAAACAAGTGATAGTTTCTGCAGGAGTGGCTGAGACAGACACACCATTCACCCTATTATAAGTCACTGTACCATCAAAGTGATTTTGAAGCTGTTATTTTAAGGTAAAAAAGTTACATAATGTTGCTTTAAATGACTCTTTATTTGTTAAATAATTGTATCCATTTTATTTATCCATTTATTTTACAATATAAATAAAACAAGAGAAAGGAGCATGCCATTACATAAGGGTGAGTGAGAAAAAAATGAGAAAAAGATGTGGTGAATGTTATTGGAATATATAATATACAGAATATATATAATATATAATGCATTTAAATGTATTTTTGAAAGGCTTAAACACTGGAAGCCATGTAGCCTCTCCTCTCTGCAGTCAGTTGCCTCTGATATGGCTCCACTCTATTCAACTACTAGTTTACTAACTCTGCAGTCCACTCTGAAACACTTTTCCACCTGCAGGAATCCACTCGAGACCTGCATGCCACATTTCATTGCCTGTATAATACATCTCACAAAGTTATATGAGGCCTGATCTATTAGTTATGTGGACTGTGAATGGGGCAGAGAATTAATAAAACCATTAATTAGACACGCTCTGCAGCACATTTATAATCAAGAGAGCTCTTGACAAAGTGAGCTTGCTTCATTATTTCTGAATTTAACAGTATCCTTTTTGCACTTCTGTTGCGCCTGCAGTCAGATTATAAAGCTGATAATCAATGAGAGAACTCTGCTTGCTTACTGAATTAGGTTTTAAACAGATGGATAATTTCCACCATTCAGACACTAAAAGCTCCTGGAGCTGGAATCCTAAGGCCTACAGAGAGGGTTGTGCATCTCTCCCTTCTAACATGATACAATACGTATCTAGATTCATGGGCTACGATATGATTCAATTCTTTTTATTATGGAACGATTCGATTCTGATTCAGTACGATTCGATTCAACCAGTTTTGGTACGATACAATCCGATACAATTCTTTGTTTCATGTAGACATTAAGGAGGAATCACTTGTATTTTTCTTACTATTAATCTGCTTAAACCTCAGTTTATAAAAAACACACTTCTCCACCATCCTGGATCTGAGGAACAACTATCCTGGATCTCCATGAGCAGGGTCTCTCTGAGCTGGATCTGTCTGCATTGGACCTCTCTGAACTGGATGTCCCCGACTGTCTGTATCCTCTGCTTCCTAATAATCAGTGTATGAAATCACACCTATGTTTAACAATCAGACAAATGTTTACTACTGATAACCAACTCAAAAGTTGGATTAACTCAACTGTGTGCACTGGGCAGCAACTGTCAGTAGACAGTAAATAGTGCGCAGTATGGTTCAGTTCAGTACATAATGTCAGGAGACAATGACAGTTAACAGTGTGCAGTACTACCAGCACTCAGAATACAGCTAATGATAGCAACACGTTCAAAAGCAGACAGGTCATAAGTCCTTAGCAATAAAACGGGCTATAGATGCTGTGATTACCTTAGACCTTAGAAGTTGTGGCTGGAAAAAGTGTTTAATCTACCTGTCTTAGTCTTGCGTGTTCTGCTAGTGCTAGCTTTACTAGCATCCTCGTTGTCTGCACAGGTTTCATCATGCCGTCTCACCAGGTGAATGCTAAGGTACGTGCTACCACTGTACTGTACGCTGTTATACAGAGCTTACAAACGGTCTGCTTTTTTGTCCAACTTTCCTTCAAAGCCGTAAAATCCAAATCTCTTGCAGGCTTTTGATTTTAGATTTGACAGTGCATTGTAAATCTTGTTGGCGTTGTCGGACATGTTGCTTTTGTTTCCTTGGCAACGCTACGTTAACGTTTCCGTGCCGCAGAATCTGGCGATGACCCTTGACCTTTTACGAGAGCTTGAAGACGCTGTGAGGAAGTAGCAGCATAGCAGCTTCACTAAATCGATTCATAACTTTAAAATCAGGGCATCGACCGGTTGACAGTGCATTTACATCGATCCAGAGGTCCATGTATCGGTGAAGTTGTATTTTTAACTTTAAAACCGATTTTGGATTCATATTGGTTATTTTTTACACAACTACCTACAGAGATTGTTTTCTTTTGCTTAGAAACACGTGCACACACTAAAATATACATGCTTCTTCTCTCACTCTCCCTGTGTCACACACATGCACACACACACACACACACACACACCCACACACACCCACACACACACACACACACACACACACACACAGAGTCTTTCTGGCTGCAGGAGGTTGCATTTCTGAAGGCAGTGGGTGAGTTGCGATCAATAGCTACCCAAACAGTCATATATTATTTACAATGGCTGTCTGTTGAAACCAATCAATATGGATGCTTTTACCACCCACCTGCAAGTGACTCAGTTTACTGAGGCTGCAGGTAAGACCATGACATAGTGATATCTGAAAGCACAACATGTAGTTGTTAAATATTATTCCCAGTTAGGCCTGAAGAGCTGGTAGCCTATTTCTTTGACTGTTTTACTTTCTTTCTCTCTGTCTTTTTTTCTTTTATGCAGATATTTGCAAAAGATTTGTAATGTATACAGGTCTGTTGATGTTGTTACCAGAGCAAGCATTTTCAGCTCAAAATTGGAAACTCAAAGCCAGCTATACTTGCTACAGATTACTGTTGTGCTTAAACCCCCTCCTGTCAAAGTTGCTCCAGACAAAGAGAGCTGAGTAGAAATCAAGTCTTTCAGCAGTCATTTCGCTGATTTATTATAGTAGTATCGTAGCTACATTGTTGGATTCACGATGGATGGTTTTGAATTTCTCTTGTAAGTTTGAATGTGAAAATATACTGTATTAAGAAGATTGCAAGGTTTAAGGTTTTTATTATTCATACAATGCAGGATTGCCCAATGGAATGCTTTTGTAGCCCCCTCCATTTTACAAACATAGAAAATGTTTGAACAGATATTTTAAATATTTAAATGATAATTTAATATAAACAATAAGATCTGCAATCATGAATTATTATTGTATGTATTGTGTTATTGTATTGTAATCTCACATTTCCCTTAATATATAGTGTAACTTAATATTTATGAAATTAATTTGACAGACATCAGAGATGACAGACGGTTGATTGTAATCTATTTGAAAGCAACATTTGTGCATTAAAATGTCTAAAAACGACCTTTGTTGAATATATTGCTGAGCTGTCTACGGACATTAACCCAAATATTTCCAACAATGTCCAAACCCAGAGAAAGACATCATTTGAAGTTTTTAATCAGCAATGGTGTTTTTTTTTAACAATGAAAACAACAACTCCCATGATCCCATGCTGCTTATGGACTTAGAAATAGTTTTGAGAGCAAAACATGACTTTAAAATCTTTTCAACAATATACACTATACACATTTTGTTTCTTTGTCTCTGTAATACATCACCATTTTTTTCAAATCTTCTTTTTGTTTATTTTTTGAAAGAAATTTCTATGTATAGAATACTTGATGTATGTATACTTGATTGTAGGACACATTTTCCTGATGACGACAATTTTAATTTTATATTTGAACAATTCTTTAAATCACTTTTGCATATAATGTTTCTGAAACTGCTGTTTGTTAGTTAAAGTGTAAAAATAAAAGTTTGTAGCAGGAAAATATATACTGTCAAATGCCTCAGTTCCATTATTTAAAAAAAAAAGTCTAAATCTCTTAATTTGTCTCTCATGGGTTTAATGGGACTCAGAATCCATACCGAATATGATTTTAAAGGCTTTAATGTTGCAATGCCTGAACATTTTGTATGTAGGTTCATGAAGAGGCCAACATCAACTCAGAATCCATTAGAACTTCTTTCTTCTCTTTTTTTCTGTAAGAGAAAAGAAGGAAGAGATTTTATGATCCTAAATATCAGCTCTGCTGCCTATCAGAAGGCTGTTTAATAGGGCTCAGTATCCAGGCGGTTATATGGGGGCTCTTGCACTGAGCCAAGGGAAACAGGTGCCAAAATGTCAAGTTGAGTTTTGTCATCTTTCCTCTACACTGGATCATGAGTTTTGTGAGCAGTTGCTTATTTTAGACCTGTGTTCAACCTTCCATGCTTTTTATACCAGCATTATCAAAAGCATAATTGGAGCAAAAGATGTAGTGAGGTGAAGAATGCACCATGGCCAGGTGAGCTACAGATCAGCTGTGTAAAGCAGGAAGAGAGAGAGACAAGCAGAAAGTACAGACGGCAGAGAAGCAGACAGAGCTAGAAATAGACATCAAACCAGGTGGTCAATGAAGATGTCACTATGTGCGTAAGAAGGGGAGCAAAAGACATGAGCGCACAGGAAGAGAAAGACTGAACCTGGGACTGTAATAGCAGTAAATGAAAGTGATGAAGCCAAAGCGACAGGGGGTATATTAGACAGCCCTGCAGTAATATGTTCCAATTGGAAGCAGATGAATCTGACCTCTGGCTTAATAGGACAGATAGAGCAGCTATTAGGTTGTCTTCAAAATGTTTTGTCGCAAATTTCCTAAAACCTTTTCTTCTTCATACTGCCTCATTTAGACAAATTTCAGCATCAGCTCAATAGTGTGTACTAGTTCTATGCTGTCTCTGTCTAAATCACAAATAAAGCTAAACGAATAAACAAAGACATATTATATTAGCTGTGGCGACTCAGGCCTTTATTCTGAAAGGCTGCTAAATATTTGTAATCCAGCAGTATTTCTACAAGCACACATTTATGTTGTTTTGTTGGATTAAGTTAGTTGAGTGGATGGATACTGTAAGAGAAGAAAGTTGACATATTAAATGATGAGACAGACTTCACAGATAGAAATTAGATAAGAGAAGAAAACAATTTCAAATGAAATAAAATGAAAGGTTTACACATTATAGATGTTACCATTCCATACGCAATATTGTGCATCTATTTCTGTAAATAAATGTATGCACCTCAAGCACTGACTGAGAAAATCAGGCAGGTGAGAAAAGGAACAGGTCAGCGTCACATAGTGGCCACTGGTAATGCAGTTTATGCAGCCATTATGAACCATTACCATGCAGCCATTACCACGTAGCAGAGGTGGGACCAAGTCATTGTTTTGCAAGTCATAAGTAAGTCTCAAGTCTTTGCCCTCAAGTCCCAAGTCAAGTCCCGGGTCAGGACAGGCAGGTCCCGATTCAAGTCCAAAGTCAAGACTGACAAGTCTCAAGTCAAGTCCCAAGTCCTGCAGTTTGAGTTTCGAGTCCTTTCGAGTCCTTTTAACTACAGAGTAATAATATATTTACACAGATCATGTATGCTTTTAAAATCTGTATTTATTTATTAAAACAAGTGCAATTGAAATTGCAAAAAAAAAATAGTGCTGACATTGCACTTCCTAATTGCACTATTAACCAGTCATTTTTAACATTTAACTCATATTTTGCAAGAATATTCTTCATTTTAAACCACTCCTTTACAGAATAAACACATTTGAAAAACAAGTGTAACTGTAATTATTTGTACAAAAGTGCTAACATTGTATTTCCATGGCATATTTCATTTTAACTAGTTCCACAGCAGTTTCTGTCCTGTCCTGTACTTATCTCATCTCATTTATCTCATCTCATATTGTCTGTGTGTGTATGTGTGCATGTGTGTGTGTACATGTGAGAAACATAACAAATACATGAACATAACAATGAACAGGGTTGTGCTTTTTGTATGTCAGGGCCCTATGCTGCATTGCATTTGCAAAAGACCAAATTGGCCAAAAGTCTGTCAGTCATTTGTGCACAATGGGGACGTAGTATGATGCCACCATGGCTGAAAACTCGCTCCACTGGAGCACTGGAGGCAGGCACTGCCAAGACTCTAATGGCCACTCGGAACAGTGAAGGAAGAGTCTTCATGTTCAATGCCCAGAGCAAAAGGGCGTTCTGTCCTTCGGCTATGTCAAGGTAGTGACTTAGCTGTAGTGCTGGAGTAGTCCCAACATCCTTTTTCTGCCTTCAGCCCTTCTCCTTCTCTAAGGTCCTCTGGCTCGTCTTCAACAAGAGGCACAGGTTGCTCAGTCTCTGCAGCATCTTGCAGGATCAATTCTGGCAAAACATGTAAAAACAATAGCAGAAACAAAAGAGTCCTTATTACCATTTGTGTTGGTGATGCAGTGTGTTAGACTGGCTCCACCCACAACAGAGAAAAGGCTGGATCCAAGGCAGCTGCTTTGAGGTAGACTGGATCTGAAAAGGGGGCAGTTATCCCATCTTGTGTCCTGGCCATTTTCACGTTGATGAAGATTCCAAGAAATCTTTTGTTCAGGGATGCCTGGAGACTTCTGACCAGGCCGCTCAGGAAACAGGAAACTTGAGGCTTCAGCTTCTCAAGGTGGTGGTTGAGGGACAAGATGGATGGAACAACAGCACTGATTGTGATGACCTTCTCCCCCTGTGTCAAATCAGTTGCTTCTCCAAATGGCTTCAAGATGTCCACCAACTGCTTCAACAGATTCCACTCCCGTGCTGTGAATGACAAGAACAGCACAGAGCTTTAGATGATTGCACTGGAGAACTGCCTTCACTTGCCTCAGTGTTGAGTTCCATCTTGTGTTGACTGCAGCAGGGATGCCTTTCTGTTCCCCAAATTCAGCATCAAACACATCTTTGAATGTTGTGCTTGTGTGCAGCAGTGAGCTGAGTTTTGATAACTTTGAAAGAGAAGGAGATACCACTTTTGTTTCTTTCAAACCGTCTCACACCACCAGCTGAAGAGTGTGCGCAAAACACTGCAAGCGCTGTTTATTTGCCATAGCAACATCTACTGTTTGCTGATCTTCCAGGGTTACGTCACACCAGAGCTCAGGGTCATCAAGATGATCTCCGTCATCGTCATCCTCTCGTTCACTGGGGAAGCACACAGTGAATGCTTTTCGCATGTTAGCAGCATTGTCACTAATAATGTAGTCCAGTTTATCTTTTCATCACATATTGCCTCAAATTGGTCACAGATTCTTTCAGCTGTGTGTGAGCCTTTGAAGCGCTCACAGGCCAAGAGATTGGACTTTAGCTGTATCCTCTCTGCCTCTTTCTCTATCCAGTGCACAGTGACACAGAGGAATCCCCTCATCTTTCGGTCAGACCAAATGTCCACAGTAACTGAAACATGGTCAGTGTTGCTCAATTGAGTTTTTAATTTTGAATGTCTCTCTTCAGCGAGGTTCTCCGTTTTTGATGTCAGTGTTCTGTGACACACTGGGCTGTACTTGCTGTCAAGTACTGTCAGAAAGTGCCGAAAACTCCACAATAGACAGGGGCAAGTTGCAATCAATAAACAAGTCGGACAGTATTGTATTGGTGATAGCTTTCTGCTGTGGATGACTCATGCTGTAATGCCCGACACGATTGTCCAGGAATTGCGAGATTGAAGGCTGTTGTGGTTCATTTGTGATGCTTTTGTTCATCTGGTATTCTTCAAATCTGTAAGAGGTAAGCATATTAAACAGATGTCAGAAAATCCCTTATAACCACAAATGAATTGTATTGAAACTACTCTTTATTACTCATATTATTAATATCAATCTTAACATTGTGTTATGAATTGTATTGTGTGTGTGTGTGTGTGTGTGTGTGTGTGTGTGTGTGTGTGTGTGTAAAACATTACGTTACAGTTGCTGCTGTAGCAGATTGCAGCACTGGTCATGTATTGTAAAACTTATTTCGGGTTGAAGGGTTAGTTCGGGATTTGTGAAGTGGGGTTGTATGAGGGACTACGCACAGAAGATGGCGATCAACACACTCCCAGTACAGAGAAGCAGACAGGCTAGCAGCACACGACTTAGGCTTTACATTGCTGTGGACGGGGTCAGCAGCTAAACGTATTTAAGTCACCTAAAAGAGGCAAACTTAATAAAATCAATGTCATTTTAAGTGTAAGCCATATAAAGAATATTTTCATTTCTTTACCTTGCCGTCAAGACAGCCCATTCTGTCAAGAAACTGAAGTTATATCGCTTGTTAATTCACTGTCTCCAGCCCACCAGCAATTTTACCTTGCAGCACGTAGACCAGCAACTCACGTGTGTTGCGAGGTAAACTTGCTGTTTTTGTCAATGGACTCTGGTTTGCTGGAGAGTGAGAACAACGAGCAGTATAACTTTGTTTTCCTGTTGGAAAAGTCCGCCTCACAGCAAGCTAAAACGGTACACATATTCTTAATATAGTATACATTTAAACTGACCTTGATTTTATTAGGTTTGTCTTTTCGTAGGTGGCTAAAATACGCGTTGCTGCTGACTGCCATCTACTGTGTGTGATACATTGACTAACGTTATGTATAAGTACCTCATACAACCCTGCTTTGATGGATGCTGTCGGATCAAAACAACGTGGATCTAATTTGATAGGATGTTGTGCCGACAGCACACGCATAGACGCACACATATACACAATGAAAGATACAGAGCGTTCCTTAATAACATACTTTTGAATCTTTGGGTTTTGAGGAAAGTAGCAAGTCTTGTCAAGTCAAAAGGCTCAAGTCCAAGTGAAGTCACGAGTCATTGATGTTAAAGTCCAAGTCGAGTTGCAAGTCTCTTTACATTTTGTCAAGTCGAGTCTAAAGTCATCAAATTCATGACTCGAGTCTGACTCGAGTCCAAGTCATGTGACTCGAGTCCACACCTCTGTCACCCAGAGACCCTGTTAGTGCCGTGTGTGTGCTTGAAGTGTGTGTACACATGCGTACCTGCCTTAGGTACTGGTTGTAATTAAACAGATGCAAGTAACTACAGTGTTTGTACTATACAATATATAAATATAGGTCACGTTTTCCCATTATGCTGTACAGGAAAGTTTTGGAATGAACTGCAACACAGGCTTTATCATCCAACATCAGTGGCCGACTTCATCAATGTTCTTTTGCTTCAATGGGAGCAAATCGTTGTAGCCAAAATCCTGTGGAAAGTCTTTACTGAAGGGTGGAGGCTACCATAGCTGCATATTCATGGATTTTAGAATGAGATGCCTGCTTATTTTTCTTCCATGTAGTGTAAATCTTACCTTCCTATCTTACTTTCCCAACCCCAATACAGCCCTGGCCCCACTAAGCCCATCCCCTCTGTTTTGCAAGTTCATATCTAGTGGTAGTGTGTTCCCATGCGTCAGACTGGAGGTTATGAGAGCTCTCTGCCATTTCAATGTATTATGATCCTTTTCTGTATAACAAGCCTAAAATAATTGCTACTAGTTTGCTGATGTCTTAGTAGCTTACCTGCTAGTTGGCTAGTGTTACATTGTTATTTGCTAATTTTGAAGTATTTCAATCTTGATGTTGCATTCCCCCTTGATATGATGCACAAAATTTAACTAAAGTCCAGCAGTGAAGTTGCCTCACGTGGTTCCACTCCTCTATTATCAGTGCATGCTGGCATATTAATATAGGCTCTGTGTGTGTTTAATACAGCCGTGCCTATAAGCTCTTTGTTAAGACTCTGTGTGACTGAAATGAGCTGTATTTCATAGTCCTAATGATGAAGTCTAATCCTCTGAGCGCACTTTAATTTACATTGTTGAATCACATATGCCCATGCATTCCTTGTTCTGTGGACTAAAATAAAAAGGCATAGAATAAGAGATTTTTGTCTTGTCATGTCATTATTGGCTATATTATAGAAGGTGTAGGTCTATTGCGTTTCATATAACTGAGCCTACAATTAAAAATATTTATTCCTATCTCATAATTATCAGATTTTCTCTGCCTGCTCATCCCTGAGTCCAAGGACATTTGTTTATTTAAAAAGATCTAGGCTATTTAATTGTTTTACATAGGTTATTTGGGTATTTTGTTGAACATAACTAAAAAGTAGTGTAATAAGTAATATATTGCTCTACGCAGACAGTAATATTGTAAGGTAATATATTACTTCAATAATAGTAAATAGTAGTAGTTTAATAGTAGTAAAGTAATATTTAATATATCGCATTTTTAAAGTACCTTGCCCAACACTGTTGACGACTACTGATGATGTATGAGGGTGTTGAAGGGTTGTCCAATATCATAGGGGAGATTTCAACCACTACCCCTCTTAACTCTGTTCTGATGGGCAAGGGGCACTTGAAATTGAGAAGCAAGGGTTAAAAAAAAATAATTAAAAATTAAAAATGATTAAAAGAGAGTCCCATTCGTGAAAGTTCCAAATAGCCAGATATAAAAGCTACATCAGACCTGTACACATCCTTACAACCAGAGTTGTATTTCTACCTCCAGAACCTAATGGTAAACAGTGAGCTCTGCCTTCCAGCATCAGTGAAAAATCCCTCAATCTACGCTTAGTAGCGGCTTTATATAAATTCATATGTGGTCTGCTTTGACCCTGATGCCAAATGCTGATAGATACCTACCAGTCATCCTACAGAGACCATCTATGTCTTCAGAAACAGTGAAAAAAATCATCTTACAAGTCAATGTCAGCACTTGTTTAATTCTTGGTATGTTGGCCTTTATGTAGTCATTTTACTACAGCATGCCAAACTTTATCGTCTGGTCACAGCCAGCAGCAAACTGTACAGAAGTGAGATGCTCATGGGTTCACTGTACGCTGAAGTCACCAGATGGAGTCTGAGGTCCCTAAGGACATCCTTCTGTCTCTTGTTGCAAAACAACAGTCCTGCAGGCAAACGTACAGTACAGTACACATATGGATACACAGTCCCCCTATAGCTGCATGATAACATTCTGTCAAAGATGCAAATACATGCATAAACAAGGACAAGAAGAGAACACAAAGTCATGATAAGATCTGCAAACTGAGAAAGAAATGTGTGCGGGAATCAGAGGGATAGTCCCGTCTGAATCCTGTCCAGTAACAGAATGATCAGTTTTCGTAGATACTTCATCATTAAATCAACATTATGCAGAAATTGACATTTTGTGCGATTTGGCGGCCCCCCCAGTTTACGAGTGCAACAGCAATGTCATAAACAGAACTCATGACATCAGAACAATGTTATATGTTGAAAACTTGTATCTTGAAGTAAAGAACGCTGTGATCCTACCCTCTCACTGAAGTTTCATAGTGCAGAAACAAGTGATAGTTTCTGCAGAAGTGGCTGAGACAGAGACACCATTCACCCTATTACAAGTCACTGTACCATCAAAATGATTTTGAAGCTGTTATTTTAAGGTAAAAAAGTTACGTATTGCTGCTTTAAATTCACTTCTGAGTATTCTTCTACACAGATTCAACTGTGTAGATTTTGAATATTGGCATTTTCATGAAAATGAGTTGAGAAGCTTCATAGGTTCATAGACCCTACTAACCAAGCACCGAAAAGGGTAGCCAGCCTGCCAGCCACGCTCGCAGAACTATTTTATTGACAATGTGCAGCTATTTCCAAGGGGGAAATGTTCACAATATGACCAAACCAGCATGCAGCAGCATCCAACAAGTTTACCACAAGGATAATGTTATGCCTCCAAAGCAACAGAAATAACTTACCAGGTGAACAAGCTCAAACTCACGTTACATTTGCAGTGAAGGAATGCAACAAAATGCAGGGGAATCTGCTTCCATCCAGTTGTCAGATAGGCCTTACTCAACTCTAAGGCAAATGTATATATTTATATATAAATTCATACTGCATAAGACTACTACATACTAAAAAACTGTGAACAGCATACTGTGTTGTTGGTAGGTAGTATTTAGTAGGTGGTTCTGAATACAGTCCTACTGTAGCACAGTGTTGATGAAATGGCTAATCAGTGTTCTCAGCCAGTTTCTTACTGTGCACATCATATAGAGAGAAACCAGCTGTGTCATTTAAGCTCACATTATTAATAAAATGTCCTGTGGCAGCTGTTCGGTGCACAACTTTTGCACTTGTTGCCATGAAATTTGGTGGACATTCATGTTCCACAGAGGATGAAGCTGACTTAAGTGATCCCCTGACTTTTCCTCTAGCACCACAATGATGTTGCGTTTTTGAGTGAAATGTTTGGACCATATTGAATTATTGTTGTGAAAATGGGTTCAGACTTTCACATTGACCACATGATATTTATTATCATTTTTTTGACCATCAAGTCAAAATTGTACTTTGTCCCATTCTAATGTAATTTTTCCTCAGCTGAACTCTGTGTTTAGTAATAATTTCCATATGTTAGCTAACATACTACGAATTGAAACTAAACCAACATACACTAAATACTAAATTGCATGTAACCATAAAAATACAAACTCTTTGTGCCATGTCCCTCACTGGAACTAACCCAAGGATTAAAGTGACTACCACCTTCAAAATTGATTAATACTGAAACATAGGCTTCTTTATTTTTCTCTGCGTGTTCTCTAATGTATAAATTATAAGGCTCGGCGGAGGAAACACCACTCTGCTTCATACTAAGGTTATGTTTTTATTATATTTATTTATTTAACAGAGAAAATACATATACAGTAGGCTTTGTTACATTCAAATAAAATACAAGTTCTTGTCCCCAGTTGCACACAATAAAACACTGTAATGCAAGTATAAAGACAAATAATGAAAAATGTCTTATATTCAGGCCTCTACAGTATACTCTACATTCTGCTTCTGTTTTGTTCCATACATGTTGTTTGGATCTTGAAACATTGGGGGCTTCGCCAAACCCAGGAATCTTTGGATTTTCATCCAATAATTACACTATTTTCAAGTTATTTTTGATACCCTCTTTTTCTTCAACTATTCAGAAGCTGTTTTGATGTCTCATCTGTCTGTCATACTCCTCACCTTGACGCCTCAGTCTGTCCCGTCCTGGTCATAAAAAGGATACAATCAGCATATGTCAACTATAATCTTGACTTATTAATTTGATTCTACTTCACCAACCTGAGCCTGTAGATGAGATAACAGTGCTCTCATGCACTTTGCTCTTGTTCAGACTTAACTTTATCAAACATACTGTATGTTCCGAACTTTTGGCCTTGCAGGCAATCTTTTAAGTGGAATCTACAGTGCAGGGCAGTAGAAGCATAAGCCCTTTTTATTTGAATTGAAAAGGCCTCGCTCAGGGAAAAAATAGATTGTGGCATATGGCTGGGAGGAGAGTTAAGGTGGCACAGGGCACTTGGAATCTCTTCAGTCAGTCAGCCAGACAGTCAGTCAAACAGACACGATGTCAGAGCCAAGTGACCCAAACAGGACTTGGCAGGGAGTGTCTGGGGACTGTCACTCTCTACCTCCAACCTGTTCTATGAAGATGGTTGAGACACTGAACAGCCTTTTCACAGATTGCTACCATGGAGGTGGCCCAGAAGCCTCAGAGCACCTTGAAATCCAAGTGTGCATCCATGTTTTTTTTATGTCTAAATGGTCCCACTCATGTTTTGTTAAGCATGTGTTCATGCCCATTTGTTTGTTTTTGTACTGGTAAATGACCATTAAATTGCATCATTAGCCTGGCCACTACTCTCCAGTTTGCCATCTCTTCCTGCTTTTGTGTGATTGCAGCAAATATTGACTTTGGAGAATGCCTGTCTCTCTTCCAGCATCAGAAGGCCGGTGACTTAGCAATGGTCCAATAAAGAAAAACAATGCTGTTCTCCATGGCAGGGCTCTGGGAGTGGCAGCTGGTCAGAGAGTCTGCTGTGAAAAAACATCAGATGCACCTGTTTCTGGACAAGATCGCTTTTCTCTGCTTTACAAGTTCCTAAAGACAAAGTCAAGTCATTGTATTTGTAATTTTGAGCCTCTTTTATTTTCTTCATCTCTTGACTTAGTGGCCTTACATAGTACCACATGTTCACATAATGCTCAATTCTAAAAGAATATTTGCTGAAGATGCAACATAAAGGCATTGTTCAGTTGCATATGTCCCCAGTTGTCAGAAGACATACTCATGTGATGAGAGGGATTAACTTGTAGATAGAGAGGCTGGCAAATAAACTGAGCTACTGTGGTCCAATACTCTCTCAATAGTATTAATCCCTCAGTTTTAAGTATGCTGGGCTCTGACAGGCATCCCACCTCACAGAAGACATACAGTACATTTGGAGCGAAAAACAGTGTTACTAATATTCACTATAATAAGTTTATAAGGATGGCAGGGATTCATTCAAGTGTGTTTGTTTGCAACATTGTAATCAGTGCCTTTATCCAACACATTCTCATTAGAGCTCAACTGATATGTTGGCTGTCTCATATTATAGGTTGATATCAGTTGGATATATTGGTGTTTGCTTACATGTTTTCTGATATGTGCTGATATGAAAACCGTTTATACTTTTTTTATATAGAGAGATTATAATGCAGAAAATGATTCTTGGGGTAATTTATAATTATTAAATTCCCAGTGAGGTTTATTGTTTTAGTGCAGTGATGTAATCATAGACTGTAAAGTTTATCGTTAAACTGCTTCTGTTACATATCTTTCTCAAATGTGTTTGCCAACCACATTTGAGGGATCATTGCAAAGCCTGTATATAAAGTGGACAATATAATGATATTTTAAGTTTTCTCAATACTATGGGTATTGGCCCTAAAATCCAGTATCAGTTGGGTTCTTATCCTCATACCTAAACACCTGAAAACGCTGATTGCCAGTGACTTCCACAACAACATGACCCCTGTAGCAAACCAGCGACAGGCGTACCAGACCTTCATTGTATCTTCCCAGTTTGGTTAGGTTCAGGCAAGAAAAACGACTACATTAGATTTAGGAAAACACTGTGGTTTGGGTTAAAATAACTGTGTTACTTATGTAGACTCAGTTCCAAAATTACCTACATTATATACATAACTTCAGTGAGGCAATGTGATTGTGATTTTGGGCTATATAAATAAAATTGATCTGATTATATACGTGACATGGATTTAATACGTTAGTAAGTTAGAATAACTCAATGTTCTGGTTTCACACTGGAAGCGAACAGCGGTCCCCTGGGTGATATTCCTGTGTTTGTTTCCTCCTCCCTATGTAGACTTGTTGTCTTCATACTACTTTGCCTGACTTCCTTCTTTTTTTGCCGTAATAATTGCCACAGCCACTAGAGGTCGCAGCCGAACAAGAAACGTAAATATGGGTCGTAATAAGCAGCTTTCACAGTCAACCTGTGTGGTTGTTTTTCTAAGAGGACGGGATGCTTTTATCCCAACAGGATATGGAGATGTATTTTGGTATTCATGGTCAGTAAGAGTCTTAACCTTGGCAGGTATTTATTTTATTCCTTCTCATTCCCGTCTTATCCCGAACTGTCAGCTCCGGGGAGATGGGGCAGTGACTCTTATCTCCACAGCTCTCCTCTATCAAACTAATTGGCTGTGCATGTGAATCCACATTTTTTATGTTTGTGTGTATGTGAGTATTTGTGTGTGTGTAGGTGTTTTCATGCATTGCATTTGTGGCTTCAAGTCATTTGCATTATTACCACCTTTCTTAATATAGCCTGCCAGAGTCATAAGATTATGCAATTATGGCAGTGTGTCAAATTGATGAGAGAGACTTTTACGCATGATTCTCCCTCAACCAAATTGTTCAAGCGCCACAGGCATTGTGCAGCTTTAGTCAATTTAATTACAGCATGATGATTATTAAAATGCCAAACATGATGGTGTGTGAAGAATCTTGTTTCCTTATTGTGGAAATGAGCAGTCACTTGGTTCATTTTCAGGTGTGATCAGACTGATGTGTTTGAGTTTCATCTCACAACGTTCAGTCTGAACTTTGACCTGTAAGGGATCATGGCTTGATGTCCAATGTCCAGCCTGTCTGAGACAGACAGTGGGACTGAAATTTAATTCAAGAGGTATTGATTGTTTTTATCCTTGTGTATATAATTGCACAAGAAATTCATTCAATCAGCAAAGAATGGAAGATGCTGCTTGGCTGAAGTGACTGCAAGGACAATGAAGAGGGAATTCGTCCAACTTACACTACATTTTGCTTTGCTAATTGTGGTCAGACCGCACCATTAGTTTGAAAATGATCTGATTTTACTGCTTTGGAATGCCTGAAGATGATACTGTATGTACAGCTCCATCTCACTTCTTAATAACAGACATCTTTCTAATAGAGCTGATAACTTTGAGGGTATCATTTTGGTTTATTTCTGCTTTTTGTGTATTGGACCCTGAATCTGTATCAGAGCCATTTAAAAGAAAGGTTTGTTCTCTGGGGCAGAGTGACATGAGATCTAGCAACATTAAGCCTCTGTGTAAAAGCATAAGCCTCATTGCAAGAGCAATTATTATTATTAAGATTCACAACATGTTGGAAGTAAATGATGGAAATAAACCTCTGAATGGAGACAGCACAATGGCCTCGCATGACACAAACGGTATAATTACACTAATGCAAAAGTGGTGTTTTCATCATTAGATTTCTTGCAGATGCCGACTCATACGAGTCAAATCTTTTTTTCCAGAATGTCTCACATTGAGACATGCATCTCTGTTTTCTGGTGCTTTCTATTCTTTCTCACACTCATTGTCAACAGTAAGGATGGAAATGGTTGTGACAATGGTTTATGATATTTATTTGAATAGATAGGAAAGGTCAATTTGAATGAGGAAACTCAGGAAAACTGGGACAGTTTGCTTCAACTGTATAAGAAGAGTTTTTACATCAGAACTTCCAGCTGTTCCTGCAGTGCTGACCATCCAACCATCAGCATACCCCGACTGTGTGTGGCCAGCTGATGGGTACTGAGTACGGTGTATATGTAATTTGATATCTTTTCTAATTTTAAAAGTTTGACTTGGAGTGATTTTATTAGTGATTATTAAGTTATTTTTTGTGTTGATTTGTTGATGTTATGATGACTCCTTGGACTATATTGTGTGTCCTTACATATCCTCCTCCTCATAAGCCATATTAAACCAATGTAAACTAAATACTAGACTTCAGGTAACCACAGCAAAAATACCAACTCTTTGTGTATTAAATGTTGGCAATGTACGTTTTCACAAACAACGGATATGATGCAACTTTACGTTTCTTTGGTTTCAATTTTCAATTTTATGTTGTGACACTGTGCTTATGCTGTGGTTAGGTTTAGGCACAAAACACATTTGGTTAGGGTCAGGAAAAGACCAAGTGTTGGCTCAAAATACCTGGTTTTGTTGTCACAAAGCAGGCTGGACATGTCATGACTTCTTGTTAAAAACACAGATATGTCACCACAAATATGGCTAGAAAGAAAAAGGTTTTCTTAAAAATATCCAGTGATGTGACACTTACAAATTTTGAAACACAATCTCAAACTACAGTCACTGGCATGGCAGCCCTGTTGCCTAGATGCAACTCCACCACCATCCCCTCCACCTCCACCTCACAAGGAACGTACTGTAGAAATATCTATTGTACATATAACATGGACAATTTGGATGTCACATTAACTGCATTTCAACATCTTATTCTGGCCACTGGGCTGATGTAACTACCAGCATTAAAATTTGTAGCAATAGCCTTCTTTATTTTGTCTGTGTTCCTTGTGTAGAAAATAAATGGCTCGGCAGAGGAAACACCACTGCTTCATACTGAGGTCAAGTCATTTGAATTAATTCAACAACAGTTAACCACAAGTATTTGTGGGAGTGACAGCATGATCAGTCCATAAAAATATATATTATCAAAGATCTTTTTCTCTTCTTTATATAGTTTAAAATCACACATATGACAATGCGATTACACAAAACAACATCCTGTGACCCTCACTTCCATTTTTTTCTGTACCTGAACACTACAGTCATTCATTATCTCTGGCATTTTGGGCTGCCATGTAACAATTAAGTGATTTATAAATTGTTCATGTGCATCTCAGACATAGTGTGAGTCTTTTATTATTAATGCCAACTTAAACCTTCAGTGAGAAACTTTTGCTCAGGAAAAATGACTACAAGTCAGTACACGTCAAGTCTACTCACAGGCTGTGATAGACACTATCAATGTGGGATGTTGGTAGAACATTAGAGGGGATGAAAAGGGAAGTGGAGGAAACCATGTAAATCTAAGGCACAAAATAACAATTATGTTCAGTAGGTATAGTGTGAAATGGGATGAGTGACTTCGACACCATGCTGTAAATGCGCTCGTGAATGCTTTACATTTTATTGTGGTTTACTGTCATGTTGGTGTTGTAACAAGATGACCTGACTTCCCCTGCTTCTCTCCCAACTCATCGAGAATTCAGAGCACAGACACCATAATGTAATCTTCAGCCAATCTTTCAATCTTCTCTCTTCCACAGAGTGCTCCTCTTCCGTTTATCTCTCATCAGGCTGTACACATTATACACAGAACACTCAGAAATTGCTTTTTAGCGGTGGGTGCATGTGTGTATGTAGGTTGTGTGTGTGCATGTGTGTGTGTATTTGTGTGCGCGTGTGTGTGTGTGTGAGAGAGAGAGAGAGAGAGAGAGAGAGAGAGTAAGAAAGAAGGAGACTGTTGTTGACCTTAGTTATAAATTCAGATTTAATTGTGAACACTACTCTTTTAAAGCTCATTGAATGGAAGCATTTAGGGGCCTATTTTTGTTGTGCTATTGTGACACTGAATGAAGGAATCTTTGAATGATACGGCCATGTTGGAGAAAATGCTGCTTGTCATTTTGCATTATACATGAATGGAAACATTTAGGCCACCCAGGGTCATAGCACTTTCTCCCTTTCCCCTGCAATCATCACATATTCTGTCTTGTATATGCCTTGTGTGTGTACAAGTATGTGTTCAGCAAAGAGCGTGTGTTATAGGTGAATTATTAATTTTGTGACTGAGGATCTGTCAAATATACCTGCCACTTTTTTCAAATGCACATAATTGATTGAAACCCTGGGTGTGATAATAAACAAATGGATCTGTTTTCTGATATTATATAAGGTTTGTTTGCATTTGTAATGTCTTTAAACATTAGGTTTTTGTTTTTAATTATGCTTGTGAAAAATGTGTATGATTTTTTACATCTGAAGTCAACTGACTGATTGGGCCTTTAGCAGTTGGTGCTCAAACATCTACGATGGCCATGACGTGTAATTAAGCTTTTTTTAAGTGGAACACTGTGCTAAAAAGTGACTGTGTGCCAAAAACTAACTGCTTGTGAGATATTTTAACTGCTTAAAATGATTGTATTGGTTAAAGTCAATAGAACTCGTAGGGAAATTACAAATAGATCATTACTTTATATATAACCTGTCCGTAAATCATGTTAATTTCAGTTTCCAAATAGGGGCCTAGACAAAGATATTAGACCAAACATATGAACATGAGAAACAATACAAAGAGAATTTGATAGATAAGATCAAATCAATGTACACAGTGATGCCAAATTTAATGACCTTTGTGACCCCTGCACCAACATCTTTTGACAAAAAATCACACACCAATTCTGATATCAAAAAATTTTAAGAATCATACATAGGTAATTTGCACATGACATCATTCGGTGACTTTCTGTGCAGGTTTTACTTCACTTTTCCATTGAAAAGAGTTGTAAGTAGTTATAAAGAAAACAATAAAGTGAGAAAGGGAAAATAGGGGTACAGGGGGAGATGGATGGACCAGACATAGCTAATCTTTGCAGGGCAGACAGATGGCTCAAACAAAACCAGTGAATGCAGAGTTGACAGACAGGTCTAGATGGGAACATGAAATATTTAGCAGCAGTAAATGGAGGAGGATGCAGTGAGTAGTATTCTCTGTCAAACCAAGACTGTCTTGACTGATTTCATTTGCATTCATTAATATTTACAGTGTCACCGGTCTGTTGTGTCACTGGAACACAATCTGTTTCTTCTACAACTTGGCCTTGTAGTTCACCTGTCAGAGCTTTGGCCATTAGCTTTTGATGAATGTGGGTGACAAATTCTTTATGAATGGTCTCATAAATTCAGTGCCTTAAACACATTTGTTTATTTCCTCTGGGGATACTCTCTCTCACATCTTATAAAATGTACTGTTTATAGGCACCGCATGGCATTTATCGGTTCAGCTGGGATACATGTCCCTGCCATGCTATGAGCATTTACAATTACATCTAAAATGGTTTTCCATAGGATTGCAAGGTAGAAGGTTATGTGTTTTACCATAATGACATGTTAGAGGTTTAGTGGTTTGCATAAGCAGTCATAATAGCCCTTTAATGGTCAGGACTGTACTGTACATTCACCAGTATTTATTTAATTCTTGACCCGATTTGTTCAGTTCTTGTTGTCCTGCTTCCTAGCTTATGTATCCCTACTTCAATGTAGCACACTTAGAGCAGTGATGCCGGAGACTAAATCCTTGTATGTGGTCACATACTTGGCTAATAAAGCTGATTCTGATCACCCAAAACTCTTCATCTGAACTTTGACAGTTTCTTATTTCTCCCCTTGCAGAATTAAAAAGGATCAGCTCACAAAGTGGCTCCTGATATATTTGTATCTTGTGTAGATTATTATTGTAAAAGAGCACCATTAGCAAGTATCTCAGCATTGAACTCTTGAACTCGCATTGTCGGACTCACGATGGACAGTTAAAAAATTTGATCAAAATGGATGCAGCAGAGATATATTTTATTCCACTTATTCTTCTTCCGTGAAAAACCCCAGCACATTACCCACAGTGCAACTCGACTGTTGACAGTTCAGTCAGAGACTGGGTGTGTTATACTAGTAGCAGCTAATGTAGCCTTGAGCCTCTAGCCTGCAGCAGAGATGTGGAGGCTACAGAGGTCTGTAAGCTCAGTTCTTTTAACTTCAAACCACCAGTTTTTTCATTTTCCAGACTTGTAGTCTTCAGACCAAACCTGTGGCAATTTATCAGACTTCATGCAGCTCCCTCTGGAGTTGCACAGGCTTTATGTATGCTGTAGGGCTCCACAAGACCTGTACACAGACTTTGATGTGTCAAATCAGTGGAATTCTCCTAGGATCATAAGCAGAAGATATGTTGTATGTTTGGTTTGTGTTAGCACAGACAGCAGACAGTCACAGGTTGGCCCTTGTCTGCCCTCCTGCCAAACATGACATCAATATCATGAGCCAACACGTTTATTCCCCACTGTGCAAACACATGTGATCATGGCTGTGCTGGCCACAGTGTGGCTATACCAGCCTGGTGGAAGAAATCCACAGATGTCTCAACAACAGGTGTTGTTCACAGGATAACAGTGGTGGTCCTGGTGCATGGTGCAGCTAATTAAGCAGCTTTTAAAAAACAAAAAAAACTTCATCTGACTGAGTCTATTTTTAATTACAGCTAAATTTAGAAAGAAAAGAAGAATTTCACAATAAACCTCATTAGATCATTAAATAGGTAGAGCAGGCCCATCCAGTCTACAAGTGTTTTGTGGACATGGAGAAGGCTTGAAACTGTGTCCCCCAAGAGTATTGTTGCTATGAGCCATCCGGTCTTTATTTAATACATATCAAAGTGAGACCTGTGTCTGTGTCCTCGGCACATTGACATGTTATTGGTGGATTTTGGCCTCAGCCAGGGTTGTTCCTTCTCATGATTCTGTTTGTGATATTAATAGAAAAGGATCTCAAGGCACCAGAGAGTTCCTGGTTTGGATATCTCAGAACTGCTTCAATGTTGTTGCAGATGATGTGTTTCTGTTGGTTTCATCAGACCGTGGCCTTCAGCTTGCACTGGGGAAGTTGTGTCAAGTGGTTGGGTCAGCAACTTTAAATCTGGGGTCATGGTTCTCTGCTGGAAAATGGTGGATTGCTCCCTCTGGGTTTAGAGTGAGTTACTGATTCACCTGAGCCAGAGGGCAAAGCTTTTGATTGGCAAGTCGATCTATGCTCATACCCTCACCTATGGTCATGAGCTTTGGGTAGTGACCGAAAGAATGAGACCACAGCAAGTGGCCAAAATTAGCTTCCTTCCTAGGGTGGCTGGGCTGACCCTCAGAGATATGGTGAGGTGCTCAGATATTTTGAAGAACTTGAAGAAGAGCTGCTGCTCCTTCCCTGAGAGGAGCCTGTTGAGGTGGTTCGGGCATCTGATTAGGATCTTCCTTAGCACCTTCACTTGGAGAGTTTCATGTGAAAGAAGACTGTGAAAGGGGTAAAGCAAGAAAATGCTGGAGGGACTATATATCTTATCTGGCCTTGGAAAGCCTAGGGGTCCCCCAGGAAACGCTGGAAAACATTTGGATGGATGGATGGATGGATGGATGAATGGATGGATGGATGGATGGATGAATGGATGGATGGATGGATGGATGGATGGATGGATGGATGGATGGATGGATGGATGGATGGATGATATTTTGCACTATTTTGGGCTCTATATTTTGCACATCCATTTTCTTTCATTAAAGCCAAACATGAGAAAGAATAGTGAAGATCATTTTTTTATATTTGATTTATTGATAGATTTCAAGCTATTAGGCTTATTTCAGTTGTTATTGCCATATAATTATAATAACCCCTTTCTTAGTTTTTTGTATTGTAAGTAATTAAGAAATAAACATAACAACAATAGTCAAAAAACACTGTAGTTTGCAACTGGATTAAAAAAGGATGGACTAATTAGATAAGATGCCACTAGAGGGATGCAGTGATGGATGCATGGAGAGATAAAGAAAGTGGTGAGGAGGAAGGAGGAGGTGCAATGTGCCGGTGTCCATGTTTTGCATCCTGTGACCTAATCAATGCGTGATCAGCCATGACATGTTTAATGTTTGAACTGGCATGAAAGACCAGTGAAAGGAATCAATGCTTTCTGTCACCGTGTTAGATGAACAGTGAGTGACTATTCCTCACAGCTACCTGTAAGACGGACAGTGTCAAAAAGGAGGCTTTCTATTTACGTAGCATTGTCTTTGTGCATGTGTGTGTGAATCTCTTCCGACAGTTGAAGCACAGAAGTTATTTGTCTTTGTCTGCTCTCTCCAGTCTTTGTTTTGGTAAATTGACCTCCTGAAAAGGGGCCAGACCTGTCACTGCTGATCAGCAGCAATGATGGTGACACCATGACACCTGCTGCCTGCCTGTCGACCTGTACCTCACACGTTAATTGATTATTGTGGTATCTGATCATACATATGAAATGTTAATCCTCTAAATTAATTTTTGGACACAGATTTCATAAATGCACACATAATTGTTCGGATTGATATTCTGTGCCACATTCAAGCATTCTTGACAGATTTCTTGTTGATTAAGGGGGTGTGCCAGTAACACTTCTTCAGTTAAACATGAAATTTTACGCCACAGCATTAATTGTGCATAACTTTAACCCTTGATATAATTTAAATGAGTGAGTTACATAAAGATTTACTCCCGTTAAAGTTGTCATGAACAGGAGGAAGATTAGCTAGAGAGACCTGAACTGTTTTTTGTACCAGGCTGTAAACATGTTTATTTCTTCTGTAAAGTTGGACATCTTAATTTGGGCTCTTATGGGGATTGACTTGCTCTGAGAGCCAGCCTCAAGTGGCCATTTGAAAAACTGTTCAGTTTTTGTTACTTTTGTGTTGGCTTCGATTTTTAACCCCGGAGGTTGCTGCGTAGTTAAAACTCAGGCAAACAATTCATCAGGTCTGAAATGAGTTTCAAATAGCAATTTCTTAACTGCTGAATGACACTGACACACACACACACACACACACACACTACAGAATTACAACATTCAGATCAGAGTCTATAGGTCTGTGTCTGTCTATCCACTGATCTATTTATAAGTCTGTCTGTCCACATCTCACTCTGCCTTTATGAGCAGTATTACAGTCCCGTCTGCCTTTCTGTCTGTCCATCTGTTTATCTATTCATCTGCCAGTCTGTCCATCCAAACCGTCGCTCTGTTTATCCACCTGTCTTTCCATCTGTCTGTCTCTGTCCAATTATTATATCTGGCTGTCAGTCGTGCAGTCACATTGCTTTGATCGCACAGCAGTAATTACTGTGGCTGCACTGTGAATCAGTTCATTTCCAAGTACCTCATGTGTCCATATGGGTCATTAACATTTGTGTTATCATGTACTTGCTGTCTATTTAGTGTAAATTTTTTTTTTTTTTTCTTTTTCAATCCTGTCTTTTCTGTCTCTTGTATGACTAAGTACTTATTTTTCATAGTATTTGTCATTGACAAAATCGTACAAAGTCTAGGTTCAAGGGAGGGATGAATGAAAGAAAACAGCCCAAAGAGAATAAAATGTGGCCTGTTTTTCATTCACATTACATTTAGGGCATTTAGCAGACGCTTTTATCCAAAGCGACTTACAATAAGTACATTTGTCACAAGAAAGAAACCACGACATATCACCGTCGATAACGTAGAAAAGAAAAGAGAAACAATTTTCAAGCCCTCATCTGAGCAAAGTAGCTGCTATTTATCAAGGATACCATAAGTTCAAAAGTGCTATGATGAAAGTGCTAAGGGTAAGAACTTACAAGTGCATATAAAAAATATTTTCTTTTTTTCATTCCACCACTGGGGCACCAGAACAGAGAAGAGTCGCGACTTCGCTGAGCGGCCTTTGTTTGCTCTCAGCGATGGCGGTACCAGCCGGCCAGCTGATGTGCTCGTGTTGGGGCGTGTGGTCTGACCAGTGTTTGGAGGTAGATGGGTGCAGTTCCGTTGACGGCCTTGAAGGCCAGCACCATGGTCTTGAATCTGATGCGGGCTGCAACAGGAAGCCAGTGGAGGTCTTGGAGGAGGGGGGTCACATGGGAGAATTTGGGTAGATTGAAAACAAGGCGCCCTGCAGCGTTCTGGATATGTTGCAAAGGTTTAGTCGCAGAGGCTGGGAGTCCAGCCAAGAGCAAGTTGCAGTAGTCCAGGCGGGAAATGACCAGCGATTGGACCAGGAGTTGCGTTGCGTCCTTTGTGAGGAAAGACCTGATCCTGTGGATGTTGTAGAAGGCAAATCTGCAGGATTGGGCTACCGCGGTGATGTTGGAAGTGCAGGATAGTCCGTCGTCGAGGATCACACCCAGGTTTCTCGCAGTTGATGAAGGCGATACCATGACATTCTCGACAGTGACTGCCAGGTCTATGTGAGGGCAGTCTTTCCCCGGGATGAAGAGGAGTTCAGTTTTACTGAGGTTGAGTTTGAGATGATGCGCAGTTGTCCAAGTGGAGATGTCTGCCAGACATTCCGAGATGCGCGTGGCAACGTGAGTATTGGAGGATGGGGGAAAGGAGAGGAACAGTTGGGTGTCGTCAGTGATCAAGTGTATAATGAGAACAGAAGTGGTCTGAGTACTTGAGTACTACTCCGAGCCTTGAGGGACGCCAGTTTCCAGGGAGCAGGGTTTGGACAAACAGCCATTCCACGTGACCTGAAAAGTGCGATTTGTCAGGTGTGATGCGAACCAGGTTAGAGCAGAGTCAGCAATGGCAACTTCAGCCAGAGTGGAGAGGAGGATTTGGTGGTTGACTGTGTCAAACGCAGAGGATAAGTCGAGGAGGATGAGGACTGACGAGTGGGACGAGGCTCTGGCGGCACGGAGCGACTCAGTCACTGTGAGGAGGGCCGTCTCAGTGGAGTGAGCAGTCCTAAAGCCTGACTGATTAGGGTCTAGGAGGTTGTTCTGTGAAAGGTAGGAGGACAGTTGGTTGTAGACAGCACGTTCCAGAGTTTTAGAGAGGAACGAGAGAAGAGATACAGGTCTGTAGTTTCGGATGTCAGCCGAGTCAAGGGTGGGTTTCTTTAGGAGTGGCTTTACTGTGGCCTTTTACTTTCCAGCTGTTTGCATTTGCTTGTTCATGCATTAGAAATGATTTGTTCTTCTTGCTTAACACATCTCTGTTCTCCAGTATTCATTTGTTTACTTACTCAATATATTAAATCCCTGTATGCTCTGCGGGCCAACTCCCATTATTGCAGATGAGCACAAAATGGACTGCTGCAAAAACCTGACTTCACCAAAGCAACTTCTCGTCCACACAATGTTGTACTACTAAAATTTTACAAAAAGGGAGTACATTTGAGAGTCCTGCTTGTTTTGAAGTTGCATAGACTATGTTGTTTTGGTTAGTTGATGATTATGAAGTGTATCATTTCTCAGCTGAAATTGTTCCAGTTCTGAGTAAATTGATGGTATAGCTGAGTACTGAGAAACAAGAGCAAAAAGTGAAAAGAAAAACAATCACAGATATTATCTAGAATTTGGCCATATGGGCTGTTCTGATATTATGGTCTTGATTCAGAACAACAACACAACAGCTTGCTCCATCACAGTGTTACCAGCCTTTTGTTTTTTCTTGTGCATGTTTCTCAACCTGTTATCTCCAAATTGCCTCAGTAGCCTCAGCAGTACACTTTGACTTTCAGTATCTGTTTCTCTCTGTTAATAAGGGATATAAAGGCTACTACAAAGTTAGGAAAGAAGTAGAAAAAGTCTTCTGCAAGTGTAATAACAGCATGTGTATGCGATGACCTTAACAGACAGGTAGTACTCATTGTCAGAACACAATCAAGGCTCTCCCCTCCTCTGTTTCATCCAAAATACAGTTAAAAATACACTCGGACAATGACAGTTTTCTA
This sequence comes from Pagrus major, assembly GCF_040436345.1. Classification (NCBI taxonomy): domain Eukaryota; kingdom Metazoa; phylum Chordata; class Actinopteri; order Spariformes; family Sparidae; genus Pagrus; species Pagrus major. Next base: position 4,532,341 of record NC_133223.1, read on the forward strand.
TCCCATGAAGACAGCCTGGGTGCTGCTCTAGAACTACTTTAAAGGAGTTGATGTATGATACTCAGCTCTTGTGTTTTGTAACAAGCCGACAAAGTGCAGGTAGGTGATGCGGTTGTCCAGCTCACCTTCCCTTGTTTTGACCGGTCCGACATCTGCTGCTGCCGGCGTTGGTATTGCTTTGACTGACATTGCGGGCTGTCAAACTTTCCTTGAAAAAGGAAATAAAGAGAGTGAGAGAGAAAAGAGTCACAAGCAACAGTCCCAGGTGTGTGTATGGTCTGAAAACTGCGGTAGAGTGTGAAAAGTCGTGGTGGCTTTAGTCCCTCGTTGATCGCCACTCACCTCAACAGAAGCCATGGAAAAAGCCTCACAAGGATTGTAAACCTTGTGACGTGATCAGTTTCCAGAGAGCCAATGCTGCTGTTTCCAACTGATGTGACCGAATGACTGTGTGTGTGTGTGTGTGTGTGTGTTTCAGAGTAACTGTTGGTTTTGTCTGAACTGATGAACCAAATGTCTTTGTCTTTTTAAGCTTTTGTATGAAGTGAGTATTTTCAAGAGGATTGAGAATATTCAATAATAATTATATATATATATATATATATATATAAGATTCTAATGGACTGAGAAATGGACTCTGAACACACTCTTTCTATATCGATCGGTTTGGTGGTCTATCTATATATCTTTGTTCATCAGAAGAACATATCTCAGTAGTTGTGTTTTAATACATTTTAAAATCATTAAACCAAGAAAGTTGAGCTGATGGTTTTCCTTCTCCAACGAATACCTACTTTACTTTAAGATTTTTGTGAACTGGGTGGTTTACATTTATGGCCTACATCCTTTTGTCTGGCTTTGTGTGTGTATCTTGACAACTTTTGTCAGGATATCTCATGGCTGGCACTCCATAAAATAAATAAAATAAAAATAAATAAAACAAAATAATAGTCATGCACAAAAGTGCGTGGTTATATCTGTAAAAGTATGTGTTATATGTGCATACACCTGACTCAAGCATGTACAGGATGAGACGTGACAGGCAAACCAATAAACACGGTGCTGCCCCTGATTCTGATAACATGTGTTTTTTCCCCCCCAGAAACAGGAGCTGGTGAGCAGCAGCAGAATGTAATCACATGTGCAGATAATGTTTTGGCCATGAGACACATGCACTCTTGACCCTATTATTACATTGTGCCCTCTTCAGTAAGCAGGCAATTCAACTAGAACCCAATAGCCATACAACACACACATGCAGTCACATACACACACAGCTTCATGAATAAGTTAAGGCATTGAAAAGCTGTTGCCTGCCGACCTTCTCCTTCCCCTTCAGTGTTGGAAACAGCGGTTGGTAGGAAATTTCTAGATCAGTGGCCACAGTAATGAACAAGCCTTATGGACACCTAATGATCCACTGGGTCAATACAGCAATACACATCTAGGGTTGATGTGGCAATGCACAATTAATGCATATTTTAATACACTGTAAGATGCACATGCACACATGCACGCACGCACACACACACACACACACACACACACACACACACACACACACACATACACACACACAAAGCAATGTATGATGTTTGACACTTGAAGGCTGTTTTCACATGCGTCTCCTTAAGGGAGTCGGTTTCTCTTTTCTCACCTTGAATCTCAGTTTGAGTACAAGCAGGATTTTGACCATCACAATGTGGTCTAACTTAAGTATCATATGGAATCTTGAAACCTTGCTGTCCAAACACACAGACACTGATTGATTTTTTCAGTGAAGTAGAAGACATCTTGTTACCTGCGGTGAAACGTTGGAAATGAAAAAACATTTGTGCATTCATAGATTCAACTTTTCATTGAGAGAGTAGGAGTGGATGGTTTTATTTGGCTTTTAATTTCCAAAAAGGTAGTTGCACGTTTTCTGGATAAACCATATTGGACACAATTATTATGTTGTCCTGGCAACAGTCCTTTTAAACTAAACCTTGACCCTCGATGTAGTTTATTCTCCAGCATATGGAGCAGTCCTTTCTATGGCCCACTGTACTTGGGTCAGAACAACAATTCATAACACTTTATTGTAACATCTAGCCCAAGAACATAGTTCCAACCCCTCCTAAAAAACTCACAGTTCTGACACACTGGAGGTCACCTGTCTATTTGACAACAGGCAGCTTGCCCAGGATCTGTTAGCATGCTTTTTGGAAAATAATCTTGATTAAATATTGACACACAATCTTCATTCCATTGTTTAGACAGAATGTGGATCTCAGCGAACACTATATGAGAGGCTTAAAGGGGAAAGGCCTTAAAATTTGTTTTTTCTTGCTATGAGCAATCTGGCCCTACCTGAACTCATCATAAAATGCCATTTAAGAACAATGCTGGTTATTTCATGGGATATCAGAATCAGACTACAGTTTGTGTGTTACTGGAGCTGAGTTAGAGCAGGTAAGAGTTTTAGGGAATCAACTTCACATTGTCTTGGTTTTCACACCTCACCCTGCTTAAAAAAACAGGGTGAGGTGTATATTAGGGCTGCAAAGGTAGAGTTTTCCCACAGTCGGTATGCATCACAGTTTTTGGGCCACGGTAACGGTACGGTTTCGATATCTTAATATAAAACTACTCACACTAGCAAAGGCAATATTGCATGTAAAAATAATTAAAAGCAGATATAGTCAAACCACAAACCTTATTATAAAAATGTAACACTTATCTTAATTGCCTTCCATAAAAAACATATGCAGTATCCAATCAAGTTAAACAGCAAACATTATTGTAGTATTGTATTGTACTGTATTGTATTGTGTTGTTTGCCTTTGTGTATTGAACCTAACAGGGCGTATTGAACGGTTCGATAAAATATTGAATATTGTTGCATCCCTAGTGTATATAAAGGCTGTATTTCTGAAGGAAACTTAAGAAGGTTAAAGTCCTTGTTACCTTTTGCAGAGGGGCAATAGAAAGCATTCTGACTGAAAACATCACAAACTGGCATGGTTCGTGCACGGCCCAGGACAGGAAGGCTTTACAGCCAGTGATTAAAACCACCCAGAACATCACTGGTACCCATGCACTGAGCCCGAAGGATACTAAGGAGACAAAACCCACCCGAGCCACAGTCTGTTCATTCTGCTGCCATCTGGCAAAAGATACAGAAGTATCCATTACCATAGCACCAGACGACACAGCTGCTTTCTTCAGGCTGTGAGACTCCTGAATTCATTCTCTGCACTCCACCATGAATAGTTTACTTTTTTTGACTTGATTATTATGTATTTAAAAGTCTGTGTGTTTGTTTTTTTGGATGTATGTAGTTTAGGAAATTACCAATAGAAATGTCATTATACAGTCCTCCTTGCAGAATGACTAGATTCATTTTTAATCTTGAATCCTGAATCAGATCGTGTTGAGGGTGTTGCCCCTATCAGCCAAAGCTGAGGATGTCTTTGCTTGTCAGGAGTGTTATGTTATAGAGAAGTACTTAGAATTTGAAACCAAGTTTTAAGGTGTGTTAACAAATAATGTGTCTCACATAATTATGCAGTGGTGTGAAAAGAACAGGGCAAGCTGGTCTAAGAAACTGTTGTGGCACAGTGACAAACGTGACTCTATTTGGTAAAAGGCACAAATTAGGAAATCATGTCTATTATCTGAGCCAATTAGTGGCCTACAGTACCACTGGCTCAGCATGGGAACTGAGAATCAACAAAAAGGACCAGGTGTAAAGAGAGCAAAATGAGCAGACATTGTTTGGTAAAGAATAGAGGATAATGGCAGGAGAAAAGCAAATTACAGCTCACACTGCAGAGATTAATGTCCTGTTTCACACAGGTTTCGCCCTGTAATGGAAGGAAAGCCCATGTGATAAAGAACTTGCAATACAGATTTGCTCATTTTCACCTTATGGCCTTCTGAATGGAGGCTGTTGACTGGTGGTGGCATGGTAGGGAGCTTAATTTAGCACCAACACGCTGAGATTTCAGATTTTGACTGGCTTCATTGACTTCACCAGGGTGGAGGGGAAGACCACCATGCTGCATCATGTCAATACGGATACAATGGCAGAGACAGAGGGCAGAGAAGGCAATTGAAATTCTTCAGACAGCTGCCAGGAACCATCTGCTAATGAGTGCAGATGTTCCACATCATCTGCAGGTTCCACAAGACAAATTAGCGAGAAGCAGGGAACTAATCTTGATGTATTGGTCTTCCGATGGTGTGGTCACTTTGGGTTTGCCTGATCGTGCTCTGGATACAACTGATACAGTTTCTGAGTTCCATGCACTGCCCTCTTCGAAACCTTTAGTCTAGCCATGATTTGACAGTGAGAAAGCCCCTCTTGGATAGAATAAAAATTTGACTTATGACATTTTCACTTATTTTCTGAATCCTCAAACTTCTTGATATTTCCAGCTTTACTTGACAAAATTAGAGATTTTCAGTGTGATCTCAGACTCTCTCACTGTATATCCTTTATTGAACCAGGCCTCAAGCCTCACTGAGATTAAAGTCTCTTTTTCAAGAGTGAGTGGGTTATGAGGGCAGCATGAACAGAACATTGTACTCAGTTCATTTAAAAAGCAGCTACGAAGAGTATTTAACTGCTTATAAAACAGTCTCGATTTAATACTGACACCTCAATATGACCTATATGCAGACAAGACCATTAGTGAGAAGGTTGACTCTACAGTTATAGTTAATGCCTGTCCCCTGTCAGATTCCTGGCAAAATCAGATTAAACGTTTTATGGCACATGGAAGATCCTATTTAAGATGCTGCAAGACCCTTTATGCTGTGAATCGACTGATCTAACCACTAAGCACCACCTGTTGTTACAACACTGGCTGCAGTAGTGGGGTGAGTTGTTTATCCAGCCATTGAACCTGGACGTCTTTGTAGCCTCAACAACAAATGTGAAATGAATTCCTTCAGGAGAGGCGAGGGTAGGCTAATTAAAGATCCAGTGTCAATAGTTCCTGTGATATTAATGAGACTGGAAGACTTGGAAGCTTGCTGGCTACAACTGCCAAGAAAGATGGAGGGATTGGGGGGGGAAGCAATATGAGAGGCTGATGGACAGTTGCCGAGGTGCTACATAAAAGGACATTCGAGAGGGTTTGAAGATAAAATCTACTTTATTCTTTTTCCCTCTTTTTCTTTCTTTCTTTCCCTCTCACACACTCATCCTCTCTCCCCCTCTCTCCCTCCCTCCCTCCATCACACACACACTCACACACTCTCTCTCCCTCGCTCTCTCTCTCTCTCTCTCTCTCTCTCTCACACACACACACACACACAAGCCAGCAGACATGCAAGTGATTTAACAATGGGTTAGAATCAGGAACCGAAAGATAATATCCATTGTGTCAGCAACACAGTGATTGAAGCAGGACAATAACAATAAGTGTAAGTGTAAGTAGTAGCATTCCTGTCATTCTGCAAATGGTTTGGTTGAATTTGTGAAAATTCTTTCAGTGGCAGCGTCACATCAACACTATTTCTGAGGGGCTTGTTTTATTTCTGTGTTCAGCAGAATTACTAGTTGTTTGGACCATCTGCAAAGTATAAATGTCAAGAATCTGGAAGCACAGTTGTCTTAAATATACAGTATATACACAGTACTGTTAGGACTACTGCTGAAAAGTGCTTAAAACAGATGCACAACTCGGCTGGAATTAATATCAGACAAACAGAATTAAACCTTAGGTTGTGCAAAATATATTTATCATTGCTTAATGCAAATCAGCTTAAGTAGGATATGTCAGCTGTTCTAATCGATGAAAATAATGCACTTGAAATTGAGGCTCACATTGCAGCAAAACAATGTGAAATAAGTCATGTAGGTTTGGAGACACAATCATTCAATCAGACTGTTCTGTACAGATTAACTCCTCTAGACAGAAACAAAATTACTCTTACAATTTGTCAGAAAAATCCCCACTGCACATTTGCAAATGCCACAGGGTGATGGAACCAGTCAACTGAGCTTAACTCCGATTACTTGTTAGTTATTAAACGTTTTTGAGAGATTTTAATGAGGTTTTGGGGAGAGGCCGTAGACAGTGAAACAAGTGATTATGCACACTGGTGCACAACATTTTGTTTGTGTTGACAAGCCAGCTAGTTTGCTGTAGTGCCTCAGGTGTTAGAACAGCAGTTACAGCTTTCCTTTGCATCCCATTGATGAAGAATGACATGCAGATAAAAGATAAACGTATGTCACTGTAAATGGGATAATACTCCAAGAAAAGAGGGGATGATGTAAGGATGAGAGAGATAGAGGAAAAAAACATACATCTTAAATATGATGTGTATACCTTGGAGCAACAGGAGGAATGTGCACATGTGCCTCGTGCACTGTGTCGAAGCCAAGATAGTTGGGGGTGGAAGAGCTTTGAAGCTGATCCAAAGTGAAGAGGGGATGAGGATTGTGTGTGCTGGTGTGTTGTAGAACAGATGACATTCCCACCACCCGGTAACCAAGAGGCTTGTACACTGCTGTGCTGTGTGTCGCCCACACATGATGGGAATGTAACCGATGGAGCTCTGCTTTCCCTTTTTCCCTCTCCTTTCCTTCATCACACTATCATGCCCCCACATTTCCTTTTTCTCCTTGCCTTCTCCTCCTCTCCATTATTAGCCTTTACCTTCTGCTCCTCATTGTGTCCTCTGCCCCTCCCCTCTGCTCCTTTGTTTGGAGGTGGGATGGTCATGATGTAACAGCAGTTGTGTTTCTTCTAGCTGTCAAGGGACAAACACTGACGGGGTCACCATGAAAGGAATCTTGCTGTGTGGTCGTGCGTGTCCTTCCACCTGTTTTAATTCACTGTTAAATCGAATTGCCCAAAAATTTGGAGAGTACTGGAAAAAGTTGATGCATCAGGGAAATGATGCGATAAATGCTAATGGAAGCATATTCTTTACGTTTTCAGTTATGCTACGGACGTCCTTCTGCTATTGTTGGCTGATTAGATATTCAGCCAACCTTTAAATGGTCTGCCATTGGTTGTCAAACAGTCTGCCATGTGTGCTTCTTCACCTTACATGGCGACAAGAGCAGATGCATCTGCAAAGGTTACTCTGGAATGACGCGCACACGCACGCGCACACGCACACGCACACACGCACACACACACTGGAAATGGCCATTGACTCTTTAGTGATTTCTATTGTCTCTGGTCTCCTGTTCGGCTTTGACTTAAAGACGCACCATATCAGCCCCAATACTGACCTTATAAAGTGGATCGGGTATCAGCCATGACGTGACCCATCCATAATGAAAAAATAATATTACATACATTTTGAATCATTTTTAGTGCAAAAGCAATCCCTGCCATCATGTTACCTAATATTAGAGATGCACCGATTTATCAGCCATGGACTGAAATTGGACGGTTTTCAGCATGATCAGTCATGACCGGTGACTGGCCGATCACTGTCACATACAGTATCCGATTCTATGCCGGTCAAATTCACACACATGCCGTCTGCCCCCGCAAAAGGGACTGCCAGCAGGAACTGAAAGAAATAAACATATATTTTATGTTATTTATCTAATTTATTTGCACTCCTTTAATTTCAGCTCAGAGTCTTTACTGCATTTTGCTGTCATTTACCATCCCACTCTCTGAGAGGTTTCTCTCTCTCCTCTCTGCTGTCTGTGAGTCCACGCAGACACAAAGTGGAGCAGAGACAGGGACGCTACTCAAGATGAAGACAAAGTGTGTTGTTATATAGCTCTGTTGCACCTGTTTCCTTTTGGAGAGTACAACATTGTAGCTGAGGGTTATGAATTGTATCTTTTTTTTTTTAAGGATTACAGAACATAATAATGCGGGTGTTCAGATGGGTGTTATTTGTATAAATAAGCTCTTTCCAGTAATGCAGCACTTTATTTTGAGACTTGATTGAGTGAGAGTGAGAGAAGGTCCTGTAACCTGGTGCAGTCTGGGAGAAAATGAAAGAGTTATTTAATAATCACTGTTAGTAAGAACATACAATTGAATTTTCTATTAAGGTTACAAAATACTTTTGTGTATGCTGTTAAATACATTTCTTAGAACAAAATAAATTTGGAATGGCCGACAAAATTGCAATCAGTGCATCTTTACCATTCATAAAATCATCCTATTGAGGTGCATAAGGTATACTGGTTTAAGATTTGGGGAATGAGAGCACTGGTGTCAATTGGTATTTGGTACCAGCAGATTCCCTGAGTTGAGGCACTGGAGTTGGTATTGGGATAGATAAATTATGACTAGTGCATCCCTGCTTTGACTAATACACCAGTGACAAGTTCTCTGTTGGGCCTCTAGACAGGATGTGCTGACTGGAATAGAAAATAGGCTACTGGAATTAGTAAAAAAAACATTCTAGAATTACTACTTGGTTAATTGGTTTGAAAAAATAAGAAATTAATTAATCTGGCACTCTAAAAGAAAATGTCAGCAGTGGAAAGTTGATGGTTGAAAGTGTGTCTTTTTTCTGTCCAGGAGCTCGGGTTTATTTGTCTATAATTTGATGGATTTGAAATTTTACAGATCTCGAATACATTTATGATAGTGTGATTAGGTTCTTGATATGCACACAAATCTAACTTAGCTCCACCTTCCCAATTTCTTATAAATGGCTGTGCCCTCACTGTTGCTGCTCTCTCCACCAGCACATACCACCGTTCAGACTAGAGGCCAGTGTGTGACAGTCAGCACCGGAGGAGGGGCAGAGCAACAATAATGTTTCCATGGGAACAAACCTCCAAAGGGATCTGTACACTGTGATATGCATTTGTGTGTGTGTGTGTGTGTGTGTGTGTGTGTGTGTGTGTGTGTGTGTGTGTGTGTGTAACCACAGATCAACAGATGGTAATGATAGTAATTGCAGCTATTTGTACCTCATCAAATAAGAAGGAAATACAGTCCGACAATGGTCTCAGGTCCTGTGTGGTAATAATGAGCTAAAATTGGGGAAAGATGTAAAGACAAAAAGTGTCTGAGAGAGACCAATGGGCAGTCACGTGTCACTGTACATGAGGTGAGTCATGACTCAGTCAGCTTCTGGAGGTTATCACCTACATGTATATAGTAACATACACAGACAACATATTAACCAGCACTTAGGTGAGGTGGTGTTAATTCGAATTTAAGTGGATTGAAATGGAGAAAATAAATTAAACTACTTTGGAGATTCTGTGAATTTTTGTTGGTGTAAATCTGATATTTCCATTTAATTTTTCTACATCTCAGACACTAGAAATAACCACAAATTTAGCCCCAGGCGAGATGGAAAAAAATATTTACTATGATAATGCAATCTGGATGAATCGGTAAATTTTACACCAAGTCATTAAAACACTTCTGCTTGTTGGCCTTCAGCCTACTCTGTTGATACCTTTTATCATTCCAGCCAGTGTGTTGCAGGGCTAAGTATCATTCAGAAAATAGCTTTCTGGATGTCATTACCTTTGAAGTGATCATGACTCTAAACAGGTGTTTCATATCAACAACAATCCGGTAACTGGATCCTCTTGACTTTTCCGCACATCATACAAAAACCAAACCAGGATTTATTGCACTGCTAATGCTAAAATTGTAAAAACCCACTTAACAAACCAATTTAAACCCATTTAAAATTATAGCCAGGACTTTCTGATAGTCCTGGTTAATAATGTAAATAAGTTAGTCCTCTATAATAAGGGTCTGAATAGGGTCGAGCTAGCAGCAGATGTTGGGAGTATAGTTGTTTTATGTTTTGTGGCATGTTGATGAAGACATTTCACCTCTCATCCAAGAGGCTTCTTCAGTTATGTAGTTTATGCTGTTCAATGCAACCAGGACTGCACAGATTTGTACATTAGGAAGACAAAACAACCTCTCCATAAATGAATGGCACAACACAGGAGGGCCAACTCCTCAGCTCAAGACTCTGCAGTCCACTAACATCTCATTCCTTTGAGGACAACAATGTAAACATCTTGGCCAGAGAAGACAGATGGTTTGAAAGAGGAGTAAAAGAATCCATCTATGTTAAACTGGAACGACCGTCTTTGAACAGAGCAGGTGGCCTACGACATTACTTATCACCCGCCTACAATGCAGTACTGAGTTCTCTCCCCAGACAGCTTAACAACCACTGACACCTGGGCTCACCTAGCCCTAGCAACCCACATGAAGGTCGGTTAAGTCAATGACCCACAAGTGGCCCTAATGACTCTGAAACTTAAAAACCTACAACTCCCCTCCAGTTAATTAGAACTGAAGAAGCCTCTTGGATGAGAGGTGAAACGTCTTCAAGAAACTGAAACACATCCAATTGCCTACAGCACTTAGAATTTATGCGTTTTGCCTCGCACACACACCAAATTGGACTCTGATAATTATTTGTTGATGAGATTTATGTTTTTTGGTCATAAATATTCAAAATGTATGTTTGAGAAATCGTGTTTTTTTCCCATCAGTTTGGTTCACTCAGTCATCATTGTGTTGCCAAGAGGGAGCAGACACATCCAGCAGTCATGAGAAAACATTATCGCAAGTCGATATTCACTCTCTTTTAGCTCTGGTTTTGGTCTCAACCAACCCCTGAGATAAATATGTGGCTCTTTAGCTGGTAGCTAAATGCACCACCATGCTTACCAGCTAGCTTAGATGCTAACTTTGTCCATCTGTCGCTTGGTGCTGAGGGAGTGTACTGTTGGCTTTTTTAGCTTTTTATCGGAACCTGAAAAATGAGCTGAACAAGCTGAAATTTACCATTAAGCTCCATTGAGTGCCAAAGCTGAGGGGAGCTGCAGTTTCACCACTAGGAGCAACCCCTTTGTCACAGCTTTTTTACATTTTCATTATCTACCTTATTCCTAGCCCTCATGATGCCTTGCAAGAATTATGGAAGCGACTTCCGACACTTCCTGACTGTTTACTGGAACCAGTGTTGCCATGATACCGGGACACTAATCCTTGTTCTTAGAGCAAATGGTACAGTGTTTCATTTATTCATGAAGATCTAGGTTATTGCCTTATCATGTGAATACTACTAACACTATTATTATTGCTTTGCCCACTTAGCTAACACCTCTAAAGCCTTTAAAATGCTGCAGTTGCGTCAGTTATTGCAATACTTTGCTACTCTATTTCGGCTGAGTACCAGAAGTATCACCCGTGATCGTGTCCGTAGTAACCTCCTCAGTGATTCTACCCAAGTAATTCATGGATCAAAACGTCGATTATAGCTGCTTTAATAAAGTTGGTCCCTTACCTCACTATTTTGAGAGGTAAGTCTGTTTGATGGTTTAGTTTTGTCTGTGTGAGGTCAGGAGAGAGGCTGGTCATGGTTGGAATCATAGAAGCCCACAGTCTTTGGTTGGAATGTGCTAGCTTGGCATGCAGGATCGAGAGGGCTAGCCTTTTCAAAACGAGGGGCAGTATGTACATTCTGGTAGCTTATGTTTTACTTGTTTTACTTTTCTCTGAACATAAGTTTTTTCAGAGCTGACTCTCCAGAGGCTTATGTGTGACCACCTGGGTTAAGGATGGCAACAAGAAGGAAGGCCACACACAGACATCTTAAGCAAAAAGTAATTTATTTAACTCAAACCAAGATAAATGTTAACTAATTAGTGGGATGTGTACAATAGGAAAGGTATCAGTGGTGTTAGCAGTGTGTGGATGAGTGATGATATGGTGTATTGTGTGTTGTCAAGTGATCAAACCAAACAAAGGAAAAAGAAGCTGAGGGCCCTGCTGCAGGGCCAGGTGAGAGAGAGATGCCTACCTTTGGTTTGGCTGTATTGATTTTGATCATATGTTTTGAAACCATGAAGCTAACAGTGCTATAGGAGTACAATGCTGGACCAGTGGGCTGCTTTTCAGAACCTGGTTAGTGGCTAGCTTGTTTCAAATGTTAAATTAACTTCATATGGTTCAGCACAGGATAAAAAGCTGTTAATCTTCTTTGTGTTAGATGAATAGTAAAAATAAGACCACAAATAGACCAAACTTTGCTCTGCTACCAACAGTTGGTTTCTTTTCCAACATGCTGTTGCTATAGCAACCGCTACTGACACAGTTCCATAGCAGTTGCTGCTAAAAGTAGTTTTGTAAGATCTGTGACCAAGCATCTTTAATCCACACTCTACACGCCACTCTATTATCTTTAAGTACTCCGATGTGTTGCTAATACAACATTTTACATAAGTGACTGCTGGGCTAGCTGTTATTCTCTTATGGACTTGTTAGATTAATTGCTGTGCTCTGCTTCCTCTAAAGTCTTTGTCTTTCACTGTTATCCATACATTGTTTCTTCCCAGCACAAATGACAACTGATAATGTCATCTTTTTTTGATGTCATTATGATTTGATTGTGTCCACTACTTTTCAAATCATTCCACATTGCTTTCAGCAAAAACCTTTCAGATCAGCTTCTGTCTACAACCATACTGGAAGCATGTTATCTCACTGCATAGCTGTGCACCTACACGCATAATAAGGGCAGAAGATACAGGCACAGAAAGGAATGGTCCACTTGAGTTTTTGGAGTGCTACCTTAAGCAACCAATGCCAAAGCATTTGTCTACTGTACAAACCAATGCAACCAATGCCAAAGCATTTGTCTACTGTCTGCTTCTGTTAGAGTATATAAAACCATTTTCTCTCCATAGATGCAAATGCTCACATTTTCTCCCCAGTTTCTCCCCCAGTATCTTTTTGTCTCTCTCAGTGTCAGGGTACACAGCTTCATCTCAGCCACAGATAAAGATGTCCCGCTGAGCTGTGCAGCAGAAGATTTACAACATGACGCTTGTTATTTGTGGCAGCTGTGAGAGTCACACCGATCACTCCGTTATTTGGCACATAAGCATTGCCGCGTCGCCCAACATGTAAACCTGAGACGATAACGGGTTGTGACACTTTCTCAACTACTTTTGTAGACTGCCTCTTGTTTTCCCTATACACTACTTTTTGTTCTCTTTTATCTGATAATATTTTACATTGTTTCTAAGTAAGAAACAGCAATACCAACACACTCTGAAAAAGGGGATGTTTCTGAGTCTTGTCTGTTGACTTTTTTAGTCTAGCTTTGTGCTTGCTAAGGTCTCCAATAACACAAATTGCTAGATAAAAATGGAACTCTGGCCAATGATGGTGAATAAAGCAGAGATGGTTTGTTTACCAAATTGTGATATGGGGGACTGATCCATGAAGTCTAGATGTGATTGTCATGCATGGTGCAGTGTAAGGAGCTTTCTGATCTGCACTGGGTACAACATGTTCTGTGCTGTTTGTTGAACTGTATTGGTTGTTTTTTGGGCTTGGAACAACATTTGAATGTAATAAGACATATGGAGCGCCTCGGCCTGATTCTACCTGATTCTACCCCGCTCTTTCCTCTGTCCTGTTATAATGTGTTACAGATTGCTGTGGGTGGATGGTGTTGCATGGTGTGAGAGCAAAGCATCATCAAACAGGCATGCATTTATCTGTGTGTGTTTATGTTCTGTGTGTATGTGTTTTTCCAAAGCTTATGGAGAGTTTGCATTTGATTGGATCAGAACACTTGGCAAGAACAACAAAACAAACAAAACAATGCAAGTCTGAGTTATATTGTGTATACGTATGTATTACTGTTAAAAGTGGCTATAGTTTTATTTCAAAGTTGGCTGAGGTGTGTAACTGAAAAAAAACAGTTTTTTTATAGACCTTCAATATTATACAAATGTTGACATTTAAATCATAATAAAACACAAAGTTATAACAATTAAAATTCCCTTATCTTACTATTTATGTCTATATATCATTGTATATTGAAGTTACAGGTGAGAAGGCTGTCAAACCAGTGAGTGAGTTTTGAGACTGCAATTCAACATTTGTAAGTGTGTAACCCCTGGATATTTTTAAGGAGACCTCTGGACAATTTCCAGCTGGGTTTGTGGCAACAAAAAATAGATATTTTTGATGAGAAGTTGGGCCATCTCCTACCGTGTTTTGTGTGTAACCCTAACCCTAACCCTAAACAGGTATTTCAAGCCAAAACATGATCTTTTCCTAACCCTAACCAAGTGGGTTTTGTGCCTAAACCTAACCAGACCAGAAGCCCAGTGTTGTCACAACATAACATTGAGAATTGAACGTAAAGACACGTAAAGCATGGGGACAGCCTTCCATTCCGAAACACCTCCATTCCGAAACACCCCCACTCCAAAACACCGCTGTTCCAACCCTCCCCCAAAAACACCGCTGTTCAGACGTTCAAGTTCGAATTACTTCTCAATAGGGTTAGGGTTAGGGTTAGGGTTTCCCCAACAGCCTTTTCGGAATAGCGGGGTCTTTAGAAAAAATGGGAACCCCGCCATTACAAAGAATGGAAGTCTATTTTCGGAACAGCGGGGTTTCGGAAAGGCGGGGTGTAACCGTAAAGCATATCCATACAAACATATCTGGCAATTGGGTTGAAAGAGGATTTAATGTTTAAGTCCAACCAAGAGTGTAGCAACTGTCGCTCTTTTTTAGACAACCAATCATATATCAGATTTGGCGACACTCGTCACTTTTCACCGGTCATCCTGGAAAATGGAGGAGAAGCTTGTTCTGGTCACTATCTAGAGAAATATTATACATGAACTATCACAACAGAGACAGAAAAGCACATTTGGAGGGGCACATCTGCCATACACTGAATGTTGCTGGTGACTGTTTCGTCATTCTATGTATTGCAAGCTTAATTTTCGCTGTGAAGCCCTCAAAACGCATGTGCAGTGTTTTTTTCTCTTACCATACAAGCGCTTCAACACAGCACTCCCAAAGCACTGCCAGTGTGTTTATGCTAGAAAGAAACATTATGTGGACACAGGCCCTAAGAGTGAAATTAATTTTGTGATTCATGCTGTATTCTAATTGAGTTTAGGAAAGCTTTATCATCTTGCTGGTACCCTATAGCCTCCACAGTGGACTCTTCAAAATTCTAAATAGCTGCTGTCATCTGAATATTGCCAAATCTGCTTCACTTCTTTAGGGATTGAGATTTGACAGGGGAGAATGCAGAAGAGAAGAAATTGCTTTGAAGCATTTTGAATGATGTCTTGGCTGAAATAGAGCCTGTTTCACAGCTGGACCTTGGAGGCGCTTATGAAATATAAAAATGAGACAATGCTCATTTCATTTCAGGAGAAGAGTTTGTGTGTGTGTGTGTGTGTGTGTGTGTGTCTGTAGATAACTTGGATACCTCTTTCCATTCTTCACACTGAATCTCTTTCATCATTTTGGATCTTTTCTCATTTTTCTTTTGTTTTTTATGTGTGTGTGTGTGTGTGTGTGTGTGTGAGTGTGTGTGTGTGTGTGTGTGTGTGTGTGTGTGTGTGTGAGAGAGAGAGAGAGAGAGAGAGAGAGAGAGAGAGAGAGAGAGACAGCATTTATCCCCTCCTGTGTCTTTCTCTGTCACCTGAATTGGTGGTTGAGTGGTGACATATGTACATGGTCCTCAGTGTCTTGCTGTTTCCACTTTTCCTTCCTGATTTACAGTCTTAATTATTGACCTTATATTTGTTTCCGTTCTCCTGGGTAGTGGGACTTAAATCACAGCATGTAAAAGATTTAAGTTGGCACATGTGACACTACCTGCAGCTCAATAAGCCTCTAGCACTTACTAGAATTTGATCAGTCAATTTTATTGATTTACTGTCTAATTTAAGGAACTGCTTGTTTTGTCAGGTGTTGGATTCATTGTGTTTGGCTGTTTATGTCCATTAAAGTCAGCAGGGTCTTATTGATTTGTAGGCCTCTGTGGTTGCTGTCATAACCGGGAGGTTATGAAAGGGCAAGAAAATGTGCTGTTGCACTTCTGGAACACCTGTGTGCTCTCCTTCATCCTCTGTTTCTCCTGCACTCCCACAGCTCTCCATATGTAAACTATCGATGTACTGCTCAACCATGCAGAAGACATTCCAAACTTCATATAAAATTACACATTTACGTACACTATTTGTGTCAGATTGATGTTTTTACTGAACTACATCATGGATTTCATCTTTAAGAGTTGAAGGTTTTTGGGCTGGATCAATTTGTAAATGTTTTTTTGGAAGTGTTTTATAAAACATATAAACTAGTGCATATACCATAGTGCAGTGGAATTTTTATTTTTTATTTTAAGAGGGTTAAAACCATGTAAGCATAGTACAATTCTTTAATTTTTACACTATAACTGCTGTCATCTTTGCTTTCAACCTATCATTGAATTCAACTTTACTGGTACTAGTCTGGGTGCATCAGGTAATGTAACCCAGGTTATTTTCTGTAGCTGATTACAGATGTCCCTTAAAGGCCTTACAAGCAAGCTGTTGGTGGTTACTTTATAAGCTGCCGGTATCATTTTGCACAGAGCTGCACCTGCTGTAGAAGACACAACTCAGGCAGGTGTTTGAGACAGAAGCTCAGTTAGGTTTGAGAAGAGTGAATTTGCCATTTACAACTCAAATTGAGGGCAGCTGGCAGTATTGGCAGGGAGAGGAAGTTATCATCCAGATGATCTTGCTAATTAAGTGGATTATGCTGGTGAGTTAGATTTCTAAAATTAGTGTACCTGGTCAACATTAAGATGTCATTGCAATAGAGTAAAGCAAACCCAGTCAGGATATAACATGTTTTGTGATGTGAAGTAAGTATGGCAGATGTAATGAGCTATTTAGCTGCAAGTGCAGCGACACGGCGCTGCTGATCTAGCTCCAGTAAAGCACATTAAGCAGTTTGCATTTGGATTGTGGTACTTATGTGTATGTGGTGGAAAAAATGTAAAAGACCAGATATGTATTATTTTGCTATAGATATAACAGTTTAGACTAGTTGAAAAATTATTATTTGGCCTGTAGGAATTGTAAAGAGTTGTTTGTGGTAGTTATGATGGACAGCGAGATAGGAAAAATACGTGATAACATTCCTGTACACTTGTGTGCCAGTGGAACTGCGTTTTTCTGCCGTCTGGATTGTCATTGCAGCTTGTGAATGCCATCATCTTGTCTGGACACTGACATCTGGATGATATACTGTTGAAAGGGGTGGTAGGAACCATATCAAAGGAAACTGATCTAAAGAGGGTTCAATTGTGTTGGCACTTTTTCCTAAGATCATTTTTTGTTGGGTCCAAAACTGAGACAAACTGGTATTTTAAAGAGGACCCTGGTTCACTGGCAACCTTTAAAGTAACTTTCAAAGGAGAGGAATCCAAAACTTATTTAAGAGTGATAACATTATAAGGAAATGAGGAATGTTCAAAGGGGGAAACATTTAGTTATTTCATGGTATATCATAATATAATACGATATGGTAAATTTGTTTAGATACTAGACATAGGTTCAGCAGCATAGATTCCTCAACCTAACATAAACTGTGAAATAAGAAACCAAACTATATCATCATGCAATAACTTAACCCTCTTATTGACATTGTTTTCAACTAGTCTATACACTACAACAGCATAATAGAATTTCTGAAATTCAGTTATGGCTTATGGTTTTGGTGTACCACCCCAAGATTTCAGTGGCCTCATTTAGGAACCCCTATGGAAATATGTATGTATGCGCTACTGCAAAATGTATGTTGTGTTGTCGTTGACAAGACGGAACTAAAATGTTAGTCTTGGGCAGTCAGACACGTCAAAAAATGCAGGATACAGTGAGTTAGTGACAAGAAGATCGTGGCCTCAACACAAAAAGTGGTTTGGTCAGGAAAAAAAGTAGATCTATGGACACACTTTTTTTCTAATTTGGCAGAAAATAAAACACAGTGCTGCAAAGGGAGACTGAGAGAGAACCTGTGGCTACAGAAGCTGATGAAAGACTTGAAGTCGCACCACCCTGCTATTAAAGCCATAGTAATCTAGTTAAGTGTAAGTCTTAATGTTATTCAGCACATATGTCTAACATTAATTCAGTGTTGGGCAATCAGCTACGTAAATTTGTGGCAAATTTGCTGGTGAGCCATGGTGGCTTAGCTTAGCTGGAAGCCATTTTTCTAAATGAGGAATAAATGAGCCTCCAGGCTAATGTTGGCCAGGTTAATGTGTCAGCTAACATCAGTTCACTAGCGTTAAAGCTTGTGAATCAAACATGGAGGGTTTCACATTTAACGATATAAATTGTCCAGTAAAAATCCACTAAACTTCTTGATCAGACAATGAAATACCTTATCATTTATCGTCCTCTCATTTGAGGCTCTCATTTCAATTTGGCTCTGATGCCTTCGCATTTGTTGGCTTATCGTACCTTTTCCTGGTGTGTCTAAATGCGCTTCATGTGTTGCTGCGCTAACATTTATAGCCTGCTAGTTTATTTATTTATATAATTATATTTTCGTAACTTTTAATTATGCCCAATCCTTGCCCTGAAGAAGGCATGCATTGCAATTACTATCCAGTCAAACTGTTTCTTATATTACACAGCAATTTATATGGAAGACAATTGTGTGATTTCTTAGCTTTAAGGCCAGGTAAGCATATTAATCGACTAACTGTTTCAGCACTAGTGTGAGTAAAATGGTACTATTTCTAGTATGTAAGTATGAACAACACAACAGCATGCTCAAACTGTCTAACAAGTTCAAAATCTGCAAAATTATGCAGAGTCTTATTAGGCTCCCTGAATCAGTTTAAAGAGAGTAAAATGTGACCAAAATGTAGGCTAATGACTTTTGAGTTGTCATCAACAAAAACTCTGACTAAAGACTAAGACTAAAACTAAAGCAGCTGCCAAAATTAACACTGTATGTTATATAGCCTCCTATATGTGTGACATACAGTACAAACATTCTTCTCTGCGTCTTGCAAGTAAGCCATATTTCCATTTTACCCTCCTGATTTACAGTCTTGTCTTTCAACCAAATATTTGTTTCCATTTCCCTGCCTACTGGGATTTAAATCATGGTATCTTAAAGATGATTAATGTCGGCACATGTGACACTACCTGCAGCTCAATAAGTCCCAGAGCAGTTATTCAATCGGTCAGTTTATAGATTTGCTGTCTTCTCTTTGGAGCTACTTGTTTTGTAAGAGGCTTGTCTCAACATACTGAGACTAACAGGGATCATCTTCAGTTTACTTCAGAATTTATGGTGCCTTATGAAAAATGTGTCTTGAAGCAGGGCAAAAACACGTAATAAAAGTGTTAAACTAACAGTGGAAACAAAATTAGACCTACAGACCTACAAGGCTAAATATGATTATTCACTTTTACTGGAGTAAATGCTATAACCATCTTGATACAGATGACAACAAGAAACACGTTTATACGCTTTCTGTTACAGATTTACATGAGAAGATCAAAACTTCTCTGATTGTGACTGTTAAATACAAGGCTATACAGCCAGCAGATGACTTGTTTAGCTTGTCACAAAGACTATAATGGTGTGTTCGCACAGAAAGTTAAGGGAATTTTTTGCACGTAAAGATTGCATACTAAGTCAAAGCAAAAACTCAGATAGACACAAATTTGTGTCTATTCAAGCTGGGTGGTCAGCTGCTCAGACCTGGCCAGCTCTGGAGGAGAGAACTGGGTGCAGCGTCCAGACGTTCTGGAGGAATTAACACCAAAAGTTACATCAGAATTCAGTTCTGATCCCGAGCCATTTAGCGATGGCAGGAGAATTCAAAATTACATTACAAAGAGGATTTATTTTCACTCCTGCCTATCAACCTGACTACAGCACCGATCTCCAGTTGATTGTTGGCGGTTAATGTACTGTAATGTAATGTACTGTACTGATGACTGGAACTGGAGGGGAAATGTACTTTGCTTCATGAACGTAACATTACAGAGAGGAGAGGGGAAAAAGAGAGTCTCTGGTTAGTGCTGAGTTCAGTGAGAGGTTGACCTGGTCTTTCAAAAAAATCGATAAGCATGTTACTTAAAATGTTGGACTACTGTTTTGCCCTTAAACAGCAAAGCCAGAGGTAATACACATATTTGATCAGATGTATCCATAGGCTAACATATTTCCTTTAATAGTGGTAGGGGCCTTTATTTACCTCAGCTGAGGAGGGTACCAGGCCTTTATTTCTAATTCTGCCTGTTTGTTAAGTGTATTTGGATATATTAGTATAAAGCCTCCTTGTTTTCTGATCTGCGCCTGTTCTGTCCTCTTCCTCCTGCACTTCCTGTATCTTATTTAAATTGAAAGTGCTCTAGTTTGTCAGTGGACAGATTCCATTTATTTCTCAACAAGAAATAAAAAGGATTCTAACAAGGCTTTTATCTTAAATATTTGCAGGAGTGTGTTGTGGAACTTTCAAGGTTCTGATAAGGTGCTTCAAATAGCTATTGCTATCTTGTCGCACTTGTATGTTACAGCAAAATACAGTTTGGCTGAGACATTAACACACATACACTCACAGTGACTAACCAGGACAAAAACACTTGAATAATCTAAAACAACTGAGTGTTGAAAATATCATGATTATATCCTTGATTGTATTCAATTAAAGCAATGGAAATGTACATTATGCTTTGTTGGCATGGACATTATATAACAGGGACCGAGACAACTGTCCATAAAATGGTGTATTAACACAGAATGGTCTTTCTTCCTTTCACCTTGCTGTGAAAAAGCTAATGATCGTTATTCTGTGTGGGTAAAAATGTGTAGCTGATTACACTCTGCATCTTGGTGTGCATGTGCATATGTGTGTTTGCAGAGGCATGTTACACGAGTAGTCGAGTAAAAAAGAGTAATGGGCTCTTACATAATTTCCATTTTAGCTCCTCTTCTTTCACCACCCCCCGAGCCTATACCATGGGGATCAGAGCTCCCTGCTGAACTCCTGTCACAAGCATAAAAGGTTGCCTGTCCACGCAACAATAGGCTTCATTTCCTCAAGGGCATTCTGAAAGCTGTGGGTCATGCTAGGGGAGGTTGGTGGTAAAAGAAATTAGTATTGATCTACTACTGCTTTCTGGAGGTGTGGGAGCAAGCTAGGAGTATGGTCCACACAAAATGGCATGAGCACACTTGCATAGTCACAAAGACATAACTGTACACACACATATTACATGTACACATACGTTTCGATTCAGTGTGATAGGCTGTGTACGTCCAGTGAAGCCAGCGGGGTCTCATTGATTTGTAGGCCTCGGTGGTTGCTGTCATAACCAGGAGGTGGTAAAAGGGCAAGAAAATGTGCTGTTGCACTTCTGAAACACCCGTGTGCTCTCCTTCATCCTCTGTTTCTCCTGCACCTCACAGCTCTACGTCTCTCTGACCATATACCACTACCACTGCATGATGAACAGCAGATACACTGCTTGACCATGCAGATGACATTTCAAACTACATATAAATGATACATTGACGACATTATTTTAAGTCATATTGCTGTTTTTTACTGAAATAAATCATGAATTGAATTTTAAGCATTAAAGTTTTTTCTTCTTTTGAGGCAGATCAGTGTGTAAAATTTCTGTCTGCACATAAAATATACTCATCTTTGTGGTAAGGTTTTATGAAACATACAAAATGGTGCATATACCCTGCTATTGTATTTCATTTTGGATTAAAAAATTGTGTATAAGCCAAATAGCACACTAACTGATTTTTTTTTGCATTTTTCCTGTGTTATAGTAGTTAACATTAGAGGCAGGCATCCGCACAGCCTTTTCACGATATTTTGTCGCTGCCACCTTTGCTTACAGCCTGTCATGGATTTTGCCTGAAGTAATCAAGTGCAGTGACAGATCTGTAGCAGCATTCAAAGGTTTAGTCCACAGTTAATGACAGAGCATCGACCAAGTGTTTAGAGATTAACCTGCTCCTCAACAGACACCAGATGAACACGTCCCTAGGCCTAGTAGATGCCAACATTTTATCAAGGATAGGGGTAGCCAGTTAATGATGCGGGTTCTTGCATTCAGCTTGATGAAGCAATTAAGGCCCGTACTTAGCTCTGGTGCTTAAGTTCTTGAGCTAAATGAAAAAGACACAGACTATTGTCTAATTCGGGTGAAAAAATCCATTGCAGATGGTGTGGGATCAATTTACTTCTGTGTCTGGACAATCTTCTGGATTTTGTATAACTTAGCATCTATAGAGGACCTTTAGTTTTAGAGGAGCTGTCCTATGTTTGTTATTATACTGTATGAGCCACTGTCACCAATGACCAATCACTGACCAGCTGATGGATCTATTTAGGATACGACGTCGGTGGCAGAGCCCCGTTGATTTGTATAGCTTGAACAGGGATACAATTTTGCAACATTTATCCACCATTTAGTGGTTACTGAATATAAGGTTGAGTAGCATTAGCAGCTAGATTTTCAGATATACGGTTTAACAGACTGCTGTGTGAACATGTGTTTAATTAGCATGCCCCTGATAATTAGCTGGACAAATTTTACATTAAGCCTTTGAAATGAGCTGTATTGTATTTGTGTGTTCCAAGATTAAAAGTGGCGTATGAACTTTATTTGTTGCAGATGACTCAAAGGAAGATGGAATAAATCAGCAAGCATCTTTTGGGCCATAAAGTTTTGGGCCATCATGATCCTCCAGAAAAACGTCACTGCTCCTTAGAGTAGATTCTAGTCTCTCTGGAGGGGCTGAACACTGTTGTCCCAAAAGATATAATGGAGAGAGCTCCCTGACACACTGCTGTGATTGGGTAGAGATCTGGTGACTGAAGAATATGATACATAATATTCACACTCATTAAATCAATCAGTGTTTTTGAGTGATACATTCACAAGCATTGTTTATTTTGTGGTTATGGGTTTTGTTTAAATAAAAAAAAAGTTCTGATATTACATATCTGCTTCATGTAACCCTCTGACACCCGTAGCACCGCTATGAGGTTGATGTGTGTTTTTTTAGTGGGACGTCTCAACAACTATTGGTTGGATTGCCATGAAATTTCATTTGGATGTAATGTTCCCCCCAGGATGAATTGTGATAGCGTTCCTCTAGCGCCATCATCAGGTCAGAATTTGAATTCATTTAATACTTTGGTTCAAAGTTCAAGGTTCATATAATTGTCATTCCACAATACAGGTTGTGCATCCAAATGCAATTTTTAGACTCTTTCTGCTGCACAAAGAAAAACTATTTTTATGGTGGAGTGTTGATGAATTGTCTCACAGTCTGAGGGAAGAAGCTGCTCTGTAGTCTGGTGGTATGGCAGTGGATACTTCTGTATACTTAGCCAGATGGCAGCAGGGTGAACAGACTATGGCTGGGGTGGGTGTTGTCTCTTAGTATCCTTTGTGCTCTTTGCAGATACTTCACTTCATTGATATCACTGATGCTCTGTAGATGGGTACCAATGATGTTCTGGCCAGTTTTAATCACCTTCTGCAGAACCTTATCCAAACCCAGACCCGTTTGGTGTCATAAAACTGCAATCATTTATGTGTCTCGAGATTGTGGTGTGACCTGGAATTTTATATTGTGGATCCAGTTATTTTTGTTGGCAACTTTACCATCTATGATGTAAAACCCAAAATACTTTGACACACTGCTTCTCAGATGTATTGGTGTCCAAGTGCCTGCCTCCATTCACCACCTTAGTCTACTGAAGTTTACATTAAAGCCTTAAACTTGCTTCCATGAGTGAATCCTCTGATCAGGACGATGTTATTCCAGATTTTCCATTGTGGCCTCCTGAGGTTTCACTTGTGCTTGTGCTAGGGCTTTGATGGGTCCTGTATTTTCTCTCCATCTTTTCCATCATACATATTTCACTCAGCCTTTTGTCAGTCCTGCTGACAGCACTGTAATCTACTGTTAATCCCCAAAGGAAACTGACCTAATTAAAATTCCCCTTCTTGCTTCCACCCCCTTTTGTCTTATCCACTTTTCCTCTGTCCTTCCTTTCCTACCCTTGCCCTCTCTCACCCACTCTACTCCCTCTTAGGTTTTCAGATCCTCCATTGACTGTTTATCACTCTCACCTGCGTCTCACCCCTTACTCACCCAGTGATTCACCTTGGAAAATTACTGTCTTTCTCTGTCTGTCACCCTTACTCTCCCACCAACTCTGTTTCTTTGCCTGTCTGCCTTATTCTTTCTCTATCAGGCTTGCTTCTAGGAAAGCAGGTAGCTGGTGCCACCATCTTTGTCAAATTCGTATTATCTGCCCGCAGTTCCATGCATACATTCCAGGGCCACTCATCAACATGAACAACGCCTTTGTCCATCAAGACTATGCACCTACAGTACTTCACCAATAATGCTGAGGATGTTGTAATTTGCAAACAGGGCCAAATAGTAAAATTGTCATGGTTGAGGGAACAGGGATGTTGTACCTCATTTGCTTTATAGCTCCCCCAGTGCCATGTGTTTCAGTCCGAGCTTGCTGTTTATGAAATGATACTGAAGAAGAAAGCAGAGTTACCCTTTTGTAACCATGCAGCACCTGCATTTTCCTGGTGGTCAAAGAAGCTTTTTTGATGGTCTTTCTTTTGATTTTCCCAGACATTATGACAGCTTGCACTGTATATCCGCTCTGATTGCATTTGTGTCAGTCAGGGACCAGCTTGCAGGTAACTACTTGAGCTCCTCTCTAAGTGCTGAATCGCAGGCAACTGGACTTGTTTCAGTTTCTTGAAGGCGTTTCACCTCTCATCCAAGAGGCTTCTTCAGTTCTAACTAACTGGAGGGGAGTTACAGGCTTTTAAACTCTGTGTGGGAGTGTCCTTACAGAGTCGTTAAGGACACGTGTGAACTCTGAGTTTCAGAGTCGTTAGGGCCACTTGTGGGTCTTTGACCCAACTACTCCACTTGAAGGCCGGTTGGGTCAACAACCCACAAGTGACATGACCTGGATGACTGAGAGCCTACGTCAACATACTTGAGCTCCATAGATCTCCTAGTTGTGCATTCCATTTCATTATACGAGCATCTCCGTACTCATGGGTGACTGTATCTTGCATGGTTGTGACGCTATTGTGTTGACAAAAATGTGTCCACAGAAAGACAGACACCTGGCGAAATACTCAAAATTGGTTCACACACACACACACACACACACACACACACACACACACACACACACACACACACACACACACACACACACACACACACACACACACACACACAGCACATGGTGAAAACCAGTGAGGAATTTTCTGCAAAATTGTAGTTTTATATGTATGGACAATACATTATTGCTAAAAAACAGGAATTCCCCAAAAGCCACTCAGTAATTTGAGAACAGCATTGACCACAAGCTTAGAGTGTTGTGGACAAAAGTGTATATTTATCTTCTGGGCCCTGCAGACTGTCGAGAGAGAAGCAATTGTTTCAATCGGCTTCTCAGCTGGCGCTTCTGGTTATTGAACCTCTAAACTGCACTAATATGGATATATTGATCATTTTATCCCCCTATGGGAGAGAGTGGACCTTAACAGAAGAGGTTGAATTCACCCAAACAGATATAGTGTATGGCATCTTACATCCAACATAATGCACTTTTTATCTATTGACTGTGATTACAGCAGAGTTCTATTAAAGTGCAATCTTCAATTTCTACCTCATGGAGTATCAGTCCATGCTCTCCTTACATCCAGGTGAAATGGTTTGTGGCCTAGATCTTAGATTGGTCATGAAACCCACAGAATTGCCAGCAGACCAAAATGGGACTGAATTATTTTCAAATCGTCAATTTCAAAATGAGGTACAAAAAAATTTACCCGTGCTTCTTTAGCTATACTTTCATTTCTATTAAGTAAACCTTATTTTGAAAATACAGGCAAACCGAATGCCTCAAAAGTAAAGTGGAATAGAATTATTATTTCAAATAAAACATTTATTTAGGTTTGGATAACTGATGTGACTTTTCTGCAACTTAGAATTTCTCAGTTGTATTTACATGAACAGAAATATCTTTTACTTGTTAAAATCATGCATTGCCCTAAAAAGACCAAGATAGTGTTACTTGTGTAAATCAAGTGCTTCAAACATCCATTCAGAAATAGTAATAGTAATAGAGTATTTTATACATGTATCTCTGTTCAGCTATCTTTGGGTAGCTTATATGAAAAATAGCATTTTCTGGTGTTTATATGAAAATTCTTCTCGTTTTTCTCCCTGTGAAATATTGAAATATTTTTGGTGACTCATCTTTAACATTTGTATGTGTGTAAACTTATCCAATCAATGCACCTATCATGTAACACTGCACTGTGCTTGTTAGTCGTAGTAGCTAACAGAAGAATATCATAATAGTCTCAACTTCAGTTAAATCTTCCCCTGGGAGGACAAAAGCTAAATGGGGATTAGAGATACAGACAAAATGCTCAATGTTCCTTTCTCACATGGGTTTTGAGAGAGCTTTATTGATGGCACAGCAGGCGGCTATTGAACCATTTCACCCTAATAACTGGTAGAGTTTGTAAATAACTGCGCGAGAAAATAGATGAATAAATATATCGCACGGAGCCAGTCCACAGGATTTATGCAGCCAAAGCAGGAAGGGTAGAGCACAATTCATGGACAGACTGTGGAATAATGGTCGCATTTCAGCCTGGCCTGGCCTCCACCAGACAACACCATGATGAATCCTTTATGAATGATGAGTAGGGTGATTTCCATAATGTCCTGCAAGGTGCTTTATCACCTAGGCATGCCTTTCGGTTGACAAGCTGGATGGGAGGTGTTTGTTTACCTTCATGGTTCATTGGTTCCTTTTTGCTTGTAGACTTAAAATAGTTTATAATAGAGCTACTTCTAAAAAAGTGGCTCATAGTTGTTTGAGTATATGAGTCCAAATGCAGATTACAGTGGTTAGAAATAGAGCACATTTTAGGATTCTTCTCCTCCAAGCTTCAGGCACAACCCGAGAAAAAATTCATTAAAGAGCTGGCTGTCTGTCCAAATCCAATAACCATAAACACACACAGCTTGTCCCTCTTACCACAATTGAGAGCATTGTGCACCATATGTTTGTGTGCCTTGTGTCCGTGTGTTTGCACATTTATGAATTTACTTGATGTGCTGTGCATGTATGTATTAATGTGTGTGTGTGGGATTTTAGAACCCCTGCCACCTGTTCAGTGCAAGCTTTTCCCCAGAGGTAGATGCTGAGCCACACAATGCCAGGGCAAATTAACACTGGCACGGCAGGGACTGAGCGGGGAGGACCAGAGACGGACAGAAACAGAGAGAAAATAGGAGTGGAGGAGAGAAGAGAGGGAATAACAGTAAAGGCAAAGGGCAGTTTTCTGGCACAATGAGTGTCCACTCTGCTCGGTGTGTGAGAGTCGGTGGAGTCGAAGACAATATTTCAAAGGTGTTCTTTTCAAGAGATTTCTGGTTCCTTGTTCCTTTCCTCAAAACCCAAATTGGTACCTTTCACTCTCATGGTTTTAGGTTTTCAAAGTGATTCTTCTATGTTTCACCATCTTTTTCTCTTTTTCCCAACTGTAACCCAAATTTTTTGATTCTCCTCCTTTTGACATTCATCCCTTTTCCTACCCCTTCTCCATCTTTCGTCCTGTCCTTCTTTCGTATCGTTTCTTTCTTCTCTGAATTCTCCTCTTTTTTCTATAATTGAATTATCCAGCGTGCATGGATCAGGCTGATCCATGCACGCAGCATGAAACCCTAAACCCTTCACGTTCTCCCTCCTCCTCTCCCCATCTGCTTTTTGGAGCTTGGTACCTCAGAGTAGTCTTCTAAGTGTCTACCTCGCATATCATTCCTCTCCTTTGTCTTTTGATTCTTTGCATTCTTCCACCTCTCCCTCCCATTGTTAGATTGAGTGTTTATGTGAGTGATTACAAATTTGAAAACATGTCTTTTTTTTTTGTTCAAGCCTTATGTCCACACTAAGATAGCATTTTTCAGACCAAATACTTTCAATAATGGTCCCTGGGTAAGATATGGCCCAAGTTTTAGTTTAAAACATTCCAAAAATGAACTAACATTATCAGCAGAATGTGAAGAAACAACCATGTTGATGTTATGTCAAAGATGCCAGTCCACTGTGTTGCAGAGATGTCCACTGAAGTTACTCTCATAATACCACTTTGTACCACAAGACGTAATAGCCCCTGTAGTTTCAGCTGGGAGTCTAATAAGTGAACAAAATAAACTCACAAAATGTCAAGAAAGAAAATATTTTTACCTAACCATACATCATCTGAATTCAATTCACTATATTCAACCCTAACCCTCAATTTCTCTTTTAACCAACTAAGAGGAACTTAATTGCCTTGTTAACTCACACGTCATTCAAACTCGACATTAACCAAATAAAACTCACCAAAAACGTCTTAGTTTGTCTTTCGACATTCACCTCTGGTTTGGGCAGAATAACTCCTTAAAGCTGCAGTAAGCACTGTTGTCATTTTGTTGTCAACGTCCTGTCTGTTTTGCACTTAGCAATCCCCTCCCTCCTCCCTACGTCACCACACTTGCACGACTCCTTTCTTTTTTTCAAGGCAGCTCTCTTTGCCTCTATCTTTCCTTCATTTTTCATTTATTTGCCTGTTTGGTAGTATAAGTCAAATAAGTCACTAATAAGTGAGTATTTGGTGTAAGTATTTGGTAGAATAAGTCACCAGGAGCGCTGGAATTGGTAGTTTTCCCTGTTCTGCCATTGTTGGTGTAGGTACCAGAACAGGATAATCCTGCTCTCTGCGTGTTGCCCGAGCAGACAGGACAGACAGAATATCTAAGAAGAAAAATAACACTTACAGCTGCTTTAATTCACAGACTAAGATGTGAGAAAATATTTCAGTTCTACACACCTAGTTGTCTCTCACTCCTCTGCAGCTGCACATCTCCTGCCTGATGTGTTTTCTTATCCCCAGAGTCATAGACCTGGTAAGAGCCGCTATAAATCACCTCTGTACTGTATCCCTTGTCTTCAAACTGGCATCCATTGCTCTCGGAGGCTGTGTCCAGTCCCAGTTTGGTCTGCCATGTTCAAAAGGAAGTGGCTGAGCTCATTCAATCTGAGCCTTGTTGCTTGTGGTGATTCCCCCTACCATCTGAGATTGTGTGCAGACTCCAGTCAGCTAATAGGGCCACTTAGCTCCAAGGCTACCTTTTTGCTAACAGCAGCTAGTCACTACAGTCAACGATACTTACTGTAGAGCAAGGGTGTGCTGTCATGCTGCCCACTATAGTTTTGGAGTTACTTTTGAATTCTGGCTGTTTCTTCAAATTACACTTTTAAAACTCTGCCTGACTGTTGGGCCCACTCCTGACCAGATGTTGGCTCTGGTGTTTTTTGTGTACCAACCAAAAGAGGACAAAGAATAAGAGATTTTGTCATTTTCCTATTGTCAGGCATTTTAGTGGTACGATCTTTCAAAAAAACTACCTGAAATCAAAAATGTGGGCGCACATCGTTTTCACACATAAACAGCATTTTCAGAATGCGTGAAGGACAGAGGCAAAGAGCACTCTTGCCCACATAAATGTCCTTGTGGCCACAGTGCTTGTAGTAAATTTCTGTGGCATGAAACTTTAGAGACATTTGATATTTTTATCTTTGTGTGCAAATCAGCAGGACACAACCCAACAACCCAGAACCCAATTAATAATAGTAAACTAAAACAAACTGATTTAAAAAAGTGAATACTGTGTGAACAGTACATATTCATATGCATGCTATTCACATAATCCTGCTTCTTTCCCTTGTGTTCATGTTTCATAATGATTATTTTATCCTCTGTGTTGGATGTGTTGTTATATTCTCCTCTTATTATGTCTTTATTGAGATCACTGTGGCACCGGTCTCCCTCTATCTGTTTCCTGTAAGACTGTTTCATTCCAGTGTCTGTGAAATGCAGCTAATGGAGCACTAATTCAATAATAACACTGAGGACATGCTTGCATTAGCTGATTTGCTATTAGCTTTTCATGCCTCAGTATCAGTGTCAAATTAATACATTGGCTGATTAGCAACTACCAGCTAACAAGTGACGTCCCATCATCATTATCATACAGGTGTACAGAGGTAATGTAACAGTGATGTAACAGTCAGGTCATAAACATGTAATGCAAACAAATAAATATCGATATGGTGCAGACCCTATGACGTGCAAACTGATCAAAGGTTTGTAAAAACATTAGCTGCCAATATTTTATCCTGGTAACTGGGCTGGAAAAAATATAAAGCATATGAGAAGACATTCAATAATTTAAATTGTGTTATATTAAACTTGCACAATTTGAACATAATGTGGCCAAGTAGTAGACTGAATGAAGCTCCTAAAGAACTACTGGCTGCCCCCCTGAGCCTTACTGTAGCATCTGACTTCAGAGAGATGATCTCATGAAACATTTCCAAAGCATTTGAACTAAAAGAATTTGAAGAAGGAAAGAAGGAAAGAAGTCAGGCTAATCATCTGCTTACACAACAACACTGTCAATATTAAGCTGCTGCATAACTGAATGGAAGATGGCTAATGATACCCTAGAAGATGTGTGTCTTTTATGAGGACAAAGAATGAACAGAGATCCACTTGTCATAAAGACTATTCATGTCATATTCTGAGAAAGGCATCAGCTGGCAGGTCAAGAATTCAGTTAACCTTAAATTGTCTGATCTTCAGTTATAGTGAATGCTGTAGGAGCACTGGAGTCACAGGTATGTCCCTCTCCTGTGACTCCTTTCGTTCTAATCTCTCACTCTCCTGTTCCGTCCTCCATTGTATCCAATACCCCTCTTTTTTATACCTGGCAACACAGGATACAAAAAAATACAAAAAATTTCGAGTGCACTCGAGTTGTTCCTTACCGGCTCAACTGTGTGGTCGCATGAATGTGACCAAGACCTCCAATTGATCCTAAAAAAGACATTTGTGTTGTGTGAGGACAGCCAGGAGGAACAGGAGGCAAAGCCACTGCTTAGCTGCTCAGAGTAGGCCAGCTCTGGTCCAGAAAGCAAAATTGTTGAGGCCCAGATGTGGCCAACAGAAGACACGTTCATTCGACCCACATACCATGCGGAATGATGGCACGACAGCGATCTGCTGCCAGATCTGAGCCACAAGTAGGCCATATCATGGCCAGATATCATCCAAGAACGAACTGAATATACCAGAGCCGTGCCACAGTTCATTCTATTCTGGTGGACTGGATCAGTTCTGGTTTATTTACTTCGCTCTTGGCTGACATGTGGCCATGCTATAGCGTGCAAACAGGAGCGAACCGTATGTGGGCCAGATGAGGTTGTCTGGGACAATTTTCTCTGGGGAAGGTGAGAGTCAGGTGCAGAGCCAGACTTTCTGGAGGAATAAACACCCAAAGTCACATCAGAGTCTGTTCTGATCTGGAGCTGTTTACCGACAGGAGGAGAGCTCAGAGATTACTTTTTAACTTTTGGAATGAAGAATGTACTGTACTGTAGTCTTGCTGTTTGTGGAATAAGCACATGTGATTAATACAAATAAAGACAAATGATCGCATGGTCAAACTTGCAAGAGTAATGCAATTGTTTCGGGACTTCCTTCATCACTTTTTGACTCTCTCCTGGAAGTTATAGCAACAGGCGACTAAATGAAATGCACTATTACTTGAGTAAACTTACAGATTTCTCTGGTTTGAACATTGTTGGAAACATTTTGGATAATGTAAGTACACACCTCAACAAAATGTTTCACAAAGGTCTAGTCGTTTTTAGAAATTGAAATGCAGAAATCTTACATATGATATCTTATATGATATATAAACACCAGTGTAAGCATCATTATAAACATAAAACTATGGTTGTACCTGTAAGTTAGACTATAAGGTTCAATTCAAATTCTACACAAAAAGGAGACCTGTAGTAAACCCCCATTTGGACTGGATTTATCTCTAGGGGAGGTGGAGTGATTGTAACATTTTAATCCCTTTTGGAGTGCATATGTGGATAATTTTTTTACCCCCACCCCCATAATAATTACAGCCACAATTACCTTCAGTTTTTCTGAGAAATAGCTGTTCCTCCTGTAGTTTAAATCTCTTCTGAAGGAACGTCTTTGGATTTTCAAGTGGATCTTTGTGTTTCTCCCACAGGAAAAAGGACTACTTGTCCCTCATGTTTTATTTATCAGCTCAGTGTGAAATTTGAAAATGTTTCATGGACCAAAATTGCCAAAATTGAAGAAGTAAACATGTTGTAAGATAACCTACCCAAAAAACTAACAGTCATAGATAATTCTATACGACTTAAAATAGAAAAAGACGTTTCAATAAAAAGGAAGAAAAATCCTTAAACCTTAAACCTAAACTTAGGTTTTAGGCCTTTTATCATGGTGCAGAGATGAGGGAATAGAGATGATAAAAAAGCCATCACCTGTTTTTTTAACACCAGCCACCACCAGAGGATTCCCCATCCTTTTATCCTTTTGACCAGAAGAGATGAGCAGGAAATGTTTTGTAAGGTCAGTGAAGGTAATTTAGAGTCACAGGGGAGAAGAGTGACACAGAAACACATAATGGAGAGAGGAGTGAAGAAAGTAAACTCTGAAAGGCCTAACAGAGGACACAGGGGAAGGTCGAGGAGACCATAGAAAGGAAACATTCAGTGGAGTCTACTGCTATTCTTAGGTGTGTCAGCAGGTGGCAAAAAGCTGAATATCAGTGTGTTTTGGGCAGCTTAAAATTGGTAAAACAAAAGAGTTGGTGGTGGACGCTGCAATGTGGTGTGGTAGAGCAGGCTAAGAGCAGCTGGCACCGGCTGGATCAACAAAGTAATCGTTAAGGCTGTCTCAAGCTGCTGAGCAAAGATTTTACACATCAAAGACTGTTTACAGGTACTACGATTTGAAAAGGCAGAAGGAGTTCCAAGAATGATTGAAAATTAAAAACCTCTGGGGGTGTGGAGTTAGAAAGAAGTGACCTCACCAGACCTCTGTGGCCTCATCACTGCTCTGCTTGAGGCTACATTAGCTGCTACTAGCATAACACACCTGACTTTCTGACCAAACTATCATTGGTGGAGTTGCTGCCCTTCTGTATAACTCACTATCACTGCTGGACACTGACAAGATACTGTATTAGCATCATGCACTTATATTGTAGATCTCAAAGAAATCCACAATTTGTAATAATTTTCCTTTTATGCTATTTATCATATCATCTACTATCATTACTGACCTTGTGTTCCTTGTTTGATTGTCATTACAGAAAATGGTTTGCACCATTTTAGGTTTGCAGATATGATGTAAGACAAGACAAAAGACAAAAATGTCAAGTAAGAGCTTGTTGAACAACGCTATTGTGTTTAATTCCTACTGTACATACAGGCTGCACTCTAAAATAGTGTGTCTGTACGACTAGGCGGCTATTTTATCTCTCCCTCAGTGGACTACAATCATCCACAGACATTGATGCAAAGGTCAAAGGTTTTTTTTCCCTCTGCTATAGTGTGACCTTTCTTTGAACGTCCACCAACACAGCTAAAAGCTTTAAGGTTCTTCATCTTAACACACCTTGTTTCAGTCAGTGTAACACAAAAACAGTTCATGGTTGGTACAAGTCCCCTGAAAAGTGTGCATCTGCACAGATCCACCTCAGGATTTCAGAAAAAGAAAATGGTCAAGGATGGAATCATGAATCAGTATTTCATAGCACAAGGCTTGATAACTAGCTTGATGTATAGTCAAGAGCAAGGGCGTAGGTTTGGTCTCAGCTTTGGTAGTGACATTACCAACCTCACCCCACCCGCTTCTTGAATAGGAAGTCGAAACGGTAATACCACGCATTTCATTACCACTAAGTGGTCAGTAGATGGCGACTGTGCACCGCAAATAACAGGCAAAACATTAACGGTATCCAAGATCATAATGGATAGGCCTATGGATATTTAGACCAGCACAGCAGCCCCAGTACTACAAACAAAATGACTACGCATTAAAATATCCAGAGACTCATGGCAATGCATATAGTTCAAAGAGATGAGAAACTGTCAATTCAATGGGCTCATTTGACAACATTATGTTAAGTCATTTTGAGAATTTAAGTCTGATCTGATCATCTGAGACATTTTTAAAAGCCAAATAACTGCACAATGTATGCTGGAGGGGGGAAAATAATGATGTGAAGGCTGTTGGTGTTATTGAGTTAAAACACAGTAGGCCTAGTACAAACACTATGTCCATGCTTACCTGCCGCCGAGCTTACATGTTGCCATGGTGTATTTAGGGCTGATGAAACGAAACCTGCTATAAGGCCAAACCGGGCAAGAAGAATTCTTCTAGACAAAAAACATATTCTTAACCTGCACATGGCTTGCATCTGTCTTCTCTGTTATCTAAAGCTCACGCACAGAGCTTTCATTAGGTGTCCGTTTCCGTTATTAACGGGTTATTAACGGAGGGTATAAAAGAGCCTTTACACGAGGGTGGGAAACGGGGAAGACACACTTAGCTAAACATCGCACTCTGAATGCTATTCGTTTTTTTACGTGATTCTGTGCACACTATACTTACAGCCGCGGTAGTGAAATACGTTCGAATGTCCCTTTTCTTTTTTGGAGGTGGCATTGTCTCCGGAGCTTAGCCTACTGCATTGAAGTAGGAGTCCCCAGTCCCGATTGACAGATGCGGGGCGTTTTAATTTCAGCACATGGACGTTTGTTGTTCTTCTGAGTCGCATGTGGGGCCGCGGGGTTACCTGACTGACACCAAAATCAGCAGTGGCCCACTAACCATCACTCTGTCGCAGCCAATAAAAACAGCGGATCTGGGTCGTCATAGCACGGAATGAATGTCGGAACGTGGCAAAAAAACAAAACGTGAACAAATGTAAAATAGTTTTTATTAATGCTACCATATGTGTACTATATTGAAAATTTGAAATAGTATTTCAACATTGTCAATGAATGTAGATTTTTCCTATATAAAATTAAAATGACAAATATTGGTAGTGACTATTCTGCAATCCTCGAACATTGGTTGTGACATGTCACGACCATCTATATAGAAACCTACGCCCATGGTCAAGAGGCCTGCATGATGTTGTAATCTGCTGTCAATGATCTACAACGGTGGACATATGTTCCTTCCATGCATCATGTTATAAGTGACTGACGCCAACTCCACTCCTAAGCATACAAACCATTCCATCTATACTAAACAGTTGTTTTTGTAAGAAAGGTGACACACAATATGATTAATACTGTAGATAAATCAAAACCACAACTGTTAAAGGTCCAATTTGGGTGATTGGGTGATTAATTGACATTGACAATTGAATAATTATTCACAACATTGATAATGTTATATTCATAATATGTCCTCTTCCGTAATGTTGGGCCCATAGAGCGTGCGCACTGACCAAGCTGCCTAACTTTCAGTTTACCCCCCAACTAACTTGAATAGGGATAAAAGGATTTAATCGCGTGGCTCTTCAAGACATGGCAAATTATAAATGATAGTGAAACGAGCTATTTTTAGCCAAAATTATCCACCGTTTTACAGACGTTTTTTTAACAATGTAAACTTATGGGAAAAAGCCTTTTTGGACCACAGTGCGTCACGTGCTGATTTAGTGACACGGGTTGGCCCTGAGGAAAAATCGCTTCAAAGACTTGCGCTCTTCCTGGGGGCTTGGTCCTCCAATCCGCCAGTCCACCAAGATGCACTGCCATGTTTCTACTGTAACCCAGAACGGACAATTCAAACACTGGCTCTAGAGCAGGCCTTTTTGTGTCTTTTTTAATTTTATTTTTTTAATTGCAATTTTAGGGGCCACTGTAGTTCTCTTACATGCTTCCATGGTAAGGAACAGGAGTATGCAGTTGGTTGAAATCTGCCACCTCACCTCTAGATGCCACTAAATCCTACACACTTTAATTGGTAAATCATCCCCTTTAATACGTTGGTTGCAAATTATGTCAAAATACAGTTTTTATAAATTATCATATAGTACCAACCAGAGGCATATTGGAGCTGCCCATCTTGTCCTGAAAAGTAGAAAATATGACCATGCAGACAGAGAAATGTATTGACATGATAGAAGCCTAAATAAAGGAGCGGGAGAGAAGCAAAAATTCAGGTTCCAGAGGTTAAATTTTGTGTAAGTTTGTCTCTCTATGTATTATCCTTTTGCTGTTGTGTTATATTGTTGTGTGTCAATCTTAAACCTGTAATGTCTTTCTATCATTTTCTCACACATTCATGTTGTCACCTCTAGGAGAGTGGCATCAATATTTAACAATGTGTAAAAGCCAGCCTTCCGCTGAGTTTATATATCACTGTCTTAATTAATAAGTCATTCATAGTAATTATGGCACATTTCTATTGCAGTGACACTACCATCCACTTTCTGTGCTGCAACCACTCTGAGCAAGCAAGCCTTTTGTACCCAATAAATGATACAGAAGAGCCGAGCGCATACATCCTCTAAGCATGGAAAAATGGTCCTGATAATGTATAAAAAGCACTGTGTCTGCTGCCAGAACAAGGCTAGACACGCTCAAGGCAGGCAGTCTGATTGCTTAGGTGTTTGTGTAATTGTCCATGTGCATGTGTGTGTGTGTGTGTGTGTGTGTGTGTGCGTGTGTGTGTGTGTATGTGTGTTCCTAACACCAGCAAAAAGGTAACAGTGGGTGTACTTAACACATCCCTCATATCTTCTCTCTCAGTCAGATCCCTGGGTAGGTGCCAATGAGAAATTAAGTCTCTTTGTCTCTCTATGTTGACTGACCCTCTCTCTCTCTCTCTCTCTCTCTCTCTCTCTCTCTCTCTCTGTCTCTCTCTCTCTTTCTCTCTGTCTTTGTGTGTGTGTGTGTGTGTGTCTTTCACTGCATGTCTTGCTTCTATCTGCTCCCATAAGCAAGAAAAATAGAAAGACAGACAAACAGACAGACAGATAGACAGATAGATAGATAGAACTTTTTAGAACTTGTCTAACCCTAACCTGCAAAAAGCCACCTGGATAAGGTCATGCTGTTGTTGTAAAACACCCCTTTCTTCCTGTCTTTTAAAAGAAAAAAATGTGATGTATGTGATAGGTAGTAAAAAATGTCATTGCTGCAAAAATAATGTTGAAATCAAAAATGTAGTTGAATTGTGAATTTGAAGAACCAAACTAATTTCCCATGTGGAGGAAAAAGTTTATCAGTATGTGACTTGAAAATGCAGATCATTATATGATGACTGTTGTACTAGCAGCAGCTGCAGGAGCGATTCTATAATTCTTACCAGGACTGATCATTGAAACCATCCTTAATGTTTGCTATTTTAGTTCATAGTAATTGTTAAGAAATACGTATTCTGATCATGCTCCACTGAAATGTCAAAAGATGAAACTTCCTATGCAATATTGGACGTATGGACCTGGTCTGATCACCGTCATCCCATATGTGAGCACACATATACACACAACTGTAGCTCATGTAGACACACATACACACAACCCAATGGGTCCAGACTAACTCAGAATTCTTGGAAATCACTTTCAGATCAGTCTTTTAGTGCTGATGCAATGGTTATGTTTTATTTCAATTTCTCCTCCATTTGCTTACAAACACACGCTGACACACAGAAAAACTGTCATTTATATTCCTACTATCCGTTTTATTGCCTCCTCTGACTTCCTCTCTGTGGTGCCCCACAAGCGATTTCCCTAATTGTGTTTTTCATCAGAGAATTGCAGCAGGAAAACACCATGCCATGCTCAATGAATCTGTCACAGCTGAGTGTCCCAAAACTAGCCCACAGCGCTGCACCGCTCATTGCTACTGTATTTTGCTTGAGGGATCTGGCTGATAAGGTTTAGGCAGGTTGGATAATATGATGTCTTTGATAAGCCTTTCAGTAAGCACAGCTCGATTCAGAAGCAGGGAGTACCATCAATATTTTAGTAGCTATAAATCTGGAGAGAAATGGCACAATAACTTTGATGTATCTTTGTTTTATTCTGGTGAGCTTGTGTTGCTTTTGAAGGTAAAAACTAAAGATGGTCGTATACGTCTCTGTCTCTTCTTTTGTCTTCCCTAACACTTTTCCTCATTTCCGTAACCCTGTTGATCTTGGAAACACTCAGATGTGGATTTGTTTCTCTGCTTCTAAGGCCTCTCTCAGTAGCTGAAGAATGGACAGTCTGTTGGGATAATAAATTGCCACTGCAGGCTATCACACCACATATTGTTTCTAACAAAGTCCTATACAAAGAAAACAACAACTGAGCAAACTTAAATCATGTTAAATCTATTATTTATTCAGGGCTAGTTCTGGTGTTGAATACTGTGAGGGGCTGCTCTCACAAGCAACATAATATCAACATATAGCATACCAAAATACACAGAAATCTCTTTGCTGACAGCGCTTACTACAGGTAGTATCATTCTTTACTACATATAAGTGTCATGTTTTTCAATAAAGTCAAGTCAGTTTTTTTTATATACATCCCAAAATCATAAATTTGTCTTAAAGGAGTATACAGTCTGTGCAGCATATGGTGTCCTTTATCCTTAAAGCAACATTATGTAGAAATTTGTCACCACTGTCTTAATCCCAGGTTTCTGTAACACTTTGTCAGACGTAATGTTATGTTATATGTTATTGTTGTTGTATCTTGGAGTAAACATATTTGTAACTCTGTGATCCTACCCTCTCACTGAAGATACATAGTGCAGAAACAAGACAGAGAATCAGAGACCTATTACAAGACACTGTACCATCAAAACGATTTTGAAGCTGTTATTTTTATTTTGTTAAGATAAAAAAGTTACAGAACATTGCTTTTGGGGGCAATTGTCTTTTCTTGTCAATTTAGAGCCATTAAGCCTTGGGATAAGTATACATTTCCATCTACAAAGCAATAATACATGTATTCCTGCCTACACGGCTCTCTTCACTGAATTTAACTGGTTTAAAATAGTCATAGTGAACACCTTAGACCCTTACTGACAGTAATGGTGTGTGAGTGAATATGATGGTGTTTCTAAGAAAGCAAAGCGGTGTATGTTTGTGTGTGTGTGTGTGTGTGTGTGTGTGTGTGTGTGTGCGTGTGTGTGTGTGCATATAAAAAGGTGATAATATGTGTGTGTGCAAGTGTGTGTGTGTGTAGTGAGTGTATATTGGTGTGAGATTACAGTGTGTGAGAGAAAGTATGATTTATGGCCTAAACAGCCTCTCATATAACATTTAAATACATTAAATTTAAGGCAGTTAGATACACAGGACAGTTTTGATACCATTTCGTTTACTGGCCTGGTGGGAGCTTGACCTTCGACACCACTCAGCCTCTGTAGCCAGGTTACTATGGCGACGGCAAAAAGCAGCAACCGGGAGGGGGGTTGTAGGGGGGTTAATGATCAACTTCCATTTACAGCTTGACTACTTCCTAATGAGCCATTAACGCTGTGATTGGGTCAGGGCCAAGTTATGCAGAGCCGATACTGGATGTGGAAAGTGAAGTGTTTACTGTGGCACTGACTCCGTCTGATTTTTCTCATACTCCTATTGCCATGTTTTTCAGCAGGCATGTGCTTGCAAGGGCTCATACACACACTGGCCCATGCACTCACAGATATACACACATATACACACAGTAAACACACAGTCACTAATAGCCAGTGTGTCAGACCTCTAAGGAAAGAGAGCTTGATTATTAGTTCTATTCCAAGATTCATGATTAAAGAAGTTTGGCAGGACTTGCTGATTAGTCTGTGCGTGTGTGTGTGTGTGTGTGTGTGTGTGTGTGTATCTGTGAGGATGACAGTGTGTGTACAGTCCCCTCTTACCATTTCTCTGTAATCAGATTTGGTGCATCTCTCCATGATGTCGCGGGTCTTTTAAGGTGAATTCCCAAAACTGGAATTTCTATTAACTGTGAGATTTCAGTCCCCGACGGCTCTTTGAAAGTGTTTGGTAATATATTTACTGACACAAACTTGACACAGTGATATTCCAACTTCACCGCAGGTCTCTTTCTACTAATTTTCACTCATCTCTATTTCTCACCATAGACAACGAGAGAGAGAGATATAGATAAAGAGAGGGAGGGATGATGTGGACCGTAAATACCCGTTCATCTGAGTTGTAGATTACAAAAGAGTCATATGGATTCTATAGGTGCCTACCAACTTTCAGTACACCAACTACCAACTAGCACAGTTCATTCAACATTGTGTACAAATATCGAAGAAAATGAAATATTCAATATTTAATATGCTCTTTAACATTAAATTGAATCTTTTAAGATCTATCACCTGCCTGAGTAGGTATTTTTGTTTTTTTTACACATATTGCAGGTAAATAAAGAACTGTGCTGAACTAAGACTGAACACGAAAAGCTTCCACACATGACTGCGTCTATAAGTCATTTATGGAAAAGCTGTGAATATTTGGGATGAGCGAAGACGCTTAAAAAATTCACCCTACCATGTCCTCTATTTTACCGCAAAGCTTGCAGTACCATGTACAGACCAGTGTCACTTGTTATAAGCGACTTTGGGCTTGTTGTATTTGTAAAGATTTACAGTTTCGAAGCAAAATGAGACAAAACAGTGAGGTGAGCTGAAGGTAGCAACCTACATAGCCTGTCACACATCCATTAATTCTTTCGACCACCTCAGCGAATTAATTGGATGTTTGCATGTTAAACTTCTGCTGTGACCACATTATGTACCTTATTCACAACAATGGTACAGACTGAATTGATGCATTAAAAGCCAGAAAGTTGAAACAAGATTAAGATAGAGATTTGAATTTTGATATGTTTTTTTTTGTATCACTAATGTTCTTGTATTTTAAAGGGATAATATACCCAGCACACATAAGATCACACTGATCACAGAGTACCTATTATGTAAGTCCACTCTTGGTGTACACATGAAGCCAGTATTCCTAATGAGCCTCAGCTAAACAACCGGTCTATGGAAAATGGAAGATTAATAAAACCTAGTCTCTTCATCAATAACTCCATCAGGACTGCTATCAAGAGTAAATGACTGGAGTTTATATCCGCAGCCATGCTCCAGTAGTGGTGTTTATATGGAGAATAATTTAAAAATAAAAGGGGGAAAGGCTGAATGCAGGCAGCTTTGTGAAGTTGTGCTGTACATGCTCATCAGCTCGAGAAAGAAAGGAGGGCGGTAAACACAAGGCAGATGGACAGTGTGCTCTGATATGTAATTACAAATGTTTTCCTCCATCCATAGCGGTTAGTTCGTAGACCACAAACCACGGACATGGTGTATCTGCTTTTGAGCCAAATCATGTCTAATCCCTGTACTGTTTTCTCTACGCCTCAGCTTGAGTTTTTTACAACCTTGTGTGCACTGCTCTAGTTCTATAATAAAAAAACATCACATTAATATAATCATTATTACTTTCTCATCATTTAAATGGCCAAAAATCAGTGGTGAACACTGTGCACTGTAATGAACAAAATGGAAATTTAACCATCAATACCAGTGCAATTAAATCTTTCACATTAGACTTCTTCTTTGCTGCTAATGAGTGTTTGGCAATATATACACCATGTCCACACAAGAAAACAGAGGTGTACATCATTAGTATAGTCTAAGTGTATTACTTTTAAGTACTAAAATCAAGCAAAATGAATGACTGATTGAAAATTCATTTTAACCACCTTTTAATATTTTTAGTCCAAATGTGGTTTAATACTACAGCAACTGATCAACCGATGTGAGGTATTTTTCACTGTTTTCTGCCATTTTATTGGTAAAACACCTTGATCAATTAGTCAGTCATAATTCAAATAATGATTAGTTGCGGTCCTACTCACAATATTAGGTCACAGTAAAGTTGGTTAGCTTGCTGAGGCATTGGAGTGTGAGTCTGTTGCCTGCAGCTCTTTGTCTCACTGTGTTGACTCCTTCTGTGTCCATTACTCCCTGCAATATTTATAACTGATCTACTTTAAAAAAATGAACAAAAGGAAAGTTTTCTTAGTTTTGTTTTTTTTAACCACAACTGTCAGTGTCAAATGTATTGTGTGTCTTGCTGCTTCACAGTAAAAGCAAATCTAGCTGATTTTAATTTAGTTGAATGCTTAATTTTTTTCCCCTGAATATCCATCCTGCTTCAGTTCACATTACCTCTTAAAATGAGGAGTGCTCCATCAAAGGTCACTGCCAGGCTGCACTTACACTCTCTTAACTGTTGCCTGTTGGGTTGAGTGCCAAATGAATGGGCCGATGATTTAAGCGATTCTTTTTGGTTTGCGTGTTCTCTATATCAAAAGTTCATGAGCCCACAACATTTATAATGTCAGATCTGAATGACTGGTACTGCCACTGTTTGTGTGTGTGGATGTGTGTGTGTCCGTGTGCCTCCCTCTCTCTTAATTCAGCTGTTATCAGTTATGTGAACAGGCGTTACAATGTTAGTGAGGATATTGGCTTCATTCAGGTCTACTGCTGCAAACCCTTTAACGTAGTTCATTGTTTAACTCAATGTGTCCGTGCGTGCGTGCGTGCATGCGTGCGTGCGTGCATGTGTGTGTGTGTGTGTGTGAGAGAGAGAGAGAGAGAGAGAGAGAGAGGGTGAAGGAGAACATGTGAGGGAGTCAGAAACACTGTGTTCTTCTCATCAAAGCCCCACCCTCCCTACTGTCTCCACGGAAACGCAACACAATTGGTACCTGTCGCTTGGCAACATTGGCGGGTATCTTTGGGACACAGAGCTGCTGGCAGAGAGCACACACACACACACACACACACACACACACACACAGTTTGTCAGCTGTCACAGAGGTGGTTCATTTCACATTTCTTTGCCCAACCTTTTTAACTGCAGAGCCCTCCAATGTTCACGACTCTTGAAAAAAATACACAAAACTGGAGTTTGAATGTGTGTTTAGTAGACTGTGGTAAGGCTTCTCATCAGTGGTACCAAGCATGTACTTTACATCTGTGTTTATATGGTGAGATAAAGCATGGTGAAACATGAGGTTACTCTCACTGTCTGTCAAAGTGGAACATCATATCATGTCACAATATAACACACCAGGAAATAGAATATAGAAATAGAAATAGACTGTACTTATATAGCAATTTTCTAGTCTTACTAACCACTCAAAGCGCTTTTAAACACTTCATCAACATTCACCCATTCACACACACATTCATACACTGGTGGCAGAGGCTACCATCCAAGATGGAAAGTGGAGCTTGAAAACGACTAGAAAACTAAATCTGAATGAGTAAGATAAGATAAGATTCGACTTTATTGATCACTCAGCGGGTAAATTCACTTGTTACAACAGCTTAAGGGTCAGGGAGGCCCGAAAGATGTAAATCTTTGTCTGCACACATTAAATGCCAGAAAGGTGCAATAAATGTCATCATTAATCACTGCAAACTGTCAGTGTTCCTTTGTCTGAAAATGTTGCCAAGCCTGTAGAGTGATGCTCATAAAACATAAAAATGTAGTTTGTTTTTTAAGATACAAAAATCTGCTTGTAAAAATGCAGCTTATTTGTTTTTTTAATTTAAGAGATTCTGTATTTTACATTTTGTAATAAAACGTATCAATACTTAAAAAAATAAATAAATAAAAATCAGGTGAAACTTAAAAAACATGTTGACAGATTCCCAGGGCGTCTAAGATAACCAAAAATAAATAATAATATACTGTAGCTTGTACCAGAAAGTTGGACCTATGGACCTGCTGGATAAGTCCGGATGTGGATTTTTAAGCCCTTTCGCATTTAACCTCCCGCATTGCCAATGCTGAGATTCAGCAGAGGTACCACGCTGTGCAGAAAAGAACAGTTAGGACTGTGGCTTTACTTAGAGCATAATAATACAGAGAAATAGTGGTTAGAACATAGAGAGTTACTTTTTAGCTATTACATATACATATACATACACTTCAAACATTTTGAGTTTAAAGGTGCAATAAACTTTCAAAAAAGCTTATCTGTGCAGTCTTATTGGGGTTCGAGAGGCAAGTGTGTAAATCTGACTGGCCAGTCATGCTGAAAACTGGTCAGTTCCAATCCCTGCCACTGGACAATGCATCTCTACTCTACACTCAACTATCTTTCTCCTGAATTGCTAACTGCACCTTTAACTGCACCTTTATTTTCTTCTATATTTGAGCAAATAACATGATAGGGGTGAAAATGAAAAGGTGTAAACCATAATCGGGACTTGAATCCCCTTCCCCAGGCTTTCCTTGTAAGGCACATCAGCCACAAATGATGTTTTTAAGTTTTTATGTTATCATTGAGCAGAGAGTGACTGCTAATGCTGCAGCAATTAAGCCCTAAAGGTTAGGCTGCTCGGTGAACGGACAATTATTCTTGGAACTCTTGTGTTACTGAAAGAGCAAATGTCACTGTTAAGCAACTCTTGTCAATGACTGAACAGTTTTTGGCAGATCTTAAGTTCATGTCATATTCACTTAAATTAGCTCAGTACAAATTACATCGGAACAACTAATCAGGAAACTAAACCAACCAAAACTGGTTTGGATAATTGTCTTTAAGGAAGGCTGATTAGCCGAGAGTTGGTATCTGCAGCTGGGCAGTGGTTTTATATGGAACCTATCATGATGTCAGCACACACACACATCCACATTCACACACTGTTCTGTGCCAGAGGGAGACAGCTATGACAGTAACATATTTAGTTTTCTATTTTTGCCCCTGTCACATGCTCTCATGGAAGAGCAGGGTGATTTTGCCTTGGAGGCTGATTGGACAATGTGTTTGTGCTTGTGTCTGTACAGTGCATATAGGCAGTATGTATATGTGGGTCCGTAGCTGACAGTAGGAGTGCAATCATGGATTCTCAAAAAGAAGAACCTGTGCCTTGTGACCAGCAGAGAGGA
Source organism: Pagrus major (assembly GCF_040436345.1). NCBI lineage: Eukaryota > Metazoa > Chordata > Actinopteri > Spariformes > Sparidae > Pagrus > Pagrus major. Next base: position 4,577,066 of record NC_133223.1, read on the forward strand.
CCAAAACATTAATTTTATGAACGCTCTTAAACCTAAGAGGGCTTACAACAGCCCTGAAGAAGCTCTTATGAATTATCATAGATGAATGAGTACCTCCTACCTACTTGTGGGGGGCTTAGAACATCTTAAGAAGAAGCACCTGCAGAAGGAACTGTAACATAAATGTTTCATTTGATGCTTTTGTTGTTCATTTTCAGCAGCATGTTTATGTCTGTATTTCCATCATAACCACTGATGGTTGCAGTGAAGTAATCGTCAAAGGCTATTAAGCTATGTTTACAGTAGAAAATTGGCCCGATCCTGCCCTCGGGGCCTTTGGTGATTTTGCATCCAATAAACACTCTCTTAACTTTTATGACGCTGCCATACAGTAAATAAGAGGCGTGTGTGAAGAGGGTTTCTGGGGACCAGGCCTCACGGATTACTGTACAAACACACAATATAAAAACTGAAACAAAACACAACTTTAGAACTTTGTTCACTGATTTGGGTGAAACTAGATACTCATATTTAATAGAGAAAGTATTTTTTTGATGTCATCAGCTGCTCTGCCTCAACTCTGGACAGATAGCTCAACTTGCTAAAGTTGCTAAAGTAGCCGCTAACTTCTGCTAACCCTCAGCATCCCAATGAAAACCTCGTGACCATGCAGCCTCCGAGAACTGTGGAGGCAGGTTATAGCACGAGGTGTTTAATAGAGATTCCTAATTGGCACACTGCTAGCTTTGTTGCGAAATTGATCGTTAACTGCTGTTAAATGTAGTTGCCTTTAGTTAGTTACAGTCCTATTGGCTAACTCAGCCCCAGAGTAGCAGGAGCCAAACCTGGCAAGAAAATCCCCTTGGTCCTGTATTCCCTGTCATCAAGATGGCTTCCATCTTCTTGGAGGCTGTGTTGTTCAATCCTGGCTCGGCTGTGTTCACTGGGGGCTGCTCTGTGGCGGGGGGTGTAACGCCGCTTAGCTCCTTTGGTTTTGTGAACTTTAATTGCAATGCTGATAATGTGATAATGACAAAAAAATTATAAATACATTTTTTTATTCATGGACACCTGCATAGAGTTTGGGGCTATTGGGAGAATCAGAATCGGTCTTCATGGGCACACATGATTTATCTACATACATACATACATGCATACACACACACACACACACACACACACATTCACACAGCTAGCCAGTTAAACAGAGCAGTGAACCATGAGCCTCAGGAATAGTTCAGCTGGAGGTCAAAGAGTTCAACTGGGTGTCAGCCACTTCATCTGTCCCCAGAGACACAACACCATCACCCGCAAATCCTCCCATTCACACTCACACACACCCACAGATGCAAAATGTTGATATGTAGACCTCTATCACATGGCTGGGTGAACCTGCAGTAGAGCAGATTATTATTATTCAACAGTCCAACAAAGTGCCTGTTTTAAGATTATGAAATGCCATCATTTCTTTAATAAAAGCTGGTATTCAAATAGAGGTGGTCGGGGACTCGGAAGCAATGAGTTAAAGTGAAACTCTCGCCAAAATGCAAGCTAGGCCTTTTTTGTGAAGGAACCCAAGTCAAACCTTCGTGTAAAAGCATAATTACGATGAAAAAGCCACTTTTAAGATTTACCATACTTTCGTTTTTGGGTCAAAATCTTTTTTAATGGAGTGCTAGGGGCAACATTACAGTAGTATCATGTTGTGTCGAGTCTTCTTAGTGTTTTAAAAATAGCGATTTTGATGCTACCGTAATGTTGCCCCTAGCACGCAAAAGCTTTCGACTCTATTTGGCATGAAGGGCTCTATTACAGGCTTCTACACTGTGGTATAGGGGGCAAAATGTACAATCTGGTTAATTCAGATCCAAAAAAGAGCTATAAAATTCTACCAACACCTCAAAGCCAGCGAGCCCGGCTCCTACCACTACAAAGCCCTACAATGCCAAGAGGAGAGCAAAGACAGGAGTCCCCTCAGCCAGCTGGTCCAGAGGCTCAGCTCCAACAGCACCGGGCACCAAGACCGCCCTCACACAATCCGGCCCCGCCAAATTATAGCAAATGAAAAAGACAATTACATCAACTATTGGACATCTACAACCAAAACCCAAAGCAAACTCCAATGTTATTTGGCCCTAAACAGACAATACTCCATGGCAGAATACCTGAGCTCTGTTTTTTTTTTTTTTTTTTCTTCTTTTCTTTATTAATTTATTTGTTTATTATTATTATTATTATTATTATTGTTATTATTATTATTATTATTATTATTATTATTATTATTATTATTATTAATAATAATAATAATCATATATGTATTATTTATTCTGTAATCGTTTACTTTGGCAATATTGTATATTGTGTTTTGATGCTTTGGCAAAATTGTTGAAACTTTCATGCCAATAAAGCCCCTTTGAATTTGAATTTGAATTTGAGAGAGAGAGAGGGAGAGAGAGAGAGAGGGAGACAGAGAGAGAGAGAGAGACAGAGAGAGAGAGGGAGACAGAGAGAGAGAGACGGACACAGAGAGAGAGGGAGACAGAGAGAGAGAGGGTATGAAATGCAGTCAAGGGCCTCGGCTGGAACAACACCTGGGCTGCTGTTGTACGGACTTAGGATATGGTACACGTTCTACCAGCTGAGCTGCAGGGCATGTCAGTTTGTGTGTTTGAATGTGATTTGCTGAAAATAAGAAAAAGAGAGAATAACACACATTTTTCTTAACATAACTAGCTTTTATTCTGAAAGGCAGGTGTATAATCCAGACGTGTGGTATCAGCTCCTGATGAGCAGGTGGCACCTTGAATAGTAACCACTGCCACCAGTGTATGGATGTGTATGAATGGGTGAGTGCTGACTTGTGTTGTGAAGCACTCTGAGTTGTCAGAAAGACTACAAAAGCACTCTAGAAATGCAGCCCATTGACCCCTATCACCACACAAATGATAATTTCACCAACAGAGCGGTTCTCAAACTGGTTTGGTTTCTTTTCTCACACTTTTCTGCAAATAATTCCTTTCCAAATAAACCAGATTCTTCTTCTTCGTTGTTGAGTCAGAGTAGTACTTGAGTACAAGAGATGACAGCACCAACAAATAAAACGTGTCTCCCACAGATACCTCAAGCACCCTCAATGCCACAGCCAGGTTGTTCTATCCCAAACTTATGTTCCCTTTCATCTATAAACTTGATGGAGGGGATGAGGGTTTTCTGTGGCACTGCAGAGAACAGTTGGTGACCAAAGTAAGGGAAAGACTTGGCGGAAAAGAAAAACAAATCAGTGAGGTCCACTAAAGTGATTTGGGTCTCTCTGGATGAGAGAAGCCTCTTTTTGTTTTTCAGTTCTTTTTCCACACTGCATCTATCTTCCTTGTCCCTTATTTTTTGTTGCCTCCTCTGCCTTCATCTATACCCACTTGCTTTTTAACACAGTCTCTGTATACACTCCTTTCTGTCTCATATTTTCCCCAGAATGCACTCTCTCTCTCCTCTCTCCTTTTTCTCAAACACAAAATCAGGACCCATGTGTTTTATATCTTGTACTGATCCCACATGAGTGCTGTTACTCTCTCTGCTGCTCCTCAAGTCTGTTGATTCAGGTGCCATCGATCGAAGCTGGATGTTCAGTCCTAAAGCGACAGCACCCTGCTGTTAATCCCCCTATGTTTAATCTGTGAATACTACAGACTATTTACAGCAAAGATGCTCATCAATATGTCTTCTTAATCTGCTACAGCAGCAAACGAAGACACCCAGGAGTTATACAATGCTCCACTCCCTAAAGGGCATCAGAGGCTGCAAAAGTACACACATACGCGCACACACAAACAGCCCCCACCATTTCCACCTTTCAAAGCTGCTGCCCAGGGTCCCTTCAAAGGCTCTTTGAAGGGACCCTGATTACCAGACAGCCTATAACTAGCATCCAGCTACAGTCCTCCCTGCACACATGCCTAAGAAAACTCACCATGGACTCATATGAAATCAAAAACCATGTTTTTCTATCTAAGTCTGGATTTGAATCTCTTTTTTCTGCATATGTAATTTCTCGTATCTCAAGTCCAAGTAAAATACCACAACAAGTACATCAAAATTACTGTTATTATTATTGAAAATGACCCCAATGTTATTTAATAATGATATTCTCCAACAAGCAGTTATTAAACAGCTGGTGATTTCTTGAATACATTTCCAACTAGTTTCTGCCAAACTTCTGCAAGTACATTTTTTAACCATTTACATTTTCACCAATTTCTATCACTTCAGTAGATCAGTCCAACTTTGGTAGAGACTATGGAAGTCAACCTGCAGCGACTCACTTTAATTTAGTGGCCTGTGGAGTGGGAAGTCAGACACAAACTACTTGGAAATTAAAATGGCCTGATCAGCGGAAGTTAAGCAGAAACCACTTGGAAGTTTCCTAGAAATGTATTAAAGAAATGATCAGCTTTTTAGTAAGTGCCTATTGGAAAAAATCAGAATATTATTATTATTAAATCATGTTGGGGTAATTTTTAATACATTTTGAAGTAATTATTGTGGTAATTTGGGGGTATACTTTCAAAGAAATGCATGACTGTAGCACATAAGCTCTTGTTGAACCGTACAGTAACACAAGCATAATCCACACTGGACAATTTTAGGATAGCGCCTCTCACACCTTCATATCATGTTCCATTCATGGAACAATCCTGATGAGTATGAATGAGACAGCTCTACTGTACCTCACTCCGTATTAGTAGTATTAGAAAGAGAAGAGAGTAGAACTGAGGTGAGAGGTAAGAGAAGATGAAGGGTGGTGAAAGCATCACAGTAAAAGAAAAGAAGACAGCGTGTTGCTGATGGATGGATAGTATAAGAGCTCTAGCCTGCCACTGCTGCTGGCAAGGTCTACATCAGACAACCTGTTTAATGTGCAGAGGCAGTCAACATGTACCATACTGGTCTATTTAAACTGAACTTAGGCCAGCAGCTGGACTGTCTCTGCCTGTTTCATGTGCAGAACACAATGTCTTAATCGTACAATGTCATACATTATTGATTTCCAAAGAGACACGTCCTCTTTTGGACAGAGGTCACCTTCAGAAACACAGTCTTGGAGGGCTCAGTCTTGCTCAAGCAACAGTCTTCCTTGTCACCATGCTGCAGGGAAGGCCAGATTAAATCAATGTTTAATGAAAGTGCAGTTAAAGTACCTCTCCAGTCAAATTTAAAAACACCCCATTTACATATGTAAGCAGTGCAGCTGCTGTGTGATATATAACAAGTGATAGATGAGTCTCTGCAGCAGTCACAGAAGCAATCTGAATGAGTTACAGGTGTACGCTCGCAGCTGTTGGAGATGGTTAGGATTAAATGTTAAATGCTTGCACTTTGTTGGTAAGTGTGCTTTAATTGTGTTTGTATATATTCTAGTAGCTAGTGAGGTCACAGAAGGTTTTTTACCCTCTGATGCCCTGAAAGAGTGACTGTCCAATCATAGCTTGGCAAGTCGTCACAACAGGCCTGTGAAGCTTTGGACTTTCCTGTTTAAGAGTGCGTGCATGTGTTGTTTAGGACAGGAAAGTCTTTCAGAAACCAAAAACACAAGAGAAAAATGCAAGGAATGGATTAAACAATGATGATGATGTTTGGCCATTTCAGAGTTTAGGGAAACGTTCGCTCTATCCTGCTATTCACTACACCAGTCCCAGCTAACAATATCTCAGATAGAATTTCATTTGCCAAACGGTTTAAGGGCTGTCCACACAGAGTACGATAACATTTAACAATAACTGTAAATATATTGCTTCAAAAATCGTTTTAACTCAAGTGGAGTCCACACCACAAATACAGTATAATGACAACAGCAGTGGTAAACAACATCCTCGGGATCACTTGGGATCACAGAGAGCCAATCAGAATCCATTTGAATCCACAGGGCCATCAATCAGCTTGATTATGGGGACATTTTTCGACAAAATAATGTTGCAGGAGTGCTTATAATATTTGTTTCTAACTATAGCCAACCTCTTTAATGTAAGCTAATTGATGGCATTCAGTAAACGCTTTACAGATGGTCTACTCTAGTAACTCAGTCTTGTTTATTAATACAACATATTAAATGCTTATATCATGTATATTAAGCTGCACAGAAATCTTCATTTTTACCTGAGACATACTGCCAAATGGTCTTTTGCGCTGATGGGGTTACTGAAGTTTGTCTTGTCTTTGCTGATCAGTTTGATTGCCAGGATAATTAATATTGACTCATACAAAAGGATAAATAAAATTTGTCTTCAAGAGACAACAACTCTCACATGTTGGATTCTCGTAACTTCTCTTGTCTTAAAGATATTTTGTAAAACCACATACTTCTGTTTCTATTTTGTTTGTTTTCTCTGGCGCTGTACAGCAGGTCATCAATATCTTTCCCAATCTGCTGACAAAACAAATAGGAAAACACAACAGTAAAAAATCACAAAGGCAAAAAAGGGAAATACAATGTTAAATAGTAAAGCAAATAACAAAAGACAGCAGCAAAGCACAAAAAACAACGGCAAACAGGAAAACACAATGACAAATCAGAAATCAAATTAACAAGAGAAAACACAAAACAAATTGTTAATTTGATTCCCAATTTGTTGTTGTGTTTTCCAATTTGCCGTTGTGATTTGCTCTCCAGGGCCACTGTGGCCGACACAGCTGGAGCATGAAGTGTGCGCTTGGCGCCCCAGTTTACAGAGCGTAATCGCTCATCAGTGTGGATGCTCACATCGTTATCATTATAGTCTTATATGGATAGTTATTGGTGTGGATCGCCCTTAGGTCAACATCCTCAATGGCTTTTCTTCAGTGAAACCTACTGTTTGAAAATCTGAACAGCAAAGCATAAAACTAACCTCTGACTTTCTTGTCCAAGTAAGTTAGTCAGCCTTATGTTTGAATAAAAAGTAGTTCTCCCTCACCATACTGATAATACCAGGACTAACTTGCCATACTTCACAATGCAAGAACAATAGTGTGTCTTTCTTTCCATGTTACCTACATTTTTGCCGGAGACACACAGCTTCAGACTCAGTCTATTAACATTCTTTTTAGAGGATGGTTATCGTTTTAAAGCGAGTCAAAAAAAAATCTGCCTGCGACAGTCAAGTAAAATGAGAAGCCCGCTTTTGTCTACCTCTTTCTGAAATCAGAAACATCTTGTTTAAACAGCTTCTGAATGGTGAATCTGACACCATTGTCATTGTGAGGTGCATGTGCCATGCAAGAACAGAAAGCTTGACAGAATAAGCAGCAGCAAATAAGGGGGGTGGGGTTTAGCTAACTGTCAAATATGTCAAATATATAGCATCTTATTTCATTCGCCTTTCTGTTGTGCTGTCCTTGTTCACTAGTTTCTTTTGCTGTCATCTAGATTTGCTCGCTTGTATTGTGTCTTTCTCTGGCTGTCTATCCATCTGTGTCTGACAGGTGTCTATCTCAAGTTGTGTCTCTGCACACATACACACACAGCTTTTGATACGTGGGGATTTATATTTCTAAGGGTTTTTCATTCTCAGATGTTGACAATAATAACCAAAGAGAAAAATGTATAGATGGAGACTTTCTTCATCATTTTTTTTTTTAAACATAAACACTCCCTGTAAGGTTTGCTTGTACAGCTAATCCCACCAAGATGAATAGACCAACTGTGCATCATTTGCATCTTTAAACCATTTCCAGCTCATTGTTTTGTTGGCTGGTCCATAATGTTCTTACCAGAGGTCCTAAAAACAGATGAGGTCCTGTGCTTAAAACCAAAACGGCTCCATGACACCAGCTGTCATATCATTAACTGAAGCTGCTGGCTACTGTTGAAGTGTTTGTTCCACTAACATTCTCACAATACAAAGGAGATGATTGCAGTGCTTCAGTGGAGGTCATTGGGGTATTTTTGATAAGCGACATACCCCGAATGACTTAAAGTGTTTAAAGAATGGCTTTATAGGGCAGATATTGATACATTCAAAAATGATATTCATTGGGTTGGGGGATTCCTACTGACTGTTTACATGTCTCATTTTACAGATGGTGTGTAATCCAATCACAAGTTAGGGGGGTGGAAGAATTATCCAGTCACAATTTAGCTAGCCCTGGTAATCCAATAACAGAGTAGCTCAACAATCAATACAAGCATCATAAGCAACCCCCTCACATCTCTTTCTCCCTCATTCACATTAACAGACAGACACACACATACACACGCACACACACACACACACACACACACACACACACACACACACACACACACACACACACACACACACACACTGTCCAATTCTGTAATCATCTCAAGTTGTTGCCAGGCCAGTGTGTTAGATTATTCATCAAGGCTGTACAGCTGCTGTGCCTTCAGGCACGTTTGCAGGATAGATCCCTTGCCTGTCCATCTCTCCTTCTACTTCGGCACAAACACACACTGTCTATATCAACCGTTTATAATCTACATAACTAACAGTGGTTGCACTCCCCTGAACGAGAACAGAAAAAATGCAGGGCAGGATTCCCACGTCATCATTAAACTTACATTTATATACATTTTAAAATGCATCTTTCTCTCCCTATTTTAGCCTTCCGTGCTTACTGGAGAAACAGGGAAACAGTGGTTTCACAGAACTCTCTAAAATGTCCAGGAGTGTGGACATGACAAAAAGAGCTCTTGCATGAGCAGCATGTTATCAGAACAGCAACAGCAGTATCAGTCCTCTGTCTTTGTCCACACAGGACGAGTTCAAGCACAGTATTGAGTGTAGGTCACCCATGTTTTGGCAGCACTCAGAGCCCAACACACATGCACAGTGTGTCTATACAGGTGTCGTTATGCTGCGTTTTTCAGTCCATACCATCTGACACATGTCTGATGGAATAGATTCGCTTTGAGATTATACAGCTGTCTACACAGCTGCTAGTACGAGGATCTGCTTGTAGACAGGCCATGTGATGGTTTGTGCTGTCTAAAAAAACACCTACGCTTCAGTTTTATGAGAATAACTAAAATGGATGCTTGTCTGCATCTGAGACTTTTCAAAACACAGACATCCAGAAGACTGTTCTTGAATGCATCCTGTGCTGGCCCTGACGGAGGACTGACCCTGCTGGTGTGTGGACAAGGCTAAGAGCTAGGCCTCAGGCACACGTCGGTAGTCAGAGCCAACTCTCAGTGCACCAGTGCCGCAATTAGAAAGCACCAGACAGAAAAAAAGAATGAGAGCAACAGAAACAGCTGAAAGAATATTTACCACAGTCATTTAGTCTGACAGTCACAGCCGAGGAGCCAACAGACGCAGTTTTTATGTGATCTTATCCAGGAAAAGATTGAGCTGTCATATCTTTAGACGCCCTGCTTGACTTTGAAGACACTGATGTCAGTGACACGGATGACAGATAACTGGATATTGTAACTTTGCAGCAACAGTTGCTAACATGAGCCTTGACGAATAAAGAAATAAAAACTATTATGTAAGCTTTTTCAATGCAACACTAACAGCATTCTTATTTTGTCACAAAAAAATGTGTAAAAATATCTAGAGAGCAGCACCAAGGTAAAGTCTCAAAATAAATAGATGCTATACTGACAGGAAAGTGAAGGAAAGAGTGGGAAGAGCAATGATTGACAGTATAAAGGTAGTACTATAAAGTCCACTGACATGTTGCCAAGCAGAGACAAAGACAGAGAGATTTGCATGTACTAGATATATATACTGCCCCTGGAGCTTCCCCTCCAGGAAATATAAATCTGTGAATTGCTGAACATTTCTTCCTTATCTCTTCATTTTGAGACCAGCGTCTCAAGGTTCAAGTTGCATTGTAGGGACCGCAAGTTAGTTGTCTTAGTAGTGTTACTAGTAGTGTTATGAGACTACAACCTGATGAGATGTTATCAATAATGACAAACACGGAGAATGCCCGATGAGGAAGAGGCTTCTGGAATAATAATAATAAAAAAAAAATGGAATCCCTGAGTTATTAAAGGAAAAATTCACCCTAAAATGAAAACACAGTCATTAGCTACTCACCTCCATGATGATGTAAAGTTAGGTGAAGTTTCATAGTCCACAAAACATTTCTGTAGCTTCACCAGAAAAGGATGCTCTTGTACTGTTTATAGAGAGTATCTAACAATCAGAATCAGAATTCCTTTATTTGTCCCGCAAATGGGGAAATTACTTTGTTACAGCAGCCAAAGGTCAGGAATATTACAATAAACAATAATAAAAATAAACAATATAATAAAATAAAAAGATAAGAAATAGAATAGACTCGTATATACATAATATTTACAATATGAACAGTGTAATTATACACAGTGTGGGCAGTGTATTTTTATTTACAAATAATAAATATGGGTATTAAAAATTGTCCAGTTAGTGCAAACCAAACTAACTAACTTTTGCAAACCAGCTAATGATAGTGTTGTCATCTGGAAACTCTGGCTGCATGCAGGAATGTGGTACAGGTACAAGGGTGAACTGTTTGTGGTCTGTTGATGAAGAGGCCCAATGTCAAGAGTTATACTCTATTAGCCCAGAGTGCTAATTTTGCCAACTGCTGTGGTTTCAGAGGGGAAATTGTGGTGAATACTGAGCTGACAGCAACAAACACTATCCTGATGGAGGTTTTGTTATTGTCAAAGTGTTTGTGACCTGAGTGGAGGGCAGTAGATATACTCTGTGGATCTGCTGGCAGGGAATCCAAACTGGTGGGGGTGCAGACTGGCTGGGATGTGGTCTTTGATGTGCAGGAGAACCAGCTGCTCAAAGTACTTCATAACAAATGGACTTAGAGCCACAGGGCAGTTCATGATGTGGTAGTGAGAATATTCCCAAGAAGAGCTGCATGGTTTAACAATCGCTGTAGGGTGAACTTTTAATCCCATCACACACGCACACACATACACACACACACACACACACACGCACACACACAATCAAGATACAATATGTAGAGAAAATATAGTATTCTACTAAGGTGCAGTCTGATCCAGGATCCTTGACTCAGTTGTGGCTAATATATATCATATTTGTTTCTTGTACATTTGTATTTTAGGATTCTATGTTATGCTTTGTGAATGAATGCTTTAATTAGTACTAAAGCAGTATAATATTGCCACGTATTGTACATACTCTTAATATTTACACAAATATGAATCTTTGCAATTTATCCTTTCATTGTCAGCTCTGGTCATAATTGTTGTGATTTGTGGCATTTTTCCATGTTATTTGTCCCTATTGAAGTAAACCTTAAAGTTGTACATTTTTATTGATTTGGTATCAAAACCGATTTTGATACTAATCAAATCATATGTCATGGCTTTAGGAAGACATCAGTGAGAGTAATTACACACTCTATAGGCAGTTTGCATTGCTAGAGAATTGCTTGGAAAAAGGGAAAGTTTTTAAGTTACCATAAAAGTTTAATCAGTTGATTGATTTTCTCAGCATTTTTTGACAAATACTGTACAAAGGACCAGCAACAGGAGTAACTCTTGCTGGGTACATGGTGATGTTACATGAAGCCACACAGCAGAAAGTGGCTATTCTGGCTCTGAGCTGGTCGATAGGCCTTACCAGGGACACGTTTCAACAGAATGACATTTATGATTTTGTTCAGGTAGTTGTTGCCCAGAGTAAGAGGTGGATCACTCTGCTGACAAGTTGATGAGATTGGAGATTGGAGCTTTTGTCTGGGTTAGGTGGTGCCTAAGGCTGCATTTCACAGTCAGTACAGGCAGCTTTTTGTTTGTGCACCTATTATATTACAGTACACACATTGTGCAGAAAAGAGAAATTGCGCAGGCACAAATGCAGACATATATGTTTTGTTTCACTGCCCATATATAAGTATATAAGTTGTAAAATATATGATTAACTAATTAAAGCTTGGGTTGGTAAGTTATTGTCAAAGTATTTTTGTAATATTTATAGAAAATCTCATCCTGACAGCCATCAATAAATCAAATGCTCTGACAAATAAAAGAGAAAAAAAACTGTGACTCTGGCTGTTGCAGGCCTCTAATAAACACATCCAATCATCTCATTCAGCCCGTATGAAACAATTGGACGGGCTACCTGTCTGTCTATCAGTGTAGTAGTTAAGACCACTTAAACCGAGACCAAGTCATGACCAAGACCAGAGTGTGTTAAGACTGAGACAAGACCAAGACCTGAAGGGTTGAGACCGAGTCCTATAATGCATGATACACACAAAAATGTGGAACATACAAACCATAGGCCCTCCCAAAACTGTTCTGATCCACATTCACATAAAAACACCCAGAGAAAACAAGTGAAGGTTTTTTATTGCCAATAACTGACTTCTGAGATCATGAATCTCATAAACTCATGACTGACCTGATGCCTTGTGTTTTATGGTGTCTTATTGTTTTGTAATACACTTTGTGTTTTATATTGTTCTGTCTGTACTATCTTGTGTTTTGCTGAGTTGGTGTTTGTACTGTTCTTAATGTATTTGTTGAGTTTTATGTATTTTAAAGGCCAATCTAGAGATGGCCATTGCAAATTAGCTTTGGCTATAAATGCTGTGGTGTGTGTGGCAGGTTATGCTATGAACTTATGCTACATACACAAATAAACACTAAAAAAATTAATGAATGAAAGACCGATCCCCAGTACTACAACACTAATGTGCGCTCATGATCGTTCATTCAGTGATTTTGACTCCTACTGCTTGAAGCGAGTTTGACTGTTCTCTCAGACATCAAGAGAAGGTGCTTATTTCAGCCACGAGCAGTACCTGGAGCCTTCCTCTCAGGTTGCATATGCCCAAACAAACTCCAGGTAGATAGCTAAACTGCCTTTAGCATGAGATGTGAAAACCCCCATCACCATGGGAAATAATGGCCTTATAAAAAGTTGTAATAGAAGACCAGAAATACTCAAAAAAGGTTTTTATCTGTTGTGGATGGTTAAACCATTTTGTTGCGTTGCAACACCACAAAAAGGTTTTGCTGCTTCTCATGTCTGTCTGCTCATATTGCCAGTAACTCATAGCTGTCAAACATATATAAGCAAGGCATTTGGAAAAAAGGCAAGCGACACAGTGGTTGTAAAATGGTTATTTACTGAAGTGTAAAGGGAAATGGGAACATTGCAACACAATAAATCACGTGATTTAGTCTCACCAGTTGGATGTTATCACACTCTGGATATTGTAAGCATCATACCAGTGATCCGAAACTCTGTGCACCTTGCAGAAACAGATGTTAATACTGCATTTCATTTTCTCTTCATCCCTCCATCATCAATGTCTCTTTTTTGTTTGTTTGTCCGAATCAAACCCACTCCAGTTCTGACGTATTGAACTCATAACAAGTGAAAACCAAAACAAGCCCTTGAACAGATTAAATTCTCACCAACAGGTCAGAAGCTCCAGTAAGAAAGCTGACAGATATTGAGTTTGTCAGCCTTTGTCTGCAACTAAGGATTAGATGTTTGTTGCTGTGGCATCACAGTTTGCATGAAATATGTTCACACTGCAGCAATGTCAAGGTACCGTGAATAATTCCCACATTTACTCTCCATGAATATGAGTGATTATTTTATTTTAACATTTTACAGTGATAATTGAACAAAGATTCTATATGAATTCAGTTGGTGTAGTGTCAGACTGACAGTATATATGAGCAAAAAAGAATCAAAACAACAGTGATTTGTCCGTGATTTAAATAAGTGCACAATGACCAGGGGATACAGGGACAGTAGTACAAATAAGTACAACACACACACACACACACACACACACACACACACACACGCACACACACACATTTGACCTCACAGAAAGTGGCATAACTGTCAGACAGCAAGACATTCATTAAACCAACTATGAATTCAGAATTGATGTAGAAAGGGGGAATGAGACAGGAAGAAGACAGCAGAGCAAGAATGAGCAGGAACTGACAAGAACAAGCACAGAGGATTGAGTTGAACCTGTATTGAACAGATGTAAGTGTGCTGAGGGAGAGAGAGGGAATGATAGGTACAGTAAGGTAAAGAGACATGGACATGGATCAGAGCATTCATTAAGGGAAGATGAACATGAAAACTAAGACTGACAAGAGCTAACAATGACTGCTTGAACATTTTACAAACCTTTAGAAAGTTAGATTGCGTCTGTGGATGCCATAAAAGTGGCATAAAGCTTTGTTTTATTTCTGTTTTCCACTTATTTAAACCTGCAGCGTGGGAGTAATATATACATATGAATATATATATATATATATATATATATATATATATATATATCTGAACAGTCAAGCCCTTTTGTGAATGTAACGGACTGTATTTCTCTCTGTATTTCTCTGTATATTGGATTTTTAAATCTGGAGTCTATGGGGACTTTTCTGCACCGGTAGTGATGCATTTTAAGTTAACCAGCAAAGACTGATCTCCCAGAGCTGATGGAAGCAACTGTAGGATGGAGCAAATAGGAGTATGGCGGAGCCAACGGCGTAATAAGCGTGTCAACAGTGTTACTGTAGTTACTGTCACTGCCAGAAGGGGGAGACAAAAGTTGAGCACTGCAGGTTCAACTAAACCAGCCTGTATTTCTTATGTTGCTGTAACACTTAATTTACCCAAGGGGATAAATGATAATCTTTTCCTAAAGGAAAATGCTTGTGATATACTTGACTGTATAAATTCATATGGTCACTATTGCACTAGGCGACATGTTGTGTTTAGTTATTACAGTGATGGTCACTGTAGTTTATTGGACCCGGGAAAGAAACCCACAGCCTCCTGTGTCTGCCCAGCAGAAAGGAATACCGGCGGCTTGTTAGAAGTGCCGGTACGCAAGAAAAAGTCAAGGTACACCAGAGAGTAAAATATAAAAATACCGGCAAGAACTTGCCCACTTCAAGCACTGGTTTTATGTATTACAGAAAAAGTCAACAGTGACCTGAGACATAACATTTTCATTAATATTTCACCAAAATCACAATCTCTCCCTTACCTTAACTGAAGTGCTTGTGTTGCCTACACCTAACCACAGACTGGTCTGGAAACAAACCCTGGTCCTCCTTGCAACTCCAGCACACTGCATTTATTCCTTCAAAGAAACGCTGTCTCAGGCAGCGATCATGTTGTTCAGCATTCAGCAAGTAATTAATATAAAATTTCTAGGAGACAGGGTTGACTACAGAGCATAGCTCTTTAAAGGGGGATTTATAACAATTTGTAGCAATTTACATGTATTAATCACTTTTTATTGGCCATATGTAAGCACATTGTAATGAGACTCTTTGTTTAAATTATTTAATGCTTCTGTACTGTGGATTTCTTTGTGAAGGAATTGGGTTGGATTTCCCCCTACAGTGTAAAGGAGTGCCTTGTCTCAGTGCCTCTCTTCGCTCTGCTAACAGAGAGCAACAGCAGCTAATGTTACTGTAAAATGAAGTCCGCTAACACTGCACAACACAAATTTCCACAGAGCCACTTTAAGACATTAGCCTTTTTAAAATGTGAAACTACACACCTAAAATCACATTATCAAAACTGACCCAGTGCCACAGTACTGGTTTAACTTTATTGAGTAGAGTTAACTCAGTATTAGGTCAAAAACGTTCGTGTCACTGATAAAACCTCGGGGAAAAATGCTGTTTTTTACATTACTAATATAATGTTATTTTTGTGTAACAAATGTATTATTAGTTCTGTTGTTAGTAATAAAAGAGCTCTTTTATTACTACTTACTTACTATTAGAGTAGATTATAAAAGTTCACAACCATACAACATTTCAGTTTAGGCAAATAACTCAACAGTTATATTAAAGACTAGCACTAACATTGGGTCTAAAACAACTCATTGTCGCAGAGGTAACTACTCGGTGAAGTTTACATCATATTATGTCGGTGCTACATTGACCTGGATCAACTTGTACACAAAGACTTACATCTTCAGTAGGGTTGGGTGTTACAGACAGCAGAGAGTCTGACTAAGCATTGTTAGGTTTGGTCATTTCAGAAACACTGAGTAAAGCTAGCCTTATCCTTTAATAATTCTAATTCTGAAAAAAAACAACAAAAAAAACAATCCCATGAAAGTATAACAAATCTTTTTGAAATGCAGTTGGAGCACGCTAATCCGCCAACTTCCACAGGCAATTGCAGTAGGCAAAATATGTATGTGTATTTGTTATCATGTGTAAACAGCATATTACCTTTGTTGTTGTTGTTGTTGTTGTTGTCGTGTAATTACTACCTGACACCTCTGGAAGCCTTAGGAGCGTTAGCCTCTGAGCCTCGTGTCTCATGCCTGGCAGCATATCCAAGCACAGTGCACTGGATGACATCAGGGTTAATTCCCACAGGATTAATCGAAAGAGGAAGCAAAGCAGCCAGCAGGGACTTTAAGGAGGGTGGTCTTCATGCGTGTTATTTGGTGACTTTGTTGACATCACCGGATATCTCTGCTGCCCCCCAGAGAGACTAAAAAGAGAGAAAGAGAGGAAGTGTGCTCGTGTCAGACATCGAGTAATTAGCTAATGAGCTGGATTGTTCTGTGCTGAGACTGACTGCTAGTGTGAGGCACGCTACATACTGATGTGCAACTTGAGCAAACTCCTTTCTTTCTCACTGACTTGTCACTGATGACAAGTTCCTTCGCTCTACACTTAATTTTAAGCTGTCATTCAAATGAGCTCAAAGCATCACAGCCAATGAAACACACACAAACGCAAACACACACACACACCTCACACATCAGCGTTAGGCCATGAAATATTTAATAAGGGGGTCTCGAGGGCCCTCAGAGTTGATGGATCAATGAGAGCGCCTGAGCACAAAGTAATAAATAGTCCATTAAATGAATATGCACTGGATAGATTCTCCACTTCGTATTTACACATGTGCACGTGCGCGCGCACACACACACACACAAACATCTATCTTCTTCTGGTCACAGATTGCTTGTAAGTAAACAGAGGATCATGGCTGCCATGTTCCTGCCTGTACACAGGATTGTTACTTGAGGGAGGGCGGATGTGATATTGGCTGCATGAATTAATGAAACCTCATAAGGTTCTGTGATGACTCTTGACAGTGTTTGCTTCACTCGATCAATTCTTGTTACTGATCCGCCGGGCTCCCTCTCTCTGAAAACCAGCAGCTGCACTTCCAGCAGTCTGTCTCCTCTCTCACAAAGAGGCTGCTTTCATGTGCATCATTTTGAATATTTTAGTAGAAAACAACTCTTAGAGTTTTGCAGAATCCCAACAACTATATGTAAGTCTTAGTTTCAGTGTTTAAGATTGATTTTGGATAGCTGCCTGGATATTTTGAGCAAATACTCATCTAACTGCTGAAACTGAATATTTCTTTGAAGTTTTCAGTGTTTTCCCCAGAGGTTCACTCTTGGCAGGACAATATAAGTCTCAGTCACATTTATACCCTGGTAAAATAGAATTCTCAATTCATCAAAATGTTGTATATGAGAATTAAAGCAGGTGACGAGCTTCATATTAAATATATCAGAGGTCAGATATGTTAAATGGTCACTCTGTAAATGTCATAGTTTCATAGCCCACAACACATTTCTGGAGCTTCACAGCAAAACAGCGTTGCAGCGTTCTCATCAACAACTGAAGTAGCTGGGGACTTGATTTAAAATGTAAAAACTCCAACAACTCCATAAAATGGCTCCATACAGCTTGTTCAGCATAATCCAAGTCTCAGGATGTCCCAAGATCCCAAATTGATTTGGAAAGATGTTACTCATACCCTAGACAAGTGCACCCACTTCAGACAGGGTGTGTGCTAACACTTTAGCTTGTCAGCGACAGTGAAGATTTTGGCTTAATAACTGTCTTTTGAATTCAGTTGTTTCAAATCAGTTCAGGAGAATGCTGCATTGCTGTTTTAATTTTTGGTTGAACTTATCCTTTAAGAGTTCATATAGGTCTTGTTGAAGTCACAAATCAGATGGTATGGAGAAAAATTCATAGATAAAATCACCTAATTATTCTAGTTGTTTACCTTTCACAGTTGCATTGATCACTCTCCATTCTTTCTTCTGTCCTACAGACAGCAACTTTGTTCTGGGAAACGCCCAGGTGCAGTCGCTCTACCCCATTGTCTACTGCTCTGATGGCTTCTGTGAGCTCACTGGTTATGCCCGTGCTGAGCTCATGCAGAAGAGCTGTGCTTGTCACTTCCTGTACGGCCCGGAAACAAGTGACCGGTTAACAGCTCAGATCCAAGGAGCCCTGGATGAAAGGAAGGAGTTCAAGACTGAGTTGGTCTTCTACAAGAAGGAAGGTGAGACTGCATGAGGAATCTGTGTGTGTGTGTGTGTGTGTGTGTGTGTGTGTGTGTGTGTGTGTGTGTGTGTGTGTGTGTGCGTGTGTGTGTGTGTGTGTGTGTGTGTGTGTGTGTGTGTGTGTGTGTGTGCATGTGTGTGTGTGTGTGTGTGCGTCTTCATTTGTGTATGTACTATGGCTTTGTGAAGACTGAGACTTGAACTAAAATGTAAATTAGTATTCTCTAAATTAGGTTGTCTTGTGGACAGATGTATGAGCTAAAGAGATGCCTTTGACTTTGCAGGAAGTCATTTGATTCAATGCAGTATAAAAATATCCATATATATATGGAGCAACAAGTGTATTTTCAAAATTAATTAGAATTGAGTCAAGTGAAAGTAGAATATTTGAGGAAAGTAAAGGCACCATCATAAAAACAAGGCTGCAGGCACATTGTGTGTTCTTGACTAACATCTGCTACATGTCCCATGTGATTCGCAATATTTCCAACTTGTTTCCCATCAAGTGAAAGCACATATCTGTTCACACGTCAGTGGGATTTTTGAAAACAGAGTTTTGGAACAAAAATGATTCCAAAGCCCACCGAGGCAATGTGATTGTGATTTTGGGCTATATAAATAAAATTGATTTGATATGATTTAATCTGAAATGATCTCATGTGCCGAAGCAGATTCTTTACTCTGTGGTTGGTTGCTTAGTTCTAAAAAATACTATGAAAAAGGCAGAGAAATATGACTGCTCTTCACAGAATCCTCCCAGATAAAACTACTTTATTAAAACCTTATCAGCATTGTCAGCATACACTGAAAAGACCCAATTTTGGAGCAAATGTGGGTAAATGCTTCATCATTACCAAGGAGCTATGTAATAACAGTCTTTGGTGATTAAGCCCCATCGTGATATTTTAAGAGGGAGGGTGAAGCAGTGAGCAGTATAGGAAACCCCTGATGGAGCCTAGACACTGGTGGTGGTGATGGACACATCAGAAGGTTTGCTTGTGTGGCAATTCAGGATGCCCATATACCACTTCAAAAGATTTTAGGAAAACTGGCATCTAAACTGGAAATGAACCCTGCAGTGATTTAATTGGGCTAGTCACTGAGGATTTGCATCTCATAATGTTCACTAACAGGCACAGAAAGTTTCATGGTGAATGTGAATCATTTCTGAAGTAGCGAGTTAGCCCACATGCATGCGCCTGGAAAGTTGTCTCAAGACCACTGAGCAATGCCCTTAGCCCATACAAACGAGAAAGATAAAGAGAAAACCATTCCGACAACATCATGTATGACATGAAATGCTGCTGACATACGTATACTGTAGATTGAATGCTATGCCAGATTCCATGTGTACGACTCAGATGACTGAGGAAGTGAATGTGTGTATTACAGAGCAATTTCATCTGTAAAGTCAAAAGAGCTTTTATCTCGCAGTGGCTACCAGCAACCCAACAACCAGCAAAGGAATGTTTTTAAAAAGGGTAGAAAACACATACAACTTCATATGAATGCCATCCATTGACGACAGTCTGAACTCTAGTAATGTGAGTGTGCTCTCTTTGAGTGGTTTTCTGAAGCTTCAGAGTGAACTGGAAGAAGAGACGAGAGATGTGTGTGTTTGAGTGTGTATACAAGAGAGAAAGAGAGCCACAGAAAAACAGAGTAATGAAAAGCCTTGAGGGAGAAGAGGGCTTTGAAAGAACAGAAGGAGAAAATCTTCATTCATTCATCCACTTGTTATTAATTATAAATAAATCAAAGTTTTGATTTGTGATAAAAGGGAGGCAGGCAAGCAAGGAAGTTAAGAAGCAAAGGTCCAGTTCACAAATACAAAATAGGAGTTAGAGTCACATATAGATGGAAGAGAGACCAAGCGTGACATGGACACATCTGCTCCTGTGAGATATAAGCCTCCAACAAAGAGCAACACAGTGGTGTAAACGCTTGTTTCTCTCAAACACACACAAATGACAAATTAGGAGTGTTTCATGCTTTTTATCAGTTCTCTATGAGCTCACATTAGCATTTTAGCTTTTCTCCAGGGGAGCAAAAAGGAAAAGAATAAACACATTTATCCAGCTTCCTTACTCTGATCGCCATAGTTCTCTCACCAAAGCCTGGGGCACGATTGATTCCTGTGCTTTTCATTGCATTACATACACATTATATATTCATATCAATATGATTCACAGGGCAGTAAATACACAGGAATGAATAAATATTAACACATTTCAGAAGGTATAGAAAATATTATCTGCTGAATTTGTTTGACTCCATTTCTAAACTAACATTAGCTACTGTTGCTCTCTGTTAGCGGAGCGGAGAGAGGCACTGAGACGAGGCAGTCAAGGACGGCATAAAGTCACATCCTTTGGACTGTAGCAGTAAATCCAACCATAGTCCTTTACGAAGAAATCCACAGTCCAGGAGCGTTGAACAACATCAACAAATCGTCCACAGGCTTGTATAAGCAACCGAGAGAGACGGGGAAGGTCTCATTATTATAATCCGCTCACATATGGAAAATAAAAAGCTAGTTGTTTGAGCCCCTTTAAAGAAAAAAGAGCAAAGTAATATTTGAAGATTTATTGGCAGAAATTGAATATAATTTTCATATTTACATGTTCATTAGTGTATAATCACCTAAGAATCGTTGTGTTGTCATTACCTTAGAATGAGCCTTTTAGATCTACAGAGGGAGCAGAGTCTGCCATGTTGCACCACCACGTTTCCACAGTAGCCGAGGACAGACAAACCAAACACTGAATTGGGGGAGCCTTTTGTGTTTTTCATGCTTTTAACAGCTGCTGTAAGAGAGGGGGAGGGGAGGGATGTTCAGTTGGTTGCTATCTGCAACCTCACAACTAGATGCCACTGAATCCTAAACGCTGGACCTTAAAGAGTAAAATACTCACATACAAAAATGAATTCACCTGTAACTATATTGTAATAAATACTTTTTAGGTAATACATGGTATACAGTGGTCATGAGGTTACAACTGGTTTGATTTTAATAGTAAATATTCTAAAGTAGAGACGAAAAGTATTAACAAGCCAGTGGCCTTAACCTTGATGTGCGTCATAGCATCATGCCTGATAAGGGGCGAAAATTAGCGTGTCCTCCCAGGTGTTGTGTTTTCATCACAGCTGATCAGAGCTGCAAGTGATACACTAATGAAAACTGCAGAGTCATCACTTGACAGGGGACTGAATACTGATTGTACACATTCACATTAAAGATAAAAGCCGGATGTTAGTGGGTGGCAGTGGGTTTTTTGTTGAGTGTCCATAGGTAGTTTGATGACCTTTCCTAGTTACCAGCATAGCTCCTCCCAACTATAAACTGGATGGAGGTCTAAGCAGCCAGAGTAATTCTTACAATAACTGGTGAAATGATAAATGTCACTTAATTACCATTTGTGTTATTTTACCAGAATAAATCCCTGTTCTAACCTTCTGTCAGTAACAATCTCAGTAAAAATGCTGCTGCAATCAAATAATGATAAGTGATATATTTTAATGACAGCCTTTCATTCTCTAACCTCACACTCGGCTCATAGTTATGAATGAATAGACAGAACAGGAGACCGTGCATGCTGTCTAAACCGCTATTGTTTACCATCATGTTCCAGTCAAACAGGGACAAATTCAGCCTCAGTATGGTTGATGTTTTTATTGAAGCAACCCTCCCACTTGTTTGAATGCATATTCACATTCATGATCCCCCATCGGGAAAATGTCTTGGGAGTTGCAGGGAACAGTATGCAATGTACCAAATGCAGCCCATAAAGTCACGAGTCAGAGATTACATGTAACAGAAAACCAAAACAGCTTGTTTTCACCTGATTTCATGCATTTATGTAGCAGCCAGCAGACGTTGATGCTCATGTCTGATAACCTTTTTTAAGGGACAAAGCTGGTGATATTCTATTTTTTCCCTGACTGTTAACAAATCATGTGAAAAGACCGATAACTAACAAAGAATTGATTCTAGTAGTACTGTCCGTATAGTCGCAGTTTGAAACATCTTCTTCTGTGCAATAGACTTCTACTGTTGTTTAGTAACTGTTAAAAACACAGTTTCACTGGGTGACATGTTCCTTTTCACACACGCTGTAGTTAATTTTGGTTCAATCCCACTTACATTATCCTCACAAGTGCATCAAATGTGTATTCATCTGCAGCTGAAAATAGTCCTCAACAAATGCACCATTTACTCTTTTTGAGCAACAAAACACTAAAACACTAAAACCTATAGTGTCCAGCTGTTTTAGGAAATTAGTCTTTTTTTAAAGAATAAAAGTGTTTTCAACCATTTTTATCATTAACATCTTCAAAAAATTGTTAAGAATTGTTTTTGACCACACCCAACCGCTCTCATTAGTGATGCTAGATTTCAACCAGAGAGCTGCTATTCAGCCTGGTGTTGATCTTTAAAACCAGTGGATGAGGAGCAAAATATTTTTGCATGGTATTTAATTTCAGTTTTGTTTTGTTTTTTACCAATATATTGAACACAGCTGCACTTACACTCATCACTACAGACTCCTCTTAGCAATATCTCCCCAATAGCCAAGGGCTTAATTGATGCATGTTCAGCATTGGTATCAAATGTGATGTGCCTTGGCACGACAGTCAGAAGAATCTCATATAGCAAAGGTGGGCTCGTTTTCTGTGGTTTTCTAGTTCTCAGTTGAAGCACAGACTTGTGGAGCTTGAATGCGAATCTGTACTTCCTGCATTCTCTCCACACTGTGCCTACTCACATGGGGATCTTGTGAATTCTGAGGATATAGTTAGAAAAAGCAGCTTTTCATCCAAGCTGAAGCACTGCATATGAATACAATCTAATTATAGCTGTAGGCACATGGTACCCCTGAATATAATTAATGGATGGTCACACATGGAAAAGTTCTGCGAATATAACGTCCTCTCAACTGGTCATATGCAAATGATTTCTTCATGAATGATTTTAGCAACGGTATCGCTGAAACAAACATCTTTGAGGAAACAAAATACTCTGAAACCTTATGAAGTCGTTCAATTTAGATCGGTCAACATAATAGAATGTTATACAAACCATGTGATAGTGAAGAGGTTGTTACTGATATTGTGAAAAAAAAGTCACTTCATCAAATCAAATCAATTTTATTTATATAACCCAAAATCACAATCACATTGCCTTGATACGCTTTACAGTCTGTACATTGAGCAACATCCTCTGTCCTTAGACCCTCGATTTGAGTGAGGAAAAACTTGCCATGTTGAGGAAAAATACCTTTTGGGGGGGTGGCAGAAACCTCAGGAAGAGCCACAGAGGAGGGATCCCTCTCCCTGGATGAACAGACATGCAATAGATGTTGCATGTACAGATCATAATCATAGTTTACACATTTCAGTAGCAGAATATCTGATACAAGGAAATCATATAAAATATATGTGAAGAGTGTTGATCCAGGACGACTGAGCAGGCCAAGTGTTCTGAGGGCTTCTTTAGAACTGTCTCACTCACATATAACTTCCACATGGGCTCTCATTCTCCACAGTGTAATGCATACAATGATCTCAGTCAGTCTAAATGACATTTCACAGAAAACAACAAGATTTCATGGTTATGTTTTGTGAAATGTTGCTGTGTTTTCGACTTCAGGGCCACCGTGCAAAAAGTACAACATTTCCACATGGGAACATGGTGGGGGTGAGATAGCACCTAACATTAGATTAGTATTCAGGTTTTCAATTACTGATGCTCCATTTGGGATGTTTTTCTCTTGACTGAGCCTGCTGACATACATACTGACAATATCTTGACTAAAGGAACATCAAGTGAGCTTACAGAATAAAAGGTGACATTACAGACACACATTAGTTAGTCGAGTTGGATCCCAGACCCTTTATTAACACAGTTCAATTAATACACTAAACAACAACATGTTCTGAAGACTCCGAGGCTTCATGGACCTGCAATGTCTAACTTTGGTTGGTAGGCTGTGATTGGACAGATGTTGGAGGAGGATTTTGGCTATGGTCAGATAAACCCCATGCCAAATCATGAAGCTGTACTGAGGAGCAGCAATGCTTTGAGCTAAATGCTTTTGTCAGCATGATTACATACTCACTGTGACATGCTGGTATTAAAGGAATAGTTCACTCTAGAACGAAATTCAGTCATTATCGACCCACCCTCATGCTGATGAGAAGTCCGGTGTAGTTTCTTATTCCTCAAAGTGCAGCTGGAGACCCGCGGGGGCACCCTCCTGCAGCAATAATCCATATAACGAGCGTAAGTGGCGCCCGAGACGAAAAGGTCCATAAAACTACAAAAACTTTGTAATATTCCTCCATACTGCTCGTCCGCTGCAATCCAAGTGTCCTGAAGTGGCGACATCCAGAGTTTACTCAAACTACGTCATTTAGTACATTTTTCTAGCCTAAACAGTCACTATACTATATTTGCCTGGAGGCACGCGGCAGATATAGCTGACGAGCAGTATGGAGGAATATTACAAAGTTTTTGTGTAGTTTTATGGACCTTTTCGTCTTGGGCGCCACTTACGCTCGTTATATGGATTATTGCTGCCGGAGGGTACCCCCGCGGGTCTCCAGCTGCACTTTGAGGAATAAGAAACTACACCGGACTTCTCATCAGCATGTGGGTGAGTCGATAATGACTGAATTTTGTTTTAGAGTGAACTATTCCTTTAAGCAGGTATGACGATTGCAATGTTCACTATCGTAGTTTAGTGTTTTAGCAAGCTAACATTTGCTAAATATCAGTTATTATTATGGCTGAGGCTCGTGGGTGTATCAGTAATTCTGAGGGGATTTTGTCATTAACAAAAGTATTTGACAAATTGTCAAAGAGGACTGAGGAAAAAGAGCTAATTAAAATATGACACAATCCAGTGTTCACCAAATTGTTAATACAGAAGCCTGTGGATAATTTGCATTTGATATTATTGCACATTATATTATTTCATTATTGGATAATATTTATAGTGTGCAATACAGATTAAGAAACATTTGGAGTTGTGCTGAGAAATAAGTTCTTATCCTGATGTGTGTTTGTTTTGTTCATAAATAATAGTAGTACATCATATTTTATGTACATTTGGCCTGAGAGGATGTATTGACTGTGTATGTTTGCATCTGTGTTCTGTCCAGGTACACAGTTCTGGTGTCTTCTGGACATTGTACCCATTAAAAATGAAAAGAGTGAGGTGGTTTTGTTCCTCGTGTCCCACAAAGACATCACTGACAAGAAGAAGGACCAGGATCCTGAGCAAGGACCTGAGACAGGTGAGTTTATATAAATTACACTTGCTTACAGTTCTGATAATGGATGTAATGGTGAACATGTCCTCAAACACCTTAAACATTGACTTGTGTTTAGAAACCAAAACAATGAAGCACACAAACAGAAGATAGGTATTCTTATTGGTCCTGTTTTGGGGTTACCTGTTCTGTCTCTTTGTTCCTCATTTGACACTGTAATCTGGAGACAATGCCCATCTAGAGTTCATAATGCAATATTCTGTATCTGTAATGTACTAATGGGTACGGTGGAGAATTGAAAACCACACATATGAGGTTAGAGATGCTACGTGTTCTGATGTAACACATCACACCATCTTTATATTTTCATTATGTCAGCAGTGTTACATTTGGTAGTTGAGGCTGTTATTCTGTTTCACACTGGCTGATTCAAATGTTAAAAAATAAAAAATCAATCTTCCATGACAACTCTGTCATCTTGGCAGGAACCTCTCAGCTGTGCCTCTGCAGTTATTATGATTTCAAACAAACAACAATTAAGCATCAATTACTAATTTTTATCCGTTTTTCATCCTGCCTCTTTTCCCCAGTGTAAATCTCTGATTAAATAAGTGTCTGTCAATTTGAATATCGCATTAATATTAATGACTGCTTCTATTAAACGCACATGGTGAACCATAAACATTCTGTCAGAGATGACACAGCTTGCTACACAATATGATAATGCAGATACTTGATACAGTTGAAATTACCAGGCGGTATTTGTGAGTTAATTAGAGGCAGTCAGGAATTTTTTGTTGCCAGGGAGTATGCAGACGCCACTGACAGCGTTCTTACACAATTACTGACAACAAAAAATTAAAATACATCTTGTGAATGGATTGATATATTCTTATGTCCAAGAAAACTATTCAAAAATCAGAGTGATACTGTCCTCCCAAGAACAATAGCAGTCATTTTGACAAGTGCCACAGAACAATATATGGTTACTTCCAGATGAGAGAGTCCTCTAGCAGCCATTGTAGTTAAGATGGGATCAATGGAGGAGATCAAATCACATTATCACAAAAGGACACTGTCCACGTGGGGAGGAGCTTCAGGAGAGAAGGGTCCTGTTTGGGGACCACATGTCTGCAAGACAACGGGAAGCAAGTAGACTCCCCATATGTGAGACGCGTGCATGACATTAGCAGTCTTAAATGGTCACATTTAGTTATGTGGTCAACCATTTCCTGCCAGCAGGGGTGTCACATTAAACATCAAAACACTTTTATGTCATGCTAACACGCATCGACATACAAGGTATTTTGTCTTTTATTTGGATACTTGTTAATATTGGTATATTTGAAAAGAAAATCTGTAAGCCTTGAAGGCATAGCTCTTAATCTTATCCTTTAATATAACTTGCCAGCATACTTTATCTGCAGGATTTAAAAGTGCACCCTAAGCCAGGTTAGTCCCTTCATTAGACTGTTCTTTCTGTTGCTAAAAGTCAAGTTGCCTACCTGACATCACGTCCTACCAATAAGAACGTATGTAAGTGCAACGGATCTTCACACATTGACCCTGCGCAGTTGCAGCCCAGATTTTTTTTAGGCTTGTCAAGCTGTTTGTTTTGTGTTCTGTGAAAACAGAGTGAGAAATCCCAGCATGCCAGTCTGAAAGAGCAGACTGAACGTCTTAAAAGCTTGTTTTGAGTTTGTGATGGGAATGTCTTGAATTACTGTGCAGTGTGTTCAAAAACTCAATATTTTGCAATCCTGCAGACGTTACACTGCAAACACTGAATACACAGTTTTTACAGACATTCAATTCTTACTTTTAGATTTCCAAATGATGTTGCCTTGCACAAGCAGATGTCAATACAGAGAATTTGAGAGCTGAATACCGACCTTATAGAGAGCCGGGGAGAGAAGCAGAGTAATCAGGACTCTTAAGATGAAGTGGAATGTTTAAAGTTTTAGTTTCTTTAGATTGGTTTTCAGAGCTGCTGTTTGTCAGGCTTCCTGTTGGAGAAAAAGCACCTGCTTGAAACCACTTACCCAATTTTTCCTGACTTGCTCAGGCTCTTTCATTTGGCTCAATATCTCATCACCTTACCACCAAAATAATTAAAAGCTGGCTTTCATATACTCTGGCTTTGTTTTACACACCGCATGAGTTATTCCATTTTAAATGTAAGCTGCCAAATTAGGAGTGTAGCACAAACCACAGGGGGCAGAGGACAGACCGCAAAACAGACAGAAGACACAGAATAGGATTTACATGTTTTTTATACATGCATACATTTCTGATTATAACCATTACATTCAGTTTTCTGCTAAATTTAGCACCTCTGGATGTCAGAAGAAAATGAAAGTTGAAAAAAGTTAAACAACTTAAAAATGAAGGAAAATAAAGACACTTGTGAGGCGATGAGTTGACGCCACACACTAACCTGACTGGCAGCTCACCTTTAGCACTTAGCTCAGCATGAGATGCCTTTTCAAAATCACAATCAGTAAGTGAGATGGACAGAAGAAGGCTGGGAACACATTAACAATTCAATACATTTAAAGAAAGAGAGACTTTGACTGTGTAACTGTGCAGAATATAGCAAGCTTTATATTCATTAACACCAAGTAAAGTACCTTTAAAAACAGACACACACTCATAGCTGCCAACTCTCACGCTTTCGCCGTGTGACACACGGTTGAGTGCGTGTGAAAACAGGCAAAACCGTGTGACACACGGTTAGGTGTGTGAGTTGGCAGCTATGCACACTGCTATGTGCCACAACTTACTCACTCACTCAGGTATGTCTAACGGTTGTAGTAAGGAACAGGTGGACTCAAAAGTGATGCCAAACAGGTAGTGACTTGAAAGGTGAATTTATTGATCACAAGAATGGTTTCGCTGGTAGGATGAGACGGTGAGCTTGAGCGCAGTCCGAGGGCTCCCTGGGTGGTGCAGGTGGAGACTCACGGTTTACACAGGAGGCTGGCTCAGGCAGTTGAGGTTGTGAGGGGTGGGAGGCTGGGTGGTGAGTGGTTGAGGACCTGGTTCTCAGGTATGGTCCGGTCACACTGGAAGAGGAGGAAGGCAGGGTTAAAGCGCTAGCGAGTGAACACAAGAAGGCTTTCTAAATACATAAACTCAAGAGACACCGAGAGCAATCAAGTACCACTGGAGCTGGCAACAATAATCTGGCACCGTGCAGAGGGAAGGTCTGGGTGTAAGTGCAGGTGCTGATTATACTCAATGTGCTGCAGGTGTGTGGATCGGCACCGCCGGCCAGCAACAAAGCCACGCCCAGCCTCACCAAGCACCTCTGAAAATAAAAAAGCACAAATCACAGACCACAAACAGGCCACCACAAAGTCCAAATCATAACAGTATGCATACTGTGTTTATTGTATTAATAATTAAAAATGTATAGCCAACCCATTTTACCCACTAGCACACACGGGCTCCCCCAGAGAACATACTGTATGTTCTGAAAACCAGCACTATCAGTAATCACTGCATAATGAGAAGAATCTCCCCTAAGGTGTGCAAATACCATCTCTGTCTTTGCAGTCCTCACCAAGCATGTTGAGCAGTCGAAGTGAAAATACACAGCAGCCTTCTCTACACCCTGAGACCTCAGCTCTCTCTGCTTCAAGAGGTCATGCTGATATTCTCTCAGTGTGCTCCAGCTGCCTCCTATCAGATGAAGCAGGATGCCTGGTGCATTCATGTGTCCCTGAAAGCAATAGTTCACCACTTTGGAAAAATGACAATCACCAGTTAGCAAATAAAGAAAGGGTGAATGGGTGAATGTGTTGTTTTATGGGGGCTTATGGGCTAGATAATTTCATGGGCTGAACCAGTAGCATTGTGTGTTAACAGTCTAACCCTTAGCTAATAGACAAATAAGTGTACTTACCAAAATGTCTAACTATCTCTTTAAATGCACAGTATAGATTGTTTTTTCCTGCCAGGGCTCTCTCAATCAGGACAAAACAACAGATGCAAGTAGAGTTGGATCATGGGAGCTGTTATCTTTGTTGTTAAAAAAACACCATTGCCAATCAAAATCTATTTACCCAGCTCAGGCAGAAATGTTCACAGACAAAGTAATGTATCAAAGTTTTATTCATAATATGTTTAGTCATGTACAGAGACCTCCTTCTTCACTCTCTGACTCTCCCCCAGAAGTCTTAGTGACAGCCAGAGGAAATGCACCGTTGAAGGGAATTAGAATTCATGTGGGTGTGAAAACATTTGGGATAATGTAAGTACACAACTCAACAAATATATAACAAAGGTCTAGTCTTTTTTAGACATTTTATTACAAAAATTACACATTTTATATGTTTAAGGTGTAAGCGACTTGTACAACATAGCATCCAAACAGGTCTAAAGGCAAAAGTGTTCATAACTGTCGAGGATGGCCAAACTGTAACATGAGGTGAAAAGCTGTCGTGGGGCGGTTGCAGTCATTCATGTGGGAATAACTGTTCGCACTTTTGGAAACTTTTTGACACACAGAAAGTGACTTTAATTATAGTGTATAGAGCAAAAAGGGGAGCTTGAAAGCTTGGAAAAAAGCTCACGTTTTCACCGATGCACAGCTTGCAAATAACAGTGTGAAGTGGATGTAATTGTCAGATTGGTGGTTTCAGAATGTTATAGAAACCTTTGGACGCATCCCCCCCAATTTTGGCATTGAAAGGTTGTGGGTAGAAGGAGTTTCAGAAACTACTTAACAATCTGACAAACACTTAATTTGATGCATTCTGGCACCTTTAAAGTCACACTAGCTGGGGTAATGAGCATGTTGAGGAAGACTGTCTTCTTCCACATCGGAGCCCTGGTAGACTATCATTACTGAAACACAGAACGTCATAAACCTGGGGATTACATGCAGGGCTCATGTTCTCTGACATTTTTTAATAACAAAGGACAGGAACCTTTCGCTAATTGACCGCAGCCTACACTAAATCCACTACTGTTCTCTTTTAGGAGACAACTAAGACAGTTAAGTGAGGCCAGCTGGTTCCATAAATATGCAACCAATAGTTTATTATGAGTGTCCCTCTTCTGGTCGACCCTTAATGTCTGAAAGCCTCCTCTTCCCAGTGGTCCAAACTCCTGTGCCCACGGATTACACACCAACAGTCTTAGGGTGCTCTGAGCTCCCAGTTCGCCTCGGGCAAAGTCAGCTAGCTGTACGACTAACTGAGCTAATAAGCTAACAGCAGGTTAAGTAAATCATGGGGAGTTGAGGCAGAACAGAGGGAAAGCCAGAAAACATTAAAAATAGCCAAGTGTCCATCTGAACAATGAAACAGGTTTTAATTGCTGCCATCATGTTGGCCATTAAAAGATCCTTATTTACCTAATTTACAATGTAAGTGATAAGGGGCACAATCCACAGTGGAATTGTTGTGTGAAAATGTATTTAAACATTTATCTGCAGCTAATATGAGGCATGTTAAAGCATTTTAGGAATGAATCTGTTAATGGCCAGTTTGAAAAGGAGAGATGATTCCAGCAACTAAAGACTGTTTCCATGTTCATATGGGCATCTGACAGACTTTAAAAATGGGCAACCTGTCCTATAATCTGATGATTGAAACAAGTCAGTGACGGGTCATCCTGAAGTGTAAACCAATGAGCTCTTAGATATGGAGAAACAGGCAGTTTGATTTGATAAAAGAGGCCTCACGGCAAATCCAGCCAGGAATTTCTATCAATTATAAATATAATATATCCCATCAGCCTCCACTGTCCTTTAATGTAGCCTCCTCCTTTTTCACAAGAATACTCTGCTTGAATGTAGTTTAGCAAACGAACTTTGATCTTGTACATCTGTGAAAACAGATGCTGGTGCAGACGCTGTATAACACTATCCCGAGACAGAAAACACACACCTTGTTCATGCCAGATATTTGTTGGTTGTATTGGACTTGTGAATAAGAGCTACCAGTCACAACAACAGCAGTTAGTTTCTCCGTGCATCATCTGAAACATTTGAAGTCCACCCCTGATACAATGAACAAATCAGATTTACTGGCTGAAAATGAAAATGATTTGGTTACAAGGGTGGGTATTTGCCAAGCATGACATCATATTATGGAAAGACAGAGGAACATCATAATAGGAAATGTAAAGTGGAAATGGAGAGAACAAGAAGGGATTTTCTGTCTTAATGAAGGCTTTACAGAAAACAACTCCCTTCATCTACTGTACATACCTCGTACCTCTGAGGCCTCTGTATGATCATCTGTCCTTTTCCTTCTTTTGCCTGCACAGTGACTACTTTGCATTACCTGAACTTTTCTTTCTCTATTCAATATGTGAAAAGACGATGGCAAGAATAAGATGCTGGAGGCTTGTAGCTTTTATTACTGATTCTGTCCTGTAAATACAGATCTGGATCTCTGCCCAGATCATCAAATATTACCTCAAGCATACCTTGCTCAGTCAATAAAGAGCCAGAACAGCAACAAGCAGGTCAAATCATATGAAATAGTTACTCTAAAACTTAAACTGTTGTACATCAGAACATAGAACTGACACAGAAAAGTTGTGAACAAATATATAGGGAGTTCCACTCTAAAACATGCCAACAAACAATGATGATTTGATTTTTAAGATGGTTTAAGACATGTTTCAGGTTATTATTTTCACTGCCCCGACCTATGAAAGACTGCTGCTGGAGTAGTGAAGCCATGTTTGGGTTAATACAGAGCTTTGTTTCAATTCTTACCCTGTGTTGTGACTCAGCATGTTACGATCTCCTCCACAGATGAGGAGACAGGTCTGGAGGTGCATCAGGTAACTCGCCCCCCAGGCTTCAATGCCAACCGGCGCCGCAGCAGAGCTGTTCTCTATCACCTGTCAGGACATCTGCAGAAACAAGACAAGAGCAAGCTCAAGATCAACAATGTGAGTTTCTCTGTATATGTCTGCACTGGTACATCTTTACTTCAGTGAAAGACGGGAGTTATCCTGCGGTCAGTGACTGCACAAGCGCATTATACATTATTCTAACTCGTATTTTTGGAATAATAAGGTGTGTTGTTGCCAGAAGATGTATCTCATGCCAAACTAGCCCCAGAATGCCCCTCATGTAATCATTATTTTCACTTTTGAGACTTTGCACAGATGATTACATTCAAGTCACAGAGGTAAGGATATGTTTTTCTGAAGGATAAATATAGTACCAGACGAACTTCAAAAAACCCTTACAGGTTGTTCAACAACAAACAATCTGTTTGGAAGACATCTCCAGATTCTTCAAAGACTCTTTATCCAGATGGGATAAAAACTTATTCCTGCTTTGCAATAAAAAGAAGTTTGTTTAATTGTTTCCCAAGTTACAACACTATTTCTTTAACCTAACAGCAAGGTTAGGATCTACAATTATTGCTTGTATTTACATTATCATATGATGCAACACACATACTGTGCATTGTCCACTCCTAGTTCAACACACCACAAAGATTCCAAGGCTGGTAGCCAGGGGATCCTCACTGTTGCGACACAGCATTGCAGTATTTGTGTGTCCACTACACAGTACGGTGAGCAGCACACAGACGGTGTGAAGGTCATCAGAAGTGGAGTCACTTCTGTTTGACTTTGGAGTAAAAGAACTCTAAGTTTTGCTGATGTCAGTGTTAAAACAAACATGCAGACCTCTGCAGTTTACATCCTGTAAGTGTGATGTCAACTAAATGAGGGACTAGAAGATAATGTATTTATTTTAAACAGGGAATTTATTGGTTGCATATGAAAATTGTTGGAAAAGTGATTAAAAAAATCAATAAGTCTGATACAAATATCCAGGTCTTTCATACAGATGTCTCTGCAATTTTCTTCCTAAATGTCCCCAAACATCCATCCACAATATTTGACATCATTTTCTATCTGCTATTTCCATCAATGAAACGAAACTTGAAATAAAAGAGGGTCTTACATCAAACTGACATCTGTGAAATACCTTAATATAGATTTGTACCACTGGCTGTACAAATGGTTCACAGAACCATCATGACATCGATCACAGGTTTCTGTACAGCCAAAATGAAGCACACCACCAGCTGTCGTCATCTTGGCAGCACCTGACTCTGCCTAACTCCCAGCTGGGCAAAGAGCTTGTGTGGGGTGAGCTGAGGTGGGCCGAGGTGAGCGGACTGAGGCCTGGTTATTGAAAAACACCAACCAAGATAAAAGCTACCATGCTAGCTGTGTTCACACAGAAAGAAATGTGAATCACCTCACATTATTCACAGTTTGATCACAGGTTTGTTTGTCCCAAACAGCCTGAATACCTAACTGTACATTAGACATAAGATAGCGGGCAAGAACAGGCACAGAGAGACACACAACTGTGTCTGTTTGTGTTCAGTTTAATGTTAGCTTCTGACCAAATTAGCACTCACCAGAGATCCTGGATCTTTCTGTTATCCTTCAATGTTTTTTCTCTTTCCCATCTCCTCTCTGTACGTTCATAAAGTATAATACACTGCCCCTCCATTCAGCAGTCAAATAAGAGAGAATTAGGGCACATTACAGTGAATTTCAGCAGCGCCGCAGCCTGTTGCTGCAGACAGCTTGAGAAGTGACAGTTCCACTTTTTAATTCCTTAAGTTTAAGAAACAAACTGTGCTCTCCTAAACTCCAGGTGTTTATTCCGTCAGAAGCTCCAGGCTCTGCCCACAGTTAGTTCCTCCAGAGCTCCCCAGCTCTAGCAGCTGTCTGCCAGTTAACACTAACAGGGTCGCTCATTAATCTAAAACACTGCCGTCTGTCCCTCCACTCTGTTAAGACCATTAACATTAACTTATTATTTGTCCGATATTTGCATGAAAAATTCTCCAAAAGGCATGAACACCCCAAACATGGCAGAGAGGTCGAGTTATGTGGCTGGAATGAGGTGAAGCTGAGAAGACAGCTCCCTGGCTCATAGCCTTAATATAATTTAAATGAGTTAATTGTTTTTTTATTGTGTTCATTTCTGCATCATTAAAGTTGGGCATTTGAACATGGGGTCTACTGTGGAGCCAGCCTCAAGTGACCGTCAAGGAACTGAGGGGACTTTTTGGCACTTCCACATTGGCTTTATTTTTCAGCACCAGAGATTGCTTTGTTTGATTTGTACACACTGTAATTCAACCTGACAAACAGTAAAGTACTAGTAGGCATTTCTGTTACTCATCCGGGTTCATAATGTCAGCCTGCACAACATGAACTTGAAGAAGTTCAGCTAGTGAGTGCATGAGAAGATGTTTTATGCAGGTGTGTGTGTTTGTATGTGTGTGTTTGTATGTGTGTGTTTGTTTGAGTGAGAAAGAAAGTAAAAAGTGGAAACCTGGAACATGATTAAGAGAGAATGCTGTTAACCTCTCTCTCCCTGTCGTCCAATACAGAACATGTTTGGGGAGAAGCCTCCAATCCCAGAGTACAAGGTAGCAGCCATTCAGAAATCTCGCTTCATCCTGCTCCACTATGGAACCTTCAAGGCCGGCTGGGATTGGTTGATTCTGCTGGCCACCTTCTACGTGGCTGTCACCGTGCCCTATAACGTGTGTTTCACGGTGGTGGGGGGCCGGGATGAAGGGAGCAGCAGCGCCCCACGAAGCCCGCCCAGCGTCAGTGACATCCTTGTAGAAATCCTGTTTATTTTAGGTGAGAGAGCGTGCTGGGTTTTTAACCAGGTTCACTCTACAGGGTACTCTTTCCACTAAGGTTTCTGCCACAACATGGTGTAAGTCTAGAGACAAAGGACTTTTTTTTCATGACAAACAATCTCTGAGAGGAAACACACCTGAGCACACATTCAAGCTATGTTAATGCTTGTTTGAGGAGTGCTTTCTTTTATCAAACACCAGTGCTAGCTTCAGTAATTAACAAGGTATAATTATTGTAAAGATCAGCTATTTGTTCAAAGTGGTATTAGCTGCCTCTGATGGGCAGTCAATAAACAGCGTGGATCAGAGAGGCTCATCAGTCATACTGTAATAAAAGTTTTGTTGAAGATTTTAATGATGCACACACAGCAGTGAAAGGATATGAGCCATTCACAATAGACCATTATGTCTCATTGCTAACTCATTTTCCAGAAAACAGCAGGCTTCTTTGTCCCCAGTCTTGTCCATCTAAGTGTAGCAAAGCTGTATGAGTGCTCTTCAATGGGCAATTTGCCTTAATGAAAAAGAGTGAATACACACCCTCCATCAATAACCTTCAGCAATGAAATTATATGAGCCACTGAATAGAATGGCTGACTCTGTCAGTCGATATTCCATTTGTTGGAACTAATAGGCTGGCCTGTTTATCAATACATTCACTCAGCGAACAATAGTGAATTGAAATGTACCATCAGGCTTCCGATTATTCGTCCGGATCTGTTAATAAGTTCCTTTTCATGAATTAACTACATCCTAAAGACTCCTATTAAGACGTGAAGCATGGAATAGCGAGTTAATTCAAGAGCCACACTGCTGGCTTTGTCATGTCTTAGCCAACAAATTGCTTATACTGTATCTTCCAGCTGCTTTCAGACAGACTTTGCTCTCTGTTGAAGTCCGGACAATACTGAGACTGTATGAGACTTGAAACCTGCTTGACATGAGTAAATCATCACAATGAAAGTTTTGTCACCTTCATTTTTCTGCAGTTCAGCATTATTGTTGTGTGTGACAGATACTAAAATGTGTGTGAAAATTATTGGAACTTTCAAGGAGGAAGATTTAAGGTTTATGTGTTGCAAAGACTTGCTTTTATGAGCTATGTGGTGACACAACCTACTCTGGAAGACAACCGGTGAGGATATATGGAAGTCAATAAATAGATCATGGACAGAGTTTCATTTTTCATTTTGTCATTTTTTTTTTTTTTTTTTCTTGACACGGATGTTTGGGCTTCACTGTGCAGGAGGATGTCTTTGCAGTCTAACACTAGAAGGCTGTTTTCACGTTCATCTGCTTGAGCTTAAATCTAACACATGTATGCATGAGCATGATTGTGTGACATCACAACTAGTGTGGAAACAAATCCTGGTCCCACATATGGTGTACAACGTGTGATGTAGAAACACAATCCCTTTGAATGAACCTCTCAGTGACATAACTTCTAATCCTCAGCCTTGTGTCCTGCTGTTAAACTTTCATATATTCAGTGATTGGATTGTTCAATGAGGAATCTTTTTAATGAGATAATTGAACTTTTCTTTGGAAAAACCATATCCGACACAAATTACTAATCAAAGCAGAGTACTTTTATATGTCAAACATGTCTGAAGGCAATGTTTAAGTATTGGGTTTCATATTGTATTGGAAAAAATGGAAATCAGTGGCTCCCTGGAAGGTAATGAATTAATCTATAACCTGATTGTATGCTTTAAAAGAATCACTAATGTAGTATTAATGTAAGTCCCTGAGAGGTAATATCTGGTCAATGGAGGATTATACAGGAAAATAACTTTCCTTGTTGCTCTGCTGAAGAGTTCCTCAATGAAATATTTTTTCTAAAACCAGTTTTGCAATTAAAAAAAAAAGTTTCCTGGATATTCTGTGTGTGAAACAGACCTTTTGGGAGTCTGCTAAAACATGCTGAACCTGTAGTCTGGTCCTTTAAGTATGCAGGTTTGTTGCTGTTTATGAGTTGACATCTGTTTTCTGTTCTCATCAAAGTGACTTGGGCTCACTGGATAACCATTGCTCTGTGTGTTATCATCTCTGTGTCTCAATGACACCTGTACTACCCTGGTGGTATTTCCTGCTGTCAGCTTCCGCTCTTGTTGTGTTCCTCTGCAGACATTTTGCTGAACTTTCGAACTACTTTTGTGAGCACGTCGGGTCAGGTAGTGTACGACGCCCGCTCCATCTGTGTTCACTACGTCACCACCTGGCTCTTTGTCGATCTCATTGCTGCCCTGCCCTTTGACCTGCTGTATGCTTTCAACGTCAGCGTGGTGAGTCTCCTCTGTCTGTGTGTGTGTGTGTGTGTGTGGACATTTGTGTTTACATTAACAAGGATAGCAAACAGTGTGTGACAGGTTGACAAAGTATGCAACAAATCAAGCTATTTGATTCACCTTTTTTTCTAGGAAAGAGGAGCACTCAGATTCATTCCATTCATTATCCACAGTAACACACCACTGTCAATGAGCCAGATTTGGAGAAGAAGAATGAGTGCATAATGCCTTTGGCTCCCTGGTGAATTTATTAGATCAACATTTCATCCAAAGTGATGCTCATCAGACAAACAAATGGCACAGAGCCAATCTGATGTGTGCCCATACTGCAGGTCTGATTCATTTGTTTTTCCAAGCTCACAATCCTAAAGATGATTCAAAGTGCGGGCTAAATTACTACACAAGCATGCAAAATGAGTGTTCAGACTCACTCATTAATCTAATTTGGAGTTTCATTTAATGTGAAGAATAAATTCAAGACATTTTTTAATAAAACTGTCAGCTACACTTCAAACATAATGAATGAAAGATGTTTTAAAGAATACTTAAATTTCATACTTGAGGTTCATAAAAATAGCTCTTTTGCAGAATGGTTCCTTTATATTTGAGAAATGATAGTGGAGACAGGTGTGTGTGAGCTGATGTGTTATGCATCTATCTGTGCAGTACTTTGGGGTCCACCTGTTGAAGACGGTTCGGCTGCTTCGGTTACTGCGACTGCTGCAGAAGCTGGAGCGATACTCCCAGTACAGCGCTGTGGTTCTCACTCTGCTCATGTCCATGTTCGCCCTGCTGGCCCACTGGATGGCCTGTGTCTGGTACTTCATAGGTCGCAGGGAGATTGAAAGTCCTGGCTCCTGGGAGAGCGGTTAGTACACACTTTGTTCATTCATATGCCGTGTTGGAAAATACATTTTTTCTATATTACTCAATGTCTGGCCTCTACTCTAGCATATTTATTTGACAGCTACAATAACTAGTTGTTTTACAATAAAAACATATTGTTTTGTATGAATATTAAGTAGTTAAGGTTTTATTATGAACTATACCTAACTACACACATCAGAAAGACATTAAGACACTAAAGTACGGACAAAGGACAAAATAGTTAATAATAAATAACTAAATAATAATACATTTTTTGCTCCATAGTCTGGTGGTACGGCACCAGATACTTCTGTATCTTTTGCCAGTTAGTTGCAGGGTGAACAGATGCTCTGTAGATGGTACCAGTGATGTTCTGGCTGGTTTTAATCACCTGCTGTAGAGCCTTCCTGTCCTTGGCCGTGCATGACCCATGCCAGCTTGTGATGTTTCCAGTCAGGATGCTCTCTATCACTCCTCCAAACTTGGGACCAGAATTTAACCTTCTTAAGTTTCCTTAGGAAGTACACCATGGAAAAATATAAATATACAAAATAAGCAAACCAAATCAATTCAGATAGTCACCATAGGAAAAACAACCACGTAGGTCAACAAACAAGACAGTTAAAACAGTAACAGGCAGGTAATGGACAATAACTCTGTAAGCTCTGTCCTCAGGAAAGGATTTTAGGGCTCCCAAATGCTGATGAATGAGATCTTATCTTATTGCAGCCCCAGTTTATGGTTCATTATGACAGGTTTTCACATTAAAATCAGCTTTCACTATTCCCACATTCAGCTACCCCGTCTTGCTTGAAAGACGTTTCTAAGAGGATACATATCCCACCTCAGCAGAGTGATGTCAGTAATTTTGTATCTAAAACAAAGGCACAGAAGCATTTATGCAGAAGGACGGCCCCCATGTCTCAATTTTCTGCACGACCGATGCTTTTAATAAGACACAGCCTTGTTGATATTCCACAAGCATCTCTCAGTGGAGAATCTCAAATCCTGCGGGTGACATGAAATCCTGGCACATGATCTGATAAACTGTTAAACACGTACAAACAGACAGGCCATTTCCTCAGTAGCACACTTTAATCCTTCTGACTGTGAACTGAGACAAAAAATCAACATCAGTATTTGTGTGTCGTTCACTGTATTCTATCCAAGCAATAGACAAACACAAGCATGTTGCTGAGTCATTGATTTGTACCAACCTACCTATCATCATCCTTTCAGCAAACCACATAATGACAGACAATAACACTGCAGTCAATTCATGGCAGCAGTCCCTCAGTATACTTTTAGGACAGACGGGGAATCCAGCAGACAACAAAGCTCAGTCTGACCTTTCTGTGACACCAGCTGTGATTCACAATCGAGGTCTGATATCAGCACATGTACATAGGTTCAACTGCTCTGTCTGTCAGTCAATAGGCCGGTACTTGGGAGAGGTACAGTTTTTGTCTGCAGGGCTATCAATAATTCAAGGGCAGTTGAGCCAAATTTTAGCAACACCTTTAGATAGGCAAACAAGTACCAACTACCACTGCTGCATGTGATGGTTTGAGACACCTGACAGTCAAGCAAAAGGAAAATAATATACAGTACCAGAAAGCAATATCTAGCACCAGTTAGAGGAGCTGCATCTTAATATATAAGGCAAAATAGGTGATATTCTATATTTTTCATCTTATCAACACACTCCATGAAATGACCAAAACCAACAATGTGTTAGATGGTCCCTTTGTTCTCTCCAGCTTCCCTACCCTGTGACAGTCAGCATCAAGCCCACTTTCAGATATAAATTGTTTTTTTTTTTAAAACAAAAATTGGTTGGTTGAGTATTTACAGCACCAGTGGCGTTGACTAAAATGTAATTACAGTGACCTTGTTCATCGGAACATGTCACCCAGTGTGGCCCATGTATGTGTTTTTATTATTTGATGGGTTTTTAATTATTACATTTATGGCATGGGGCTGTATGTGAGATAACTTGTTAATCATAAAACATGTGTGCTTTTCACTCTCAGGGCTGTGAGGAGCACAGGAGGCTGTGAAACCTCCCAACTCTCTTTGATAAGCCAAATGTACTTTGGTTGAAAGCAATTTAACTTTTCCACTTTCTCATGCTGAAGCATGAATTGTCAGGTCTTTTCCAGGCTGACTTGCTTTTATAGACTGAATGTCACCACCTTTTTTTGCACCAAATGTGTGGAGCAAATGTGTGGGACAGTGGCAAAACGTTATCATGTCAGGAAGTGGCTCAATAGGTGGTGATGGAAGCTGAGTGATGTCGTGACTTTTTGGATCTGGATATAGCATCATATGTAATATGATCTAATAGCTTCCTCATTCGTGGAATATGTAACTTTGAAATTGATTAATGGCTTCTCTAAACACATTCTCTTTAGCATGATGTTGGTAGAATATTAGACTTTTTCATATGTTGGTACCAGTTCCCACAATCTCAGATTAAAAAAAGCCTAGACAGTGTTGAACATATGCCAAGATCATGTGTCTCCCTCTTACGTCTCTGGCCACCATATAATCAAATCATCCTTCAGAAGGCCAGTAAAATCCTCGGTGAGCTAAACCTCATTCTGTCCCAGGAGTCTCTTCTGGTTGACACCTGTGCTTCCTCAGTACTGGTGGTGCTTCCCACCACTGACTCATGCACCTAGCATGTAGCATTTTAGCTGTTATTATGGACTTTATGCCTTATACTTTTTTAATACTTTTTTTTTACTTTAATGCATTTTAATAATTTAATGTAATGTCCAATACCTTTATTGGGGTTTGCTCCGCTGCACATACATATGAATTGCCCAGCCGAGGTTGAATAAAGTGGATTGCATTGAACAAATCCACTGAACACAGCAATTCCATCACGATAATGTGATTTCAGTCCAAAATTTCACTGTTGTAAATACTGGTTTGTCTGCAGTGGAAGACAGGAGTTCAGGACCACAGACAGCTCACAAGTGAGTTCAGTCAACTCTGCTCGAGGAGAAATCAGCACCGTGGACAGAGCAAAGAGGATCCACACTAACATTGTGCACAGTCTCCACCAAAAAGAATTACGGCCCCATTTACACTCCAGATAAGATTTGAGACAATGTAGACAAAATAATAAAAAAAACATGTTAATGTGCCCCAAAATAGTTTAATGACACCACAGACTGCAGCTTCCAAATTAATCCTACAGCTGAATATTAACACAGATGGAACAGTTTCAACAGAAACTGAACATCAGAGCATTCATGAAGGTGTGATTTATTGCATGACTGTTCTATTAAACTGCATTTGTTTAAGCTAGATGTACCTAAGAAACTGGCAAATGAGATACTGTTGTTGTTTCTTGTGCTGTTGTTTTATTTAGGCAGTAAGGTAGTTCAAGAAAAGGATCAATATCCTTAATACTTAGTTCTTACTTCTTCTATGGTCCTTTTCTTTAGTACTTACTAGAGATTTACAGATTCATCACTGTCTTGCTTTGGTTACTTGGTAGTTAAATCTGCTATAAGCATTTAGCTAACTTCCTTTCCATTTTGCACTTAGCAATCCCCCCCTGTGTCTACGCCACCACATGTACATGCAGCAGTAATCTCCAGACATCAGCAAACAGGAGGATTCTGTTCTCTGCTTGTTCATGAGCAGACAGGACCGCCTCTTTATGGAGTTCTCTGTACGGATTGATAAAGTGGGCAGGGATACCAGAAAAACATCTTTACTCTTTTCATGCATGAGCAGGAGGAGAGACACGGGTTACTGACCAAACACTGATTACTGTTGGAATATAGAGCTATTTAACACTTGTTTGAATAAAAACAATAATATCACTTAAAGCAGCTTTAAAAAGTGTCACTGCAGGGATTGGGGCCTGATTCAGGGCAAATCTGTCACAGCATGTTAAATATACTTGAATGTTGTTTGATTCACATCAAGTTAAACCGTAGGAAAAAATCCTACATTCTCACAGTCTAATTCAGTGCCAAACTCAAACCATGAATAGGTAATGGATAAGTGTCTTTTCTCAGTGTGTCTTCAGTGATGCAGACTTTATTATAGCATCATCCCACAATAACATCAGTAATGCCCTCCACATTCCCTTATGCATTGAAGATAAATAGATAGTTTGATCTCTGTTCCACAGGCAGAGACATGGTTATAACGTCTTAGTCAGGTCCACATTTCCTCCAGAGGCTGAAGGTTAAGTTGTGCTAATGACAAAGTAATTAGGAAACTACTCAGGTGTTAAATCCTCTAATGTTGTTGGTTTAGCTGCCTGACTGGAACTCCGCTCACAGCTCAATTGTCACTTTTGCTTATTGATGCCGGCAGGCTGGCCTCACTGTCTGAGAATTCACACACAGATGCACGCAGGCACACATGCACATACACAAGGTCAAAGCTTCTTGCCTTGAAGTGTGTGATGCCAGAGATCAATGAATGGATGCATCCATATTGTATTATTTATATTCCCTCTCTTGCTGTCTGTCTTTCACTGATTCTGCTGTCAGTGGCTCAGCTGGGTTTCACCACTCACCCACTCACAAACACTGTTTTTCAATTATTTATCCTTCCTCCACTTCCTTCTTTCTACCGTTTCTCCTTCTTTCTTCCTTTCTTGGTCATTTCCCTTCTTTTTGCTTGTCTTCCTTCTTTCCTCTGAAGCTGAATTGCTAACTTGAATCCTTTCTCTTTCACACAGCTCTCTGGGGTCGTTAGATGTCCCCTTTGTTCGCAAAATGAAACATTAGCACATTTGTTTTGAACTTTAATCTATATTAACTAGGGCTTCTTTTACTTTCAGAGCCACGATTTCTGGGTCTGGGGTATTTCATTTGATGTGTTTTTATTTGTCCAAGTTAGACATATTCCAGTCAGTTCCATGTCTGGGTCCACTAAATAGGTCATTTTCAATCATGTGATTCAGAAGTGAAAAGCAGAATGGATGAAATGGTGAAAAGTTGGATATCGTATGCATCGTTGTTCAGTTACAGGGGTACACACTCCAGCTAAGAATAGAAAAATAACCAAAAACTTTGACTTTTTAAAGTAAGGAAACAGTTAGCTATACAATAGCCACAAAGTCACAATGTTACATTGACTTAGTGGTCTCTGCACAAACAAGCGTTATCCCACTCCACTATTATTGACATTAGATAAAGGTTTGGACAATCGTTAACGGCACAAACCATTGGCATTTTAAGAGTTTGTGATGGTGCTTTCTGTGTATCACCAAGGAACCTTGTATTTCACTACATGTATCACCATACCACCATCACCATAGGAACTTGTGTCAGAATAATTATAGAAAAATAATTGTTTGATCCTGTTCGAATTGTGCCATAAATTGCACATTTGTGTTTGTCAATATTAAAAGATAATCTTTCATCTTGGGGAAGTCAGTTTTTATTTAAATTAGAGTTTTTAA
Organism: Pagrus major; assembly: GCF_040436345.1. Lineage (NCBI taxonomy): Eukaryota > Metazoa > Chordata > Actinopteri > Spariformes > Sparidae > Pagrus > Pagrus major. Next base: position 4,620,877 of record NC_133223.1, read on the forward strand.
ATACATAACTAAAAAGACTACACACCCAACAGTTGTGTAAGTGACGTCGTCTTTTAGAGATGTAATATGTAAGAAATCCGCATTCAGATGTCTAAAACAACTCAACCTTTGTTGTATGTTTTGTTGAGTTGTGTACTTACATTATTCCAAATGTTTCCAACAATGTTCAAACTCACTCAGAGTGAGGAAAACAAGACTAAGTCATGTTTGATGTATGTTTAGGTTTTCATCAGCAATGGTGGTTGTTTAATGGTGTTCATCACACATTAAGGTGAGTTTGACTGCGGGATCATTTGCGTTTATTCATGTTACTCACACAAGTGTTTATTCACCACAAACAGCCAGATTCCTTTACTGTGCATTACCCCTAAACTAGCGAGCAATGGTATGCACCAAGGGTGTGTGTGTCAGGACAGCTATAAATGGGCTTATCAGCAACATTGTACAGTGGGAGATGATGAAGGTCCAGTTTTGTGCTATGATAAGTATTGGAATGATATTATGTACATTTATCTTGAAAAAGATGTGTCAGTGCTGAATTGTTGTACCTTAACTAGCTAAACAAACAGATCTAATCTCAAATTAGTTTCGTTCTTTCTTTCTTTTTTTCTCTGTCTCTCTCTCTCAGGATGGCTCCATGAGCTGGCAAAGCGCCTGGGTACCCCCTACTTCCTGTCCCCCCTGACAACACTGGTCACCCCCACAGTCAGCAGCCTCCCAGCCAACAGCAGTCAGTGGAACGTGTCGGGGTCAGAGGTCGGGCAGGGCTCCTGGAATTCCAGCCAATATTACGGAAACATGTCGGGAGGCGAGGCGGTGTCAGGGACGAACGCTGGGGGTGGGAGTTTTGGGGTGCTGGGTGGCGGTCCATCAATGCGGAGCAGCTACGTGACATCACTCTACTTCGCTCTTAGCAGTCTTACCAGTGTGGGATTTGGAAACGTGTCAGCCAACACGGACTCAGAGAAGATCTTCTCCATCTGCACCATGCTCATAGGAGGTGAGAAATGTTTGTGTGCGTCTTTCTCTTTCATTACATTTTTGGCAGTGCATTTGTTTATTTATTGTAACGACATATCAAAAATATGAACAGATTCCAACAACAGTTGAACAACATTTCTACTACATTAAAATGTAGAAAAATGCAGCTCTGCTTCGTAGTTAATAACAGGATTTTCTTTAAACTTAGCTAACATGTTTTAAAACTGGATTCTGGTCCATTAATTTGCAAATGTTTTGTCAAGATATGGTCGAGGGCTTAGATAGAAGACAAAAGCTATAAATAAAAGCAACAACAAAAGGTGGACAACGTAGTGCAGTGAACATCCATACAGTATAGTTTATTGACCAAAGAAATATACACACGTTCTTGTCAGATATACACACTGTTTCATGTGGAGACATTTGATCAGAGGGTACATTCTGTACGAGCTTAGGTTTTTTTCAGGTGGAAACATCAAGCAGTGTGCCTTCAATCAAACGCCAACAGATGCTAAATCTTCAAAAGGACTTAAATGTGTGAATGAACTTCTGTTAGTCCAGTGAAGATCAGAAGATTACTGGAGAAAATTGGAAAAAGAATATTCAACGCTGTTTTTCCCACTTTGTAGACCTGACAGACTACTAATTTTCAAAACATGGCAACCGATTAATACAGTCAACTATAGTCATCACTGTGTGCTGCTAAATATGATTCATTCATTTTATTTGATGATTCAATTAGAATTTGCACTGGAGTTACAATCATTCAGGATAGCAAGATAATATAGCCTAATACCTTATTTCCTTTGTTTTTAAACAGTCAAATGACAACAAGACAACATAATAAACCACAAGACAACATAATAAACATACAAACGCTGTGATTATGAGCTTATATATTCCAAGCTCTCTCCTAACATTACTCAAACCATCTTTTTAAGGCCCCTTTGAGTTTGCTCTTTGGTGTAAAGTGCTTTGAGCAGTCAGAAGACTAGAAAAGCACTATAGAAATGCAAGTCCATTTACCATTTACCATGTGATCCACTATACTTGTGGGGAAACTTATCCACGGTTAACAGCCTAATACAGGAATACGATTTTCATTTTTACAAAAGTTGTTGAGTGACCTCTTGTAAAATATCATTGAGCATCTCTAATCACAGAAAAGTGGTTCCCTTGCATGCATGAGCATGGAGTATTTAACAGTTCTCTCTACTATCCTGAAATGCACGGATTCATCATTTGTATGTGAAGGCAGCTTAAAAACAGATTTTTGCCTTGTTTTTCTTAATGAGCAGGATTAATTTCCAACCTTGTGAAATTTTGGATCGATATTATATCTAAAATTTATTTTTAAGTAACATAAAATATGTGTGGGATGCATATAGTACAGTAAAACTATGAATTTTGATGATTTTTGTTTGATTTTTGTGCTGATGCACATCAATAATGAAAAGAACCTAATGTTCAGGAAGAAAGCAATAAAAGAAGAAATCAGAAAGAGATGGAGAGACTGAAAAGGTTATTTGGTGAGAGAAATGCTGGGATGTGATCGTTATAATGGTGAGGGAACACAATGATGCGTGGCGATGTCTCAGACCTCAGTGCACAATAAGTTGGCTATAAACAACCACACACACATACTTCTTCACCCTAAAGTTTGTGGACTGAAGCAAGGTTGGTCCCCACAATGTAACTTTGTAATTTATGTTCTCACAATGTGAGTTATACAATAACACACACACACACACAAAACTTACTTTGGTCACTACTGGGGAAATTACATAGACTCATTCATTCATTCTAGAGACTTACCCTCACATCAAGGGTCTCAGACTGTCCAGCCCACTGTCCATCCAGCCCGCTACCTGATGTCAAAATATAATATAATCTGGCCCACAAAATTATTTATTTGATTATTGTTTTTTAGTTGTTTCACACTAATTTAAATGACACCTTCGTATGCAATTGAAATAAAACAATAAAGTGAGTTGACTTTTATTTTTAAGTAGATTTGTCGCAGGAAATGCAATGTGTTCAGTTAGCACCGCTGTCGTTCATCAAAAATGCGTTCATTTTTGGTATTTGTAGAGGAGTTGTGAGATGAAGAGCTGCAGGCGACAGGCTGCACACCTCCAACTTCTCAGTGAGGTAACAACTCCTTTTCCCTCATTAACATTATCAAGTTCCTTGTTGTGACTGAGTTTAATTTTGAAATATTTCCAAATAGGCCGCCTGCTTTTCACTTTGACAAGGAATCCTCCACCATCCTCTTGTCAGTCCACTCTGTTAACTCTCTCCATGCTCAAAGTGAAATGTGACTCCTGTTACCTGTTATTGCTGCAACTCTGCTGCTGGCCCCACTGCCAGAGTAGACACCTCTGGCAGTTTGTAATTGAAGCGTCTGTCATCAGACTATTGATTTTTTATAAAGTAAAACAACAGTGGGGGCAAGTAATGTAATCAGTGTAAACCTAAACAGTGTGCCGCTGTCTTTGGGAAATTAGTGAACCGATGTTGTTATATATATATATATATATTATAAAATATGTACAGCTGTACCACAGCCATGCTCTCCAGCTGTAGCGGTGTTGTTTTGGATCAATTATAACGTCCTTAGGTCACACTACCCCGCTCGGCATGACCCGCCCTACTCTGCCTCTGATTGGCTACATCCTGCAAGTTAAGTAATGTGCATGTGCAACTCTCATCAAAGATTGAACAGAGACGATATGTCTCACTCTGTAGCTAAAACAGAGCATTTGAGACACAGTGTGAAAAGGGATGCTGAAGCAATGCACCATATGAGAAAAATAATGTGTGTTTTGAAAATGAAAGTATGTAAACCTATTCTACTAGGACCGCCAAATACAAGTATGAACATGAAAATTAGCATAATATGACCTTCCTTAAATTTGGGTTTTAGAGTGGATGTTTTTTGTGTTACACTGATTTCTAAAAACCTTGCACCTACAGTCGTGTGTTAAGTCTTCTGTAAAAGCAGAGCCAGCAAAGCAAAACAGAGAAGGAATAAAAAGAGGAGACTATAGCTTCATTAATCTCTCAGAATGTTATCCTCATACTGAGTTCAGAGCTGTAGTGGTGAGCAGCCCTGAGGCAGTGGGTGCCCTTCAGCTCTAACTCAAAGATATTTATACATTTTTACAGCAGACCAAAATGTTAGGGGGGTCACCCTGCCTAAAGGAGCAGTCATCCTAAAATAATGTCATTAGTCTGAGTGTCAGTGAACTGTATAAGTGTCCTGTGGTCTGAACGCTGTTTCAGCAGCTTTTCTACTTGGGCAAGAATTACATTTAGGGAGAGAAACCCCTGTGCAGCACACTCAGGAAAGTACATTATAAAATAGATAGTTCTTACTGGGTGGTGTTCACATTTAAAGCAATCCTGACTATGACTGTAGACATGTTTAGAAAATATGAATTCTACACCAAGAGTCACCGCTCATACAGGGATTAGAGCTGTTTTGATTTTTAGAATCATAATTGAGTTGTCTTATTGGAGTTTTGTTCACTCGAAATAAAAGATTTATTCAACAGTGGGATTAGTTTTATTCCAGTAGTGTGCTACCATTTTGTGAAAAGCATTAATCCACTTGAGGCAGTGTTTTACAGTAGTTTTAGAGCAGCTAAATCCTTCAAAGCCCTGTGCTCTCTAACTTCTTGGGGCTTATGAAGACGTCCTGTGAGGCCCCCTCTGTGCAGACACATTATGGGATTTTCCTGAGGGCCATTCTCAATAGAAAGACAATCAAATGACTTTGTAATTTAATCTGGATCAACACACAAAAACACACAACCTTTCCTCTGTCTCCAGCACTGATGCATGCAGTCGTGTTTGGTAATGTGACGGCAATCATCCAGAGGATGTACTCACGCCGCTCACTGTACCACACCCGCACCAAGGACCTGAAGGACTTCATCAGGGTCCACCGGCTGCCCAAGGCCATGGAGCAGCGCATGCTGGAGTGTTTCCAGACAACGTGGTCGGTCAACAATGGAATAGACGTTAGTGAGGTGAGGGGAGAGCTTACTTCGACACATGTAACACAAAAGTACATGAGTGTGTAAATATTGCACTGTCTATACTGATTTCATGAACACTTTACCTATGCATTAACATGAAAGGGTTATTTCACTCAAAAGTGAAGTAGGTCCTTTCAGCTGTTGAGGCTTTGAGATATCTGCCTCTGAGATTTCTGCAACCTTTCCAGTACAACAGAGGACTATTTACACTGATCAACACACTAAAAAATGACATATGAAAAAACTAGGCAACAAGAAACAGTTATTTACTAATTACTCAGCATTTTCTACATTCAGCAGTGTCCAAGTGCCAGACTGAAGGCTCTCTTGTGCCTCTCTTGTTTGTATTAACAACACTGATTAAACAAAAATGTAAAAAGTCCTAATCCATAGTATACAGTAAACACATACATGTAAATATATGTATAATTTACTATTACTTGTACTTTTAATACATTTAGCACATTTAACATCAGATACCTTTACTCAAGTACTATTCATATGGTCGACTTTCACTTTTACCAAAATAATATTTGAACACAATTTCTTTTTCTCATGTATGACCTTTGGGTACTTTTACAACACTGACAGTGAGGTTTAGAGGAGGGCAGGAATCCTCATATTTTGGACGACTGGACTGAATAAATAATTTTGCTTCCACAATAAATCTTGATCACCTGAATCATGATAGCCTTGCTATCATCAGAACACTCTTGTTTCTTTATTGTCCCAAATGAATCATTGAACTGTTAGGGCAAGAAAAGCACATGTGGATCACTGATGATTATGGTTTATGCCAGCAGTTAATGCAGTGCAGTGCACCAATTTATGATGTTATTAGTGACACCTGCTTGACAGGTCAAAATTAAAACAAGGTTCATTCAACTTTCATCCTGCTCCACATTTTTAAATGAAAAGATGGTGAGTTTTGTGAGTGGCTGTGTGGAAGCCTGCTGTGTAGTTGAAGCAGCCATTGCACGTCTCAGGAAACAACACCTGTTAAGTGTAAACCCCCTCTCACTTCACAGCTACTGAAGGACTTCCCAGATGAGCTGAGAGCCGATATCGCCATGCACCTGAACAAGGAGCTGCTCCAGCTGCCCCTGTTTGAGTCAGCCAGCAGGGGCTGCCTGCGCTCCCTGTCCCTCATTATCAAGACCTCCTTCTGTGCTCCGGGCGAGTTCCTCATCCGGCAGGGGGACGCCCTGCAGGCTATCTATTTCGTATGCTCAGGGTCCATGGAGGTCCTCAAAGACAACACTGTGCTGGCCATACTGGGTAAGTCAGAGCAACAGGATGATGGTTACAGATAGAGACGTTCATGCTCATGTACATGTTGGTGAATTGTAATTCCCCAAAAGAACAACTTTTGAGGAAGCCTTTTTTTAGCCTTGAAAGGGATATGATTTTATTAAATTTAAATACTTAGGAGATATTTTGGAATACTAGAGTACATTTGTTAACAGTGTGTTTTATAGATGTTTCACTTCCTTTTTCTATTTATTTGCCAATATCTGCATATTTATCCATTTTGTCATGGGTCATATGAGCCAATCAAAAACTGAGATACCTGCTGTGACTTATGTTTTTCCTTCAATATCCAAGTTATTTTCCATTTTGTTCCCCAAATTACTACAAGGGATAACATCACTTTTCAAAATAATAAAGAGACAGCAACAAAACTTGATAATGTAACGCTTTTAGAAAGAGTGAGACCTGAGGTATTGATTGCAGGATTGCAAAATTACATGCTGGGGCCTCATTACAGAAACTTCCTAAGTCTAAAATTGTATCTTATCTCAGTCTAGGATTACATTTAGGCCGTTTTTTATGACAGAAACATGCTTCCTAACTGTATTTAGGAAGAATCTTATCTCAGGATAGGATAGGAACTATTACAGAACAGTCCTAACTAAAGAATGTCCTATGTTCGGAAGTAAGGATGCACAGACCCTCGTAGATTCAAAATACTGTAGTCAAGTCTGTATGGCAAAGTCAATGTAGATTATTTTCTTAAGGTTCCGTTTTTAATTTAATGTTAGGACAAGACTGTGCTTCTGGTCTCTTTAGGTCAAGGCACAAAAACCACTTATGGGTGGTTTTGATTTCCATTTATTTGTCAAACTGAGACTTAATGAGAAGATGTGAAATGATCATGATCTGGAGGACACTGTGTAGCATAGCTAATGAAGGTGAGAACTGTTAATTTGGAGAACACTGATAAGAACCAGTCAATTATGTGTCTGTTTGATATCAAATACTGTTAATGAAAAACAGACTTTGGAGGGGAAAAGAAGAAAGATAATCTCTCAGTTCAGTAATTACAGTGCTTGGTTTGGTTTCATCCAATCAGACCTGCAGAGCAACTTGATCTGGATTTTATTGGAAATTAGGTTGATGAGGGAGAAAGAAAGAAGGAAGGAAAGGACAGAAAGACAGGTGTATTTGTGTGTGTGTGTGTGTGTGTGTGTGTGTGTGTGTGTGTGTGTGTGTGTGTGTGTGTGTGTGTGTGTGTGTGTGTGTAGGTGTGTGTGTGCGCGCGTGTGAGACTCAAACAACAGGGAAGACAGGGCTGAGAGAGAGCTGATAAAGAGCTGTTGTTTGTGCTCTGCTGCTTGAAAGAGTTATCACCATGCTTGACACACACACACAGTCAAGGCTTCCCATAGTGTTGAGCCTGTGAGCTATACGCAGTAATCCTTCAATCCAGTGTGAATAGACATATAGGAAGTCTTGCTATCAGACCACACATATGGCAGAGTATAGACATTGAAAAAGAGACGAATTGATGAATGAGGATGTTTGTAGGCAGCTGGCCACTCCTGCTCATTGTCTTTGCGGCAGGCAGTATAACGAGATGAAGCTCAACATGCTCTTAAGCGCTCTCTCTCCTCAGGTATCATATGCATTCTGCAGATCCCGGGGATAGCCTACGTAATCTCAACTCTGCTATATTTTCTACAGTGGTGTCTGTGGCACACGTACAGTATTAAATCACATTTTCATATCAATAAACAGTTGTCTTGCTACTAAATTCACTGTTCAACTCCTAACCAACTCCTGAAAGATTTACACATCTGCTGAAGCACCTTTGTGTGTGTTTGTCAAGATGTGCATTTTACACAGGGATTTTCATCAACAGCAAAAGAAGTTTAGAAAAAATTAGAATTACCGGTCGTATGCCTCCGCGATCCACAACAAGTTACAGTTTACATCCACGTCTGTCCAGACTCATATAATATAACCTTTGTAGTGAAGACTTCTCACTATATTGACACGTTTGATTCCAGTGAATAATTTCCAGTGAGAAACATGCTGTCTTCACTTAGAGACTATTTTTAAAGAGGAGCACAGAGGACTGATAGAGAGCTTCATCACATGGTGCAACAACAATGACCTGATGCTCAGTATCAGCAAAACCAATGAGCTTAGGGACTACTGCTGTATGTCTATTAGTGTTGAAGATAATTGACAGAAACAAAAACAGTTAAATTCCTTGAATGTATTCACAATAAATCTGATTCTGATAGAACACAAAGAAGCTACAAATTCTAAAATGTAGATGCTTCACACACACATTGAACCAGCAGCACAGAAGATCTCTACAATCAGCAGTTTCAAGGTGGACATCCAAGATTAGTGTCACCAAGTCAGTATCTGACCAAATGTAAAATATGGTCACAATCTCTCCTTCACTGAGTCATGGTGTGAAAAGGTAAGAAAAGTGTTAAAGCCGTCATATGTCACAGTGAGGTTGACATTTGACCTTTTGGATATAAAATGTCACCAGGTCATCATTTTATCTTATTACACATTTATGTGAAATTTTGTCATAATTAACGTAAGAGTTATTGAGTTACTGCCAAAAACATTTTGTGAGGTCACTTTGACCTTGGAACACCAAATTCTACTTAGTTCACCTTTGAGCCCAAGTGGACATTTGTGCCAAATTCCTGAGATATTGTATTCACAAGAATAGCAAGGATGGACAGACATCGGATGGACAACCAAATAACTTCTGGTGCAGAAGCATAAAAAAAAAATAGACTGTTGTGACCCCAGAGGTCGTATAAACAATTATATTGTATGTGCTTCAATTGCCTCTGTGCCTTAATGCCCCTCTGTGTTGCCTGAGTGTGTGTGTGTGTGTGTGTGTGTGTGTGTGTGTGTGTGTGTGTGTGTGTGCGCGTGTGTGTGTGTGTGTGTGTGTGTGTGTGTGTGTGTGTGTGTGTGTGTGTGTGATTGTAGGTGTTTTTGGTTAATTGAGTGAATGTTGTGCTAGGGTTTTCCCTAGGCCCTGGTCGTTACATAGACAAAGGAGAGAAAGCTCGCCACCTACAGAAACTCATACTTCATCAGAGGAAATTAGGATGAAAAGGATATTACTTTGGACAAAAAAAAACAAGCTTTCATCTCAAGATGTATGCACTGAAAGTTGCCAATTTTTCCAAAATATTTCCAGTAAGCAGACCTTGAGCTCAGAGCTTCTTGTCACAGTTTATACTGTCATGTAAAGTTCAACAGCAACAGCAACTACCAAGGCTCACACATCTGAGAAAACATCTTTAAAGTACACCAAAATAATGTGTCCTGGATAACAATGAGCTGTCTTGGAAATGATGTGGTGGTGGAAATGGTTTGATGTGTCTGATGTCGGTCCGTAGTTATGGCCAGACCCTTTACAGATTTAGCCCAATTGTTGCCCATAACTGCCCCAGGGTAATTACTTGGTTGGTTGGTTGGTTGGTTGGTTGGTTTGTCAGCAGTATTGCACAAAAAATACTAAACGGTTCTCCACAAAACTTGGATGGAGGATGGGTCTCAGCCCAGAATAGACCCCATTAATTTTTGGTGTGGATCCAGATAGAGGGACAGATCCAGGGATTTTTTCTCACTTTCTTTACCATTGTGAGATGTCTTGTTTCAGGATTTTCATTAATTTCACAGAACATAATGCATGGATCTTGATGAAAAAAATCAGGTGTATTAAGATGGCTGGTATCTATGAGTGAGTACAAGGGCCTTTGTGGTGGTATGTGTTCTCCTGAGGGCAATTCCAGTTTTAGAATTGGTTGGATTTCTGGCATGTCAGCTGTATTACAGTTTGAGCAGATCTTCCACATGGCTGCTGTCAAAAGATCGGTTATAAACTGTAGGGAGTTTTTTTTTAATATTACTTTACATGTTGTGGTAAAAAATGCAGTCTTCATCCTCTCTTTGTGCAAAACAGACCTACTGACCATCTTTGGGTCGATACTTATCCTTTTTATTCTCTTCTTGGTTTCTATCCAAAGCAGATAATTTAGCTGTTTCAGGTATCAGGCTTCCACACACTGAGATTGAGTTCTGATTTGTGGCATAAGCATGTTTCTGTGTGTGGAAAATGTGTGTGTGTGTGTGTGTGTGTGTGTGTGTGTGTGTGTGTGTGTGTGTGTGTGTGTGTTTGTGTGTCTGTGCACGCACATTGTGATCATATGTCCTCCCTCACGTTGGTCTCTGGAGATGTGAAGGTTCTGTGAGTTCCAGTGAAGGCTAATATTAAACAGGACTGATTCACAGACTGTGTGGGTGGAAACAACGGGTCATGTTCTGCACAACCGATCTCTGCCATAGCCATGAACGTCACAGCTAACAGTAACACATTACAGGTAATTTCTAAACCTTAAAAAAATGTGCACTTCATTTACCCCCTTATGGCCTGTTCATTAATTATTATAAGAGGCACTGGGGTCATTTTTTTCTGTTTGTTCTGCTTGTTCTTTCCATATCTCATAGTGTTTGACATAACAGCATCACTCATTTCAAAAAGTACCCTAATACATAATATAATTGAATCAATGGGTTTACTCTTTCCAACAGACATTCAATGTTTTTGTTTTGTTTTGAAATGTCATATTAATTGAGTGATGAACATTTTTATGTAAACATTTTTAGTTTTTTAAATAATACATCTACAGAGCTTGTAGAAAGGTGGAGAATAGATGTCTCTTTTCCTTAAACAACATTATATAAACAATCATTTTTAAAAGTTTGTCGGCTCCAAAATGATTGTTTTGGTAATGTCGGTAAGAATTCTGACAGTTGGTTCCAGCTTCTAACAAGGTTTGTTAGCTGACATTAGCAATGTTAGCTAATGCACAAACTGGCAACAACTTGAGGTGGCAGATGATTCAAACAACAGCGGTGTTGTAACGTGAATGCAGGGTTTAAGTAACATGGGAGCCAGTGGGAGCTGAGCTCCCATAAGGTAGGGTCTGAGCTGCCATGAAAGTGGTAACATCATACACCTGTGGGGGTCTCTTATGCATTACCAACAAACATTATTTTAAACACAAAGAAGGAATTTCTCAAACTTTTTAGTATTGCTGAGTATTTTTTACATAGAAATAGCAAGGGTGCTCCCAATGATCGGGCACTAATCATTTTCAGCTGGTATACGTTGTAAAAAACCCAAACGCAAGACACACAAGCGAGCAGGTAAGGGAATAAAAAGCAAGCTTTATTGAAGTTTGTTGGTCTTGGAGATGAGGCTCTCTTCCAGAGCATTATATTTGCTCCTCCACTGCTCTGATGTCTGAGCCAGCATGTCCAGGGTCTCCACACGGGCGGTTGTTCTGACCCTTTGGAGAACCTCATCTTTTTCTTTCAGCTCCTCCTGGAGCTGGCTCACCTCCACCTGCCTGTTTTCCAGCTGGCTAATCTGCGTCTTCAAAGCTTTATTTTTCGTCTTTGAGAGACTTTATCTCATTGATTGCAGCACACAGGGTGTCACTGAGTCCCTGCACAACTGAGGGAGGGAGCCGCTCAGCGTCCTGCAGCTGAAATGCAGCCGGCATGTTTTGGATGTAAAAGGCAGCAACAAACTGCACCAGCTCAGATGGCTGGAAGACAGAAACATACATGTCAGTCATACAGTGTTATGTTGACAGTTCTATTTTTTAAGATAATCTATTTTTTTAGTTTGAATTGTTTTTCTTTGGGTTATATAATTTTGTTAGAACTTTGTAAGGTTTGAGTCATAACTTTAACTCAGGCCTGACACACATGCTGGGTTAGCTATGTTACAATGCAGAATTGTTTTCATTTTGATTCAAAGATTAGCACCACTGACAGCAGAATAGAACTGTTTCAGCATGCAGATAGAAAAAAGGTGGCAGATTTTACCCAAGAATCCCTGTTACAATCATGCTGTGATCTCTTACTATTCATGTTTTTCAAAAATATAACAGAGGTACTGTATTTCTCAATGTGTCTTACTGGATACAAAAAAATATTCCATATGAAAATCAATCTGCTCTCTAAGGATTCACTATGTTTTTTTGGCTTAAGACAAAATATAAAGAAATAACAGCAACTATTAGGCTGGACTAGAGAGGCACAGTGCTGAAAAAAGTCTGTTGAGGTCAAATAAGAAAATCCTAGCAGGTTTCTTTGACTGGATCTGTTGTCCATGTGGGCACACTGAAGATAACACAGTGGCAGTGAAGATTGCTGCCGTATTCAGTTGAAACTGTACTGTAGTTTCAGAGCTGTAGAACTTTCTGATGTGCTTATTAAAACTGAGAGGTATCTGTTAAATTTTCCAATAATCAAGGGTTTGTTTCAGCAAAGACAGAGAGAGAGAGAGAGAGACAACCTTCTGAGCACATAAACACCCACAGACTGTTGATCTTTGTATTGTCGCATGAAGTCTACAGACTTCTGCTCTTAAAGTAACATGAGACAGTGGAGACACATGTGTAATGTAATATCTATAGTGTTCAGTTTTTCAGAGAGGTGTTTGTCTATATTAGCGTATAATATAAATGTGCATGTTTCATCATCTGATTCTGTTTCTTTTATAGTTCCTACAAGTACCAAATATCTTAAATGTCAACCTCAACGAGCCTAGGGGATCACTACAGTCATTAGGATGTATCCTCTGGGAACCATGAATGTCTGTATGTTTTGTCCTAATCCATCTTGAGATATTTTACTGAATAAGTGACATTTTTGGCCTGTTGGTGGCAATAAAGGAAAAGTCAAAGGATCACCAAATGTAGGAACATTTATCCTCTGGGAAACATGAATGTATTTACAAGATTTCATAACAACCCATCTGGTATTTGTTGAGATATGTGAGTGTGGACCAAATTGGTGGAGTGACCAATTGGCAGACCAACATCGCCATCCATTTATGAATTTCCAGAGCCAATTATACAGCACATTGAGAGGAATAAGATTTTTTTTAAGCATAATGTTAAATGATGTCAGATTAGTACAGTAGTAAAATAAGTTGTGAACTCAATGAACAGCAATGTCTGGTAGGAAACAGACGACCGCACCAAAACCAACTTTCCTTAAATTGTGTTCAGTGCTTGACTGAAGGCACTATGAGCTCAAGTTTGTTCAGGTAGATTCTGTGGAAGAAACTTTTCACCCTATCTTGAATTGAATTAACGAGAAGTAGCCAAGAAGAAACTTTACAGTTTCAGCCACAGTTATCTGTAGATTTCTGATCGAATTTTGCTGAAAACAGGACAAGAAAGGACAGCAAGATCCCCCTACAAACTTTATGGAGTGTCAGCCAGAAGATTAAGACTGACATGTTGACTCTTTTTGACTCAAAGGTGAATCACCTTTGTGGATCTATGTGCATTATTCAGCATTCATTAATGACATTCTTGGACTTGGACCACTTTTAGTGGCTGAATGTTACCAGTAACACCTTTAAGTATAACGACCATGCATTTATTATTCTAACCATAATGATAAAAGTCCCCTAACCTTAATAAAGTAACCATTAAAAATCCCAATGTTTCCCTGTAACAAAGTCCTTATTGTAACTCAAACCATGATCTTTTTCTAAACCTAAACAAGTCGTTTTTGTGCCTGAAGCAAATGTTAATTGACCACAACCAAGTCCCATCACTAAATTGACTCATTTCTGAACAGTGAGGTGCCAGCAGATCAGAAATGCGTTCATGTGACATTACAGAGAGCATGGAGAAACAACGTATTGTTAAGTTTCATTTGAATGATGTTGGACAAAACACACACTTAGGGCTAATTTTCAAATTAGTTTCCTTACTTTATATTTAGTAGTTTGACACTTGTATGTTATATTTCAGAAAACAGTTAAAAATGCCTGGCAACATCCCAGAACACAAATTGGCATCATCAATTTGTGTTGGTGTGTCCATCAGTCCACAATCCAATTATAATCATTTTACATTGATAGTGACAATACTCTGTATCAAAATAGTTATCAATTTTCTTTCAAATAACTAATCAATTTAAACCTTTGTTTTTCTTTAGATTTGAAATCCAAATTAATTCATGAAGGTAATTTGACTGTAAATCATACCAACTGTTTCATATAACTTATAAACATAAGATATTGAATAATGTTACCCTTTTGTTCCATTTTGTTCCTGTGTATAAGCCTGTAGCTAGCTAAATAGACTAACTACTAACTTATTTCTACTGTGGAAATAAGTTACAAGGTCAGTTAACAAAACAACCCAAAAAACAAAACAAAAAGGAAATTACACACTTACAGCAGATACCGAGTTACATTTTAAAAACAAATACCCATTGTATCCATGTCCAAGTGTCTACATCCATTAACACAGTCCTGTGAGGCTGTTTTTCTGCAGAGGCACTACTTTTAGCTAAATGCTAACATTAGCATGCTAACATGCTCACGATGACAATCTTAACATAATGATATTTAGCAGTAAAATATTAATCATGTTCACCAACTTAGTTTTGCATGTTAGCATGCTATCAACTAATTAGCACCAAACACATGATGAATATTATTTGTAAGTATAAGTATTGGACAAAATACTAATTTGACATAATTTTGACCTCAAGTGATCACATATTTAGTACAATTCATCCAGAGGAAAATATTAATGAATAGAAAAAACTGATGAAATATCTGAACTGCTGCTAACTTTTATTTGCAGCCTTTCCAATTCAGTCAAAATGCTGCAAATCTGTGATGCTGCTACTTCTGAATTCTGTGCCCCCATGATCACCCACTGCTGTATAAGAACCTGGCTAAACTGAGTTTATACTCCTCCTCTCTTAATGGCTGGTAACATCAGAAGCTAATCCCTGTGTCATTTCAAAGGTACACTTTTTTGTGTGGTAATTATGTTTGAAGACACCAACGTTTAGCAGTGAATGTTAAAGACAACCAACACTGAAGAAAATCTTACAAATGAGAAATCGTGTGGTCAGACATGATGCCGCACCTGTTACAACAAGTTGGAAGATTTCTTCAGTTAGCTGTTAAGCAGGCTGAAAGCTCATTTCCTCTGGATGTGCTTCAGAGCCTTTGCAACACTAATCCAGCAAGCAGCTTTTCTGAGGTGTTTGTGTGAATGTGTAATAGACAGTGATAGACACAGAGATGAGGGAGGACGGGTGGGGGTTTTGTGTATGTGCGTGCGTGCGTGCGTGCGTGTGTGTGTGTGTGTGTGTGTGTGTGTGTGTGTGTGTGTGTGTGTGTGCGTGTGTGTGCACCAAGGACAGATGTAGTATATGTCTACGCATCAGTTTCTGAAAATGTCAAGATGTAATGAGTTAATGGTCCATACCTGTTTGCCTGCATTTCTGGTGTGCGTTGATCTGAGTGTGTGTTTTATGTGTGTGTTTGTGTGCGACATGAAGTGGATTTATCTTCAAATGCCAAGCCCCCGGCCCATATTTGATCTTGATCATGACACACATACACACACACACATCAATAGATGGTGTGCGGTGCTGTGCTGGTATTAATAATAAATAGATTTTACATTATTAAAGCACCTTGATTATTAATGCTGAAGGGTGGATTGAGCAGAGCCCTGCAGAGCCCAGGAAGCTCTTCACATTCTACAGTCCATTACGGCCTGATTTTCTCTCAAATATATTCCCTGGTGATCTTTGAGAAACCCAGAGCTTCATTTAACAACACAGCTCTGCTGAGGACATTTCCGTAATCCCCAAGACTTTTCTGCTTCTGCTTGCAGGTACTCTCTAACTGCCAAGTTGGACTTAATATTCAATGTGGATTCACTCATAGAATACAAGCACATGGACTCAGCCCTGTACCAACTACTTCTTCCGTCCATATGATGTCAACTGGTATGTGTGTATGTGTGTGTGTGTGTGTGTGTGTGTGTACATCAAAAGAATGTATGCTCTTATGCTGGTTATACATATGTATCTGAAATCAGTATGACAGTCAAAGCCAAACACTATTACTAATTACTTTTACTATAACTACTAAAACGTAAAATGTATAACCAATGAAGCCAAATTTAATGTTTTCACTAGCAGTCCTTACATAAAAGTACATAAGAATACAATTTAACACCATAATGCGCTAAGAAGATTAGCAGAGGGCTTAAACAATACAAAGACCAGTCCCCTGCAGCAAGTCATTACATATGCAAATTAAGTAAAATCTCCAGCAAATTGAACCAAAGTAACAGCTGCTTTTGCCGACCAAAGCCAACAGTAAAACTATGAAGGCTAACTTCATCTGAGCTTGTGGCAATTATAATGTTGAAACCTTGTGGCATATTCTCTGCCATAAAGTCAGAATTTAAGGGTTATCACCAATATAAGCCCAGGTCAGACCAAAGATTCGCGGTGCACAAAAATGTTTCAGAACGTTGTGGAACTTACCTGTTGCAGGTCAACTCAGGTCAGCTGATGGTGTTGCCAGCGACTCCGCTTGTCAAGGCGATGGTGGCTGGTTTTAGAATGTAATTCATGTAATTAATGTAATTAATGTAATCATCGCCTACTGCATAATTGACAACTTCACTGCTTTTCCTCCACTCGCATTTACAGCCACTCTGCACTGATCGCTCTCTCTCTCACTTAACCATACCTTTCCACTGCATTTTCTCCTTTTCTCCCACATACTGGCTTCCCAACACACACACACCTTTTTTTCACCATTTCATCATCACTACAAATGCAACGGTAGCAAGTAACTTGCTATCACTGTGCTCATTCATATTTTAAGCCGCTGCAAATTAAATCCAGCAATAAAAAAAAAACCCTGAAAAGCCAGTTATAAAGTTAAGTACAGAGAGACGTTGTATTTGAGATGATACACCGTCTCGTCTGGTCGTTTTGGTGTAGTTTGCAGAGCATTGCAGATCAGCACACTGCAAGTAGTTGCAAGTTTCAACCCATCTCATCGCAAATCTTTGGTCTGAGCTGGGCTTTAAAGTCTTCATGGTTCTGGGTTCCATAACTCCAAATATTTTTTGAGAATCCTGCTGTCTCTGGTCTTTTCCTAAGGAACTAATGGGGAAAACCCAGGAAGAACTCAGTATGATGTCTCCTTTGACTTGAAGGTTCACAAAAACAACAATGATTCAGTAATTAGTTATTAATGAGTCATCACTAGTTCAATTAGTGGCTGGTTGATAGTTAATCAGGAACAACTCATGAAGGAAGTGGTCAGTATGTTGACTCAA
Source organism: Pagrus major (assembly GCF_040436345.1). NCBI lineage: Eukaryota > Metazoa > Chordata > Actinopteri > Spariformes > Sparidae > Pagrus > Pagrus major. The sequence continues at coordinate 4,638,371 of NC_133223.1, forward strand.
AGATATTTCTGAACCAATTATTACCTAATGATTCATTTATGTAGTAACTAACAGTCTGTTCGCTAGTAACTCATCATTATCTACTATATTGTCCTCAAATCACAGTTATTCAGGAATTACTCATTAATGATTCATTAACTAGCAAGTCGTTCCTGGTTCATTCCTTACTCAGTCCTCAGTAATTACTCACATTTTTCTGTACCTTATTGTAAAGTGCTACATCTCACATTTTACATTGTGTGATGTTTAGACATTTGAAACATGTTTGAAACATGAACACACAATCAGCCACATGCACACACTAATTACCAGCAAGATTATTTGGAGCTAGTTGAATCCATTATCAAAGCTGAGCTCTCCTCCACAGAGATAGAAACCAGGGAACAGCAATTTCAGGATATGATGAATAAAATGAATTATCGTCAACAACAATTAAAAACTGGTTAACATTGGTACTATTATTGTTCATTTGCCCTATGTTATTTAGCATGTCAATCATGTTGAGATAATTACAGTTCAAGTGATACTTTGTTATGTTATCTTGCTACCGGAACTATGTAGGTGGTAAATAGTTCCTTGTACTGCTTGGTACATGTTGTTGTTGCTGTGATTACTCACTGGCTTTAGTGTGGACCTTTTTTCCAATGGAGTTAGTGCATTCTACAGGCTGCACAAATGTTGCCATCCTCCACAGTGAACGAAGATAAACCTTATATTTCTTGTCATGAGTAATCCTTTATCTGCAAGTAACATCTAAGGCCTAGTACAAAGGTATGTGGGTATGTTCTCCTTCCAGACGAGCATTTTAGCACCGTTTCAAAAATCATCTCTGTCCTTACCAACACACCTGAAAATGTATCACATAGCCATTCACATACACCGGGCATGCGAGTGTGTGTAAAGAGGAAGCAGACTGTATACTTAGTTAGAGAGAATACTATGAACGAGGCTGAGAAACAGGACTGCTCATCATTATCCTCCTGGATAATGCTATTTTTTATTTTTTACAATGTCAGCAGCCATTTTTGACTCCTTTTTCCAGTATTGCATGTATGTTTTTGTCTCTCTAATACAGACAGTATAACATCCACTCTGCCAATGGACAAACTCTCATTTTCCAATGATGCTACATACATTGATAAGACCAAATTAAGATGTGAAAATGTGTTGCTTCATGGTATCCAAAAATCTGTCTTTCTGACTGTCCAGAAGCAAACACCGAACACTGATTCTCTGAATATCTTCCCCCTGAAAAAAGTTTTCCAAAAGGTCAGTTTTCAGTTAACTTGTATGAAAGGCCTGTGTAGAAAAAGCTCCATTGTAAGAAATGCACATGTCTTTGGACTGGGCCTAAATATCCCATGTTGGTTTAAGTTAACAATATATTCTATCCCGCAGCTCTAAACCACTAGTTGTAGAGCTGCTCTTTCTTTTCTACATCAGAAATTTGAAGTGACTGCAGCATACACACTGGATGTATGTCCACTTGTAATGGCTGTATAAAGCATTTGGGTCCATGCATGACAAATGAAACATAGTAGTCCTACTGATGATGCCAGCACCTGCTCGACCAATCAACTAACATATTTAACTTATTTTCTGAAAATGTCATTAAAACAGGAACAGTTACGTAACATTCACATCAGCCTTAAATTAACCTTTACCTTGACAATCACACTAATCAGTCTGATGTATGGAGGGATGTATTACTTGAAACTAAATGAATGATGTGTGACACGTGTAAAAAAAAAAAAGACCTTTTATTTCAATACACCTCCCGCAATGTCAAGCTTCCTTATTAGTGCCAGTGCCAGTTTGAGGAGGTGTGACTTCATTATGCCACTCCCATTAGGCTTATAATGTAGCTGCGGTGCCACATTCTGAAAATCTTACCAACAAGTCTTTTTTTATATCAAAAAAGGACAAGCAATGTATAAGATGTAAGCTGAAATTCCACCTCTAGAGCAAGGAACAAAGAAATACCACTGACAAACAAACTGGCAGTGCATACTAAAGGCTCAATCACTGGCATCGATAAAATGAGAATCTTTCATAAGCTTTTGTTCCCTGCCCTCATTTTTCACCTATACTCAGACACTCACATACAGATGCATCAACGACTAGACAAATAGACACTCTTAAATGTCACTTTCAAGTATTCATCTCCTGCTCACTTTCACATTTTGCTGTGATTACGCACAAAAGCTTTTCCTGACGCTGCCGACAGTCTTGACTCTGTTGCCACCCATCATCTCTATGACAAAAGACAATTGAGGCTGAGCTGTGGTAGGCGGTGGGAGTAAAAAGAAGCAGAGGAGCAGAAGTGTGAGTGATGTGAAAAGGCAAGAGAGACAGACACAACATGTGAAAAACCCATCATGCCAAATTAAGTAGAAGCACAGATGGGGGGATGGGATTAAGAAATGAAGGTGCAGATGATGGTTGGACAGTGCTGAGTGCAGCGACAGCAGGGTGTGGAGGAGGTTAGAGGTTCAGTGAAGGGGTACAGGACCATGTCCAATAGCTGTTGTTGCTCACATGGCACACTCAAGCTCCTGCTCACCCTGTGTCGCCCACCCTCTCTTCTCGCTTTTCTCACTCCGCCCAGCCGTTTTTCCTCAATCAAGCCATGCCAGGCTGCAGCAGCCTCCACACTCAGTCGCTCTTCCATTTTTCGCCATCACCTTTCTTTCCCTTGTTTCCTCCATCTTCTCACACGCCTTCGTTTCAGTCCTCCTCCTCACTCCATCACCCATTTTAGGTCCCAGCCCGCCCCTGCCTTACCCTGCCTCTGTTCCCTCTCTGCTTGTTTCTTCTCCTTTTTCTAAAAGTTCTGTTCTCAGATGGGTGGCTGTGCAGCCCCGGAGCAGTCTTTGTTTGACTTTTTGCCTTTATTCCTAAGATCAGAGGGGGCTTTGTCTATCAAAAGCCTCACAAATTAATGTGCCCCCAATCTCCACTTGAAAAATGAAGCCAAAGAATACGGAAGTACCAAAAACTGCAGTTCCTTGAATGGCCACTTGAGGCTGGCTCCAAAAGCAAGTCAGTCTAGCCCATGGTAAATACGCTACTAGCAGAAATAAACATGGTTACAACCTAGCAAAAAACGTTTTTGGTCTCAATGGCTAATTTCTCCACGTATGATAACTGTACGGGGAGTGTATTTCCATATAACTTATTTATTTTTTAAAGGCTCAATGTTATGCACAATTAAGGGCATGGCTTCTTTGAGTGACAGTAGCTACACTACATCAAATCAGTAAACAGGACGCTGTCTGGCTCTTTCTCTCGCGGGGAGGGATGCTGTTTTCTGGGGGAAAGTTCAGAAGTCTCGGTCAGGAGGGCTGACCGTCGCGGTGACTTTTTTCACCGGTGAGTAAAAGTTTCATGCCAGGGACAGACGCTGGTTTTCGGGCAGAAATGTGACGAAGAGTCAGTAGGACAGACAGTAGGACAGACAGGAGGACAGACAGGCTGACAGACACTTCTCCACGTATAACTGCGGTATTTTTTTCCTCATATAAGTTGCCAAAGTCACTACCAGTTACTACGTTACTGTTGTTCGGTCCTGTAACGTTGCTTTGTGGGACATTTCTTTTTATTTTGTTGAGTGGTGGATCCGTTTAGTTATCAGACAGTGAACACCATCAGACCGACACCCCTCGCTCCGCGCCGCCGGTTTATCCGTTCACACTGGTTCAGTTCGCCAATACTGAGCCAACTGTCTACGAAGCAGACAGCTGCTGGTGCCCGCAGGCTCAGGAGGAGACAGCTGTGGGCAGAACCTGGAGCCTTTGGAGGAATTACCACCTGGAGTCGGACGAACACAGAGTTTGTTTTTTAAATTTTTGGGATTAACAAGTAGACTAATCTTCACTCTCGCCTCTCAAACTGTCTTTACCGACGAGCCGCAGAGGTGCTGGCTACACAAACACCCTGGTACCTGCATGCTTGCTATCTTGTAGTTAATGAACAGTAAGGTATTCTGGCTGTTTGGGGCAAATAAACCCGCAATCAAACTCACATGAGCTAAAATTTGCTGATCTTTATGTGTGAACACAGCTTGTTAGCCTTAGCTAGCTTGGTAGTTTCCAGATAGGTGGGCTTGTTTAACTAACTAGGCTTGCTTCAGCTCCCCACTTTGAGCTTCCCTCTGGATCCTCAGAAGCCTGTGGGTGATGTCATGGTGGCTCTGTTGAACAATAAAGGATGATGGTGAATAATCTGAGCAGGATTTTGTTATCTTCAACACCCTAGCTTTGTCTCTCCCAATGGTTTATTTGTTATGTGGAATGCCAACTGACAGCTGTTCTGCAATACATTTACTCCCCTCCTCATCAGGGCCTTCAAAAATAATCCTCTCAAACAGGATTACCTTTATAGAAATAGTGGATAGTGTCCAATAGTTTTTTTCTATACTCATGTGTAAAGACTTGCAGGAGAGTGGCTGAAGGAAAACCAGAAGAAAATTGGTTCTCACTGCAATAGCACATTAAAAAAGAGTAAGAGAAGTTAAAATTGTTGTGTCATGAGTTATTTCCATTTATATCGCATCTTAATGGAGAATATTCTAGAGATTTAGTATTGCACTTCAAAGGTTGGATGACTCATGAGAGACCAGTCAAAAGAAGAAATAACCAAAGAAGCAGAGGTTAAGATATCCTTTCTTTTTAGTCATTAATATGGTGAAAGAAGTGGTTATATCCATTAAAGGAACTTGACAGTGTTTCTTTGTTAGACTCTCCCTAACCTACTTGGTAAAATTTGTAGTCTTTGGACTTCAACAAAGATGAACCTGGTGACATCATCAGAATTAAACTGAACACTAGCCTGACAATCAGGCTGTATTTCAATTTTGTTTTCACTTTGTTATTCACTTTGAATACATGTTAGCTGATTATGTTGAACTAGTGCAGTGCCACAGACTCATCAGGGCCGCCCTGATAATATCAAACATGTTTGATATTTACAATTTAAAATCTGAATGATTACTTCGGTACTTTCTGAGCCGGACCACAACAACCGATGAGAGAGCCATCCCGGAGCAGCTGACAGGGCTGCCAAGCCCTGGTAAACATTCTAGCCTCTTCAACTGAGAATTCAGCTGCTTCCATTTATTGTTTGGTTGTGTCAGTGATTCCACTTCAGCTGAAACTTCCTGCTCAATTTATCAAGCTGGAACATTTTCAGATCCTTTAACTTATATCTAAACGTCACTCTGCTTGCTGTACACTTAAAGTTACTTCAGCTTAATTTAGTTCATCCACCTTACCATATCAGTTTCTTTCAGTAATTGCATTTTGACTGCCACTTCTGTCAGTTTGTCAATAGGCACTTTGATAGTATTGATATGTCATCCTGTCAATGTCATTTTCAGTTGTTAGTGTTTGCTAGGTGCACCTTTGTCAGGTTGAATGATAGATTACACAGACTGAACTCTATTCTTCTTTGTGTAGGTTGTATATCTCTATAGAAAGTGAAGCCACAGCAGTCCAACACTTTCTCCCAGCTGTCTTTGCAGTCATTTGCAGGTCCATTCCTTTGATCCACCCTGTCTTTGATGATCTGCAGCTCAGTTTGGTTCATTTATTTAACCAACTTCACTGATTCCCTCAGGTGGAGACCGTTAGTTAAAATAAACTCAGTTTGAAATACTGCTTCAAAGGCACAAATGTGTCTCTCTGCATGAGTGTGTTATTTGTCTTACATCTGTCTCTATGTCGGTGCACCTCCCCAGGTAAAGGAGATCTGATTGGTTCAGACTCCCTGACCAAGGAGCAGGTGATCAAGACCAACGCCAACGTCAAGGCCCTGACCTATTGTGACCTGCAGTATATCAGCCTCAAGGGCCTCCGCGAGGTCCTCCGACTCTACCCTGAGTACGCCCAGAAGTTCATCAGCGAGATACAGCACGACCTCACCTACAATCTGCGAGAAGGCCACGGGGCTGATGTGAGTACACACAGTCAGGTGGAGCGCTGAAGGACAGAGGGCTGTGAATGAATTGTTGGTGTTTTGTGTTTCTTTGTTTGCCAACCCTCTTATATTAAATTGCTCCTGAAGGGAATGATAAAGTTTTTTAATTGAATTGAATTGATAAGACCGACCCCTTGTGGCAGTGGGTTTGCCAGTGGATAATGGGGTTGTTAGATTTTCTCAGACTTTGTGTCAGAATGTGAAAATTAGGATGCAGAGGCAAAATTTAAGAAGATAATTTTCAAATGATAAAAACAAATGGGCTATTAAAGCATATTTTCTTGTTATTACTGGATCACAAATAATGCCATTTTTACAATACACATTTCTTGTTAGGACAACATATAACTTTGCTTGTTATATCACAAAACCTTATCCAGATTTCGCAAAATCAACATATCTCAAACAAAGCTTTTCTCATTATAACCTGATCAATTGGTTTGTTGGTCTAACAATTAACTTACAAAAGGTGTATATGTGAGTGCCTCTGACAAGCCTCTCAGCCTAGAGAGATAACATTACACAACTTATAACCATCTAACATGATGATCTAGACATGTGGTGGGATTATTTTATGAATTATGGCTGTGGGTTGCTTTTATTTGGTTTATGTGCCCTTGAGTAATCGGCATGCCATTGTGTTTGCTGTGTTGGCACAATGGACTGCAGATGTTAAAGTTTAAACAAGGCACTAGAAATAAACAAGGCTGGATACAGATACTGACATTATGGATGACGGTTCTCTTAATGTGCATTCAGTCATCAGCACCAATGCAGAGCGTCCAAACCTCAGTCCTGACCACATATACCTTATGTGGCTATATACACATATTGATGATGTAGCCAACTGAATGAAATATTCAGTACCTGATATCACCACCATCACCCCTCCACCTTTGCCTGGACCAGAGACAAAACACTGATTGGGTTGTTTCTTTTCTACACGTACAGTTTTAAATATAGTTTTAACATACTTACAAACCTCAATAAAAGCTGTTTGAAGATGTGAATGTGAATATCAGCCCTGTGAGAGACTATGTGACCACTCCAGAGTGTGCCCACCTGTCACCCTGGGACAGGTTCCTGCCACCCCATGCAGGATAAGCAGTATAGACACAGTAATAGATGGATGGTATTTCAATCGGCTTGTCCCAACCATCAAATAACACTTGAAGCATACGTAAACCAGTTATGATATTTTTTAACCCATGTAACCAACTTAACCTGTTATAAAGACACTGTTTATATGAAACTTTTGTGATAAGACAAGAAAAGTAATGTGTTGCTATAACAAGAACATTTTCTTGTAAAAGTTGAATGACTTGGTATAAGGTAATAGGAAGAAAATATGTCATAATAACATTATAAATAAAAAGTTACAATATGAAAAGAATCTCATAAAAACAAGAAAAGTTCTGCAACAAAATTTTGCAAATATTTTTTTAGCTATTGAGGCAGCAAGACGTGCCATAGTTATATGATATGTACAGGGCCTATATGCATTTACGTTATGTTATATCGTGCTAATGTATAGCCTGAGGAGACACTCACACTAAGAGAGCTCTCATGGACAAAAGGTATGCATGACCTCTCCACAACTACTTTAAAATTCACACACAGATCTGTGCACACATCACAACTTCACAATCCTAGCCTTGAAGTGCTTTTTCTTAACTAGTGCCATCAAACACAAACACACAACCTGTGCCTTTGGCTGGTGGAGCAGCAGCAGAGGGAGCAAAACACAGGGACAAGAATAGCTTAGTGCTGCTGTTTGAAGCTGTCCTGCTGCTAAAAATAGTGCAGGGGGGAAGCACGGGCTGTCCCTGACTGGCTGAGTTGCCTGCAGCTGCTGCTAAGATTGGATCCTGCTCGATATAAATAGCCCAGCCAGCCGAGGAGAAGAAAGAGGAGGAGGAGGCGGAGGAGAGACGAGGGGGAGGGGGGAACTCTGGCATCACATTTTCTGTTTTGCTCTTCCTCAAGTCCTTCTTTTCCACTGCAGTGCCGTTTGTTTCTCCAAGGCACAGCACACATGCGGAGTGTGAGGGAGATGCAAATGTGCAAATGTGTGCACATATCAGCGTGTGTGTGTAGCAGTACCCAGAGGATGCGTGATTCCAGATGCATGAGCTGCTGCCCATATCTTAGGTCTGGGTTACAGATGTCCATCGTGTTTATGTATGCAAAACCCCACTGATACCAACAGCCCAGGAGAGTGTGTATGCATATGTATGTAAGGAAAGACTGCTGGAAAATAGCGGGGAAAATCATGCATATATCTTGTACCTCTTTACTCAGTAAACAGATACTTCAAGAGGCAGTTGGAAGGGATGAAGGATGATATGATCATGGACATATCATAGCAACATTTTGTCCAGTGCAGACTTGATTAAAAATACAAGAAAGGATGACTTAGAGGAAGAGGAAAGAGGAGAGGAGTACCAAATGTGGTTTACCAAGCAAGGCAAAGAGCAAAAGATCATCTAAAAAGATTATCTAAGTGATGGTTGTGTTTTCAGTGACCGTCCCTGCTGATTCACAGGCTGCAGACTGACTGTCATGACCCCTGAGCCTGGGGCGAAACAATGCAATGTGCAAGAACAACCAGTCCACTGGGTGCACTGAGCTGTGCTATGGAAAGAGGGGGAAATTACAGCATGTATTGTAGCCCATGTTCAATCTTTGCACCACGGACATGACTGGGAGAACATATTGCACCTGCATGTACTTTACACACACAACACACACTGCTGCACCAAAATAAGAAAAAAGCACTTTGTTCATTCTTGTCCTTGAGAGCACATGCACAGCTTACATACATCCAGTTGCGCACGTGCCTACACTCAGATGTCTGCATGAGGCAAATGCAAAATTCAGCACACCCACACGCTCATACACAGACAAGCACACGCCAACACATGGCAAGTGCACACTTATCACGCCCCCGCATCGCAGAGTGCTCCTTGGTTTCCTCCAGATCTGGGTGCTAAGATTAGAACAAGTGAGCTAAAAATACATTACGGCAGCATGGGAGGGGGGTCGGCTGAGAGGAGGGCAGTGGGGGAGGAAGATAAAAATGAGAGTATGCTGAGCAGGCAGGGACCGAGGGGGAAGAGAGGGAGTTGATTAAAGGGCGAGGAGAGTGAGTGAGGCTCAGATGGGGAAAGCAGAGGGGCGTTGGTTTGTCTGCATGATGGGATATATAATACATTAATTACTCACTGCACCATTCATTGTATGTTAGGGCACACGTGATTATTTTGAAGCCAGTTGAGGAGAAAGGCTGGATATACTGTCATCACTGAAGCGGATGATTTTAAAGGTGATGTAATGAATTTTTTTGAAGGTGTAGGTGAAGTCAGACTCAATATCGTTGTATTTCAGACACAGTATATATGCAGAAAGACTGAAAAGTCACACACACGCACTCATGAACACCAAACATCCAGACAGATCTCATTTGATCAATTTAAATGTTCTTTTCTGCTCGTGTTGTAGCAAATGTTGTTGTATTTTAGCTCAGACGGAGTCCTGTTTTGCTAAGCCAGTCATTTGTGGAAGTTTCAGCAACCCAGCATCAACACTGCAGTCAGCCTAAATTATTCAATTCATAAGCAGGGACATAGCTGATGGGGAACAGGGACAAGTGTAAATGCCGGGGGACGTGTGTGTGTGTGTGTGTGTGTGTGTGTGTGTGTGTGTGTGTGTGTGCGTGCGCTCGGGAGAAAGTGATGAGGAAAAGTCAGACGCAGCAGTCTGTATTAAATGTAGCATGACAGGCTTCTTTGCTTTTCTGGCAAAGATGGAGGCAACACAATATTCACTCAAAATAAGATAAGAAATAATTGGAATTGAACTTCTTACTATGAGCATCCCAACATCTCAGACTCTTCAGGTCCTTAAGTTGATAAGTAGTTGATTGTAATGTAAGCAACCTAAGAAGTGAAACATATCTTACTATTGTTGCATTGTAGAGTCACAGGACTGGAGGTCCACTTTAGCAGATGCTTTACATAACAGTGCCTGTTTCAGTCCACACACAGTTTGTCTGTGTCTGTGAGCTCATTTTGCCCAGTTTGCTCTCATTTATTTATAAACAAGGAAGTATTTAATTCTCCATATGTCATTAGAAACAAAAGACAAAAAGGTTTCAGTCCTAGAAAATAAATCATAAAATAACAAGGTATTCACACATCTCAAATTTGACAAGTTTGAATAGCACAGCAGAACTTAGATCTTTCCCATGCCAAGGTATAAAAATAAGCAGTAATAACAGTAATGACATGAGGGGGAAAGTCAAACACCTATTTATTGTATTGTTAAGATACAAAAATGTTTTTTGATTGACTGACTGACTTGATGTGTTATAAGAGATCCACCATATTTAGGGAGCATTTTTACAAAAATAAAACAGTATAACCAGTGATTTGAAAAAATCTGGAAAGCCAAATTTAACCTTATGGCAGGTCAACCTTGGCTTAGGGCCCCACTTTGGGCTGCCCTGCTACTGGATGTTTTTGGGTCTTTTTAAAAAAAATTGTTTTGACAAAACAAGACAAGAACCTTGGTGCTTTGGGAAACACTGATCTTTTTTTCCATTTTCTGACATTTTATTGAACAAACTCATCAATTAATCATGAAAATAATCAACACTTATTCAACAATGAAAAAGAACATTAGTTGCAGTCACTAGAAACCACTTATTAAAAATCTGACATCACCTCCTCTCTTGAGGAAATCTGCAACCCCTCAACTAAAATGTTCCAACTATAAAAGAAAAGGTGCTCAACAGTCTTCAAAAAAAATAAAATAAATATGATAACTGATGAATGAATATCCAAAGGTTTGCTCACTTTGTGTCCCATTAATACTGTGTTAGAAGATGGAGTGTGTCAGGTGAAGTGGTGTGAGCACTGTGGACAGTACATCAGACATCCAGTGTTTAAGAGTACAAACTCTTGTGTTTTCCTGCCACCCACTGGTACAATCATGTCACTGCACAAGTTTACCAACACTGAGTCTGATGCAACTGTTGCTGTGAGTAACAACAGGTGTCATGGCTCATATCATTTCAGTGTGACTAGATTCAAACTGTCTGTCTCTCAGGTGGACTGGGAAAGTAACGGGGGCTTGGTGAAGAAGCTGCCATCGATCCGTGAGGATGAGGAGGGTGACGAGGAGCAGAGCTCTGTGTCCTGTGCTCCTCGCTCCCCGCTGCGTCTCAGCAGGGGGCTCAACTCGCCCTTGCGCTCCCCTCTCCTGCCACCCAGACCTTTCCGCGCTCCCTCCGAGCATTCCCGCCCCACCACCCTGCAGATACCGGTGGTCAGCTTCAGCAGCGCTCCGCCTGAACTCAGCCCGAGGTGAGTGATGTTTCAATCACTTTCGGGCACATTACACAGACTTACAATCATTTACTGGAGACTTAACCATAATCACTACTTGCCTAACACTAAACTTTACCCTAACCTTAACAAGTCTTCACCCTAAAATTGTATGATTTACCTCATGGGGACCTGCATTTGGTCCCAATAAGGAAAGCAGGTCCCCACAAGGTCACTGTGTAACTGATTGATGTCCCCACAATGTGAGCGATAAACAACTGCACACACACACAGAGATTGCTGGAAAAGAAGTAACCCAGTGTGACCAATAATCAAAAAGATTAAGTCGACTAGATCACACACACACACACACACACACACACACACACACACACACACACAACCTCACAGCCAGAGGAGCAACTGCACATACACTGCAGCATAGGTGTGTGGCTGCTATGGTAACCAGCAGGATATAGTGCTGGTGGCTAACATGGAGCCTGGCTGCTGCTGGAGGGTTCTCACACTGTAAGATGATGTGTGCACATGGAAAGTAACCATGCCCATGTGTGCACGGAGATTAATGACAGCCTGTTTGCTGCACAGTGGTGCAGTGGTGTGTGAACAAAAGCTGCTGACAGAGCGCTTTTTATATTTGAATAAAAATGCTGTACAACCAACCCAGATACACTCTGTAATTAGTGCTCTTTCAGTCTTCTCCTCTCATTTACATTCCTCTCTCATGCGCTTTTTCTTACTTTTAATCCCTCTTTTCTGCATAGATTCGTGGACGGCATTGAAACAGAGAGCAATTCCACCTCACCACAGAAGTTTGAGTTCAGCCCTAGCCTGTCACCGGCAGCACCACCTTCCCCATACCCAGGTAACACACACACACACACACACACACACACACACACACACACACACACACACACACACACACACACACACACACACACACACACACACACACACACACACACACACATACACCACCACACACAAAGTAGTATTTTGTCTTGAGGTTTACCTGAAGCTGAAGGATCAATGTTTATGCATATTTGTTTGTGTTGTGTGTAGGGATTCGGGAGCACTCTGAGATCAAGCAGAGTGTGTCTAAATTAACTGATGAGGTGAGTGCTGATGCTGTTTACACATTTATCACAAGGCTCAAATTATTTTCTCCACAAAGGAGCCGTTTCTCTCTCCAAAGGTAATACCGTACTTAAAATATTTAGATGAGCTCAAAACATGTTTTTAGTTTTGTTTATAATAAACCAAACCTTTTTTCTGTTATCGGTATCCAAACTCTTACTTATTTAATTTACTTGAATTAGGGTTTTGAATGCCATCTTGTAACTGTGTAACATTTGTGTACCCTTACTTTTACTTCAATATAAACTGTGAAAGAATTCTGCACAGATTTTCTGAGAAAGGACTAGACTTTTGTTATATATTTTGCTTAGTTGTGTTCTTATATTATCACATATGTTTCAAACAATGTCCAAACCTAGAGACATCCACAAGTTTACTTGAGGTAACAGTGTATTTCATGTGGTTGCCTGCCACTATAACTTCCAGGAGAGAGTCAGACAGTGAGGAGGGAAGTCAGCAAACAAGACTAAATGTGACGTTAATAAAACTTAAAAACATGACCTCGTCCATAGTGCCTGAGTCATGTCAGATAGATTTTCATCAACAACGGTGGTTATTTAATGGTGTGTTCACCACCAGTGAAGGGAGTTTGACTATGGGATTTTATTTTTTTAATCAGCCAGATTAATTAACTGTACATTAGCCGTAGACTAGCAAGCACCCCTGCTCATTATCCTCCAGAGCGATAAGAAACCTGATAAAGCTTTTGAATGGATTGACCTTCATGTGGTTGGTGTGTGCGTGTGTGTGTGTGTGTTTACACTGTCTGTCTCTTCACCATACAGATGAACAGTCTCTCTAAACAAGTCTCCAAGCTCAGTCAGGAGCTGCAGGAAATGACACGCCTGCTTAAGCCCCTCCTCCAAACAGCATCGCCACCAATCCTGATGACCATGATGCCAAATTTAACCCCACCCCCTTGCAGTGCCAGCCAGCTATCAACAAGCACCTGTGTCGTGTTGCCACCCCCTGCCCCATCTTGTTCCCTCCAGAGACCTGATAACCATTCCCTGTTGGACAGTGGAGACACAGAGGGTGTGGATTTGCCAGGATGCCTACTCCCAACTCCTCATTCACCAAAAAGGCCTAATCCTTCTTCAGCATCACCACAGAACCCGTCAAAACCTCCAGGGGGCCACACCCACTCCAACCTCCCTTCACCTGAGGACCGATTTCCTGAGGGATCCCCAGTCCTCCAATCCCACCACGCTTCCTCCAGTAATGGGGTATTCTTGCCCCCGCTGCAGGAGCAGCCTCCCATGGCCTCTCACACCCCTTCACCTTCTCTCTCCTACTCCATGTCTCTCTCCTCCTCATCATCCCTTTCTCCCTGCCAAGGCCCCCACCTGTCCCGACCTGGCAGCTGTGCCAACAGAGGCCTGCTCCCACCGCCTCCCTCCCAGGACACCCCTCCTCCGCCGTCCTCCCACTGCTCTGCTCCCCCATCGCTCACATCCTCCCCTGGAGATCTTCGGCTGAGGTCTTTCCCCTCCATCCCTCTTGTATCCCCTACTGTCTCCTTCCATCCCTCCACCCACTCCCTGCCCTTGTCTCTGGACTTTGCTAGTGCAAGGAGAGGGCAAGGAGATACCCAGACTCCACCTTGGTGTAAGTCACAGCTGCACCACAAGGAGGCCAGACCCGTCACTCATCCCCAGGAGCTGGAGATGCAGGAGTGGGGACGACAGGCAGAGGAGGGGAAGACCTCCACAGAGCACATCAGTTTCATTGATGAAGAGGAGCCAGCATTATGAACGGGTTAAAACTGAGCAGAAGCTCCACTAGAGTGGCAGAGAATGAAAGAGATGTAAAAGTGATATCACGAGATCAGATCAGGGAAAGTGACCACTGGATGATGGAACAGCAAACAGACAGCTGGTCCATTTCACACAGGAAGTGATATATCAGGCAGAAAAAGCTAAAAGGACGGACAGGTAAACAGAAACACTGGGAGACTGAGACACAATGCCAGCTGTCAGCAAATCAGTGTGAAGGAGTACTTTACACTAATCAGCCACAGAACTAGAGCAGCACAAATTGTCTTACAGTTTCAACACTTCAGTAGCATCAGTTGACCCCTGCAGCGACTGGGACACATAGAACCAGAGCACAGCTTTTTAACTGGTTCCATTAATCTCTGAAACCTAATTTAGCTCTTTCCAGCTAACTGGACGTACAATATTGCTTTTTAAACCCAGTATGGATGTCTCCTCAAAAGGCAGGTACAAACACACATATCTCAGCGGGAATTGTCTTTACCTAGAGAGATAATTGGAGCCACCGCACTGGGACTGGGAATGTACACTCTTTGGTCAGTCTCAGTCACATCAGGTCACCTCACCTGGAAAGCCAGTTTGCGTCATCAGTGGGATTATTTTTAAAGACATGCGATCATCTGCCTCTGGGCTGGTGGAGGTAAACACTCAGCTGACATCGAACCATCTCTTCAGAGTCATATACATACTCATCTCTCGTGTTTGCAAAAAACATAGTTATTCGAATTGGTTCAACTTCTAACAGAAACACATATTCTTGAAGTCCACATAAGTTTGAAGTACACAGTCTAGTCAGTAGATGAACATGTAATGGGGCAGAAATGCTTCTATTTGAGAGTGAACCTACTGAAACGTCTGAGCTAGCAGTTGGGTTGTGTGCCAAAGACAATATGGGAAAAGTTGGGGAAACGCATATTTCATAAAGCACACCCATATATAACTGTTAATCACCATCATGACTGTTTACAACCAGCCTATCAGATTGTATAGCAAACTCCCACATCACTCCTGAGCTTTAGCCATCCAGCCATTCGTGCCTTCTCCATATAAAGACATGGACCTCCCTAAAGTCCCTCACCTGTTCATGACAGGCAAGCATTTGGATCAAAATTTACATAGAAAGCCATCAATGTCACCTCCAGAGAACACTCGCACCTTTACCTAAAATGTAATTTATGTATTTATTTAGGGTGTGTATTTATTTATTTTTGTTGACGAAAGCAATGAGGAAATATATTGTGTGACTGGGAGATCGAAGAGAAACAGGCTGAGGAGGAAGGTTTGCTATTCAAATACATAACTGGATGCACTCCAGACCGAGTGTAACCTTCCCAGTTCTTATGTAGCACACACATGAAACATATCATGAACACACAAGTTTCATCATGTCCAACCTCTTTGCCAACCACTGAGCTTTATGCTGATACGACACAACAGCCTGACCCTAACACTACAAAAACCAGGCTGCATCACTATGGAGGTCTCAGGACTTCTGTACATATATTTGCTTTGGTGAGGTGCTTTGTGCACCAAATGTTACTTGTAATATAGACAGTCAGATTTCTGGTTTCTATTTTCTGTAACGGGAGCAGGGGAGGGACTACCTGGACTCTTTACACACTGAAATAGATTCACTGAGCAGAATTCACTGTGGAGTTCTGGTTCTGTGGGTTACTCTGGGGTGGGGGGTGGGGTCTTGGGTAGACAAAAGGGTTTTTAAATCAAATGCATGTCACAGCTTTTTTGCATGAGGAATGTGCCTGCTTTTGAGTTGTAGAGGTCGGAGGGCTGATGGGAGTAGACTGACCTTGCCCTATTAGAGGCTGTTGGGTTTCAGATGTGTTTTATTAACAACTGCTGTTACATAAAAACTTTACCAGGATTACATACTGTACAACAATAAAGAAGTGTTGTTTTGTACAATCTCTGACTCTTTTGTTGCTACTCTAGGGAACCATTAACCCCAGCTTGTGCTGAGCATTACGTCACAGAGGTAAGGTATGTTCTCTGAAAAAGAAATACGGGTCGTATAGCAACACTTAGTGGTGTTCTCAAGATGTTTTTAGCCTCTAACCATCTGGATGAAAAATATTATGTCTGCTCCTGGACCAAAAAGTGATGTTTGACCCATTACCTGTATCCCAGTTGCTGAAAATGACTTGGTCTTTTTGTGAATGCAAGACATACATAAATGCATTAACTACCGTATTATAAAACATACAAGAAATAAAAAGTAGCAATATAAATAAATATGACCAACAGTAATTTAACTTTTTAGTTAAAATTTTATAAATTAAGCAAAGACATACTGTGGGGTCCAAAAGTCTGAGACCACTTTTAAAATCTCTATTAATGTCACATACACCTGGAAATTATCAAAAAATATGAGGAAACAGAAAGTAAGTGAAAGTGTCAGAAGTTCAGGGGGCAGTGCATGGAACTTGACTCGTCATATCCAAAGCACGATCAGGCAGACCCAAAGTGACCACACCATCAGAAGATCAATACATCAAGCTTAGTTCCCTGAAGGATAGAATATCACCTTCATCACAGATACAGAATTTGCTAAATAAACAATGCAACACTCCAAACACTTGAGGTGGGCTAAGAAATACCAGAATTTGTTGGATTCACTGGATTTACTGATGAATACAAGTTAGAGATTTATGGCAGTAACACATGGGCGTATATGCGGAGATGAACAGGAGAGAGAATGATACCACAGTGTTTCAAACCAGCAGTGAAACATGGTGGTGAGAATATTCAGGTCTGGAGCTGTTTTGCCTACTCTGGAGTTGGGCACCTGCTCCAAACTGACTACACTCCGACCAAGGAGAAGTACCACTAACTTCTTCAGACATGCTCCACCCTCTCTTCACCTCACTGAACATTTATGGGGCCCTTGAAGACTGAATGAGCCAAGCATTCTGTGACATCACAAGAAGCTCTGTGGAATATCATGCTGGGATAACATGATTCAGCAGGTTGAGTCCATGCCAGCTCAATATTATTTTCATTTTATTTTTAGATGTAATTTACTTTTTTATCCAGGTTGTTAAATGAATGTTCTGGGCATGGTGAACTACCCTCAGAACAATGGTAACTGTTGTATGAAAAGTTCTCATGGCTGTGTTTATTTTTTAGACAAACTAATTATCTTCGTCACCCAAACTCAGTGATGAAATATGAGGCAACGTGAATCCTCATTATAAATGACAGCGCATCAAAAATTAAACTTTGGATTTTTATCCTTTGATAATCTGATTGCTGTGGCTAAACCCCACAGTCCTCTGCTTTATGTAAACTGGTATTTAAGGTGAAACATATTGTAACAAAGAATAAAGAAGACGCAACACAGAGGAAATCCTTCTTCAGGTCTGCATATATTTTCCAATGGTAACATTCATTCTATCAGAGTTTCCATAAGGTTTGAAATCTCAGGGAACAACACTTTAGAAATATCCTGATGGGAGAAGAAATTATATGATAGAGGGATCAAACACAATGTAGCACTTGTTTCTGCTGCAGTGGGTGCACTTTTTGTGCCCTACCCTCCAGGGGCCAGTCTCAAATTGTTCTTCCTTTATTCCTTACATCTACTCTGTCCTCGCTCGCTTCTCAAAACACATCATAGGAAAGAAACCCAGGAGCTTTCATTTATCCCTTTTGACAAACACACACAGAAGGAGGGGGCTGCAAAAAACAGCAACAGACATTAAATCTTATTCAATAGAGGTGTGAGGATACATGATTCCTCCCATCTCTGGTGTTCTGTGTACTCATGCCTGTTAATTAGTAACTGGGCAGGTCAGAGTGAGCACTCTGGAACTACATTTCCCATTGGGATCATAAGGATATTGGACAGAAGTGACAGGCTCCAGTGCACGCAGAACCACAACAGTGAGGGAAAAAAAAAACATGTGGGAAATTACATTTCTTTTCCTTATTCTCCTGTATAGACCATGTTCACCGTCATATACATACTGAATCAGACTGCAGTGGATTCACCCTACTGTGCCAAGAATCATGGTTCAGAGAGAATGAACGAAAACAAATAGAGGGTCAGGGAAAAATAAAAATCCAAAAATATATATTTATGTTTATATTTATATATATTTATATATTTACGAGGTATGTATCCACAAAAAAGAAAACACCCATTTCAAAATAGGCAGTCTGTGTTTTTCCAAATGTGTCCTTGCTTGTGATGCCTTTAAAGGAAACATTAATATTAAGAGTAATATTATTTAAAAAATTTAAAAATAAAACTGGGAAGCTTTGCTGTCCAACAGCCCGGATCTTGTATCAAACCTTACAGTCCGGTGCTCTGAGACCAGAATCTCCACCACTGGGAGTCCAAAAGCACCAAGGTGGCGCTGGTTTCAGGCTGCTGCACTCCAAAAGAAAAAAAAACAAAAACACAAATCTCAAATCACAAAGTCCCAAAGGAAAAAAAATCACTTCATTGATTTCCCGACAACCGCGGTCTCAGAGTCTCCAAGATGAGGTTTGGAGGGAACAAAACTGTTGAGGCTTGGCTGAGGTGGTAGTTTTGGGTGGTGGGTGGGAGGTGAAGGGAGGCCAGCCACAGGTCCAAAAAAGGTGTCTTTGTGCAACAAAACAAGCCTCGACAATAAACAAAACGAGAAACAAAAGGACCAATGGCAGGCGTCCTCCTGGCGATTGTTAGTTAGGCTGGCAGTAGGGTATCTCTCTCCTCTGTAGTCATGCTAGGTACTGCTGCATCGCCGTCTTCGCCCTGACAGACACATACAATCAGTCCACCCTTCTCAGCAATTTTAAAAATGAGAATCTTATGTGTTTTATGATTCATTTTTCTGACTCACCTGTCACTGAGGTTGGGGTCAGAGGCCTGGGTGAGTTTGTGCAGGATGTCCACAAAGCCCATCTCCCTCAACTTGTCCTGACGCTCCTGAGAACCTGAGAACACACATGAAAGCAGATGAGAAAATTCAGTCATTCCAACATTTCCTAGTGTCTGCCAACATCTTAAGTCCCATTTAAACTTTGTGCTAAATGATTGGAGTTCAAAAGGGTTAGTGTTTTGTAGAGTTCAGTTTGCCTCTGTAACATATATCTCATCATCATCATCCAGAGCAGAAGCCACACCATCTTTTTGAGAGCTGTAAATATGAATGGTTGAGAAACAGTATCTCAACCATTGTCACTCTCAAGTATTGATACATTGCTGTGGAAAAACAGCTTTTCTTGCGAACGCCTCAATCATCATTGTGTTTAAAGTGTTTTTGCACCAGCTCTGTGCGGATTTCAATCTTGTGTTGAGTGGAGTGGGGGTCCAAAAGCTCACATTTGTTGAACTTTGACCTTAGCTGTGCTGACCTCTGTGGGTGCAGCCAATCACTGTTGACCACTGCTTTGACAAAAAGATAAACGAAAAACTCATTGTGTTTCTGAATGTCTGGAACAGTACAATAATACGTTGAAGACTGAAGCAATTTAAAGTTGAATTCCCCTTTTTAAACCTGGACACTACATTTACATGTTTTGGTGTGCAAATGATTCATGCTTACCAAAAGTTTTGGAATCGGTCCAGTCAATTGCTTCACCTTGCAGCCGCAATACAGCTGCAATGTAATGTGTAATGTGTTTGTGGCAACTCCAACTGTCAAAGTTGCGTCCTCTAAAAGTGCTTGTTTTTTGCCACTGACAAGCTGAGGTTGTGGTTCTAAGTGTCTGACAACATTACAGAAACAACTCCGACAGGTAGACCTTTTTGTGAAATAAGATCCAAGTCTCGTTAATGAAGAAGTCTCACTCAAGCTTGTTGCCTCATCTAGACTGTCAAAATCAGTTAAATATTCAGCCATGACTGAGACTAAAGTCTTGCTGGCAGTTCCTCTAGATAAAGCCCATACTCCACTCTCCAACTCTGACTCACATTTCCATCGTCGTCTTCCTGCAACAACTCACCTCTCCTGAGTTGTCAAAGCAATATTTCTCCTTGAATGAGACTTGTGTTTGTGGTGACAAAAAGGATCTTATTATATAACACAAAGGTCAATCTCCGTAGGAATCATTTCTGTGATTTTGTCAAACACTTGGACAACCTCAGCCTGTCAGGTGAGGCAATTTACTGGACCGATTCCTAAACTTTTGGTAAAGTCATGTAAATATAATGTGCAGGTTTAAAAATAAAATAATTCCCCTTTTGGTAAAAGGTATTAAGTGTGTTTTTTGGAAGAAATAGCACACAATACTGACATATATTATTCAAGTGAATAAATTCCTGACAGAAACATGCTGTCTTCATTGAGAGACTATTTTTATGGAGGAGTACAGAGGACTGATGGAGAGCTTCATCACATGGTGCAACAATCACCTGAAAATCTGTATCAGCAAAACCCACGAGCTTGTGCTGGACTTCTGCTGTATGTCTATTAGTGTGTAAGTTCATCGAGAGAAACCAAAAGAAGGTCAAATTCCTTGTATGTGTTCACATTTTGGTCAATAGATCTGATTCTGACAGAACACAAAGAAGCTACAAATTCTAAAACGTGGATGCTTCACACACATGTTGAACCTGCTGCACAGATCTCTACATTCAGCATTAATTAAGGAGACTCTGGTGAGCCACACACTACTGGGCACTACTAGCTTGCAGTCAATCCCTCTCCAGTCTGTTTGTCTGTCTTGTAATCTTGTCAATATATAGTCAAGATGGCACTCAAATTTTAAAAAACGATTATCTGGTCTCTCAGTCACTGTTTAGTTACAGATCAGGACTAATAGGCTGCAAGATTAAAAGCAATAGATTGATATTGACTTTTGACTATAGCTTATAGGCTTGTGTTAACATTGTATAGCCAGAGCTGTGCAGTAGAGTGAATTGTGAGGACTGGACTAATCAGCTGGCAGCAGAGCCAAAGCTTAGTGTTGTAGTGTATTTGATTTTTTTCTACATTTTATATTCTCCACAGTTTCTCATTTTATGGTCATGTTATTTGTGAGATAGCCTCTTAATTTTTCTCTCAAAGTGCACCAGATTGATACATTTAACTTTAAAATGTGTACATTGTCCCTTAGAGGGTCCAAGGTCACACACACTTTAGTCTCACGAAACACTGAGTATCTGACTAAATGTGAAATATGGTCAGAATCTCCCCTTCTGTTACCGAGTTATGGTGTTGAATAATGGTGAGAAAAGTGTTTTTGTGAAAAACAAGTGGTTGTGAAATTTGAAGAAATTCCCTCAAGGCAAGAGATATTGTGTTCAAAAATAGGATGGATAGATGGAAAACCAGAACACATAAAGCCTCCGGCCACTGCTATTGCCAGCGCTAATGTGAATACGCTGTAATGTGAACACACCAGACCTACAACGTTTCATCAGACATGACAAAACTTCAGCTTTCCTCTCAGCCTCCTCCCACTTGTGTGGTGTGCCCCTTACCGTCTTCTTCATTCCAGATAAGGTTTGAGATACAGAAGGTGGCAGCGAGCTGCAGTTTCACATTCGAATGCCCCTGTGGGAACAGCAAAAGTCAGACAAAGTGAGGAAAAACAAAACAAAAGCCACATGGTCTCAATGAGATGTTTAACTACTAAATAACACAACAAACAGTGTGATCTAATAAATGAGAACAAGGGTGAGTGACAGTAGATGGTATTTTATACAGTACCATGTAGTATTTGATTTTCTGGAGCATGTCATCATTGGTCATAATGAGTTCCTTGGCTGTGTTGCCATCGGCGATGTTGGCTAGGATGCACAGTGTCTGACAGATAAGACAAGTGTGTTACGTCACTGCTGCTATCTGATCATTTTGTTTTTGTGATACACCAAAAAAAATCTAAATTGCCAACATTCTTTCTGATGAGCTTCTAGCTCAACAGACAGCACTACACCAGTGAACATGCCCAACTGAATAAAGACTGACCCCAGGTGGACAGCGTATCATCACACCTGCAGAATGTTAAAACTACTCTGCAATGCAGGCTTTTCATGTAGCTGGAGGATGAATTCTGTATGACAATCATTCGTAAGCATTTGCAAGCATAAGCAGAGAGCGAGCTCACCTGTTCTTTGACCTCTATACTGTGCTCTGCTTCCAGGATGAGGGTCACTGCCTGCATTATCTGCTTCCCATGAGAACTCATGATCTGGTCTATGTGCTGACATCATGACAGTTAAGAAAAGAGAGTAAGCAGGAGAGAATCAGTATGCATGCTGTAGATTTCTGGAGATTTTATGCAAAAAAAAGCTCATACCGGTGTTTTAATATCTGCAGAGTAGGTAAGAAGGTAGGCAGCATTCAAGGTTGGTGCTCAGGTGTATTACTACAAATTTTCTATGCCATGCCATTAAAGTCCCCATGGAACATCTCTGACCGCAGTACTGAACAGAACAGTTCTAGAAGCAACCTGCAGACCGAGACCGTCTACACTCAGACCTGTTACAGCACTGGAAAGAGTGCTCATTTGCTCCTTAGGGTGCTTTGTTTGTGCACACTACTGTAGAATGTTTTATATGAGATGGATTTGTAAAGTCCCTCTGGGCCTGTCACTGACTACATTCTGAGCAGTATACACTGTATCTAAGGAGAGAAGGATCACAGTAACCAGGGCAAAAAACATATGTTGTTTAAAGGTGTCATTTTAAAATATGGCCAGAATTCATAGGTAGCTCCAAAACTATAGTGGCCAGCATATCACCTGAGTATCCGACAACTGCTGCTCTCTGCTAGCTATCCTTGGCTGTAGCTAGCTACGAATAGCTAATTAGCTCATAGCTCAGGTAGCCGTAGAGCCAGTTGCCCTCAAGTTTGCCATAACCAACACCTCAGATCACAGGGAGTCACCAATGGGGTTCAGTTCAACTGGATTTGGCAGGCTGTGAGTGAACATGATCATCAGTTTGAAGACAGTTCGAAAGTGATTTACAGCAACTCTGACCAGTGGGGCTTTTCCATACACGTGCTGGCTCTGCTTGACTCGGTTTGACTCGACAGGGATTTGCATTTCCATTACATTACTTTACATTAGATTACATTACATTACATATCTTTACTGATGACATGCTTGTCTTGAGTAGTGGGCAAGGAAGCGGCTGTAATTACTCTTCCTCACCTTGAAAGTGAACATGATGAAACAGTAAAATACAGCAGAAGTCTGAAAGTACAAACATGGACACTGGAGAAAAACTACATTTCAAACCACAGATATTAAGAAAGAAGCTACATAATTGCCGGGAGCTGAACAGAGACATTTAAAAACGTCTTTCTCTCTGGTCTTCTGCACAGACATGAGCTGTGTTTTGCAACACACTCCTGTTTGAGGGGGTAACGGGGGTCAAAATGGGTTGGCCGCAGTCGTGAGATGTCCCCATGCTTTGGACCCACTCTGGAGAAGTTGATCTCGGGAGTGGCTTGGCTTAACTTTTCGGGTTAAACTGGTAATGGAAAAACAAACCACAACGGCACAGTTTGACTCAGCGCAGCCAAAAGTGCCAGGATTGTGACTCTGGGGACTAGAAGACACCACAGGCAGAGACATGAAGAGGGCGTCCAGTGGGAGAGGAGCGAGAGACAGTCAGATATCAGCAGCAGCTGAATACAGCATGTAAAGCCAGGATATTTTCACATCTTACTTAGTGAATTGATAATTGAGGATGAGTTAATGACGCAATTAAGCTCGTCTTAGTTCAGTAAAAGAGAGGAAACTTGAATTCAGAATGTTTACAGTTTTATCTTCTGTTTATGAAGTTTATTTTGTTCATTTATTCCAGTAAAAGCTGACAGCTCCCAGCTGAGACTACAGGGGCTATGACCTCTCAGTGTTCCCCGCAGAATGGCTGTGTATTTGTGGCAGGGGCAAAAACAATGGCATAAGTAGGCCTATATTAAATAGGAGAGGTCGGATCACAATCAGTGCCATTACTAATCGAATGAGGATGGCGTTGTTCTCTCAGATGGAGAGGAAAATAAAACTATAAAATGCTAAACTGGGTTGCCAAATATACTTGGGCGGGTGTTAATATATGTAACACTGTGATGCTACCCTCTCACTATTACAAGACACTGCACCATCAAAATTATTTTGAAGCTGTTATTTTAAGGTAAAAAAGTTACATAATGTTGCTTTAATACATATTAAAGTCAGATTAATATCACATCTACCAAGACACTAATATTCTTGCAATTCGATGATCAGTACACTCATTCATTCAAGTCTATTAAATCCTTACTTTTCCAGAGGATTGTCCATACAGTACGAACACAAGGCAGCACTAATGTAAATGTTTACTGTGTATTAATAATGTTGTGAGTATGTGTGTGTCTCTCACTGGGCGTGTTGACAGCAGATTGCGCAGCAAACCGAGGGTCTTCATCAGCACATTGGTGTCGGGGTCCGATAGCAAGCGGAACAACTGTTCTGTCCCCAAACACCGAACAATCTCTCCCTTCACCTTCTGATCTGCCTGGAACGCCATGTTCTTAACACACACACACACACACACACACACACACACACACACACACACACACACACAATTGTAAAACTGCAACCTTATACGTATAACTTAATACACAGTTTGGCAGTACATGGCAAAGAACCAGAAAAAAATCTGTTTCATTATATCCAAACTTGTACAGTGTTGGAAAGCACAGATTCAATTCACTTCCCAGGATTTTGATAGTTGTAAGAAGCCTACAAGTGTAAAAAGTGTAAACTCATCTTCTTACCATCAGGGCCCAGATCCCATTGACCCTCAGTGCAGGACTGTCACTCTGGGTCAGACTGCATAGTAATTCAATCACCCCTGACTCCAGGATGGGCTGTAGATCAACAAGAATCAAATGTTCTCAATTTACAAGTGATAAAATCAATTCTCTTTGTTGTGTTACATGTAATTATAAGTTTGTGTGAGTGTGTACCTCTTTGCTGGGTGAGAACTCCAGCAGTAGATTGCATAGTGTAGAGGAGGCCATGACCAGGACTTCATCTGGTGCGTTCTGCAACAGCTACATACAGCAACAGCAACACACCATGTTAATCAGTATGCTTTTATTTTCACATTCAAACACCTGCAGATACAGTATGCAGAAATATGTGGTATCCAAATACAATCTCTTCCCCTACAAACACGTAAAGAGGTACTCACAAAAACTAGCTTCATTCAAACAATACTGACCTTCATGAGGGGTTTCCACACCGCATGGTCATGGAAGCTGGTCCTCAGCTGCTGCACCGACCGCGAAAGACTGTGAAGACACCTGGACAGAAAAACAATAATGATTGGACACACGCAAACACAAGCGGAGTTTAGTTACAGCTGCATATTTATTGAATCAAACTTTATATTTATTCAATTCAACCAGTTAAAAGTTTGGTTTGATGCATCATCCAGATTTCATATTATCTTAAAATTTGAAAAAAATACAAATGAAAAAGTAACACACAGTTATTAAGACATTCAGAGGAAAGCCATTACAGCACAGTTAAAGTTAAATATAAAATCAATGCTGATCAAATTTTGTAGAACTTTATTTCATTTCACACGTCAGTTAAATCTTGGTACAGCGACTAGAAGGAACTTATAATGGAACAATTCACAAGTCATGTCAGTGCAAGTGTGTCATCATCAGCTAGGGAAGCCAAAGCAGAGCATGAGACTCGCTTCACACCATACCTGACAGCTGCCAAACGGACTTTAATGCTGGATTCTGATAGACCACTGACTATCCTGTCCATCATGTTCTCTGTCTCTGTGATCTAAAGAGAAAAAAGGGGGATATTCATTAGAAACAAAAAACATGTATGCTAGGGCTGCACGATTCATATGCAATTATCATGGCAGATAATATGATTGCAAGATTATTCAGGAATAGTGGGAATGTACGGAAGCCCTAAAGGGCCATGCATTCATACATTTTATTTCCTCCGTTTTCCCGTGATAAGGAGTTAATTTCATTTGTTTTCTCGAGATCTCGAGTTATTATCTCGAAATAACTACTGCCGTTTTCCCGTGATAACGAGTTAATTTCATTTGTTTTCTCGAGATCTCGAGTTATTATCTCGAAATAACAACTGTCGTTTTTCCCAAGATAACTGGATCATTTTCTTGAGATCTCGAGATAACGAAACTTTGTTTTCCCGAGATAACGATATAATTAATTCAAGATCTCGAGATAATGACTGTGATATGATAGGCCTGAGATTATGGAGACGCCCGGGACCTCGTAGCTGGTCAGCTATGTAGTTAACGACGACATCAGGCTCACTTAGATTGCGCCGCTGATATAGCTGAAGCCTTGCTAACCGTCTTTTTAAGATTACGCACATTAATGTGTATATTATCTGTAATAGCAAGGCATAATGCTATTTCAGCCTGTGTCAGGCCTTGATTGAAAAGATATGTGACGTGGTGATCAATGTCAGAGGAGCAGGAGCATATCGATCACCACGTCACATATCTTTTCAATCAAGGCCTGACACAGGCTGAAATAGCATTATGCCTTGCTATTACAGATAATAGCTCCTGCTCCTCTGACATTGCTACACTGAATGATGTTTCCTGCAATGATTTAATATACTACACTATCGTTTTGTTATCTCGAGATCTCGAATTAATTATATCGTTATCTCGGGAAAACAAAGTTTCGTTATCTTGAGATCTCGAGAAAATTATCCCGTTATCTCGGGAAAACGGCAGTTGTTATTTCGAGATAATAACTCGAGATCTCGAGAAAACAAATGAAATTAACTCATTATCACGGGAAAACGGAGGAAATAAAAAGTATGAATGCATGGCCCTTTAGGGCTTCCGTATGCAGCACTACCATACTTCATTATAATGCTGTTTGGTCACGCATTTGACCTTTCTCATAAAATTGCTGCTTTTACAGTTTGGATTTGTGCAGCCCTAATGTACGCTCACAATTATAGTTGCAAACTAAAATACATTGGAGGGAAGGTCACCTTTTTGCGGATGTCCTCGTCGTTGGAGCCTAGTGAGGCATAAAGTTTGAAAGCAGCTTGTCTCAGCTCATGTGCATGCTTCAGGTCATGATCCAGCTGCAAATGACAGAGTGGACAGAAAGTGAACTGGTGCAAAATGTCAGCAGGTGATAGAACCTTTTCACAAAAATGATGATAACTTGAACACTGAAAGATTATCTTGTCATAGCTGATTATGGTAGCACACTGGCCAAAGTGCCATCAGAAGGTCTGAGCAAAACAGTCTGTGCCTTAGAATAATTGTGATTATCATTTTTAGCCATGCTAGTTGCTTGGCTCAGTGTTCACGTTCAGTTTCTCTTTCTGCCACTTTGGTCCACACTGAAATATCTTAACAACTATTGGATGGATTTCCATGAAATGTACAGTCATCCATGATCCCCAAAGGATGAATACTACAGATTTTAATGATCTCCTGACTTTTTTTGTCACACCACCTTGGAGGTTGCCAAATGTGGTCTTGAGTGAAACTGATGCCATGGAATTTGCTACACACATTCAAGACCATCTCAGGATAAACTGCAATCACTTGGTGATCCTCTGAGTTTTCCTTAAGCGTCACAATCAGGTCAAAGTTACAAGTAGTCCAATACTTTGGTTTACTAAAACTTTGTCTTAATATCTGTGAACCTAATGATTGTTAATGCATGCTAATAACATCATCCAACATTGTGAACATGGTAAAAATTAGGTCCGCTTAACATCACTATATTAGCATTGTCACTGTGCGCATGTTAGCATGTTTCCATTAGCATTTAGCTCAAAGTACAGCCGCATAGTGAAGTTTAAGCTCCAGGGTTCTGGCCCTGACTCTCCAGTCACCGGTGGGCTTTAGAGATGGTTTAACAGTTGAGCACCACCTTGCCTCTGATCTGCAGCTTTTTGTCAAAGAAACAATCCAGGAGTACACCAACAACTCGCCAACATGTGGCAAACGCTTGCTGGAGATCGAGCAGGCTAAACATTTGGTTGACATTTTTTGTTTGTTTGTTTTGTTGTTTGTGTTTTTCTGTAACTGTTGTTGTGGCGCACTTTGTGACGTTCTGCTCTTGAAAGTTGCTATATAAAAAAACATATTATTATTATTATTATTATCATTATTATTATTGTTATTATTATTTAAATGCCGACTGGTTCAGGAAGCCAGGAACGAGCTACAGCCAATGAGAGCAAACCCTCCTCTCTGAACCCAGTCTTATCATGCCTCTATGTGTTTCTCCCGATTACAAGACAGAAAGTTGTGTTGCTTCAACAGTACAGCAATCTGACAACTTTGTAAGTCATGTAGTATGGCCAAGGCATAACATGTCCATAGACTCTTAGTCTTCCAAGTCTAACAGTACAGCCCAATCACATACATTAAACACCTGCCCCTCTTCATCTGGCTAAAATACTATTACATGAAATGGTCCTGCTCAGGCCCACTGACCCACCCTCTTGATGTCAGTGATGGCAGACACAGAGCTGGGGTATTTGAAGTAGTCAGCCAACATTGCCACCAGGTGGTCGGTGGTGCTTGCGATCCTCTGCAGCTCCACGTCGGGCTCCATCAGGTAGGCCAGCGTCTCTGCACCCTCCACCCTCTCTTCAAGCAAATGCTCTTTACTGCACATCCGCACGAGGCACGGCAGAGTCTGGATGAAAAACAGGAAGTCATATGAACTTGCATTAAAGAAGTGCCACTGATATCATATAGATATATATATACACAGCAGTCTCAGACAGGGCTAACCTTTAGGACTATGCAGCCGTCATCTGTCCTGATAGCACCCGCTCGACACATGTAAGTTAGACTGGGAAAGAAAGAGGTCACATTCAAGGAAGAAGTTTACAGAAAAATATATGCATATATCCTCAATATGGTTTTATGTCACTCACCATTTGGCTGCTGTTAGCTGCATTTCAATGGGTTGATCCCTTTGCATCATTCTGACAAATACCTGAGAGAGCAGCTCACCATCCACCAGCACTAGCAACAAAAACAAAAGATGGATGGGTTTAAAAGTAAAGCTCATGAGAGGAGAGGAGAGGAGAGGAGAGGAGAGGAGAGGAGAGGAGAGGAGAGGAGAGGAGAGGAGAGGAGAGGAGAGGAGAGGAGAGGAGAGGAGAGGAGAGGAGAGGAGAGGAGAGGAGAGGAGAGGAGAGAGAAATCCTCACCATTCACCAGTGTCATGGAGACCTGAGTGTTCTCATAGGCCAGGACTGAGAAACACTTTAACGCCTGCATCCGGACCTGGAGAGCCAATGGGGTTGAAGGAGGAGAGAATATAAACACAGGTTAATTAGTCCTAGGACGGAATGGTTGCATCATTGAATTGGGCAAATGCATATGCTTACAGAGAGACAGTCATATACCTTATAAGAGGGTGAGATAAGTAGAGGAGCAATGTTCTGGATGGCGCCGTGGTTGAAAAGAACTGTCTGGTGCTCTGGGGTCTGGACACAACAAATGTCCTGTCAACAATCAATCTTGGTCTGGCTACAAGTGTGATGGACTCCGTGTTTGTGGCACTGTGTTTGTGTGTGAACAAATACCAACAGATACCTTACAACAGTGGGAGAAGATCTGTGTGATGTACTCCTGGGTTCTCTGTGAGCGGCTCAGTAGAGACATTAGATGAGGAATCACAGTGGAGTCCTATAAAAACCATGAACATACACAGTGTAGTTTCACATAATTTCAAGATGGGAATGTTAAGAATTGACCTTATAATAATAGTAAAATTATTCATTAGAGGTACACTGAACTGTTTGTCTGAAACATCAATAGCAGCACTATTACAGCCTATATGTACCTGTACATTCATTTGTTTGTTTCAAATGCCGCAGCAAACACTTGGACATGTAATTTATGCAGTAAAATCTATATTATTCAATATTTTTGATATTATCATATCATATTATCAAGTTTTGATTGTGTAATATGGAAGGGTGGTTCACTGTACCATAAAGACAAGAATCTACAACTGAAACTTCGTCTCTTTTAGCTAATGCTTTGGTTTCACAGCTTGCACAATGACTGAACGACTGAGTCTTGGCCAACAGGTGACCAAAATTCATTGATGCAGCTTTACGTTTTTATTAGTGTACTACACAGGCTTCTCCATTGTTTTGTCAGATCTAAATATTTTAGATTGTTGACGCATGTGTTTTGTGATAATTACATTTACAAGTGTCATTTGTAAGAAGGTAGCTCCGAAAACTATAGGGGCAGCAGCGGGCAGAGCTGGAATATTTTCACATCTTATTTTGATTTAATTGAAATAAATCCTCAATTCACAGAGGTGATTGTGTAAAGACAAACCAAAAGTGTTTGGTGAGATTTATTTAGTTTAGGTCGAGTTTAAATGAAGTGTGTTTTATGATGAGTTAACGAGAAACTTGAATTCAGAAGGTGTACGGTTGTATTTTTCTGTTTAGTAAGGAAAATAGGTGTAAAAAAACATTTCCTTTATTGACATTTTGTGAGTTTAATTTGTATCTTATTATTAACGTGCCACTTTTACATCTCCCAGCTGAAACTACATGGGCTGAGACATCAGACAAATCCCCTTTGGTTGTATTAAGAGACATAACGGGTCTGGGCTAACAGGTTAGCTTGCTAAGTACAAAGATGTCTTTCATATAATGCCGACACTGCTGTTTCTTAACACTCTGTTGATAATGTAAGTTCATTTTTTGAATGTTTTAAACTAAAATTCTGGCCATATCTTACAAGTTGTCCCTTCAGTGGTATAATGACACTACATGTGGCTAATTACAGAAACATGGAGACTGGTACCCTGCACCCAGTGTGCTTGCTAATCAGACAAGTTATATCCAAAAACGTACTGGTGCTTATGTATATAGATGGCAGAATATGTACAAGATAACCTACAGTATAGAGCAGCTGCACAGGGGTGACTGGACTTATGAAGACCGTTCTGAGACATCTAAGACAAGCTTCAATGAAGATCAGGTCCGGACACAGGAGACCTATGAGCACAAAACACAGGTGTTGTATAGGTGTGTGTCTCTGCAAGTCAAAGATGTTGTCCCCCGCAGGAAGTATTTGCATGCAGGAGTATGTGTGTGTACCACCCCAACCTTGAAGAAGGGCAGGGATGATGTGACAGTCCACCAGGGACTTGATGTTGTTCTCGGTGCCCATGGCTAGGCTGCCTAGCACCACAGAACACTCTGTCCGCAGCTCCAGACTGGACGAGCTCTGCTGCAGCAGGTACAGTAACCTGGAGCCAACGATCAAACACACACACTGAAGCAAGAGTACTGTAAAGGGTGTTAAGTAACCTGTAAGGTAGGGCTGCAACTAACGAACATTTTCATAGTAGACTAATCTGTAGGTTAACAGATGAGTTGTTTGGTCTTGTTTTGTCCACAATACAAAGATACGCATTTTACTGTCACAGAGGAGTAAAGAAACCAGAAAATGGTATCGCAGAATTTTGTAAAAAATTACTCAAACAGGTAACTTGATTATAAATTACACTATTCAAAATAGTTGGTGATTAATCCAATATTTGACAACTGATCAATTAATTTTTGCAGCTCTACTCTCGGGTGCAGGGTAGATGATGCTGAAGTAACACCTGAGCTTTAACAGTTCTGCTGTATTTTTATTCCAGGTTGTTATAATGGCATTGTAATTTTTCATTTACTGTCTACTGAACAAAAATGTGCCATGTAGCACCAGTGTGCTGAACAAAGTGAGCGCACTTGAACAGAATTTTAATTGTCAGAAAATAAGAAGTAGGAACAAAGGCAAAGTGAGAGGTACTGGAAGTAGAAAGTTGTGCAGAGACATACCTCGGCACAGCTCCGAGGACAATCAGATTGGCCTTCTGTTTGTTGTTTCCTATGACTGCATTCTTCATGTCACTGAAGTAGAACAGATAAAGAAGATCAAAATCACCCATAACAATCTATTTGAGGCAAATGTGACAAATGTAACTCGCTATCATTAACAATGTTGGAGAGTCGACATGGTAATTCTTCAGATTATGGCTGGCAGCACGCATCTTAATTTCTATCCAGTTTACAGTGTAATCTCTTGTACAAACGGTGTGACAGTTCAGCATGTACATATTAAGGTACAAAGGAACAAGATGTGAAGTTAGGTAATAAGGGGTTAAAAGAATTAGGAATTAAGAAAAAACAATTTAAGCTAGGGATGCACAATACATATCGGACAGATAAATTAACATTAAGAGGGAAAAAGTCTTCAAGTTTAACCATAAAATCTTATCACAGCTATGGAATATCAAGTAAACCATCTTTGCCTTTCTGCACTCAGTTGTGCAGAAAAAAAAGCATTAAAATGCTGGTTTCTATTATCGGTTATTTTATCAGTATCGCTATGAGAGTCATCGGCTCAAAAAAATCCATATCTTGCATCCATACTTTAGATATAAATAATATGTGCACCTATTTTTATATTATTTTATATATTTATATTATGTTAAGTATGACCTACTTAACAACACGACACACTGAACTGACATCACATAAGCGACAACAACACTTGACTGTTGCACGTCGTCAGTGTCTCAGCCAAAAAGCTGCACAGCTGACGGCCAGCTAGCTTCTACATTCTGTGCCTGCAAGAGAGGAAATAACTCTCTGTCCCATCAGGTGGCAGTAGTCTGTATCCAACTCCCAACTCTCAACTGTAGGTATATAAAAGGTTTTTTTGAAAGAAACGGGAGTTTGGAAATTGGTCAGAAATTGGAAAGGACTGAGGTGTCCAGATTGGGTTTTTTGATCAGAGGTTGTACTATTGAATGCTTAAAGGTTGCTGGCACAACACCTGCAGACTGCTGTTTATAATCATTGGGATGTTTGGTCCTATAGTCTCACAAGTATCTTTTACAAAAGTAGGTGTAAGTACATACTGTAGTGGTGCGCCATACAAAATATTACACTATAAATTGGGTAGAATCATGATGTCTGTTACACAACATCATGTTAAGTATTCTGGTCCCTATATTTTATTAACACTTTATAATAACCATCCGTAATAATAGGGTAATTTATAGTTAATCAAACATGAGTTAATATTTATTTCAACATTAACAAACCTTTTAACTTAACTTATTAAGCAACTGCTCATTGTAAAGTTGCAACTGATGTTTATAATTCTTTGTAAATGGTTTATCAATACTGTGTAGTTCATCTATACACGTTATTTGGATAGCCATTATAAATTTGCAACTGATATTCATCAACCTTTGCTTAAGAAATGGTTTATAAAGTATTTCACTGTTTGGTAACTGTCAGATTACTACTTGCTAAGTCAAATTTTCTATAAATGTACCATTTAATAATGATGGTTATTATAATGTGGTACCTATACTTCTGCAAAAGGTGAGACAAAAAGGAACTTTTATTCTAAAAATAAGAAACATACTTTAAGTACAGCACATATTGTTTAATTATAAATGCATTTCCCCCAGTGGTGTCCTATTAATATAAATTAAGCTAATAGTACTCAGACAGTTCACAGATTTTCAGAGGGAGTCTTCAGCATAGCTGAGGTCATTAGCTAGATCATCTGAGAATTTACAAAGACACCAGGCACACAGAGGTCAGCCAGACCCACATTTCCAAATTGGGGAACAGAGGGTTTACATCAAGCAGATGCACCACAAGGTCTTGAGGAAAACAGAATGAGCCAATTCATTTGTATTCACTGCATTTAGTTTCCCATGCAGTGTTTCCTCTGCTCTGCAAGGGCCCCAGATGATATCAAATAGCAGGTGAGTGAGGCTAGTGGAAAAGTACTGCTACAGCAGGCAGTCAAATTAGTCAGGTGCTCCGCTAGTGGAGCGCTACAAGCCGTAACCAGAGCTAGTCTCTTCAGAAGTTAAAAATAACTATGAAATAGGCAGAGTCCAGGTCACTGCAGTTTAGACAGAGAGTGAGAGTGAGAGCGTGTGAGTGTGAGAGGGATACAAGGTGTAACTGAGGAGTGAATTGCATTTTGATATAGACGTCACATGAAAGCCTGAGCATGTAAACAGAGTCCATGCTCACTGAAGAACACCACATCAGTTATGTTTTCTACAGAGTTAAGTGTATGTTTGATATTCAAAAGAAGAACTTTTATCAGCAAATTTTATCAGCAACATGTGAAAGACAAATTGAACAGATTTCAGAACAGGACTGCTTATCAAAAAAAAAAAACTTTTACTTTACTACAATGTATGGAAAGGTAACATTTGCTGAACTTACATGACTCCCTGCAGCACTTTCTGTGGGTCGGGGTCGAACAGTCTGTCAACATAATGGCGACTAGTGGCAGTGACTTCCTGCATAAGGACAATAATTACAGAAACACTGGTGACATAATTCAGTGACATTTACATTTTTCAGCTCGGACTAGCTTGCTAGAAAGTTAATGAGAGTAGATCTTGCTCCAGCTCTCTCTCTCTCTCTCTCTCTCTCTCTCTCACACACACACACACACTCACACACACACACACACACACACACAAGAAAACAGCAAATGTATTCTGTAGATTTCAAAATAGCAAGTATCTAAAGGACTACAAAAAACAACAGTTTAGACGATTGGTTTTTGTTAATTTAACTATAACGAATGCTGTCTAGCTGCTTGCAGACACTGACAGACCCAGTCATGCACACTGACACACACAGCAGCATCCATGGCAGGGTCCTTTAAAGCTTTAATGGCACCCAGTGGCTCCATGTGACAGCAGAAAAACTTTGTTGATATCATTGACAGCTATAACCAGAACTTTCCACATGACCCTAGAGGAGCAAACCTTACAGAGCTGATTACATGCTGCAACCATTAGTTTCTGGTGCTTTCACGCAATAACAAGGCATATTCTGTACCTGCATAAAGCTGTCTTCACAAATATGTTGTTTATATTTTAGCTTCAGTGTTTATCATGCAAGTACAGTACACACAAGAACGCTTCTCCTTATGTTGATAAAGTGAAGCCGGCCTTATAAAACATAAGCTACTATAATGTCTAAAGGGTATAAATCAAAGTGTCCTTTCTGCATGTACCTAACGTGGGGGCGTTTCACTATTACAGATCCCCAGTATGCTCGTTTTCACTACCCAATAAACATAAGCTTTAGCCAATGCCTGCTAGGGTCACTTACTAAAATACATTACTATACCGTACTAATTGCTAGACTTTCGACTGCTGCCAAAGTCAATTGTACCCAGTCGGAAACTCCTCAAAAAGTAGGCAATAGGTAAGTTATGTTAGCTTCGCTAGCTTAACCGTATGCTAGTAGTTAGCTAACGTTACTTCGGACACCTATGTTAGCTAGCTTAACAACGTTAAGTTTGCTATTATAATTAGCAACATGCAGTGGGGAAGGACAAATATTATCAGATGGTTGGAATAAAAGCCCATCCCTGCAATTTAATTTCCACTGTGCGTTATGCAATATTTTAATCGTGTTTGGTTATTTGCTGAATGAATATCAGTGACAGCACTCTCACTCTTAGCAGTTAGCTGCTAACTCATTCCGAGTGACACTGACAGGTACTTCGTTCGTTTGATTTGAATTCCTTGATACGCCGACGGGCAGAACGGACACATTAACAGCATGCATCCCTTCACATTTTCAGAACGTTCCCGCCCATCCGGGCGAAGTCAGAATAAAAAACCGTTCTCATCGTCAGCTATGTAGGCGGACCGCTACAGTGCTACATGTTGCAAAGCCTTTAACTTAGCTTGCGGGCTAACAGAAGACATAAACCCTTGCTCTTAGCGTCCTTGTATTACTGATCAAATTAAACTAACAACTCGCTATTGGAGTGCGCATACTGTAAATTTGACAATCATACTTGAAACTATGACAGTGACACTCACAGACAGCACACTGATGCGGAGAGGGGCCTCCAACAAGCACGCCATCTCTCTTCCCCCGATCGAGCGCCCCAATCGGCGCAGCACTTTGCAGACTCTCCGCCCCCCAGAGCAACTGTGAGTGGCTTTTAAAAAGTAACTGCAGCTAAATCACGCCACCCCTCACCAGCGTTATAATAAAAACAGGTCACTATATTCCGCTGTGGGCTCGGCTGCAATCAGTAGCAGTAGATATAACGTTACTACAAAAAAAACAACACAGCTAACTTGGAGAGAGCTCTCTGTCAGACCGTGGATTTGTCAATTAAGTAAATTGTGAATATAGATGTGACGTAGTAGTGTTTCTTTGAGTCAGATTCGACACGAAAACTTCACCAATACGAACCGTGTAGTGAATACAGACTCAAACAGAAAAATACAGACTATGCAACAAAATGCACCAACAGTTTCTTTGAGTGTACTAAACAATACGTAAACATAAAAACTATAGTCCACAAATATTTCGTGGAATCTACCGCCGATGATCAAAATCGGTTTGCTCAAATATGGGACGTTCTGCGCATGTGCGGTGAGTGGTGGACGCGAGGTGGGAAAATTCATCCTGTCGTGTCTCTGCGAACCTGGAGCGTAAACATGATTTTCAGAAAAAGTTTGTAACTTTTCGGAGTATACAACATACAAACACACTCTTCAGTTATTCATTCGTCGCCGTAAGTGCACAGTTTGTTCTCAGCTTATCTTGTTCTGGTATGTAAGACATATATAGTTCCCTGTTTGCTGTTGTAACGTTAGCGTTATCTTACATTAGATGAACAAGCTAGCTAAGTAGCGTGGCTAGATATTGCACGTTTTGTTTTGTTGCTAATTTTAGGGGGTAATTTGCTGTTTGTGTGTAGTAAGTAGACGTAACTGTCGGTACACAGAGAAGACAAAGGATTGAAAAGGCCTTGTTGACACGCATAAAAGGTTAAATGCCGCAGCCACATTTGTCAATAATAGTCAGGTTTACATACATGTTTACTGTCCGGTCACCACGTTTCTTTTGTGTTCACAACAACTGTGGAACTAAAGGTAACCGATTAAAACAACTGTTATGTCAGCTCGTTTTACACTGACTGGCAGTACTATTGATAAGCAGCCTTGTGGGTAGTTTTAAGTCGTTGTCCCGTTATTGTTCCTCATGTATATTCCACTTTTTCCCTCTCCTGTCGTTCCTGATACTTCATAGTGAAAGGAATAGCATCACCAATGTTTTGATGTTTTATCCCCACAGGTCATCAAGAGATTATTTATAAAGAAGCAGGCTTCAGCATCTTTGTGTGTGGAGGCTGACAGCCCCTTGATGAGCACAGAATAGCCTGCAAGCCAAGACTGTGGTTTTCTCTGGGACTGTGCAGCTTACTTGTTGTGCAGCATGAAGATTGCAGTAGAAGGGTGTTGTCATGGGGAGCTGGACAAGATCTACGAGACAATCGCGTATCTGGAGAAGAAGGAAGGGGTAAAAGTGGACCTGCTGCTTTGCTGTGGAGACTTCCAAGCAGTGCGAAATGAAGGAGACATGAAGTGCATGGCAGTACCAGCCAAGTACAGAATGATGCAGACCTTTTACAAGTTAGTTCTTCGGTCCTTCTATGTCATGTTTCAAGAAGTGCAACAGCATTTAAAACATTAATATAACTGTCTTTGTTGCAGATACTATTCTGGAGAAAAGAAGGCTCCAGTCCTGACTATTTTCATTGGAGGGAACCATGAGGCTTCCAACCACCTGCAGGAGCTGCCTTATGGTGGCTGGGTGGCACCCAACATTTATTATCTGGGTAGGGAACCATACACAGTAGTTGTGATTATCCTGTCTACCTGTCTGTCTATTAATTCCCACGCCTGACTTGAGTAAATATTTTTCTAGGTTATGCTGGTGTTATTCGCTACAGAGGGATAAGAATTGGCGGCTTATCTGGAATCTTCAAATCACATGACTACAGAAGGGGTGAGGTTATTTTTTTATTTTGAGTCTGTTCAAGTACAGGTGTGAACACCCTCAAGGTGCATTGAAGACGTATTTGAGATCCAATTGCTCGGACCACATTCAGAGGTGGTCTGGGCTACATGTGAGCACATTCTGTTAGCAGTGTGAACACATATATGTCCTGGGCCACATCAAAGGATGGCTTACTCAATTGATGTCCCCTGTGATACAACACCAGACGCCACAACAACGTGAAGAATGAATTACACACAGTCTGATTTCCATGTGTTTCACTGTAATGCAAACTACGTGTCGGGGCTCTCGTAACCTACCAATGTTAGCAGCAGATGTTTGTGAACACACTGTCGGTTTCAACCAACCATTGAACGAGAAACCCCAATATCTCTAGACTCTGTTACAAATCAGGTGATTGTAAGAGAGGTTAGGTGAGGAGAAACTAAACAAACTTTGCCAAAAGTTGCTACGACAAATTCTGAATTATTCACACATTCCTGTAAATTCAACATTAAATTAAACTTAATCATGTACACTGAATTTATGAAAGAATACAACATTTTATTGACAGCAAACAGATTTTACAAACCGTAAACCGTAAAACCAGTATAGGCTACTTCTTTGGTACCCATGGAGAAAATCCCCAGACTCTATGTAAAAAAATTAATTTTAAAAAAATGCAAAATTTTGTGAGTTGTTGTGTTAGAAGAAACTTTATAAACTTTGTGAAACACGGACTAGAACACCTTCGCAACTATTTAGGCCTTATTATTAATTCAGCAAACATTATATATGAAGATATTTCTTAATTGTGTAAAAAGCATTGCAGTGATTTCTAGCAGTGATGTATGTGTTTATTTGTTTATAGAGCAGGGAAGTGAGATCCAATATCAAGTGGTAACTTAAGACGTACAATATGTTGAGTTTCATGCTAATGCCAGGTGTGAACTGATGGGAGTAGAGCTGTCCACTTGTAAAAATGTGAAAAGCCTCTATGTTAATGTTTAAAATTTTACACACTATGCAAAGTGTTTACAAGAAATATGTGCTCTTTAAGGTCACCACGAATTCCCTCCATACAATCCTGATACCCTTCGAAGTGTATACCACATCCGAAATATTGAGGTGTTCAAATTAAAACAGGTAAATATCACAGATTCAACTTGTTCTCTTGCATACAATTTTGAAGATCATCATCATCATCATTATTATTATTATTATTATTATTATTATTATTATTATTATTGTTATCTAAACAGTGTATATTGATTCATGAATGTTTATTTCCACTAAGATCCAGATGCCCATAGACATTTTCATGAGCCATGACTGGCCTCGTGGAATCTACCACTATGGAAGTACAGGGGAACTGTTGCGAAAGAAGAAATTTCTGCGTCAGGAAGTAGAGTCCAACAGTCTGGGAAGTCCTGCTGCTGAGGAGCTCCTAGCTCACCTCCAGCCCAGCTACTGGTTCTCTGCACATCTTCATGTGAAATTTGCTGCCATTATGCAGCATCCGGTAAGAGTGACAGTTTTTCTGGACCAACTGTATTGTTGCTATTTTCAATATTAGCTACTGATACATTTTAGATTGTGATTTTAATAACTGTGGGTACCAATCTAATATACTAAATGTATTACACAAACCCAGTGAGTTCTCTTGTCTTTAGCCCAAAAGTAATGCTGCCCCACGTGTTACCAAGTTCCTGTCGCTGGATAAATGTCTGCCTTACAGGGAATTCTTACAGGTGAGAGAAGGTTTTATTTTTAAAAGTACACGGTGTAGTTTGTGGTGAAGGGGTGACCGTTCGGAGCATGAAAAGTACACTTGTGTTGCAGATTGTGGATGTTCCAGAGAGACCGGGTTCATCTGAGGGTCTTGAGTATGATCCAGAGTGGCTCGCTATTCTGAAGGCCACCAACAGCCTACAAAGAATCACCCCACACCCCTGGAACCCCCCAGAGAATAATGGCCTGCACGAACGGTACACAGACATTTAAATATAAAATTGCAGGCAGAGCAGGTGCAATTAACTAAAAGTGAAAAGGACAATAAACATCACTATATGATATACTATATATGAGTTTACATTGTTTCAAACTCTAAAGTTTAACAAAACCAAAAGACAAAAGAATTAAAGCAGTAACATAGCTAGACTGTGATTGTAAGCCTGTCATTGAGAATAAGACTAACTGTTACATTAGACTTGGCAAAATGTAGCTGCTTAAATATACAGCTGACATTACACACCAAATGAATGGTTACCCTTTATACCTGTATGAGTGTATACACTGTATATACAGTACGCAAAATGAGTTAGGGTTATTAGGATATTTTAGTGTTTCACTTGATTGTTTATTCTGTGACATATCTTAATGTTTATTTTGAGTTTTGTGAATATTTATGGTCTCCAAAAATAATGCAACACATTTCATTTGACTTCTATTGCATATCCATGCACATGCATATATGCACCCATATCCCAATAGCGCTTACAAATTTTGAGTATTGTATATCTCTGAGCATTGCACAGGAATATGCACACAGATTCCTTTTAGTGAATATAGCATTTTTATTCTACTTTATCTTATTTATTTGAGTATGTTTTTAAATGATATTTTATGTCCTGTTAGTCTCCTACCTCACGCTGCTACTCTTTATTGTTTACAGGGGGGTTAATAGAGGTACATCTTATGTATAGAAGGGAATCATACACCTTCATTGTGCTGTAATTATCTGCTCTTGCTATTGCACTGATTTGGAGAGGCTGGATATATTTGACTATTCTAGGGATACAACAGTTGTCATTATTGAGTAATTTGCATATTCATTTCTCAATAATTTTAT
This sequence comes from Pagrus major, assembly GCF_040436345.1. Taxonomy (NCBI): domain Eukaryota; kingdom Metazoa; phylum Chordata; class Actinopteri; order Spariformes; family Sparidae; genus Pagrus; species Pagrus major. Next base: position 4,679,287 of record NC_133223.1, read on the forward strand.
TGACTAACACTAGGGCTGCAACTAACAGTTGTTGTCATTGTTAATTAATCTGCTGATTATTTTCATGATTAATCAAGTAATCGTTTAGTCTCTAAAGTCAAAAAATTGTTCAAAGCGCAAAGACTCTTTATTTACTGTCATAAATGACAAAGAAAAGCTGCAAATCTTCACCTTTAAGAAGCTGGAAAAAGATAATGTTTGACATTTTTGCTTGAAAAATAAATATAACATTTCATTGCTTATCAGAATAGTTGAGAATTAATTTTCTCTCGATCGAGTTATCGATTTTTCGTCTAATCATTGCAGCTCTAGCTAATACTAATACTAATAATGTTGTCGAACGCACACCCATCCAACAAGACTATCAAGGATCTTTTATTAATAGTGACCACAGCAATGCGTTTGGTTCAGCACTTCATCGAGCTCTTGAAAAGATGCAATTGACCACAGGCTTAAATATGCACACAGAGTTTGCGTAGTGAATAGTATACAGGTGTGGCTTGAACGTCTCAGACGATGTAAGTATAAAAAACAATATACAAAATCAAAGTAGAGAAATA